>NW_026622786.1:51311937-51942437 GCF_023065955.2 Ursus arctos | reverse complement strand
GAAAAAATTAACTTATTTGCTTAAGCCACTATGGCCATGCTTCTACTAATGCAGTTAAATTCAATCCTAACTGGTAAAGATGGCTGTAGGTAAAAGCAAAAATAGTTGACCAAATAAGCAAGAGGGATTCTGACTAGGAGTTTTAAGTCCTAAGAATTGCGATGATGGAGAAAAGGAAACTTCCTTGGCCTTTTTGAGTCAGTACTTTGCAAAGGGTTCTGGTTCTTTCTCCCTCTCCCTCCCAATCTCTCTCTCTCTCTCTCTCTCTCTCTTTTTTCTATTGAACCATTGTGCTTTCTTAGAACATCCATCCATATAGCAATCAAATAAGTATTTGTTGTGCATCTGCTGTCAGGCATTGTGTTGTTTCCAGGGATACAAAAGTGTATATGATGTATCCTCTTAGGAGGCACATGATATAATGAAAACAAGGGTGTCAAAGTTCATCATAAATAGGCTGAATTTGAAAAATGTGATTTTAAAAAATTTCTGAAATTCAAATATAGAATAAATTATTGTTTATCAGCTGCACTAACAATTTGGAGTTTGAATTGGCTACCTATCTATTAGTGACACAGAAGAAAAGGGGCCATGGTACTTTGTCACTGGTGATTTTGAGTTAAGGTAACGCACAGTCAGTGTCTTTCTAAAGGAAAATCAATTAGGTAGCTAAAGATAGACCATCTTGGGAGACATATAAATGCCACAAGTTATGCCAGGATAGTTATGGATGGCTAGTCTGCTTTGGTGAATTTCAGAGGCTCCCATCTCTACTTTTCAAAACCACTGCACCCCAACAAATATCTAACTTTTAAGGTAGTAGAATGGACTGGTACCTGAAATATAACCTCTTTTCTACCCTGATAATGTTCTGGTGACCACAAAAAGCAATCCAGAAACTTGACTGCTACACCCTAAAATAAACTAATTTGAGCATTGATGCATTCCTTTCCAGATATTCAGCAGTTTTGATCACCTACTGTGTGCCAGACATCATAGGTGATGAGAAAACAAAGTAGAGTAGCATGTTGCTTGCCCTCAAGCTCCTGGGAGCCTGTGCATACAGGAAACAGGCAGTTAGCAGTTTCCAGAGCAAATACATGCAAGAGCTGCAGAAAGTGCCTGAAAGGTTAATTAGTAAGAAGCCAAGCAGTTTTAATGGTATCAGAGTCCTAGAGAATCTTGTAGATAATATAACTCAAACATTACAATGAGCAAGCCTATTATTTCTCTGCCCTGGTATTTGGACCTTACTACAAATAAGATAAGAGAGCCCAGGTGTATAACCATACCCTGAGGTGTCATTAGCTCTCATATGCGACAAAATTAGGGCCTTTCATGGGAAGAAAGGCACCTCATCATCATCTTTGTATGATGAATGCAGTTTCTTTTGAGGTCTTTAGTATCAGGGATCTTTAGAAGTTGTTTCCAAGTCTTTTATTTAAGTAGTAGTCCTGTGGTCTTCAGATGATGGCAATTGATCTCCCACAAAAGCTTTTATGCCTTATTATTGCTTGCCCTTTAGGAAATGTGGGATGAGATAAGATGTAGACAGTGCCTTTCCAGCCATTGCATTGCTACTTTGCTTCCCACAGTAGATTGTTGTGCTTTTCTAGACAGATACAGAAAATTGTTTTTCTCCTAATTATTTCCACAGAGTGATAGTATCAGTTCTGCGACGTTGAGTAATGATCCCTGCTATTATTAAGATTTTGTGTGTGTGTGTGTGTGTGTGTGTTTTGAAAATCGTGTGACTGCTGGATGACTGCAATATTTGTTTTGTTTCACAAAAGCCACCAAGGATAGAAAAACATTTGACGGGTCAACCTGTCGACCCCCCATTTCTGGAAGTAACTTCTAACACCTGCTGTCAGATATTCTTATCCTTCTTTTTTGCTCACAGCAAAATAACATGAATATATTAAAACGACTCATTCTGAATGAGATGGTGCCATTTTCGACAACATGGGTGGACCTAGAGGATATTATGCTAAGTGAAATAAGTCAGACAGAGAAAGACAAGTACCATATGGTTTTGTTCATATATGGAATCTAAAAAACAAAAAACAGAAACAAACAAACAAAAAAAACAAAAAGAATCAGACCTATAAATACAGAGAATAAATTGATGATTGCCAGAGGGAAGGTGGGGGGATGGACAAAACAGGTGAAGGGGAGTGAGAGATACAGGCTTATACTTATAGAATGAATACATCATGGGAGTAAAAGGTACAGCATAAGGAATGTAGTCAATGAGGCTTGAAGGGGGAGGAATTAAGATGGTGGGAGAGTAGGGAAACCCCAAGTTTGCCTTGTCCCTCAAACACAGCTAGATAATTATCAAATTCTGAGCACCCAAGAAACCAATCTGAGGACTGAGAGAACAAAACTGAAAGTCTACAAGTAGAAAAGTGACCACCTTATGGTAGGAGGTGTGGAGGGGAGATTTGGGGAAGGTAAGAACTATGGGTGCTGCAGAGGGGAGAGCCCTGCTAATGGAGACTACTGCAAGGTATTATAAGCAGCAGAGCACAAGATCAGCAGTTTTAGAAGTCCACCACCACCAGGGTTGTGCCTGGCTGAAAGGTGCTCAGGTGGGGAAGGGGGCAGAGACCTGGGAGTGGACAGTGTGGTCTGAGGATCCTCTGGGTCATAAGCAGAATGGGTGGCACCAATGTGCTTGCACTGTTTCAAGGCATAGAAATGGGGACTCCGGCTGAGGGCAGCAAGCCTGGGTGCCAGCTCTCTGCTCTGCCTTGCCATAAACTGAACTGCTGCACGGTCATGCCAATGATTTCCTGGAACTGGCCAGCAAAAAGAAAAAGTGCAGCAAGACCCTCCCCTAGAGGATCAGTGTGGGTCTGCACCATGGGAGTCCCTAAAATTTGAAGTTTTGAAACCCAGTCACATGCCTGAGATAAAACAGCTCAGACACCGGCAGGGTGAAGGCAGGTATCTGAGGGAAGCCGGGACACAGAGGAATGATTATTTGCTCTTCTGAGAGGACTTCCTGAAGAGCGGCAGGCACTAACTCTTGGCTCTCAGGCAAGAGAACAGGGTGGCACCATTTTCACCCTATCCATCAACGTTAAAGTCTTCAGGGAGCAAAAACAGCGCCACCTAGTGGAGGCCAGAGCTGCTTACACCAAGTCCCGCCCCCTTGCACCCTGCAGGTGCATCTCCATGAGGGCAAGTCCACTTGAGAACCAGCACAGCAGGCCCATCCCTCAGAAGACCAGTACAAACACCTCGCATGTACCAAGTCTACTGACTGACTGTAGAGTGCTGCAAAGCTTCAGCTCTAGGGGAAATAGGACGTAGCTTCCTTTTTATTTTAATTTTTAATTTTAAAAATTCCTTTTTAATTTTTTAATTATTTTTAGGAAGTTTTACTTACGTATATATAATTTTATTTTATTTTATTTTTAAAATTTTTGGATAGAGCTTCTTTTAACAAGCACACCAAAACACAGCCAGGACTTAGTTTTGTGTTTTGTTTGTTTGGTTTTTTTTCCTGGACAAATGACAAGACAGAGGAATTCACCCCAAAAGAAAGAACAGGAAGGAGAAGTAATGGCTAGGGCTTTAATCAATACAGATATAAGTAAGATATTTGAACTAAAATTTAAAACAACAATTATAAGGATACTAACTGGGCTTGAGAAAAGCATAGAAGACATTTGAGAATCCCTTACTAGAGATAAAAGAACTAAAATCTAGTCAGGCCAAAATTAAAAATGCTATAACTGTGACACAAACCTAAATGGATGCCATAACAACAAGGATGGCTGAAGCAGAAGAACGAATCAGTGATATAGAAGATAAAATTATGAAAAGTAATGAAGCTGAAAAGAAGAGGGAAAGGTAATAAATCACAAAGGTAGGCTTTGTGAACTCAGCGACTTATTAAAATGTAATAGCATTTGTATCATAGGAAGATGAAGAGAGAGAAGAAGGGGAAGAATGTTTATTTTTGCAAATTATAGCTGAAAACTTCCCTAATCTTGGGAAGGACACAGACATCAAAATCTAAGAAGCACAGAGAACTCCCATTAAATTCAGCAAAAGCTGGCCATCACCAAGAATATCATAGTCAAATTCAAAAATCCACAGACAAGTAAAATATCCTGAAAGTAGTGAGGGAAAAGAAGTTCTTAACCTACAAGGGAAGACAGATCAGGTTAGCAGCAAATCTGTCCACAGAAAACGTGGCAGGATATATTCAACGTGCTGCATGGGAAAAATATGTAGCCAACAGACTTTATCCAGCAAGGCTGTCATTTAGAATACAAGGAGAAATAGGTCTCCTTTTGTTCCCCAGATAAAAAGTAAATGAGTTCATGACCACTAAACCAGCCTTGCAAGAAATATTAACGGGAACTCTTTGAGTGGGAGAAAAAACCCAAAAGCAACAAAGACTAGAAGGAAACAGAGTAGATCACCAGAAACACCAACTCTACAGGTAACATAATGGCACTAAATTCATATTTTTCAGTAATCACTCTAAGTGTAAATGGACTAAATGCTCCAATCAAAAGACATAGGGTATCAAAATGGATAAAAAACAAGACCCATCTATATGCTACCTATAAAAGACTCATTTTAGACCTAAAGACCCCTGCAGATTGAAAGTGAGGGGATGGAGAACCATCTATCATGCTAGTGGATGTCAAAAGAAAGCCAGAGTAGCCATACTTAGACAAACTAGATTTTAAAACAAAGTCTGTAACAAGAGATAAAGAAGGGAATTATATTATAATTAAGGGTTCTATCCATCAAGAAGATCTAACAATTGTAAATATTTATGCCCCCAACTTTGGAGCACCCAAATATAAAAATCAATTAATAATAAACATGAAGAAACTCATAGATAATAATACAATAATAATAGGGGACTTTAACAACCCACTTACCCAATGGAAAGATCATCAAAGAAAATCGACAAGGAAATAAGGACTTTGAGTGACACACTGGACCAGATGGACTTAACTGATATATTCAGAACATTTCAGCAGAATGTTCTAAAGCAGCAGAATACACACTCTTTTCAAGTGCATGTGGAACATTTTCCAGAATAGATTACATAGTGGGTCACAAAAATAAGCCCCAACAAGTACAAAATGATCGATATCATACCATGCATATCTCCAGACCACAGTGCTATGAAACCTGAAGTCCACCAGAAGAAAAAATTTGAAAAAACCACAAATACATGGAGGTTAAAGAACATCCTACTAATGAATGAATGGGTTAACCAGGAAATTAAAGAAGAAATAAAAATATGTGGAAACAAATGAAAATGAAAACATGATAGTCCAAAAACTTTGCGATGCAGCAAAAGCAGTCCTAAGGGGGAAGTATATTGCAATACAGACCTACCCTAAAGGAGCTAGAAAATGAACAGCAAATAAAGCCTATACCTAGCAGAAGGAGGGAAATAATAAAGATTAGAGCAGAAATAAGTGATATAGAAAGAAAAACCCATAACCAAACTTATCGAAAAGAAAAGAGAAAGGTCCCAAATAAATCAGGAGGAAAGATCACAACCAACACCACAGAATTACAAATAATCATAACAGAATATTATGAAAAATTATATGCCAACAAACTGGGCAATCTGGAAGAAGTGGACAAATTCCTAGAAACATAAAAACTACCAAAGTGAAACAGGAAGAAATAGAAAATATGAACAGACCCATAACAAGCAAAGAAATTGAATCAGTAATCAAAAATATCCCAACAAACAAAAGTCCAGGGCCAGATGACTTCCCAGGGGAATTCTACCAGACACTTAAAAAAGGATTAATATGTATCCTTCTGAAACTGTTCCAAAAAAATATAAATGGAAGGGAAACGTCCAAACTCCTTCTATGAGGCCAGCATTACCTTGATTCCAAAACCAGATGAAGATGCCACTAAAAAGGAGAATTACAGGTAAATATCTCTGATGAATATGGATGCAAAAATTCTCAACAAGATACTGGCAAATCAAATCCAACAGTACATTAAAAGAATTATTCACCATAATCAAGTAAGATTTATTCCTAGGCTGCAGGGGTGGTTCAGTATTCACGAATCAATCAGTGTGATACACCACATTAATAAAAGAAAGGATAAGACCCGTATAATCTATTGATGCAGAAAAAACAACTATCTATAGACCCATCTACATACTGCCTATAGAGACTCACTTCAGATCTCAGGACACGTGCAGACTGAAAGTGAAATAATGGAAAAAGATACTCCATGCAAATGGAAGAAAAAGAAAAACTAGAGCAACAGTAATTATATTAGACAAAATAGATGTTAAGACAGAGACCATGATAAAAGTGTCGGTCCAACATGAGATTATAACAGTTGTAAATATCTATGAACCTAACACAGACACACTTAAATACACAAAGCAAATATTAGCAGACATAAAGGGAGTAATTGACAGTAATACAATAGTAGTAGGGGAAGTTAAGACTCCACTTAAATTAACGGAAAGATCATCCAGACAGAAAATCAACAGTACCTTTGAATGACGTATTAGACCAGATGGACCTAAGAGATATATATAGAACATTCCATCCAAAGCCAGCAGAATACACATTATTCCCAAGGACATCTAGGACAGTCTTTAGGATAGATCAGATGTTAGGCCACACAAAATGAAAACAAAAACAATAACAAAACAAACCCCAAACTACTTGTCCTGAAAAAGACTTAGGAGAGGGCCATATCCTGGGCAGCATGATTTTTAGGGACTTAGTATACCAAGACTTTTACCCTGGATGAGCAGCTAAACAGAATTACCACTGTGTACAACTCCCAGGACATTGTTCGATTCAAAGTCTGTATGAATGGTGGCCCTGACATAGTGCAATAAACAACACATACCCACACCACACCCACACCCACACCCACACACACACACACACAAACACACATGACCCACACAAATGTCACAGCTCTGAGCTAAGATACTTGAAATGTGCCCATCTTACCATTATAAACTTTGGGAGTCTGCTTGTTCTGCCGAGAGACTCAAGGTTATATATTAAAATTTCATGTACATTTTGCCTCTGTTCTAACATAAGTTTAGGATGGAAATCATGTTTTAAATTGCTTACAACAACCAGGTCGATTCAGCTTATTTATTGGATCAGCAGTTTTAAAATGATTTTATACCAAAAAAATAAAATAAATAAATTCTTTGCAATAGCAGAAAATTGATACTCCTGAAAAATTCACCATGTTTAAAATCCTGTACTTTCTTGCACCTACTGTACACTAAAGTAGATGGGTAAACACAAAAGGTGACTTCTCTGGTGAGGAGCTGTGTGTAACTTCAGGACATGGAAATTCAACCGCTTTGACTTGTGAGTCCATACTTTTCTGGTCTGTGTATGGCTACGCTAATGAGCTGGCCAATGGCCACAAAATAGGTGGACAGCCTAAGAAGCACAAGTGAGCCAATGTGTGTGGGAAGGAACAATTCATGTAGAAGGGAAATAAAAATAATATCTATATTTGGTCAATATATCATATCTTAGAAAGTGCGCTCAGATTAGACTGTGAGCCTCTTTGAGTCAAAGACCATCTTTAAATTCTTCATGTTCTCATTGTCATAGCCCAAAGTAGATCCTCAATAAATATTTCTTGTTAATCAACCATATCTATCATATTTGGCCTTCCCAACAGCCCTGTAAGTTGGGAAATGCTGCCATTTTGCCGAGGGTGGTACTGAGGTTGAGTTGCCTAAGATAGCATTGTTAGCTTATGACAGGATTTAGAGAGGGAACTTAAGCACCATCCATGACGTAAGATAGCTTCTTCCACATACCCACATTGACACTTTCCTCTCAATAACCAAACAGTTTCAAGGAAGAGGCAAAACAGTCCACACATATCACATTGCCTTTTCTGGTTCAAATGCCTTGGTCAGAGTAAAAGCTATTTTCTAAATCTGGTAAACTTCCTGTCAGCTTGGATTCACTCAGACTTTAGGATGAATGAGCAAATTATAGATGGCAGTAACAGAGTGCTTCCAGGAGGTAATTTCCTACCTACTGTATTCTGTTTCTTGGAGTTCTATGTGGAAATGCTTTACATCACTCAGGAAGAGAAACTAGAATGAGAAAGCCTGACTTGTAGTAGGAGCTCTGTCCTAACAGGTGTCTAATGATTTGGTATTACTCTATCATTTGAGGTGATAATTATTTGCATTATACCAAAATAACCCTACCAAGTTTTGCAGAAAGACAATAAAAATGAGAATAAACATGTTTTCCCATCTTTTGGGGATAGCTATCATATCTGTATCATTAAATGAATACATTCACACGCGTGTAAGAATTTGCACCACCTTCCCCATGGAATCCCTTGTAATCCTGTATGAATTTTAGGATCAGCTTTTCTTATTCTGTTCAAAGCAGGGGGAGGAAGGTAATTGGGGTTTTGATAGAGATTGCATTGAATCTGTAGAGCACTTTAAAAGGAGTATCATCATCTTAATAATATTAACTCTTCCAATCAATAAACGTGGGATGTCTTTCCATTTATTTAATTCTTTATTTTTCATTTCAGCAATGTTTTATAGTTTTTAGTGTAGAAGTCTTATACTTCCTTGGTGATGTAGTCCATTTGGGCTGCTATAATAATCCCACCAACTGGGTAGTTTATAAACATCAGGAATTCGTTGCTCACAGTTCTGTTGTCTTGGAAGTCCAAATTCAAGGCACCAGCATGGTCACCTCCTGGTAAAGGCCCACTTTCTGGTTCATAGCATGTACCTTCTCACTGTGTCCTCAACATGGTGCAAAAGCTAGAGTTCTCTCTGCAGCTTCTTTCATGAGGCACTAATTTCATTCATGAGGGCTCTACTGTCATGACTTAAGCATCTCCCAAAAGGCTTATTTACTAAAAGGCATTACCTTTGAGGGTTAGAATTTCAACATAGGAATTTTGGGAGGACACAAATATTCAGACCACAGCCCTTGGTCAAATTTATTACTAAATATTTTTTTCTTTTTGATGCCATTGTAAATGAAATTGGTTTTTTTTTATTTCATTTTTAGGTTGTTCATTGATAGGTCATAGAAATACAATTGACTTTTATATATTAGTCTTACATCATGCAACCTTGCTGAACTCATTTTTTAGCATTTATAATTTTCTAGTGGATTCCTTAAGATCTTCTATTTACAAGATCATGTAATCACTAGATAGTAATAGTTCTTCCTTTCCAATCATAATGCCTTTTATTTCTTTTTCTTTCATAAGTGTACTGGCCAGAACCTCCAGTATAATGTTGAACAGAATTGGTAAGAGCAGACGTCCTTGTCTTTTCTTGATCATAAAGGGGAAAGCATTTGGTCTTTCACTGTTAAATATGATGGTAACTGTGTGTTTTTCAAAGATTGAGGAAGTTTCCTTCTATTCCAAGTTTTTTGAGTATTTGTATCATGAAAGTGTTGGAATTTGTCATGTGCTTTTACTGCCTCTGTTGAGGTGATCACTTGGGTTTTAGCCTTCATTTTATGAGTATCATATATTGTATTAGTTGATTTTTGTATGTTAAACCTACCTTGGATTCCTGGGTTAAATTCCACTTGGTCATGGCGTCTAGTGCTTTTTGTATGTTGCCAGATTCAATTTTCTAGTATTTTGTTGAGGATTTTTGCATCTATATCCATAAGGAATATTAGCCTTTATTTTTCTTTTCTTGTGATATGTTTGGTTGGTTTTAGAATCAGGGTAGTACTGGCTTCACAGAATGAGTTGGAAACTGTTCTTTCTTCATTTTCTTCCTCCTCCTCTTTCTGCTTCTTCCTCTGGAAGGGTATGATAATGATTTGTGTTAATTTTTTAAATGTCTGGTAGAATTTAGTAATGAAGCCAACAGGTCCTGGACTTTTCTTTGTTGAATGTTTTGTGGGTCAAGGGATTTATAGGCAGAGAAAACTGTAAGATGTAATGGGATTTGACTGGTTTTTAAAAAACAGAAAGCCAAGCTAGCTGGAGCTGAAGTGACTCCCCATTGTCTGCATGTTAAAATTTAATCTCAAATAAATAGCTAGAAAAACTGTATGCCTACATGTATAAGAACAAAACTGGACCACTTTTTAACACCACACATAAAAATAAATTCAAAATGGAATAAAGACTTAAGTGAAAAACCTGAAACCATAAAAGTCCTAGAAGAGAACACAGGCAGTAATTTCTCTGACATTGGCCATAGCAACATTTTTCTACATACATCTTCTAAGGCAACGGAAACAAAAGCAAAAAATAAAATTTTGGGACTACATCAAAATAAAAAGCTTTTGCAAAGCAAATGAAAACATTGACCAAGAAAAGACAACCAACTGAATGGAAGAAGATATTCACAAATGATACACCTGATAAAGGGTTAATATCCAAAATATATGAAGGACTTAACACCAAAAAACCCCCCACAAATAATCCAATTTAAAAATGGCAGAGGACCCAAACAGACATTTTTCCAAAGAAGACATACGGATAACCAACAGACACAAATCAAAACTACGATGAGATATCACCTTACACCTGTTAGAATGGCTAAAATCAGGGGCACCTGGGTGGCTCAGTCGTTAAGCGTCTGCCTTCGGCTCAGGCGTGATCCCGGCATTCTGGGATCGGGCCCCATATCAGGCTCCTCCGCTGGAAGCCTGCTTCTTCCTCTTCCACTCCCCCTGCTTGTGTTCCCTCTCTCACTGGCTGTCTCTCTCTGTCAAATAAATAAATAAAATCTAAAAAAAAAAAAAAAGAATGGCTAAAATCAAAACAATAAGAAATAACAAATGTTAGTGAGGATGTGGAGAAAAAGAAACTCTAATAACACTGTTGGTAGGAAAGTAATTGGTACAGCCACTATGGAAAACAATATGTAGTTTCCTCAAACAAATTAAAAGTAGAAATATCATATGATCCAGTAATTCCACTAGTGGGCATTTACCCAGAGAAAACAATAACACTAATTCGAAAAGATATATGCACCCTTATGTTTATTGCAGCATTATTTACAATAGCCAGGATATGGAAGCAACCTAAGTATCCATCAATAGATGAATGGTTAAGAAAGATATGGTATACACGTGCGTGTGCATGCATAATGGACTATTGCATCGCCATAAAAAGGATGAGATTGTACCGTTTGAAATAACATGGATGGACCTAGAGGGCATTCTGCTAAGTGAAATAAGTCAGACAGAGACCATATGTGGAATCTAAAAAAAAAAACAAAAAAACAAAAAACAAAAATAAAGAATAGAATCAGATCTAAAAATACAGAGTACAAACTGATGGTTGCCAGAGGGAAGGTGGGTAGGGGAATGGACAAAAATGGGTGAATGGGAGTGGGAGATTTGGGCTTCCAGTTATGGAATGACTAGAATAAGTCAATGAAATAAAGGTAGCATGGGGAATATAATCAATGAAATTGTAATGGCGATGTATGGGGACAGATGGTAGCTACACTTGTGGTGAGCATAGATGGCACAATGTATAAACTTGTCTAATCACTATGTTGTACACCTGAAACTAATGTAACATTATGTGTCAACTATGTTTGAATATAAATTAATAAATCAGTAAATCTATCTTAGTTTAGTTTAGTTCAGTTCATGATTCCTGCTAGTATGGAACTTGGAACTCTCCAGCTTCATTCATCTCTTGCCATAACTTCTGTCTCACTATAAGCATCATCTATAATGTTAAGTGTATGCCATAATCTCAGTTAACCACTATGTTCAATTTCCCAAATATAAAACCCTTCTCACTTTATAACACTGTTCATGAAGCTCCCACTCCCCAGAATAAACTATGCCTTTATTCATCGCTGCTCCCTCACTGCCTCAGTTTTATGTAACTGACAAACATCTGCTCATTGTTAAAAACTCACTTTTAGTGTCGTCACAATAAAGACTTTTTTATGTCCTGAAATAAAATATCAGTGAAGAACATCTAACAAATATGGGCATTTTTTCTTAATTTGCTTTTTTTGTGTACTATAAATCCCTTGATGGCAGAAACCATTTTTGATTTCTTTATGCCAAATATAGCAAAGTGCCTGTCACATAGTAGACACTCAATAAATATTTGTTGAATTAATAGAGAAGCCCAGCTATCCTGAATGAGTTTCCCCCAGAATTTTGTATTGCTGAGATGTTATTATACTTCTCTGTGCTTCTCACAGCACCTGGTGTGACATTGATAAATGTTTATTGAAGTTAACTCAGCTGAATGACAAATTAATATTATAATATCAGCAGCACATTTTGAACCCTTTAGTAAAAAGGCACCATAAAAGCCTCAAAGTAGCTGTAAAAAATAGAAATGATAAAAATCTATTTGGGTGACATTTCTTTTTGAAGATACAAAACAATTCTGTTGTGTTTTGAAACATAATTACACTTGAAGATTTCTGGTGTAACAGAGCTGTTTGGGGATTCTGGTGATCATAACAACACTGCTTGATACGAGGGAGGGGAAATCCTTTTTAGAAGATTTTCAATGACAAGCTTTGTTTTCTGTTTCTGGTTGCAATCCCCAGAGCCGTTTACTTAAATGCCTTGGAATATGGGAAAGTCAGTAGCAATGTGGGGTCCTCCAAGGGAGGAGCACATTTCGTGTTTTTTATATTGTCCTTCTGTCACATGACAAAGGTGAACAGGTGGAGTGACAGCATGTCTGTAACAGCAGTACATCACCACTCAACCAAGGTCTGTGGTTTTTAATGTTGACGTTCAAGGTCTCTATCAGTCAGGGTTCTCCAGAGAAACAGTGCGTACACACACACACACACACACACACACACACACACACACACACACACGAGATTTATTTTAAGGAATTGCTCACATGATTATAGGGGCCAGCAAGTCTACAAGTTGTAGGGCAGGCTGACAGGCTAGAAACTCAGGCTGGAATTGATGTTGCAGCCTTGAGTCTAAAACAGCAGGCTGAAAACTCAAGCAGGTGTTAGTCTTGAGGCAGAATTTCATCTTTGGGAAACTTGTTTCTTAAGGCCTTCAACTGAATGGATGAGGCCCCACCCACATTATTGAGGTAATCTTTACTTAAAATCAACTGATCATTGACTTCAGTCTATAGAACACTTCCCAGAGACACATAGATTAGCATTTGATTAAATATCAAATACTGTAGCCTAATCAACTTGATAAATAAAACTAATAGTTACAAGGTCCTTTGTCACATAGTGCCTGCCCCTCTCTACAGCTTCTCAGCTTGCCTACCGACTCATGCCCCAGGCCAGACTGCGAATCACGCTCTGGAAGAGCTCTGTACGTCCCTGCCATTTGGTGCCTTTGCTAGTTCCCCTATTCCCGCTCTGGAGTCTCTCTCCTTCCTTCTCCCAGCCTTCAGATTCCTTGTCTTCTCCCTTAGGCCCTATGCAAATACCATTTGCCTTCCCAAATCTTGACTGCTTTCCTGTTTAGATATCATCTCTCCTTCTCTTGAACCCCCAACAGATTTCCCGGTAGCATAGTCACATTGCTGTGCTTTGCATTATTCTAAAATGTATTATTGGTGACCATCTCCCCTTCTCTGTGGCTTGAGGGAGTTAAGAAAGTCATGCTTTTTTGGGTTTTGTTTTGTTTTGGTTTTAATTTCTATGTTCCCTACAGAGTGTGGAGCTTTCATTCATGCACCAATCTTTATATTTACTCCGTGCCAGGTCCCATGCTAGGGGCTGAGGAATATAAAGATTAATTAGACAAGTTTCAGTGCTCTGAGATTCATGGTCTAGTGAGAGAGGCAAATAAGTAAAATTTTGATGCCCATAAGTTTTTGTTAAACTGAATTAATTTCTGCCTTAGAAGTAGAACTTTCCCCTCTGTACCTCCTCACCTTAATACTTCTACATATAAACATTGGACATCCAGCTTGTAGTGGGCTGGAAGGCTCTGTCTTCATAAAACCTGTAACAGAGGAGTGTTTGTGGTGTGTTCTGAAGGGCATCAGAGAGTCCAGCTGATCCAACAATATCTGTGTTACTAAGATGCCATAATGTTTGATATGCCACTATTGGGAATCCACTCATTTGGGTTCAGAATTATCCTATCTGCAAATGTACCTGGGAGGAATTACTAAAAACATACGCTGATATCTTTTTCAAATTACTTTCCCTTTTTTTCTTTACTTCTGTACCATCTCCTCCTCAAGACAGCTAAATTGCCCTCCTTGTAAGACTCCCACCACACAGAGATGTCAGGGTTGTTTCCTTTGGGTCTCCACTGCGCTCTCTTTGTGTTACAACAAAATTTTTTTGTTCTCTATTGTTTACTTGTCTATTTTATTTACCTGAGTTCTTACTAGACTGAGCTTTTAAGGGAATGAAGTGGTTTTTGTTTTTGTTTTTGTTTCATCTCTGTGACCCTAACATCTCGCACAATACCAAGGTCATAGTAGGATACCCTCTAAGGGTTTCTGGAATGACTAGGTGGTCCTTTGATAGAATAAATAAGCCCTGCACACATCTAGGGGGCAGACTTAACAAAAGGGAATTGAAGGGTAGAGGGTGGGGAAGTGGCAGAAAAGGGGCCTTAGTGAAACCAATTTGTCCCTGGAGCCATCCTTGATCCTGCTCTTTGCTCTTTTCCTCTTTCTGGTTTCACTCATGGATAAAATACCTTGTGAATTAAAAGCTCTTTTTTTTTTTTGTTCTACAATACATAACCTAAAGCACTGTCATCTGGCAGGAGTTTTTCTGGAAGCATTTGTGGAATAAAGGTGCCTACACATGCTTCATTTATAAAAGCAGAAATGCTTTCACACTATCTTTTATTTCTGCAAGAACTGAGAACACAAACCTCTCTCATGTCTCTCTCAACCACTATCCTTTGCCTTTGCTCAAAGAATAAGCTAGTAGAGACTGCCAACAAAGTGTTTTTCCCAAGTCCTTGTGGCTAGAGGAATACAGACCTAGACAAGTTTTCTTAAGTAATAGGGCTAGAGTTTTCAAGATACATCTAGATGGAGCTGAAATTAACTCTTAAACCAAGATGCCCTCTGAGTCTGCTATTACCTGTTTTCTTTCTCATTAGCTCTCTCTTTCTGATGATGTCTCCTCTTTCTGTAGAGTTGCTCCATTTTCCTCTTGCATCTCCTGTGCTATAGGTCTCTTTTCTCGTCTTCTGCTTACCATATAGTTTCTACTCTCTCACAATTTCACATGACCTATCATGACTACCCCAGACCCCCACTACCTCATAACTGTTCAGATTCAAAAATATATGCCTCTAAATATATACCCTCTGGTTCATACTAATTTTAATTTTTCCACAAATATATTTTTCAAATTAATTTTTAGCAGGATTGATCCACAGATTAGTTAATTTTTCCTAATACAACCAAGAGTTGGTCATATAGGTATCTATCAGTTATTAACAGTAGGTTATTTGTTTATTTATATTATAATACACATTTATATCATAACATATTCTATTTATACACTTATAATGTATATGTAATATAGTTATTACCACTAAAGCAGAGTTATTTATGTCTTCCCTAGATGGTATCCCCAGAATCTAGCTCAATTCCTAGCATCCTATAGGTGCTCAAAATATGGAATGAATGGCTAAATAAAGCTCCTGATACCTACTTCTTACTCATCCTCTTCTAATCCACCTTCAAAAAAATAATTTTTCTGAAACACAAATCGAACCATGATATTTCCTGCTTAAAATTATTAATAGCATTTATTCTCCAGGTTAGTATGAGGATATTTATAGCCTACTTTAGCTTTATTTCCTACCCCTGCTCGATTTCTTGTACTTCATGCTTTTACAAAGCCAATGTCATTCATGAAATACATTATGCTATTCCATGTCCTTGCGTTTTCACACGGCAGAATCAGTAGAAATGCAAAGTATGAGATGAAGTGAAGGGGCATTTAAGAGACAGGTTGATAAGATTTAATATCTAAATGATATAAATCTGATGTGTAAACCTCACAAAACCTATGATTACCTCTATGTAGTAAGCATTCAATATGTTCTTGTTGGAGTGGATTAAAGCATTACATTTATGTTTTTATCTGGTTTCACATCCAGAAGGAATGAGTGAGTGAAAGGAGACTAAAAGGGTGAGTTCATTGGTAAATGAACAATTTCATCCTTTTTCAAACTCAATAGCTATTATTGTGACTAAAAAGCATCTCTTATGAGTTGAACACAAACAAGAAATAGGAGAGTGTTTATGATGTCATCATAAATATTTATGAAAGGGACATGGTACAATGTTCAGTGAGATGTGGGTTATGAAAGGTTAGATTGTGAATGTTCATTTAGATCAAATTATTAAACACCTGAAACTTGTATAGCATTTTCTAATTTATAAAACAAATTCACACTCATTATCCTATTTAAACATTAATTCTCAATCTCCACTGGACCATTATCTTCAATGTGCAAACATTCTATAATTCTCCATCCTTAAGATTCCCTCTGCTGACATCAGTTCCCCATCAGGAACAAACCCTATGTGTCCTCTTTTACAGCAAAGCCCAAAAGCTGTGTTCACTATCTCTACTTTTTCATCTGACATTCTTTCCTCACTTAACTCAGATCTGGTTTTCATCCCCACAACTCCACTGAAATTACTTTTATCAAGGTAATTAGGAACCTCCTCCTTCAACCGTTTTTCTTCATTTGGCTTCAGACATGATATATTCCACTGATTTTTCAACCACCTTATTTCAGTCTGGCTTCTCCTCCTCCAGACTTCTAAGTGTCCCAGTGCTCAGTTCTTGTTTCTCATTGTCTTTGTCTACTCACTTCCAAGGTGCCAGACCCTGGTTTTCAATATTTTCTGCAAATTGATGATTCTCACATTTGTATCTTCAACCCAGTTATCTCCCTAAAGCTCCAAACTTGTATATCCAAGAGTCTTCTTAACTCTCTCTAGATAGGCATGTCAGGCTTCCATTCCTAAAGCAGAACTCTGGAAAATCCTGCTCTAGTCCTTTCTGGGAAATTGTGCTAGACTCAACGAGGTACCCTCATCAAAAACCTAGATGTCATCCTTAATGCCTCTCTTTCTTCATGCTGAGCATTTCATCAATCAGTAAGTCCTGTTGACTCTACCTTCCAAATATGCCTGGAATCTTACTACTTATTACTGTCTTTACTTCTACCAATGTAGGCAAAGCCACCATTATCACCAGTCTTAACTTCTGGAGTACCTTTCTGTCTGGGCTCTGCTTCCTTTCTTTCCCCCTTTGTAGTTGTCTTTCTTGGAGCAACCAAAGTAGTTCTTTTAAATGTAAAACCATCTAGTGGGATTTTTTGCTTATTCTAATTAAAACTTAAAGTCTCTTTTAGAAACTATAAGGTCTCCATGATCTAGATCTCACCTTTCTGTCCAAATGTATTTCTACTTTAGGGTATTTGCATTTACTGGCCCTATCTCCAATAATTCTACTACATTTTCCCATGATTCACTCCCTCAATTCCCTCTGATTATACTCAAAGGGAAAACCTCTCCCACCATCCTGTATCTTCTTGTACCTTAACCCACTTTATTTTTCTTTATTTACTTACCTGTCAGTATATTATATATTTGCTTCATTCTTTATGATCCCTCTTTTCCTCACTAGAATGTAAGTTTTATTGCCCAACAAATATTTGTTCAATGAGTGAGTTGTGAATATAAATTTTTTGACTAGAGGTTGAATGGTCTTTTCCATGATCCAAAGGCAAAGTAAAAAGTGATCATTTTTCCGTATCTCCAGATATCTCCAGAATATTCTGAAAAGGCATTTTGAGAATCTCAATTTCAGATTCTTCTAGATAAATGGATATGTGTCATATTAGAGCAATTAGGTAATTGCAGTCTGGGTTGGGTAATTGCAGTGTGGTCTTATGATAGGGACATGGACACCATTCCATTGGCTCAGAGTCCACTCACACGAATGCTCCATTGTGTAGATTTAGGTACAGAGCCAAGAGTAGCAAAGGAACACCACCCTAAAAAAAAAAGGAACTAATAGATTTTTAAATTTTGACCGAGTGAAACTAAAAGAGCAGAAGAAAAACAAGTTTGTTAAAACCACTTCAGAAAATGTCCATATAAAGTGTCATGGGTAATAGGATCTTGGACACAGACTTAAGTAATCTTGAAGGTTCTGCCTGGTTGTCCCAGGGCCTGGCACACTAGGGTTGTATTCTCTTTTCTTCTGTAGAATTACTTTAAAACGTTCACTTTTCCTGTCTTTGCTACCCAAGAGTTCATTGTTTCCCCCACCCTTGCATGGAAGACACAAAAAACTAGTTCAAGAAGATTTATAGTAGGATAAGGCAACTGCCGTTTGTTGCGCACTCACTGTGTGTCCAACATTTTAAGTCTGTTATCTTATATGATCTTTACATTCCTGAGGTAGGCATTTTTAGCAGACATTTATAATTCTGTCTGTCCTGAATAGCCTCTTTCTTCTGGAAAATACCTCTTCTCATCAAACACTGGATGTTTTAATAAGATCTTTGCATACGCCTCCTTATCTGCTGGCCAGAGGTGTTATCATGCGGCCAAAGAAGACCCAATTAAAGTTCTTACACAGGAGTTTTACAGTGAGTGCTAAAGAGGAAAAGAGTTTTTCCTTCTAATCATAAGGCTGTATATGTCGTGGTCTATGACCATGTCCCACTAGGAGGAGCTAGACTTAGAGAATTTACTTGACATATAAAGAATAGAGTCACACCAGAGACAGAGGCATTTGTCTTTCTATTTAGTCTTCCCTGAAGTTGGCACTATTTCTACTCTTTCAGTTGTTCCAATGGCTTCATTATATGAGCCAATACTTTACCCTTCTTTTACTTACGTCTCTTTTAATTGGATATTTGGGACTTGCAATTACAGGAGCCTTAAATAGTACAGTATATTATCTCCATTTTATAGATATAAACTCCGAGGTACAGAGAAGTTAAATTACTTGTTACCTGTTAAGTGGCAATGAAACTTGAATTTTCAGGTCTGTGGGCTTCTAACTACAACCACTGTTCTGTCATTTCTTCCCACCCCTCTAAAAGAGTTAGCAGTCAGCAAGCAGTTAAACATGACACAATCTGCTTAGGCTTTTTGTTGTTCTTGTATTTGTTTGTGTTTTAATGGAGACAAGTATCTAATGTAGTTATAGAAAAAAATTCTAGCTAGCCAAGTAACCCCACAGAAGCATCTGCTTAAGTTTCTTATTTGTAAAATGACCAAGTTGGACTCAATGACCTCCAAGATGCTTTTTTTTTTTTTATGGTAAGTTTTCTAAAATCAAATTGATTCTTAGTGCCTCTGAAGATCTAATTATATGACTGTGCCTCTAAGATTTATTCAAATACAAAAACAAAGAACCATCAAGAGGAGGCACCTCTGTCAGATTTCATGATCAGGAGCCAAGTTGGCTTCCAGCCCTGCAACAATAACTCCAGAGTGGCACTGTCAGAACATCAATATGTTATTATTTACAGATCAGAGTTCTGTCCTGAAGGACATGTGTGCACTCTCAGGAAGGAATTAAAAAATACCCAGAAACAACCATCTTCTGAAAGATGAAAAGACAGTTCTTATTTTTTTTCCTTGAAAATTATAGTATACACTCCCAAATCTCGGAAACACATTATTTTGGAAATATGCTATAAGCACCTTTCTTTTGGCATTCAAATTAGGTGCTCAACAACTCCTACAAAACATCTGGAGCTCTATAGATGATCACATTGAGAGATAAAATCGGGACAGCGAAGCTCATTTCAGCACCGACACGCACAAACAGGCACAGACATGCAAACCTGAACAGAAACATACATAGACACAGACTAGCCTTTGTTTTCTTTGGAATGTGTTCTTAGACTGGGTGCAGGGAAATTGCTCCTTGTGGAAGCCTTTTGACACTTGCCCAAGTTGAAAGGACCAGGATAATCTTACTCTGAATGCATTTCTGTTTTAACACTCAATTCTTTGAATAAGATAATCAATTTATCTTTTTATTTTATTTTTTCAATTCATCTTTTTAGAATCTCCTTTCTACAGAAGTTTCAATTAGTTTTAAATTCATTTAAGTAGTATTTTATTGTTTGCCAGGTGTTTTTATGCAAATGACCTATTAAAGTTATCTACCCACCAACCTATGAGGTCAGTAATATTATTGTTTATATTTTACCTATTTATCTTTTATCATTATTGAAGCTCTATTACAGTTTGCATTTAAAGATGAAGATACTGAGGTTTGGTGGTATAAATGATTTCTCCTGGGACACACAACTAATTAGTTATGAGACTGATACTCTATTCGAGCTTTGGATAGTGCGAAGAACAAGAGCTTCAGAGCCTAGCATATCTGGGCTGGAATCCAAGTTCACCCACTAGTTTTGTGACCTTGAGCAGGTAACTTAATCTCTTAGATCTTTAGTTCCATTATCTTTACAATGGAGTTAAGGGTTTCAAAATTACAAGCTTCTTGGGAGTATTAAATAGGAAGCTGTATAAAGCCCTTGACATCATCACTTCCAGTGTGGGTGCTTATCAGTGTCAAGGAGGTATTCATCAAATGGCTCTAGTTTTAATTTTCTCTTTTTGTGTGTGTGGTGTCCTTGTCTGGTTTTGGTATCATGGTAATGCTGGCCTTGTAAAATGAGTTTGAAAGTATTCCCTCCTCTTAATTTTTTGGAAGAGTTTGAAAAGGATGTATTAAATCTTTAATGTTTGATAGAATTCACCAGTGAATCTGTCTGGTCCTGGAATTTTGTTTATTGGAAGGTATTTGATTACTGACTTAATCTTCTTAGTAGTAATTGATCTGTTCAGGTTTTCTATTTCTTAATAATTCTGTCTTCGAAGATTGTATGTTTCTTGGAATTTTTCCATTTTCTTTAGGTTGTCTAATTTTTTCATGTATATTGTTCATAGCAGTCTCTTATGATCCTTTGTATTTCTGTATTAGCAGTTGTAGCTTCTCTTTTGTTTCTGATTTTATTTACTTGAGCCCTCTCTTTTTCTTGATAAGCCTAAAGGTTTGTAATTTTTGCTTATCTTTTTAAAGAATGAGCTTTTAGTTTCATTGATCTTTTTTATTGTTTTTTTTAGTCTCTATTTCATTTATTTCTGCTCTGATCTTTTTAAAAATTTTCTTCCTTCTACTAACTTTGGCTTGTGTTCGTTCTTTTTTCTAGTTCCTCTACGTATAATGTTAGGTTGTTTATTTGAGATTTTTCTTGTTTCTTGGGGTAAGCCTATATTGGAGCTTTTATTTTTTTTCTAGTTCTTCTAGGTATAATGTTAGGTTATTTATTTGAGATTTTTCTTGTTTCTTGGGGTAAGCTATAAACTTCACTCTTAAAACTGCTTTTGCTGCATCCCATAGATTTTGGTATGTTGTGTTTCTTTTTCATTTGTCTCTAGATATGTTTTGATTTCTCATTTAACTTATTTGATGGCCATTGGTTGTTCAGTAGCATGTTGTTTAATCTCCGCGTTTTTGAAGTTTTTCCAGTTTTCTTATAATTGATTTCTAGTTCTTATAATTTGATTTCCATTGTGGTTGGAAAAGATACTTAATATTATTTCAGTCTTCTTGAATTTATTGAGACTTATTTTATGCCCTAGTGTGTAATTTATCCTGGAAAACATTCTATGTGCACTTAAGAAAAGTGTATATTGTGCTGCTTTTGGATGGAAGATTTTGTATGTATCTATAAATCCATCAGATGTAATGTGTCATTTAAGGCCAAGTTTCCCTTATTGATTTTCTGTCTGGATAATCTGTCCATTGAAGTAAGTGGGGGTATTAAAGTCTCCTACTATTGTTGTATTGCTATCAATTTCTCCCTTTCAGTCTCTTAATATTTGCTTTATATACTTTCGTACTTCTATGTTAGGTGCATATATATTTATAAATGTTCTATCTTTTTGCTGCTTTGATCATTTTATCATTGTATAATGCCCTTCTTTGTCTTTTATTACAGTCAATGTTTTAAGGTCCATTTTGTCTGATATGAGTATAGCTACACCAGCTTTCTTTTTGTTTCCATTTGCATGGAATATTTTTTCTAGCCCTTCATTTTCAGTCATTGCGTCCTTACTTCTGAAGTGAGTCTCTTGTAGGCAGCATATAAATGAGTCTTGTTGTTGTCATTGTTTTTAAATCCTTTCAGCCATTCTATGTGTTTTGATTGGAGATTTAGTCCATTTACATTTAAAGTATTTATTGATAGGTATGTACGTATTGCCATTTTTCTAATTGTTTTCTGGCTGGTTTGTGGTTATTCTGTTTCTTCCTTCTTTGTTTTCCCTCTTTCCTTCTGGGTTAATAACTTTCTTTAGTGTTATGTTTAGATTTCTTTCTCATTTTCTTCTGTGTATTTGCTATAAGCTTCTTCTTTGTGATTACTGTGATGTTCATATATATTGCCCTATGTGTATAGCAGTCTATTTTAAGTTGGTAACAACTTTAGTTTGAACCCATTCCGGAACTCTAAATTTTGATCTCCCTCTTATCTTTTAAGTTTTGATACCACATTTTACATTTTTTTATTTTTATGTATCATTTAAATAATTGTTATATTTTAATTAAGTTTACTACTTTTGTCTTTTTGTTAGTTTCATAAAGTGATTGATCCACTACTTTTACTGTATATTATCTTTTCCAGTATTTTTTTTTTTTTTTAGCTACTGTCATTTCTTTCCAGCTTAAAGAATTCCCTTTAATATTTGTTGTAAGACTGGTTTAGTAGTGATGAACTCCTTTAGCTTTTGCTTGTCTGGAAAACCTCTTTCTCTCTCCTTCCAATCTGAATGATCGTATGGCCAGGTTGAGCATTCTTCACTAGAAATTTTTGCCTTTCAGCACGACTTTGAGTACGTGATGCCACTTTCCTCTGGCCTCCAAAGTTTCTGCTTTAAAATCTGATGGGCTTATGGCATTTCCCTTGTATACAGCACATTGCTTTTCTCTTGCTGCTTTAAGATTCTCTCTTTATCTTTAACTTTTGACATTTTAACTATAATGTTTCTTGGTGTGGATCTTTTTGGATTCATCTATTTTAGGACTTTCTGGGTTTCCTGGACCTGGATGTTCATTTTCTTTACCAGGTTGGAGAAATTGTTAGCCATTATTTCTTCAGATAAACTTATCTCTCTCTTCTCCTTCTGGGACTTCTATAATGCAGATGTTATTCCACTTGATGTTGTCCTATATGTCCCTTAAGGTATATTTACTTTGTAAAATACTTTTTTCGTTTTGTTGCTTTATCTAGTTGAGTTCTATTGCTTTGTCTTCCAGCTTACTGATCCATTCTTCTGCTTCATCCATTCCACTGTTGAAGCCCTCCAGTGTATTTTTTGGTTTACTTATTGTATTCTTTAGCTCTCTGACTTCTGTTTGGTACTTTCTTATAATTTCTGTCTCTTTGTTCAGGTTTTCATTGTGTTTATCCATTCTTCTCCTGAGTTTGGTAAGCATGTCTATGACCATTACTTTGAACTCTTTATCAAATAGACTATTTCATTAAGGGTTTTTCTGAGGTTGCATCTTGTTCTTTTGTTTAGAACATATTCCTCCTCTCCTCATTTTTCCTGATTCTCTAATATATATATGTATGTATATATATATAAAATAGGTGAAACTACTACCTCTTTCAGTCTTGAAGGAGGGGACTTGTGTAGGAGATGACCCTTGGGGCCCAAAAGTGCAATTCCCCCTGACCATCAGATCCAGGCATTTAAGGGGTGTCCCGTTTGTGGGCTGCATGTGCCTGTCAGCTGTGGCAGGACTGCTGCTACAGCACTCGATGGGGGGCTTGTGGATGCTCACCTTGCTGGCTATGGCATGGCTGTGGTGCAGAAATAGCTCTAGTTTTAAACCAAAAGGTTTTGACTATTGAAAAAAAAAAAAAAAGCCCTGTTCAGTGTTTATGTATGAGGGACTCTTTAGAAGTTCCAAACTTTTGTAGTACAAAGTGGTCAGTACTGAGGTGCCTTGAGCCTCCAAGGATTTTCTGCCGTCTCACTTTATCCCTAACTGAAAACTAATACACAGGACAAGCTATGCCATCACAAGGTTCTTTGGTGGTTCTTTAGTTCTTCACAAGGTTCATGGGATTGCCTACTTTGCTCTGCCATTCTCGTGATCCTTTAATCCCCACCCCCCCAAACACACATAGAATCTAATAGTCTATGGCTTCCAGGAAAGGGAGGGAGTCTGTTTCATAGTCTGCTGACATGTTACCTGGGGCTAGTATCTAAAAGAGCTGGTAAATTTTGTTAAAGTATGCATGAGATCTTGGGTAAACCAGCTAGCTTCTCTCTTTTGCATGACTACAGACTCAGCTTGCTGCCCAATCTATGCTGGTTTCTGGTTACAGTGCATGGATGAGGTGGTGTCAGACCTTAGATAAACTGAAAAATAAGTTAAGGACTAGGAGTCATTAAGATAATAGATTGATGGGTTATCTATTTTTCTCTGTATAAAAAACAGAAGACCCAATTCAATGTGATTTGAACTCAATCAGCCATAGTATGGTCATGGATAGTTTACTGAACTTTTCTTTGTTTTAGTTTTCAATATCCTAAGTTGAGCTAATAATATAGATTGTCCATAAGGATTAAATGACAGTAAGTTCAAAGTTTTTATTTAACTCAATGTTTGAGATATAGTATGTATTCAATGACTGTGAAATATTTCTATTGTCACTGTTTTTCTTATTTGAGGCTCAGAAGAAAATACAACTTCCCATCCATATAACCACTATGAAAACTTTTTGTCAAACAGTTTCACTTATAAACATTATCTCAGGAACTATGGTTTCTTACTAGAAGAGCACTATCTTAGACTGCAAAGAATTTTGCTCAAATTCCTTTACCGCCTCCTGCAAGCTACAGGATTAGGCAATTTATAATTCACCCAGAGACTCATCTGCAGCATGGAATTAACAATGCCTTCCTCAAAAAGTGTTGTGAATGGTAGATAATACTGCATGGGTAGCAATATCTGGCATAGTATCTGATACACTGATGATTGTTGAGACTGAATCTGGACTTTGACTCCTTTATCTGTAAAATGGAGATAAGGATGCTTTTCCCAGAAGATTGTAATGGGGATTAAATGCAACGATATATGTGAAAGTACCTTGGAAATTCCAAAGTACTGTACGAAAGTAATTATTAGTACTATTATTAATCTCCTATCACTGTTATTTTAATACTACTACTATTATTACTATTAGTAGTAGTAATAGTAATAAGTAAGAGTAATGCCTTTTTACTACGGTTAATAATTATTACTGCTTTTATTATTTCTAAGTCAGAAAGTATAGATTCTGATCTTTTATATCTAAGAAATACCTATGTAAGGAGATTGCTTGGAAATAACTTTTTGAATTCTTCATCCCATAAGATTTTATTCAGAGACACATTTATTACAGAGTACTTTAACCACTTAGTTCACATTTTAGCATGCAAAATTGTTCCTGAGCAAAGTATTTTTTACTTTCTTTTGCTTGTACTGTTTTTTAATTCCAGTATAGTTAACATACAGTGTTGTATTAGTTTCAAGTGTACAATATAGTGTTTCAACAATTCTAGATATTACTCAGTGTTCATCATGATAAGTGCACTCTTTAATCCCCATTACTTATTTCACCCATCCCCACATCCCCCTTTTCTCTGGTAATCAGTTTGTTCTCTATAGTTAAGAGTCTGTTTCTTGGTTTGTCTCTTTTTTTTTTTTTCCTTTGCTCATTTGTTTCATTTCTTAAATTCCACATATGAGTGAAATCATGTAGTATTGGACTTACTTTGCTTAGCATGGAGCTCTAGCTCCATCCATGTTGTTGCAAATGGCAAGATTTCATTCTTTTTTATGGCTGAATAATATTCCATTATTCATATACATATATGTCTATGTAGATATCTTCTTTATCCATTCATCTGTCCATGGGCACTTGGGCTGCTTCCATAATTTGGCAGTTGTAAGTATGCTGCAGTTAACGTACGGTTGCATGTGTCTTTTTGAGTTAGTGTTTTGAGCAAAATAACTTCTTAAATGTCACTTAAAACTAGTGAGGTTAAAAATTAGTGAAATAAAATAAGAGCTGCCTGTTTAAGTACTTAAAGGCTATCTAGCTGCCCATCACACTTCAGATAATCAGCGCCAGCCTGTGGAAAGTCTCAGCACTGGTGCGTGACTTATTACTAAATGAAACAGACTGCTCAGGCGAAGTTGTTTGGTGTCTTTCATGCTGTTAGCTGTTGATAGACAGCCTATGTGTCTTTGTGCTCTCAAATAACAATTATTCCCTGTTGCTTTTCCACTTCTTGAGCTTTAGGCACAAATCCTGAGATGTGTTTGTCTATAAGTATGTAAGTCTCTGCCATTGATTTCCTTCCGTTTATTTCTTGATGTTGCCCAGCCTTCTCAGTGGAAACCCAGGATTCACTCCATCAGCCATACATGCTTTAATAGAAATCCAAAAGAGAACCATTTTGTAGACATTATCCTAGAGTAATGTATGCCATATGTATAATCTTTTTTCCCCATCTGGAGGAATTTCTACTAATAGTAGTTCAGCTCTTATGAAAAGACCAATATCTATTATGGGCAGCAGGACACACTACACATGAAATAATAGAGTTAGAGAACTTAGGTTTGGGCTCTGATTCTGGGATTTTTAGATGAGTGACCTTGAGCAAGCTGTGTCTCTCGGGCTTAGTTTCTTTCACTTATATTTGAATCCATGCACTACCACTATATCTTATTGACTGTGTTCATTAAGATAAAAAACTTTTGCACTTCCATGGACACCAGTAAGAAGTGAAAAAACAACCATTAGAATGAGAGAAAATATTTGTAAGGGACTTTATTTTCAAAATATATAAAGAACTCTTACAACTCAACAATAAAAAGTCAAATAATCCAATTAAAAATGGGCAAAGAATTTGAGTAGACATTTCTCCAAAGAAAACATGCAAATGGCCAATAACCGCATGAAAATATGCTCAACATCATTAGCCATTTGGGAAATGCAAATTAAAACCACAATGAGACACCACTTCATACCCACTAAGATGACTATATTGTAAAAGGCAGACAGTAACAAATGTTGGATAAGATGCAGAGAAATTGGAACCCTCACACATTGTTGATGACATTGTAAAATGGTGCAGCCACATTGGAAACAGTTTGGCAATTCCTCAAAATGTAAAACATGGGGCTACCATATAACCCAGCAATTTCACTCCTAGGTATATATCCAGGAAAAATGAAAACACATCCACACAAAAACTCTTATAAGAACATTGTTCATATAATAGCCAAAAAGTGGAAACCACTCAAATGACAACATAAACAAAATGTGATAGATCCATAAAATGGAATGTTATTTGGTGATAGAAAAGAATGAAATACCGATCCATGCTGCAACATGGATGAATCGTGAAAACTTGATGTCAGGTGAATGAAGCCACGTATCGTATGGTTCCACGTCTATGAAATGATCAGAACGGGCAAATCCATAGAAACAGAAGGTAGATTAGTGGTTTCCATGGGCTAGGGGAGGGGTAAATGAAGATGGGGTTTCTTTTGAGGGTGATAAAAATGTGTAAAAATTGGGTAGCAGTGGTGGTTGCACAAGTGCGAGTATAGTAAAAAGTATTAAATTGGTTACCTTATAAAGTTGAATTTTACAGCATATGAATTATAGCTCAATAAAGCTGTTATTTAAAAAAGAAGAAACTTAAACTTTTTGATAATCCTATGGAATTGAAAAATAAAATAATGTGTCTCCTTTTCTGTTTCTAAGAGTAAAAACATAGTTTCTTGCTGTGGTTGTGGTGGTAAGTTAGCCTCATGCCATCTTTAAAAATTCTTCTTATCAAGTCTTCCCAGATAGCCTTTGCTAATTTTATATTTCCTTCATAATCTAAAAACAGTCCTATATTAGCTTTCCCAAAAGACATCACATTGCCTGCTTGGATTAAATGAACCACATTCACTAATGCCCCCCTCTTTTCTGTTTAGTGCTTCTCAAAGATTATATTGCTCTCTAAACCACAAGGGAAAATAAAGCCTTTTCCTATGGAGAGGTACTTACACATTCTTCCTGACCCAAAATATTCTCATGAAAAGTACTCGTACTGAATTATAAACTAGGCCAACTGTCTTCTTTCTTATTAGCTGTAAGCGTGTGGACTGGTATTTGTTTTTATTAATTAATGAATTAATTTTTCAATAAATATTTATTGAGTACCTACTTTATGCTCGGCATGAAAGTAGGCACTGACAGTAAAGCAGTGGAAAAAACACAGGAATCTTTTTTCTCATGGAGTTATATGCTATTGGAAGGATATAGTTCATACACACAATACATAAATGATAGATTTTAAAAGGTGATAAATGCTGTGCACAAAAATGACAAAGCCAGGAACAAAGAATGACAAAGCACTCTTTTGAGAGTGCTGGGGTAGAGTAGGGGTGGTCAGGGCAGCCCTCAGTAACAAGGTGACATTTGAGCAGTGAGTTAAGTGTGGGAAAAAGCCATAGAGCAAACTGAGGAAGAGCATTTTAAGTTGAGAGAATATCCACTGAAAAATTTCAGAGGCGGAAGCATGCCTGGCAAGTTCTAGAAACAGCAAAGGGCTGCTGCAGTTTTAACAGAGTGAGGAAGGGGCACCTAATGAGCAGTGGGTCATGGAGATGATGGAGATTATATCTAGGGCCTCATAGACTATTGTAAACACTTTGGACTGAGGTGAATGCGCTGGGGACCAATTAGGTGTTCAGCCGATGAATGATGTGACCTGAGTTAGGTTTTTAAAGAATTACCCTGGCTGCTGTTTTGAAAATAGACTGTAGAGGGTCAAGGACACAGAGGAAGTCCAATTAAAAAACTAGTCTTCGTATCTAAGTTTTGATGGTCTGTGTACCTATATGTTTGTTTGTTTGTTTTTTATACCTGTCGCTACCATTGCATAAAATGAGTCGGCTTCTCTGAGACATTGTGAGGTTTTGAAGGTTGAAATGTGAAGGCAGATCTGAAATAGAGAAACCAGGTATCCCTTCTAGGAGCACAGATCCAATTAAAATACATGACGATCAGGATCCAGAAGGGTGATAAATAAGACTATGTCCTAAAACAAGAGACAAAGGGGAAGCCATTCAGACATGTGTTCTCGTTTGATGCAACCCGGTGTTAGTCAGTGGGAGCCAGAGCAGTGATCACATTCTACTCAGGATTCCGAAGGCGGAGACCCTTGTCCTCTCTTGTTGAATGTCTTTGGGGTATAATTTGTCATGCTGGGAGATGCCTTTAGTTCTTCAGGGATCTGAGGATCTTTGAACCTGTTACTGCTGTGCTGTGTTAATGATGATCCCAGTGGCCTTCAGGGGCTATTGTATCTGCTTAGAGGCTAGCCTTCCTGGGCCAGAAGTGGAAGTTTAAATACATACCAGCATGCTCAGAGCAGTCAGGGGTCTTCGTCCCAAACCTGGGCAAAGTTGAATTCATTATTCCAGTCACACTGTTATTTCTTTGTGTAACATAGACATTTTCTGTACTCTGTAATCTCCTGTGATGAAAAGGACTTATAATCTCTCCAGGGTTTTCTCCTTTGTTGTGGTCTAACATATGTCATTCAGGAAATCTGACCCCGTGTGTTAGGTGTTCTTTCATCGTGCTCCAAATGGACTAAACAATGCAGAACGAGTCAGACAAGAGGTTTGATAGCTCCAAACATGATGCAAAAGGTAGAAGGAGAGAGAATTTTGTTTGATTAATCTGATCACTATTTCAGTTAAAAGAAAACCCGAAAACATGTTGTCCTATCACCAGACATGGAGGCGAAAATGCAAAATGAAAGAGAAAACAGAGAATACTTGTAAGGGGAGATTTTTCAACAATTTTGGAAACTCAAATTCTTTCCTTTTCCGAGGTAAATTGGAAGAAATGCTGCACACACCATGAGAGCTATCATTCAGATTTGACTGCAAATCGATTTTCTCATTTGATATCTAAAGGAAACTACTGATGATGTTCCAGTTGAATGCTTACATGTTGATTGCTAAGTCATTTGTATTCGTACTGAAAATGATATCTACTCTGCAGTGGGAAGTGGCATGCCTTCGGAAAGAAAAATAAAAGGACAAAGAGCTAAGCAATAACTATGTGGCAGCAAGAACACAGGGAAATTAATGAAAATAAACTAAGTTCCCGAGTGGTGGGGTATTGATAGAGCGCCAGCTCTTCAGGATGTTGCATGTTAGTGATTTGCTTCTTCCCCGGCGACATTCGTGGATATGGTAGGTGTTGTTAATGCTATGAAAAACAAACTTTACCTGACAGTTCGGGGACAGGGCTGGGACGTGGTTTCATAGTTTAAAGCACTGAATCATAAGAAATTAAAGCTATGTAAAAAGACTATGGTATGCTTTATAAAATTATGATTTTATGAAAAGTACTTGAATATATTCATATAGTAAAAGTTCTTTAGATTATCTTTTTTTTAATTATAGAAGTAGATCATGAATTGAGTGGAGTTTTTCTTTAAGAATAAATTGATTCCTCAGGCCAGGGTGAAATTTGTGAATAATATTTATTTTTCTTGACTTGAATTTTTCCTCAACTTGCATAAGACTGCTTTTAAAAAGCTTTTCTATATTAGACTCTTACAAAAAAGAAATATAAGCTAATGAGCAGTTACTATAAATTGTGAAGATTTTTTAACCACTCTTGAATATCTATTTTATGTGCTTGGTCGATAGTTGAATATTTTTTTTAATCTTGGTTTTTAGAGCTATGTGAGAGATGTAAATACTTAGCATTGTTTAAATATTTCTATTTTCTCTGAACTGTGTCTTCATTTTGAGAGTTAAGACAGTGAGGAGCATGGAATTATGGGTGGGTGGGAGACAACGGGTGACATAAACTAGAACCAAACAACGATTTATATGATTTTATACCGGTTTACCCTTGTGTCACCTCATAGTCCTAGATTTACATATGCATCAAAACAGGAATGTGAGCATCCATTTTAAACATAGGCGTTGCTTGTCTGAGAATTATTTAACTTTATAATTGCTCTGAATGCCGGTGCTTTGAAAGGGCAGAAATTATAGCTGGCATAATTTTTTTTTGCACAGTGCATAGCACAGGCTTCTGACAGTTCATTCAACAAATACTTTGGGTGTTGATGAATAAATCAGAAAAGCAAAGTACTCTTACTCTTAATTTTGAGTTTAATTAGTTCTCAAGAATCAGACCACAATTTTTCCTGATTACATTTTTTTCTAGGATCAGTTGAAAATGTGGGGGATATGAAAGGAAAAGGAACTTAGAATTTTTATTCTTCCCATCAAAAATGGAATTTAAGGGACGCCTCAGTGGCTCAGTCAGTTAAGCGTCTGCCTTCAGCTCAGGTCATGATCCCAGGGTCCTGGGATCGAGCCCCACATTGGGCTCCCTGCTCATCTGGGAGTCTCCCTCGCCCTCTCCCTCTCCCTCTTCCTGCTGCTCCCCCTCTTGTGCTCTCTCTCCCTCTGTCAAATAAATTAATTAATTAAAAAATGGAATTCAGGAGGGAATTGGGTCAAAAAAGAACCCCTTTTTTCACATTTTGATATAACTTTCATCGAAGGCAGTCCTGGGGTAGAACTTTAGTGGTTTGTAAAAGAATAAAAAGGAGATGGTTTCTTAAAACTGGAAAACACTTGACAGTTAAGCAGGTTTCCTGATGGTTTCGGAGCTGTGATGTAGAACTAATGTCATTGTGCATTTCTAAAAAGAGGATATGTTTTAAATAGGAAAAAGTAATTTAAACTTATCTAACCATAAAACCTTTGAGGGAGTGAAATACCTATTAATATCTTCATGGACCTCTGGAAAACAGTTTGGGTGATGGGATGCTTCCATGAGGAAAACACTGCCTAGAGAACTAGATCAGTGTGAGTGAAAATCCCAGCTTCATTGTTTACCAACTCTCTGACCTTGTCAGGTCTGAGTGCTAATTTTCTTGTTTGTAAATGAAATTATAATGCTTCTCTTGAAATGTTGTGAAAATTAAGTGATGTGATGTGAATCACCCAACAAAGTTACTGTCACATATGAATAAGTCAGTAAATACTTAGTTCATTTTAAACATGAAATACGAAAAGTAATATAGATGTTATGTGTCTGATGGTGATAGTTAAATGAGATCTAAAAGTACTTTGCACAATATCTGGTCCAAAGAATTAGCTCAACAAAATTAGCCTCTTTAACGCCTCATCTCATCACCTAAAGGTTATTTATAAATTGGTTAGCATTTCATTAAAAATCCAGAGTTTTTTTAGTAATGAAATGCTGTTCAAATCAACTTTTTGAAAAATTCTACTTTTCTATTGAAATTGAACATACATTTATTCCGCACTTACTATAATGCTAGGTGCTTTGCTAGGCTTCTGGGATCCAAAGTTGTGTAACCATTAGAGTAAATCCACAAATAAATCAAGGATTATAAATCAGTGTGTTAAAACAATAATATATGTGTGCACAGCCTGCTTTGGATACATCTATATCAGATTGGGGCATAAAGAAGGAGACCCATAACTACAATTCGCGTGGATTAGTAAGCCATAACTAGACAGAGAATAAGAAGAAAGACCTTCCAGGCATAACATAGCTTAGCATGACTCATTTTGGGAAAAACTGTGGGTGTTTCAAATCTTAAGAAGGGAAATGATTGCTTGAGACCAACACCGAAGACAAATAGGGCCGGCTGCATAAGCCCTCATAGTAGCTATAACTTCATCCTGAAAGCTGTGAGAAACCAACCATTAAAAGTCTCAAAGCCAGAAAGATAGAAGCCATTGTGCAGGGCCAGCCTGGAGGCAGAGACTGGGGACTTCCACAGAGGTAGAGTTATGTTCTATTTTTGGAGGAAAAAATTTCAGGCAAGTGCTACTAAGCCTGGAAGAGTCTGTTTGTGTTTATCTGTAATCTTTGAGGTAACCCAATGGCTCAGTCAACTCTTAGATGGATGTTTGCAATGATTAAAATGGAACTTCGCAATTAGACCTGAATTCTAAGTGGTAAAATGTTTTCAAGGTTCAACAGCTAAAAGCTTGGAAACCTGCCTGAGTATCCTTGTAAACCCTACATGTGATAAAGATTTAGCTCTTTTTAAATAACTCCTTAAGAGTTAAGTGCAATCTTATCTTTTTTCCAATTAACCTCATTTGACTTACATATTTTTTTAAGTTACTTTATCTATACCTATTTTTCTTATTGAACTACAGATAACAGTAAATTCAGGTGAGAAAATAAAATTGCATTCTACATTTTTAATTACACTGACGTCAATTAATTGTATGTAAACAATCACGTAAATGCACTAGAGAAACTAAACTTTTAAGGAACCCTGGGGGAAATCTTCTTAGCCATGAGAACTATTATTCTTACAGTAAAATTACTTCACAATTTATTTGTTTTTTATATATATGTATGCTACATGATTCCCTAAAGCGGGGCATACCTACATTTAGTATGTTTAGTAGGTAGGATTATGGGCTTAACCTAAAACCATGCTGGCTTCCATGGCAATCATTAGAAGCTACATTATAGACTTGTAAACATTTCCAGAAATAGCAAATGCTTGTTTGTTTTTTTGAAATAATAGTTAAAAAATGTATAGAGCCTGATACAGGGTGTTTGTCATTGTTAAACACTTCATAGAAGCTAATGTTTGAACTGTCGAAGAGGTAGTTTTGACAACCATTAAGTTCCAATCCTATCTGTAATTCTGTTGTAAAGGATAATTTTTTTTTAAGCTCAAAGAAGGCCCTTTGCGTTAATTACCAAAGCCAACATGGCTTGCTTCGGCCGAGTGCATGCTAAAATTACCAAAGCCAACATGAGAAAAAAATGTGCCTGAGATCAGGTCCCTGTGATGAAGAGAGAAGCGAGTAAAATTTGACTATCACAAAAATTCAAATACATTTCTTTTACTGATTGTCACTGATAGGTACAGACAGCAAAACAAACAAACAAAAAACTCATTTCAATCAACGACTTTTATTTAGCTGGAATATAAACTCTCAGACTTCCAAAGTGCATTCGTGCTTTTTCTGTGCTGTAGGCATTATTCTTCCCTTGAGACTTTAGCTGTAGAACAAGCAGTATGAGTGAATGCCCATGAGCCTACCTTGATGGAGAAACTTGTATATAATATTTGAAGAATTGCATTACTTCTTCCTTCCTATGTTATTTGAAGGAACTGCATACAGCACGCTCAAGCACAGCACACACTTCTAAGGCAGAGTAATCCACCAGTCATCACGTATTTGCTGTGCTCAGCATGGAGCCGGGTGTCAGAGGTATGCAGAAGTGTGAATGCACTTGCCCCAGATTTAGAGAAGAATAAAACTCTTCTCATGAAATTATTTCCTTGAAAAGTCAGGCAAAGTTTGTTAGTTAGTTAGTTAGTTTGTCTCCAGGAAATAAAAGACCAAGAAGGAACACATATTCTTATTCGATATTAGAAGCTACGTAGTACTTAGTAATATAAGCTTGTTAAACACCGGTGGTACAAGCTATCAGATCAGTAGAAGACTTAAAATTACCCTGCGGGTTGATGCAGGAAGGGATGTTAGCTTGCGCCTACAACTTTCCTCTCTGTAAAAAGGCAGCTTCTTTTTTCATTGCATTGTTGAATTGAAACAAAGGCAAGGTTTCCCAATCTGAAGACAGAAGAAAAATTTGAAGATTGGAGGTCACTGACAAAGAAGCAGAGAGCTAATCCGATGGATAGTGACCTGACAGGGCCCCACACCCAGAACCACAGGTGTCATCCTGCAGTGGGGTGTAGGCACTGTCTAAAAGCTGCAGGAACTTCCATTCCTGGAATATTACCTCCTTTAAACCGCAGCTCCCTGTAGTAAGCTCTGTTGTGCCAATCACAGTTAGTCTGATGGCTAAGACTTCCTTCTTACAGCAACACAGTCATTTAATTTTCTTCTGTTAATTGGAAGATTGAAAAAAATAAATAACTATACTCCTCAAATTATCCAAATGGTTCTAGCACAGACGAAATTAAGCATTTTAAAAGATAATCAAGTCATAAAATTAATATTTCTATCAAGACTATTTACATCAACTAATTAAAAGCTAGCTTTTGAGTTACCAGGCCTACTGAATCAGATTTTAGTAAAACAGTGCTATTGTATTTCACATAAAATAGTTCTATTTCTAGCAAAATTTTTCTTGAATTTATATATCATCCAAACCTGGCTGTAGATGGTATGCAAACAAACATCCTAATCATAGCTAACCTCACAATTAATCTGTTTGTCTTTGTAATAAAATCCAACTGCGTTCATTCTCTATTTTTTTTTTTTTTTTGAGTATAGTTGACATGCCAATAGACATTTTTCTGAAGAAGACATACAGGTGGCCAACAGACACTTGAAAAGATGCTCAACATCACTCATCATCAAGGAAATGCAAATCAAAACCACAACAAGAGGGCGACCTGGGTGGCTCAGTCAGTTAAGCGTCCGACTCTTGATTTCGGCTCAGGTCGTGATCTCAGAGTCATGAGATTGAGCCTTGTGTCAAGCTCCACACTTAGCAGGGAGTCTGCTAGAGATTTTCTCCATCTCCCTTTGGCCCTCCCCCACCCCTCTCTCTCTAAAATAAATAAATAAATCTTTTTAAAAAAAATCACAATGAGGTATCACCTTACACCTGTTGAAATGCCTAAAATCAAAAGGACAAGAAATTACAAATGTTGGTGGGAATATGGAGAAAAAGAAACCTTCATGCACTGTTGGTGGGAATATAAATTGGTGCAGCCACTGTGGAACACAGGATAGGGGTTCCTTAAAAACTTACATGTTGAAATACCATATGATCCAATAATTCCACTATTGGGTATTTACCCAAAGAAAAGAAAAACACTAATATGAGAAGATACATACGCTCCCATGTTTAATGCAGCATTATTTACAATAGCCGAGATATAAAAGCAGCTTAAGTATCTTTCAGTGGATGAATGGATGTGGCATATGTATACAATAGAATAGTAATACAGACATAAAAATGATGAGATTGTGCTATTTGAGACTACATGGACAGACGTAGAGGCCAAGTGAAATAAGTCAGACCAAGAAAGGCAAAAACTGTATTCATTTTTAACTGAATATTCATTGAGGGTTCTACTCTAGTATGCTCTGTATTGGATGGCCCTGGTGATACAATACTTACGCCTAAGTGTTAGTCCTTGCTATGTTCCTGCCCAGGAGGAACTTGTCCTCCGGTGAGAGAGACAGACACATGTCGATTGGAAGACCATTCGAGAAATGGCATAAAGGAGCTATGCAAGAAGCCCCTTAACTCCCCAAGAAGAGCTAGCACAGGCTTCACAGAGGAAGGTGACATTTGCCTTGGTCTATCAAGATAATAAGGAGGCATTCCAGATAGGGATGAAAGAAATGCAAAGGAATGGAGACAGAAGTGGCCATGGCTGGTCCAGGGAAAGATAAATTCTATACTATGGCTTATGTGTATTGTTTATTTTCAGAACCTACTCCTCCCTCATCACTCCCTGCCCCAAGCTGGAATGTGAACTCCATGAGGGCAGGAAATTTTGTCTGTTTCATTAATGGCTATATTCTAAATGCTTAGAAGTGTGTCTGGCACATAGTAAGCCCAATAAATACTTGTTAAAAGAATGCATCGTGTGTGTGTGCTTGCCTGTGTGCTTGTGTTGTATGACTTGTCTCTTAGGTGTCTCCACAAATGCAAGTGATTTTGGAGAAATGATATTGGACAAGCTTTGGTCTCTGGTCCTCTTATCCCCTTGAGAATACCTGACCTAAAGGAGAATTTTATTTTAAAACTAAGGATCACTATGTAGCTTTTATTCTGACAGCAAAGTTTGAAAACCTTGAAAGATCTTTTGCCATCAAGAATTGGCATAAGTGTCATAAACTGCAGGCAGGAGATAAGTCAAAGTTAGACTTGTGTCCATTGCATGTTGAAACCAGATAGTAAATACTTAGGCTGTGACATTTTAGGGAACTCAATTCAGAGATATTTAGTATAGACCCTCAGAGCTGATTTCAAGTAAGCGACAAGAATGGGCGTTCTTAAAGGTAGAGTGCCATGGTGGCTCAGGAAACAAAGTTTTGGTAGATTTATCACATTATGTTGCTGTGAAACACAAAAATTTCAGTCACACAGTCAAAAATCACTTTCTAAGAAAGATACAGAGGACAAGTCCTGGAATCGGAATTATAGTTCACACTTAAAAATACCGTAAAGTCTCATCACAGTGCCTACCATTGCTTTAAAAAAGAAAGACAGTATAAGGATGAGATTATATATGTACCTTTTATTCCCTTACGTATTACTTGAAAAAGCTCATGATTGGTGACATATTCTGTAATTACTGTGTAAAATTTTCCTCTTCCCTCCAAAAAACCTCAAAATAGATGAAAATATATCACTTAAAAATATTAAATATCTACTCTATGCCAGTTTAAGGTACTTTATACACACTCATTCTTCATAACAACCTATAGATAAGTACTGTAATCCCTATATTATGGATTATAAACTGAGGCTTAGGTGTTATCATTTTACTCATTTTTATGGAACGGATATTGAACAGATTCTGAATACAAACTTGGGTCTATATGATTCTAAAAGTCTTGCTCTTCATACCGCATGATAAAGCCAATTGTATAAGTGCTGATTTCTCGACTGCTAATGACAGGGTTCTAAATGTTTGTTATTATTTATAAAGTTTTTAAATATTTAAATTTTATTTAGTGACATTTAAATTTTTGTGGCCTTATAAACAGAAAAATTGTATTTATTTTCTAGCTTACTTAGAAATATCTGGTGCTCTTGACAAAAAAATATTTTGATTGCTTATGAAAGCAACAATCCACAAATTTTTTATGGCACCCATACCATGGGCAAGAAGGCACTATATAAGTTATAGTGTGTGCTGAAACTGATGTAAAGAAGGCAAAGACCCCCAATTTTAATTTTAAAATTAAATTTGGATAATGAAGCATATATGCTTAATATCTAGTCTCTGCATGTCAGTCATCTGTCAGGAAAAAAATCCACCTTCATGTTCCACTGCTTTGATTAATTCAGAGCCACTGATTCATTAATGTTTGCCAGCCTTACCAGGGCACCTCACTCAGATATTTCTTTGTTAACATCAAAGCACCATCAAATTGTGGGTAGCCAATGCTAGACTATCTAGGTGCCTGTGCATGCTTAGAGAGCAGTGATTCTTTCCCCCTCTGTCTTGCAATGGATAGTGGGACTGCACGAGGCAGATTGGAACACAGAATACAATTGATGACAGAGACTGCACACAGAGACAGGAATTACATGGAGAAGACCCAGTAGTATGGCATGGAGAATAGGATTCTACCTTTTGATAAAAGGGGCCCTTCTTCATGGGCTGCTCACATACCAAAAATGCAATAGAATAGAAAAAAAAAAAAGCCAAGTACAAGCTAACCTGTTTGCTCACCATTAAATTTGCAATGTCTAGGATGACACAGTTGTCAATCAGTATTTGTTGAATGAATGAGTAAACAATCCAGGATGCTCAGGTCATTTGGACAAGTGTAGTTGTCAATAAATGATTAATTGACTTCCTGCATGGGTTGATGTAGGCTCTTATCTCTGGCTTCAGTACAATTTTTAGATTAAAATGGTCAGCTGTGCACTCCTTAGAAGAACTGGGAACCCTCATTATGTATGGATTTTAAGTGCCTCTCTCCAACCCTGATTCTGGAACTTCTAGTATCCTCTCTCGTGGCTCCAGGATGCAGGGCTAATTCCCAACTGAAACAAGTCTAGGGGAGGGGGGAAAGGAAACGGGGCCTAACTGCCCAAGAGGCCCTCTGAAGATCATCCCTGTCCCACAGAAAGGATTCTAAAATCTCTTTTGTAAGGTAGATCAACTGAAATCATAGATGCCAGTGTTCATTGATTCCTTTGTCATATTTCAAAAACAGAATGCCATTCTGGGCCTGGCGGAGGGAGGCAGAAGTCAACCATATGTAGTCATTACTCTTGCGGAGCTCACACTCAGGTAGGGAGGAAGCAGATCTATGTGTGATACATGTGCTCCATCAGGTGTCTATCATGAGAAAAGCATGTGTTAGTGGGAATTGTGAGGTAAAGGTGGAGCCAAAGGGCAGAAAATATATGAAAGTGGGGAACAGTAGAGTGAGTTTGGGACACTGAGCAACATGAGTACTTAGGGACACATCAAGAAGATAGGGTTAGAAAGGTAGTCAAGCCACCTGTCATACAGGATCAGTTGTGACATGCTGAGGAAGAGATAGTTTTCATAAAAGCTTTGAGAAGTCCTGAAGGCTTTTAAGTAGAGAATGGCATGGCCAGATCTATCATTTAAAAGTATGATCTTGGCTCAGTTTGTGTGTGTGTGTGTGTGTGTGTGTGTGTGTGTGTGTGTGTGTGTGTGTGTGTTCCCACTATGTAGCATAGTACTTAGCACCAAAACACAATGATATAAATTTTTAAGCAAACATCTAAGATAATATCTATCACATTTAGGACACCTACAAAGTGTGTGTTCAGGTGTCATTTCATTATCATTTTGCAGATTCAGAGTCATGCAGAGACATGTACCTGTTTTTTCTGAGAGACGGGATACAACACATTATTACCGTTATATGGAACAGAGGAAATGGATAAAGGAAAGATGAATCTGGTGGTTGGAGAAACTTTAGGGTTGGATGAGGGTTGGATCAGTTAGGAAGTTCAGCTTTGTAAATAATGTACAAGATATTTGGTAGCTTTAGCTATGATTTATTGTTAGTTTCATAACTAAATGAATGAAAGAGTGCAGAAAAAAGAAACTTACTGTTTAAATTCAAATAATAAAGACCATGTTCAGTACCCTACCTTGGGGTAAACATGGCTGATTGTCAAAACGTTTGTTACTCTAGTTAACCTAAACTTTTAGTTCTCTCGTTTATTCCTCATTGAAAAAGTAAGTCTCCTGCATCGTATCTTTTCCTGTTTTTGGAATCTGTTATTAAGTTACAAGAACATACATCATATATAATATTACCTCATGTAATAACATAGAGTGGATGATGATGCTTTGTGGATACTAGACAATTGCTGAAGAGTATTGTTTTCTTTATTTCTTGTTCTTGGCCAGTTTGATTTTCTAGACGAAATGGCTTTAGATCCTGTTCAGTTTGGCCACATAGCCTTCAGATTGATGTTGGTATTTTCTCCTTTATTTTTACCCCCAGATTTCTCTCTCCTCCACTTAATGTTTATTTATCACCAGCATAGTTGGCCAACAAACACCAGGAAGGCAGGGAGAGGCAAGAAAGTATTCTTCGTATTCTTTACTCTGGTGTTCGTGTTCTATGCCCAGGTCTTCTAGATAACTTTGAAAACAAAGACCCATTTTAAGGGTGTTTATTAGTTAGATTTGTTATGATTAGTTGTGGGGATTTTTAGAAGTTTAAAATCTCTCCCTTTAAAAAAAGAAAGAGGGAGAAAGAGGAGAGAAGGGAAGAGAAGAGACAGAGCAGAGACCTTTCTTTAAAACTGTATAATTAGATTAAGTGCTGTATTTTTTTTTTCGAATTTCAATATGCTATTATATACTCAGACAAGTAAGACTATTCCTGAGAAGAGATGCTTGAAAAGTCAGTAAATAATACGTTTTGCTTAACAAACAAAAAAGGAGTAGGCTCTGCTTTCTTCTTTTTGGCTTTGAGTGTTGTTAGGAAGAAATGTTAATTCATGGAGCTCTGGTTCCCTGCCTGTCAGTTGTCACGGGATTTTTGTTGTTGTTGTTGTTCATTGTTTTCTAAATGACAGGAAAGCTTTGCTATGTATTTTTTCCCTAGATATATGAACATTTCTTGGAAACTGGTTGAAGTTATCATTTGCTTTTTGTTAGTGTTTCAAAAGAAGCAGTAATTTGATTGTTTTGAATTTTTATACAAAATGTATGTGGAGAGTGATCTTTAATAATTTGACAATTAAACAGTAAAGGAAGTAGTGTCGATATTTAAAATAAGTATTTTAGTAAGCGTTCTTTTATTTAAGTTTTAATTGCATTATTAATCGTCATGAACAAGATATTCCTAGGGAAAAAGCTAAGCAGATCATCTAATTGCAGCTTTTACTGCTTTGAATGATAAAGTGCCTTTGATTTGATGCTGAGCCAGGAGCGCTTGATTGATAATATCTGTCTCAGATGTCACCCTGGGAGAAAAGAATAAAACCTCAGTAGACTTGGTGCATTGCAGCTGTCTCCGCTGCTCCAATTTCTCTGCCCCATTGACGTCATTGGGATGTTTCAAACCAGTCCAGAGTGTCTAGTAAACCTGCACATAAATGAAATGAAGAAACAGAAAAACACTGATTCATAACCCAGCCCTCACTCCAAAGAGGTAGCTGTTATATTTTCTCAGATAATGGGATGATGTTTTCTCCTTCCCTGCTCTTAAAAAAATTATTAAAATGGAATCAGCTATCCAGAAATGTGGGAAAGCCTCTGACAAGGAATGTGAATTGCGTAAGCCCTTCTAAAATCAGATTACATCACAATGAACCACATTTGTCCAGGGTTCTCAGATAGCATAACCTGCATCCAGCTTGTCTCTGTCTGAAGCAGAAAGTGGCCTGGGGAACAGCTCTCCCCCGGGGCAGGACTACTGTAACCACCCAGGCCAGTTCCTGGCACCATATCCTCCTCTTCTTTCTTCACGCACAGCCTGTTGTGTTGAGTTTCAATGAGGGGCATCCGTAGACAAGGATATGTTCACAGAGTAGAATTACAGTATTTTCCAAGGGAGTATTTCCTCATTTTTTTAAAATGAATTTAGCAAAGAGAAAATACACAGGAGGAAGCAGAGGAAGAAAACAAAACCTTCATGTTTTTAAAACCATTTTGTCAGCTTGCTACACTAAATGTATGATAAACTGTAAACCTCAAAATAATTTATCATAGGGAATTTTTTTTCCTAAATGTTGCCACATAGCTATTTAGTGACTTGGCTGAGTATTAATGTTAAAAGATGTTCAAAAGCTAAGTTTCCTCATGCTGGGTGATGGGACTACTGGCAGAAGGAGAAGAATGCTCTCCTTCTCCATTCATCTTAGCCCTACCCCTTCCTCACTCTCTACCCTGTGTGGCAGGAAAAGACTCATAGTTACCAAATAGCTTTCGTTTCTTATTCAGCCAATAAGCACTATGGCGTACGATTTGGGAAAAAAACCAAAAAACAAAAAACTGAATCTTTATAACACTTTAAAGTTTACAAAGCATCATCACTTCCATTTTTTCCCTTTCAGTCTTACCGACAACCTCGTATAGTAGATAATACAAGTATTGTCGTTTTATAGATGAGGAAGCTGAGCTTCAGGCAGGCTAAAGGGAAACAAATAAAAATCTTGTAAAAGGCAGAGCTCAGATTCAAACCCCAAATTTTGGAACTCTACATCCATCCTCTGCTTGCTTCACCATATGTTCAAGGAGGTGGATGTTTTTTGATCCTATAATCTACCTTTTAGAATCACTTCAACTTAGCAGATTTGTATTGACCCTTTACTACATGTGGTAGGTACTTTAGAGTCAAAGCTACGTAAGACATAGTTGACCTTCAGGAGCTTAGAATACTGAAAACAAGACATGGATCTACATGTAACTATTACATGTAACTATTACAAGACCGAATAAGAGAGTCGCGTGAGACAAAGCGATGGCATCTGATTAGTACATCTTGAAGGAAGTAGCATTTCACATAACTACTGAAGGCCTGGTGGTATTTCAATAGGTAAATATGGTGGCTACAGCCCTCGTGGGCCAAAGGACCTGCATGAACAGAGCCAAATAGGCAAGATAGTCTGAGGGGTGACAGGAATGACACAAAGGTCTTATTTTGAAACTGAAGGCTGGCATCTGGTGAAAGGTCAGTTAGGGCCATCATGGAAGACTTTAAATGCCAGGATGAGGTGTTTGTAATAATAAAAAGAAACATAAATGCTTTAATCTAAGGTGTAAAACCATTAAATCTGTGCTTTAGTGTATTCAGTTAAGCGGCCATGTGTAAGGTACATGAGAGAATAGAAAATCTTGTTCCTAATACCAATTAGGAGGTTCCATAGAAATCTAGGGGGGGGGGTGAGAAAATAGGATAATGTGGGGCTATGGGAATTTGTTCATTTGTTTAAAAATATTTCTTGAGCACTTCTGCTTGTCAGGAACTATTCTGGGTATGAGAATATGCCGGTAGCAGACTGATAAACTCCCCACCTCATTGTTCTTTCATTCTCTAAAGGAGGAAATGGAAAAGGGGGGACAAATTCACCAAGTACTATGGGGCTAGAACTAACAGCATTTAGTAACAGGTCGTGCTGAATGGAAGAAGAGCTGGTGCTGACTTGGAAATTTCTCTGCTTGACAGACATGCCCCAAAGCCTGTTAGCTAAAAGTACACTTCTCTACAAAGTTAGCCTTCTTCTGGCACTATGATAACACTTCACATGGATACCATCTAGCTCAGATATGATGAGGTATGGAAACATGCTTAGCAAATCATCAAGTGCTACGTAGATAGTATCATTTGTGGTGGTGAGTGGCGTTTTTCGTGTATTTTTATTCTAACAAAGTATGAATATTTCAGAGCGATTAATCTGGTGAATTGTTTCCCATTTTACTTATCATTTGAAAGCAGAGTCAAATATGCTTATATTCATTATGCGTTTTCAAATAATCTCAGGAAAGTTATTTCAAAGGTATCTTGTTTGGAATTTACCTTGCCACGTAATCTTTTTATCTTGTTGTTTCTGTGATTTCTGCTTATATTCTAATGTAGGATACAGTATGAAAAATGATATTAGGTATTGTGTAGGGAGCTACTAAAACTAATGTCTAGGGTGCCTGTTCTTCATGGGGAAGGGTTCACTTTGGGCTTGTGTACTGATATATTTGGGGAGCTATGTCATCCTAAGCATTTAACAGTTTAAACATCTAATCATCTACCCTGAGGTTATTTGTATGTGATTTGTTACGTAGAGTATGAGTGGGTTTTCCTATGTATTCACAAGTCTCAGCATTTCCTATGTATCCCCTAATCAGCATTATAAATAAGTTACCATGTATATTTAAAAATTAGCAGACATTAAGAATCTTATGACACATCCAAACAAATGTTAGCCACATAATTAGATTATTACCAAGTCAGTAGAAACCCTGAGAATATTGATAATGACCCCTTTAACGTGTCTGCCTTTTGTCAAGTTAAGAATGAGAATCCATGGGAAAGCTGCAGTCGAGAACTGAGAACATCACCTGGATAATTATCTTTGAGGAGCATGTTGATGAAAATAAAATGATAATAAAATTACCTTCTCACATTGGTAATTACCCCCAATAAAATGCAGATTTACTTAAAAAGTCTTATTCAGCAAATAGTTACTAATCTGTACGTGCATGTGCCCTGGGTGGTCGCTAAAATGGTTCTCTCTTTCTCTCTATTGAAGACTCTTTTATTTTGTGGTCCTTTCTGCACAAATGAATGAGGGTGAGATAGATAAGTGACTATTTTGATCAGTGACCTCTTTATGGAGAACTTTCAGTTTAAAAAAAACACTGTTTACCGATCATGAATCTCCATCATCTAGTTGCTTAGAATTTAGACTCAGCTGAACTAATCAAAGTTTCTTTCTTTTTGTTAATTTAGTTTATAAGTATTTTATGTTTTTAATTTTTTATTATTTTTATTGAATTATAATTGACATACAGTATTATAATATATGTTTCAGGTATATAACATAGTGATTGATATTTTTAAACATTGTAAAACATGATCACCACAATAGGTCTAAGTTACTATCTGTCTTCATACAGAGTTATTTCAGTATTATTGACTATATTCCCTATGCTGAACGTTACATCCCTGTGACTTATTTATTTTATAACTGGAAGTTTGTACTTCTTTATTCCCTTCACCTATTTGTTATAATCTTTGTTTTAAAGTCTCTATTGTCTGATTTAAGTATTGCCACCCCAGCTTTCTTTTCATTTCCACTTGTATGGTATATTTTTTTCCATCCTTTCACTTGCAGTCTGTGAGTGTATTTAGGTTTGAAGCGAGTCTCTTGTAGGCAGCATATAGAAGGGTCTTGTTATTTTTTTTAATCTATTCAGCCACCCTATGTCCTTTGATTGGAGCATTTATTCTGTTTACATTTAAAGTAATTTTTGATAGGAATGTACTTATTACTTATTACCATCTTGTTCATTCTTTTCTAGCTGTTTTCATAGTTCCTCTCTGCTCCTTTCTTCTTTTCTTTTGCTCTTCCCTTGTGGTTTGATTGTTTTCTTCATTGTTTTTTTTTTAAAGATTTTATTTATTTATTTGACAGAGACAGAAACAGCCAGCGAGAGAGGGAACACAAGCAGGGGGAGTGGGAGAGGAAGAAGCAGGCTCATAGCAGAGGAGCCTGATGTGGGGCTCGATCCCAGAGCGCCAGGAGCATGCCTGAGCCGAAAGACGCTTAACGACTGAGCCACCCAGGCGCCCCTGTTTTTTTCATTGTTGTATTTAGATTGCTTTCTCTTTTTGTTTTTCTATTTACTCTAAGTTTTTACTTCGTGATTACTGTGAGGTTCACATATAACATCTTATGTATATAATACCTTCCTTCACTTGATAGCAACTTAATTTCGAACACATCCCAAAGCTGTATATTTAATCCCCCACACATATTTTGTACATTTTACATCTTTTTATTTTATGTTTCCATTAACTAATTATAGTATTTTAAATTAATTTTACTCCTTTTGACTTTTACTCTTTATGCTTACTGTGTAAGTGGTTGATCTACTACCGTTATTATTTCTTTTTACCTTTTCTGGTGAGACTTTTACATGTGTATGTTTTCTTATTATTAATTAATGCCTTTTCTTTTTAGCTTAGAGATGTTCCTTTAATATTTCTTTTAATGCTGGTTTAGTGATGACAAATTCCTTTAGATTTGTTTATCTGGAAATTCTTAATCTCTCCTTCGATTCTGAATGATAACCTTGCTGGGTAGAGAATTCTTGGTTGGCAGTTTTTCCCCTTCAGCATATTGTATATGTCATGCCACTCCCTTCTGGTCTGTCTGCTAGAAAATCTGATAGCCTCATGGGCTTTCCCTTATACACAATATGCTGCTCTTCTCATTCTACTTTTAGGGTTATTTCTGTATCCTTAACATTTACCCTTTTAATTCTAATGTGTCTAGGTGTGTTTCTCTTTGGGTTCATCTTATTGGAACTCCCTGTGCTTCCCGGGCCTGGATACCTGTTTCCTTTTCCAGGAAGCTGTCAACCATTATTTCTTCAAATAATTTTTCTGGCCCTTTTTCTCTCTCTCTCCTCTTTCTGGAACCCCCTTAATGAAAAGATTATTCCATTTGATGTTGTTTCAGAGGTCACTTAAGGTGTCCTCACTTCTTTTAATTCTTTTTTTGTTTTGCTGTTATGTCTGGGTGTTTTCCATTGCTTTGTCTTCCAGCTCACTTATTTGTATTTCTGTGTCATCCATGCTATTGTTGAACTCCTCTAGTGTATTTTTCACTTCAGTTATAACTTCTATTTGATAACTTTCTTATATTTTCTGTCTCTTTGTTGAAGTCCTTGCCGTGTTCATCCATTCTTTTCCCAAGATTGATGAGCATCTTTATGACCATTACTTGTAACTCTTTATCAGGTAGGTTGCTTAGCTCCATTTCATTAAGGTTTTTTCTGGGGATTTGCCTTGGTTTAGAATATATTCCTCTATCTTCTCATTTGCCTGACTCTCTGTGTGTGCCTGTTGTAATAGGCAAAACAGCTACCTCCCTCAGTCTTGAAAGAGTAGTCGTGTAGGAACTGTTTTGTGTGGCCCAGAAGCACAATCTCCCCTAGCTACCAGAGTCACGCATTCTGTGGGCATCCCTTGTGTGGGTTGCTTGTGCCTGAAGGGCATGATAGGGCTGAGCCTGCTGCTGGAGAGGTGGAGCTTAGGGCACTCTCCTGGCCAATTACAGCTTTGCCACTGCACAGGCAGAGCAGGGTTAAGCTGCTTGTCCCTCCCAGTTGCAGCTTTGTCTTTGAGTGGTGTGGGTTGGGTTCAAGGCACTTGTTTGGCCCATTGCAGTTCAATATTTGCAGAGGTTGGGCAAAGCTCAGAGCACTCATCTGGGCCTGTTGTAGCTTGGGTATTGTGTGGGGTGGGCAAGTGTAGGGCGGGGTGTTGGTCAGTAGGGAGAGTAAGCAGAGCATCCTTTGGGGTTAGCAGGATAGAGGGAGGACACAAAAAATAACATTCATCATTTTCATCACCAGTAAGTTGGAATGAGATTGCAAAGATGATGTCTACCAGCACTTCTGTTTTCAGATAAAGTCCCTGCAGGTTCCTGTCTCTCTGGTAGCTGCTTAAAAATTAGTGTGTCTCCCTCACTTAAGGTCTAGATGCTTTCAATCTCTTCCTTCTGTATTGGATCTCATGGTGAGTGGGTTTGCACATGAGATTTTTTTTAAAGTATGTTCTTCTTTCCTTGTAGTTCAATTATTGTTCTCTTAATCCCCACTGATTTTCAAAACAAGACATTTGGTTGGTTCATCTTTCCAGTGCCAGCCCCCACGGTAGGGTTGCCTGATGTGGGGCACAATGCCATAACTCCTTGAGGGAGAGTTCCATATTTGGGGGATTTCTCCCAATTGTGGAGTCACTGCATCTGAGGTGGGGCTCAGGGAAAGGCTACATCTCTGCCTCTCCTGTTCCTTCTCAACTCATCTCTTTTGTCTTTTGTTGTACTATTCATGTAGTTCTTAGCTCCATTTTAGAGGAAAATTTTTCCATTTGTAGCTGTAAATTGTTGTGTTCTTGGAAGAAGGTGAGCTCATAGTCTTCCTATAATGCCGTCTTGAACCCTCTTCCATTTACCCGATCGAATTTTCTGACAAGCATTTCTAAATTCCATCCACCACCCCTCCCCATTCTCCTTCGTCCTCTCACTATACTGTCTTTACTGGTAAAATCAAGTTAACTCATTTTTCTGCCTCCAAAGCCTACTTTTTACAGTTATGGGAAATTGGCAATTAGTATATAACAAACCCATTAAAGAAGATATGTATTTTATTTGTGTAAGGTACTAGAATATGGTAGCCACATATTAATGGGATGACTCTTATACATGTCCGTCAATGGAGGAAGATATTTGATTTCATTATAGTGTGGAGAGAAGAGTCAGATGTTTCCACAAAAAAGGAATTTCAGTTTCTTTGTCCAGTCTTTTAAGCATCTGGATATATTTTGAAACGTGATTTTTTAAAACTTGCCTTTAATTTGGTTTTTTGACATGAAAAATGTGTTTTATGAAACTGTCACTACTGTATAGGGAGCCAAAAGACTTGAATTTTATACTTAACTTTGCATTTTACTAATCTGTAAGATCCTGCGTAATTTCTTAAATATCGTAAACATTTCTTAGTTGTCTAGTAAATGAGCTAGATGGAATATCCTGGGTTCACCATACTTCCTATCCCTCTGCTGTGTTTGATTTGTTTCTGAGCAAACTCTGAAGTCCTAAATCAACTTAATTTGGTGAGAGAAAGCCTTTTGGGATACTTATAAGGGGACATTATCATGTCAGAGCTTTATAGTGATAATCTTTACTGGGTTCTACATGGTTTGGGATTAAAATGAATGTTAATAAGTGAGAAGGGCAACAGTTTTTGAAATATTAGCAGTGTCCTACATTTGGCCTTTTAACCTTTAGGAACATTGATCAAGTCACCTTTAAATTGATTCTAGCTGACATTTGGAGGGAAATTGAGGTTATTATTTCTAAATGATTATATGGAACTATTAGCAAAGTAAAAAGGAGACTCTAGGTACTATGAATTTTAGCATCAAGCTGGCTTTCACCATGGCAAGATAATTTTGGTGGCTGAGATCATCAGAGTGATGGAGTCATTGAACTGAAAGGAACCTTGGGAGGTTATCTAGTCCACCTTTCTACCTGGAGCCATGTCACATTTGAACTATAGAGATTAAAAATATTTTTTGTTTTTTAAGGAAGATTCCACAACTTCCCCTGGTATCTTATTCCAGTAACTGACAATCTCACCTGTGAGCAAATCATTTTTCATAGCTACCCTAAATCCCTAGGGCTGCAGTTTGAATTCATTTTTTTCTGTCCTCAGAGGTAAAAAACAGCTGGTATAAGAACTCCTTGTGTACATGAAGATTGTTATCAGGATGTTATTCAGCTCACATCCTAAAGCCAAATACTTTGAATTTTTTTCATAATTTCTTTTTGCCCAACTCTTTAATCACTTTCCTTTTGAACATCTGAACTCTCCTCAAGTCTTCATCTGCTCCTTTGTGTATCCCAGGATAATAAATATAGCATACATAGTTAGCTATTATGCCTGATGAATTGCATAGTTGAAGATCTTACATGAACATGACAACTTGGACTCTTTCTCTTCAAGCAAACATGGGGTGAAAAATTTTCTTTTTAATAATATAAATAGGAAGCATTGTATCAACAGCATGAATGATTATAAGAGTGCGCAATGCCTTAAAAATCATGAATTTACAAGAGTCATAAACTAAAAACTAATAAATTAAGGGAGATGATTAAAAAAAACTGCGGTCACTTTCCTCTAAATTTCTATTCTCATGCGGAGCAGAAGCTTGATATAGAAGACAAGAATAAGTTTTGGTATCAAAACAATTTCCATTTCAGTCCTGGATGGTTATAACTGGGCTCAGTGGACAGCTATCTTCTTAATGAGCTTTACTTACCCACTATGTTACATAAGATGATAATAATAAAAATGACAAATTCCTTGAGGATAAGAAAGAACCATTCTTATTTATTTTGGTACCTCCAGAGCCTAGCCTAATTCATAACATAGATTAACAGTCACTTCATGTTTGAATTTTACTGAAGGGTTGCTTGTAAGAATTGAATGAGAGTATATATCTGAAAATATTTGGTCAACTATTGAATTCTGTGTAACTGTGAGTCACTACTATTAAGTTTTAAAGTCAGTATTAATACTGGATTTAAAAAAAATTAAACCAAATTTTGATTTGCACTCATCTTCCCAGGAACATTTCTGTTATCCATTTGTTGCATATCTTGTAAAAAATTTTTTCTGAAAGTTTTAGGTTCCTAAAATGACTAATCAATGGTACAAAGCTTAACTGCTTAGAGCTTAATGCCCAGTCTTTTCTGAAGAGCAATCTGAGAATGACAAATGTGACTAAGATGACCTCCCAACGCCCATCCAAAGTCACCCTGGCACCAGGAAAGCAGAGCTACTCTGAAAAATTTATATTTTTCCAAGACTTCCATGACCTTGTGTACATTTCCCTATGTGGGAGAGAAAATCAGTGATATCTTTGACTGACAAAAGCACACAAAGGTTTAAATAACATTGCTTTATTTATTAACAACATGACTAAAGGGAGTCTTTTTAAGTACTTGACCTTCTTCCGTGGCGAGCATTGCCAAAGGGCCAGAGGAGTAATATAGGGAAAATTTTTATGTTAGGGATATAAAAAGGGAGAGTCTGTAAGTAATATGTTGATCTTTCTAAAGAGCACCCTTCCCTGTCTGTACTTGATTTACAAATATTTGACTCAAGGAACATGAGTTTTGGAATCAAAGTGATTCAGAGATCTTAGGTCTGTCATACAAGTAGATCCTTTGGGAAAGTTATTCAGCCCCTCTAACCTTAAATTTTCTTTTCTGTAAAATGGGAAATACGTTACCTAGCTCCTCAGACTCCTGACACTATTAGGTTCTTAGTATTTTTGTTACCTTCTCCACCTTCAGTTCTCCTCCTTTGCCTATCTCATTAGTAAGAAATGACTATTAATACGATTGACAAAACTAGTATGTGCAAGGGACTTAAGGGACCCCTGCAAGAAGTGGCTGAAACTCTTTGATAAAGCATTTTGCTGAATTTCTTGCCAAGAGTGATATTGATCACTTGATAATGACACAAAGCTATAAACCTCTGAGAATGTGTTTCTTTTTGAGGAACTAAGTTAAAAGAATTATATCTTTAAAAGTTGAAAATTGACAACTGTCTGCCAAGGCCAAATAGCATGGGGAAAAAAATCTGGACTAGGAGTCAGGAGTCCTAGGTTTGGAGCCAGCCCTTTTACAAATTAGACCACCTCAGGCTGGTTACTTTTCTTTTCTGCACTGTAACTGCTTCATCTTTAAAATGAGAGAAGGACATCCAAAGCCTTCCTGCATCCACAGTCTCCAGCGCTGAGGTTCAGACATTGCTACTCCTTCAAAGAGATGCTACCTGGAATCCTGAAGAGTTGAGGCCCTTTTTTGTTTTGCCATCGAAACTTCAGACATGAAGGACTTCTGAATGGTGATATGAAACTTAGGCCAGCATATCTCTGTCAGGAAAAGACCAACTGCCTCATTATGAGCACAAGAAGATTCTAGAGGCACTTTGCCCCCTCACATTCCTTTTTTAGATTAAGATCATGCTGTCCTGATTGGTGAGAACATTTGTCACTAAATGGAAAAGTAGAAAGAACACCGACAACAAAAAAACACTAAGCAGGAGTTCAAGAAAACAACAAAAAGGGAATAAAAACCATAGAAATCTGAAATCATACAAATAATTTACTTTGCTAAATCAGATTTTAGAGATTGACATCCAGATCTGCTTATGGCACTGCAGTGTCTGTTGAATTTACCAAATAGGAATATCACTCTTAGTAATCTAATCATCATGCAGCTGTAAAGTTTAGATATTTGTGATTCTCCCACTTATGGCCTAAATTAGATCTCTTTATTTGGAATAAAAAATATTGAAGAACTTATATTTTTTATTTTTTTCTCCATGTTTTCTGCACTTAGAAAGGGACTGTGTCTAATTGTATGCTTGTCCTAGAGCCATAATCTTGGCCATAACAGATGATAAATCAACTCATTTCTCCCAACTGAAGAAGCAAAATAACTTATAGATGTTAATATCTCATAGCTAGCAGCAGTCTTTCCTATTATTAGAGTAAAAAAAAAAAATCACCCAGAGACATACATCATATGTATTGCTTTGTTAAGTAGAATATTCAAGAATGGCATTTCTCAGAGTTAAAACTGAATTGAGATAGTCTATAGATAGACCACTGAAGCAACAATAAAGAGCCTCCTTTACTGTTTTCCTATGTGCTGATGGGGGAGAATTCAAAACCCAAAGAGCATTGGTTTCTTCAAAATCCCGTATCTGGGACTTGGAATCCATAGTTTGTATGAATTCATTTTCTCTCTCAAAAGATCAAAGTAAAAAAATAAACTAATTTAAAATGTAAGGCAAAGGCAAAAAAGAAATATATGATAAAATTTAGAGTCCCTAACAACTTGCGAATTATTCTGAGAGCATTTAAAGTGAATTAGTATATAATTTGAGAACGAAAAGGAAGACCCAGAGCTGTATATTTCTTTTCAAAATTTACTGCTGTTTCACTGCAATAGGAAGGAACAGATTTCTGTTGAGTTGGCAAGTTAGTGTGCTTGAATGAAATATAGAGAGCAGGCCAAAGAAATCCCACTGCTTTTAGTACTTTCTTCGCAAAGAGCTTTTTTGGATGAAGTTCATGACTGCTACAAGTAAGTCCTCAGTTGCAAGAAGAATGTAAGTGGAGATCAAGTAGGCTGAGGCTTTGTATTAATACACTATTAATGTTACTAATGTTAATTTGGATCTGGAGACTTAGGAGCAAACCAAGTGACTGACACTCTCCAGTGAGCCCCAGGTCCCCTTCCTGTTGAGTTCTGGATGTGGAGGTCATTTATTAAGCCTGATTTTAAAAATCCACTCTCCTGAGTGGTGGCAAAATAGCGGGCGTTAAAGTTCTACATCTTATCTTTACATGCACTTATCATGTACACAGCTATTTTTTAAATAATGGTTCTTCTGGCTATAAAAGGAGTTTATGCCCAATATGGAAATTTATGAAAATAACAAAAAATGTTTTAAAAAATCTCTTTGTGTTTGGGAAAACACTCAAAAACCATAGTCAAGCTAGGTAAAGTCAAAAGGGACATGTATTGTACAGATAATGAGGCAGCTTGGAGTGACTGTGACAGGAATGCAGGTTTTTTTCAAAGTTTCAAAGACCGTTAGGACTTAATGTGGCCTCTCTCTGTTCCTTCTGCACCACTGCTGTGTTCTTAGCAGTCTTTGGTAATCCAGTCTTTCTCCAGCCCACATGGCAGAAAGCATGGGCACAAAGCTCCCAAGTTTTAGAATTTATGCTTCAGTTATATAGAGAGCTCACTTACCACACTCCCTCTCCATTCCGTACCTAGACTGTTTAGAAAGAGACTCATGGGCCAGACTTACATAGCCAATCCTTGGCCCAGTCATTTACAGCCCAGGCTGGGATGACGTAGTATGAGGACAGAACGTAGTTGCCTAAATGGACTGCACCTAAATGGACCAGGAGGTGGGGGCAGATTTCCTCAAAAAAGGGATACTGAGCAAACATTCCAGTAAATCTCCCTTTTAAACCTATAATTCCTCCACCTAGAGATAATTACTGATAACATTTTGATAGATTTTCTTCTGGCTTCCCCTTAAGCTTATGTACTGTTTTAATGTTGTTAAGCTATTTAGATTTTTAATCTTGGTTTTTCCAATTAATATTTAATCATTAGCACTCATTCCTGGCTTGTTTTTATCAATAACAACCACAAAATAACAACCACAGTAGGTAGTGTGTATCTACTGCTGTAAAATTGTTAAGATCTTTATACAATCTTACTCTCACTGTGGAGTAATATTTATTAACATGTTTACAATGTGCCACTGATTATAATATACTTTCACAGATATTCCATTTGATCATCACAGCTGTTGGGAAACATGGTATTATTAATTTTCCTATTTTACATATTTAAAAAGGGAACAGAAAAGTCATACAAATAGTAAATGGTCCTTTCTGGTCAGATCTCAAATCGTATTCCGAGTCCATGCCCTACTGCCTGGTATTTCTCTGCATTCAGATAGACTGATTCTGTTCAGGTGCTCTTCAAGGCAGCCCTTTACACAATAGTATCTGGCCTCCTGCTGGGGCCCCTCTAGGCACCTGCAGTGATTATAGGGGTAAAGGGAAAAGGTGAGGAAGAGAGTTGAAGCAACATGCCAGGAGTCAGGAGTTTCTAAACTTGTCCAGGACACTGGTGAGGTTGGGGGGCAGTCGTATGGCTGCCAAATGGTTAGGCGCAGTCGTTTCCCCCCCGCCCCGGAACCCCTGCTGCTCCTCACCATGGCTGGCACTGCCGGGCATCCTCACACTGGGTATTTTCTGTCAGGAGCCTCTTTTTGTTTCTCCTTCCCACCCAGTTTCCTCCAGGGAAACTTGTAGTATACATTATTGGAGTGAAATCCAAGTATGGGTTGGGTTCCACTGATCTCTCAGAGGACTTCTTTTTCTGTGGCCCTGAATGGTCAACATTAGGAGGCGGCTTGGCCTGGAGCACAAGCAGAACCTCTAGGGGACGATGCAGCCCAGCTCCACCACCCCCCAGCCTCTCATCCCAGGTGTATCCCAGTAACAAAGAATGGAGGCGTTCTGCTAACCCTGAAAAGGAAGATGGAGGAAGCAGCAAGAAGTACAAGATGGGCAGTCTAGGTATACCGAGCATACTATAATTCTTTCCTATTAACAAAAATCCTTTAGGTGGGATAATAAATGATACTATGAGATGTGAATCACCTATTATAATCTTCATTCATGTTGTCAGGAGCTGGCTTGGTTCAGGAATATGCTTGTTAGGAATCTGTCACAGGCAAAGAGCAGAACTGGAATCTGGCCAGGCAGTCCAAGTATAGCTAGAGTCTACCAGGGTCACCCTTGTCCCGTATGGCAGAGTCCGGGCCTCATATAATCATATGTGGAATTTCAGAGACTACGTGGTCCTCCAACCCAGGACCTGCTTCCATTTGTCTTTGAATTCCTAGCATGTGAATTTAGAACATGTAGGTGAAACTGAAGGGGGGTCGTAGGGTAAACATGAGCAAGATTTGGCATTGCGGCGTGGCTTAATAAGATGGACTGATTATATCACCACTCACCCCTTTGCTGCCCTTTACTGTTTTCTTATTTGTCTTCCTCAGGCAAAACATTGAAGGCTGAGGCTGCTCTTTGGTGAAAGATTACCAAGGCTTGTACTGAAAGGAAACCCTACATTTTTTTTCCCTCCAGCTCCGGGCTTTACTGGAAATAGTAATGGAACTGAGTAAATAAACAAAACTTATCATGCAAAAATTTACAAATTCTCAATTCATATGGTGATAGATAGAGGGTTAAAAGATTAAGGGTTTTTATTTTTGTTTTTAGAGTAACTTGTTTATAATCATGTTGCTTCTTTGTTATCTCTTAAATTTATAATTTCTCAGTGCCATCATTTATTAATATTATGCAGATTATAATGAGGTTGTTATAATATTCATTGATTAAAACTCAGCAGGATTAGAGCAAGTGAAATGTTTCTTAATGGAATTTATAGTGTTAGTCTCAAGAATTTGGAAACTAAACCCCAATTATTTACACAGATGGCATTTTGCTACTATAAATATTTATGAAACTACAGGTCACTGAAGATATAAATTAATTTCCCACCAGTGAAGACCAACAATTTCAGGCAGACAAAAAACATTTCAAAACAAAATTCTTGTACTTTTAATAGTAGCTTCACTCTGTTGCTGATCTTGTTACTGGCAAAAATCTCTAAAACTGAATTAGGTTTGGGGGTTTCTAAAAATTTTTTAAGTAACTGGGAAATATAGGCTGCTTAATTTCTTATATGATACACAAAGGGACAAAAAACTATTCTAGGATGTGGTCCCACTTGTAATGGTGAGTCACTGCCTACAGCAGTCATAATGATAGAGGAATCTATTTATTCCCGTTCTCTAGGCCTCGCACAATGAAGCCATGCAGAAATTATATAATTATTCCTCCTGGATGGATTTTCTTATTGGTTTGTAATTACAAAATACTCCTTGAGTACTTTTGTATCCTGAAATTAAGTCTTCAGAATTGCATAAAGAACGATAAGGTTTGGTCTCAGCTTATTTATCCTCTTCATATTCGATTTTACCAATTAATAGCATAGCTTCTTGGGTGTTAAAATGTGACTTCTTTACCTTTCGCATGGTTCAATTACCTAGACTAATTTTAAATAAATCCTAGGAGAAGACTCTTATTTTCACAATCACACAGTATTTTTTCCCACTAATTATAACTGCTTCCTGTATAAATTAAGCAGCCTATGTTACTAATGTTCATGCTCTCTAGGTGTGTTCTTTTCAATATTTCCTGTCATTTTGGTTCCTAACCATTTCGTAAATGGTTACTAATCACTCTCATAATTTTCTCTGAAACGGGCCTTGAGGACAAGCACAAGTTCTCTTGTTGGTACTATTTGCTTTTACTCTAACCACCCCATCCCACCCAACTAACAACAGTTGAGTATATACCATGTGTCAGGCACTGGGGATAGAAAGATGAATTAAACCTGAAAGAATGTATGGTCTAAGTAGCACCTACTTCTGGCAAGCTGTTCTAGCCAGCACCTGCCAGTTCCAGAGAGATAGAGGTAGACATGCAAGTTGTTAATAAGTGCTTAACTGCTTGAAGATTCTTCTGGGATGATTCCTAAGATAATTGTCAAGAGAAGCTTCCTCTTCAGAAGATTCCCATTTCTTTGTAGTTGTTGGTATGGTGAGCCTAAAATATGCTTTAACAAAGTAAGCTTATTGTTATTACTGGAGCCGTAAAATAAAACTATTCATTTCCTGCAACATACTTTCTTGCTCCTCCAAAGTCATTAAAATATTAGAAAGCAAGACTTACTGTATATGTTGTTTAGAGGAAAGCTATTACAAATCATTAGTGTACCATGATGGATAAGTCAGTTAAATAAATGTAGAAAAGATACTGATCTAGTAATTACAAGATAATACTGTGTAAATGCTTTGTATTATCTCATTTAATTCTCATAGCAACCCTTTGAGGTGTTTTATATACTCCCATTTACAGATGAAAATCTGAAGCTTAGGAAAGGAACTTGCATGCCCGAAGTTCTTAACTAATAAATAGCAGCAGACCAGGACTGTCTTGATTCCAAAGGAAATGCTCCAACTATGCACAGTGTTGGAATCTTCCATCAGATTTATGTTATGCTTAATAGGTATGTCAGATATGAATCCTTAGTCTCATATCAGACCATCTCATAAGCTTTAGACTTCTTTTCATGTGTGTTTTATAGATAGTGGAAATTCAGTCTAATGATGATTTCTTGTCCCAGAGCAATCTACATGAAAGGAGTTGCTAACATCTGTTCTGCTCAGAAGTTTATGTGTAGGGTTACTCAAAGCACCGTGAATCCAATTCATTTACTTATTGAGACCATTATTTCTTGAGTTTCTACTATATGTTAGACAGTTTCTCCTATAATCCTCACTGTAAAAATACATGAGGATAGCAATTTTTTAAAATCTGTAGTAATTTATTCAAGGTTATCCAGGTAATAGATGAATGGAATGTCTTGGATTCAGACTCAGCTGTTTGATTTCAAATTGTACACCAAATTATGCTGATTATTACATCAGAGCTCGTGTTACCATACATTTGTAGCTAGCCACGTGTAATTCTTTAAAACCAACTTTGCTGAGGTATAATTTACATACGATGAAATACACATTTTTAAGTGTGATATTTTTTCTTTTTCTTTTTTTTTTTTTTTTAGAGAGAGAGAGCATGCGGGGGCGGGAGGAGGGCAGCAGGAGAGGGAGAGAGAGAATCTCAAGCAGATTCCATGCCCAGTGCAGAGCCCAACATGGGGTTCAATCTCACAACCCTGAGATCATGACCTGAGCTGAAATCAAGAGTTAGACACTTAATCCACTGAGCAACCAGGTGCCCCTTAAGTATAATGTTTTTGGTGATACTTGAAGTGACCACCAGTAGTCTCAACTATACAATATTTCCATCTCGTAAATTGTCTTGTGCTCTTTTGCAGTCTTCCCCCACCACTTTTGCCTCAAATTACCATGGATGTGGTTGCTATCAGTACCAATTAGTTTTGCTAATTCTAGAACTTCATATAAAAGGAATTATACAGTATATACTTTTTTGAGTCTGCTTTTTTCAGTTGATATAATGTTTTCTGTGATTCATACATGTGGTTGCCATTATCAGTAGTTCATTCTTTTATATTACTGAATAGTATTCTATTATATTGTTACACCGTGTTTGTTTTTCCATTTGTCTGCTGATGGATATATGGTTGTTTCTAGTTTGAGGCTACTCTGAATCAAGCTGCTAAGAACACTCACATCCCGGTTTTATTGGCTCATGGGCATCATTATCCCAAACCATTTCTTGAACTCCGCATTTGTCTTGAAGGATGCTCTAATTGTTCTTCATACAAGCCTGATCTCATGGAACATAGCATGTACTCCAGCCAATTTCCGAAACCCATGCTTAGTGTAAGCATTTTTCTCTGAGGTATTTGATGATGCATTTACACTAACTCCCATTTGCGTTGCAGTATGTCTTTCTGATTGATTATGTTGCTTTTAAGGTCACTGACCTTTCCACTTTGTGCAAGTAGTATTCGTCACTGTATCTATTAATCAGGCTTCTTAGTTCCAAGCTCCCATAAAACACAGATGAATTTATGGAAAAGATATGAGGTTGTTCATGCAATCACCAGGAATCTACAGAGCAAGGTTTAGCAAACAAGCAGGCCAAGGAAAGCTGGGCAGTTGCCAGGACCACAACCAAGGTCACATACAAAACCAGTCTGTTGGTGACACCGCCATCATTGCTGCTGACCCTAGACTCTCCATTTCCACTCCTGATATAAAAACCATAATTAGTTATTCCATTTCCTGGTTGATTTCAGAAGGCTTCTCCCAAGAAACTTTCAATGAGACCCTTGATATGGGTTATGGAGGAGGAGTAGAAAGCAGGAGGAGGCACCCTAGAGGTGTGAACCCAAAGCCCTTCCTTCTAATTGAGACATCAAGACTTGCTTGAGCGCTTTCTCCTCATAACAGAGCACAGCAGGGCAGAGCATGCCTGATGTTAAGATTAGGGAGATTAGATACACCATTCACGATAGACATCCCAGGCCATATAGTCACCTGAATCCCATGTAGTGTAAATGTGATATTACATGCTCTATAGATTTAGTTTCCTCTCAGATTCAGACACTAGTCAGATACAATTTTTACTTGCATAAAAGGCATGACTTTTTTCCAGGCAATCACACTGTATATTCTAAGTCCATTCACTCTCCTAAAATTGTGGATAAATATTTCACACTTCACCTCTCCTCAAACCCTCCCTACTCTCAGCCTCACCCATCCCCACTCTCAGCTGATGATCCTTTCAGTTTACTGAGTGAATTGAAGCAATAGGAAAAGCCTTCCACAGACTCCCTGTTCCTAGCATCTGCGCTCAATTACTCTACCTTCCTGCCTATAGATGAATTATCCATGCTTCTATCTGAGGCCAATGAAATAGTAATGTCATCCCTTGGAGTAAATGATATGGATTTATTAATAATAAAATAAGACTCCACTAAGTCTTAATGCTGTGCACTATCAGATTTAATACTCTCAGCAACCTTTTCAAGTAGGTACTTTAATTAGCCCTGATTTATAAAGAAAGAAACCACAGCTTAGGGGAGCTAAGTAACTTGTCCAAGTTTCCACCACTAGCACATAGCAGCAGACCAGGTTTGCTTAACTTTAAGACAGCTTCATAAGACATCATCACAATTTCGTTATGTTCCTTAGTGCATGACAGAAGATAGTGCTGTTATTCAACAGGTTGTACCAAATTACCTGATAAGCCTGTATCTCAGATAGCTGGTATTTTTACCCAGCTGGGGAACTCAAACCTTTATTCTTGATGGACCTAATCCTTGAGGTCCTGAATAGGACAGAAACTTTTCTTGCCATCTACCACCGGACATGGGCATCAGAAAGTACTCCAGAAAATTCCTTGGATTCCCTCAATATTTATGTCACAGGATCTGCTTGAAGTGGTTCCTAAACCTTTGTAGGGAGCCACCACAGAATCCTTTCTGTCATAATCCAGGTAAAAGTCCTATTTGATCTGGCCCTCTATTACTTCTCTGAACTCTGCTTCTCTAATTTCTACTTTCCTTCTCACTCTTTTCTCTCAGCCAAATAGGTTTTCATGCTGTTCTTCAAACACCATATATGTACACTCCTGCCTCAAAATCTCTTCTAGTTGCTGCCTTTGTCTGAAATCTCCCCATCTCCATATCCACATGGCTAACTGCCTCCCCTCCCTCGAGCCTTTGCTTCAGTCTCACATTCTCGGCTCCCCCACCCCACCTCCTAATCCTCATCACCTTGCTCTACTTTATTTACTCTTTTCTATAGCACTTACCACTTTCTAACATACTATAAAATTTACTTATTTATTGTTTTTATTTTTTTATTATCTTCTCTCCCCACTGGAATATAAACTATTTGATGTTTTTGATGTTTTGATGTCATTTCTTTTATATTCATTGACATATTGCAAGCACTTAGAACAGTTCCTGGTCCATATTACATTCCCAGTATTTGTTGAATTGACCCAAATCCTGGAGACCTCCATCATGATATGCTTTCCAAGACAGGCTGTAAGATTCTGTATAGCTTCCTAGCCTATAACCAACACTTAGGGCATCACTGAATAAGCTCAATAAGGAGCAACTGGCTGAGCTGTATGTACTGAGGCACAGCACAGCAGACAGGCTTTCTCTTACTCTGGACCCTACTTAAAGCTGTAAGCTTTCAAGTCATTGGTCAATGCGTCTAGACCAAACAAAATAATATGGTTTATATTGCTTCCAAGTCAATGGAGGGCTCTGAAGATATATCAATCAAGCTTTGATTTCCAGACATGAATTTTTTTAAATTAAATCAGAAACGTTCTTCATTTGTTCTATTTATTTAGCCCTAGAGATTCTATAATTAATTAACCTCTATTCCATGGACACTCTTTCAGTGTACATCACTAACTCTCTAAAGAAAAATCTTTCTGAGGAAGCTGTAGAAAGCTCCTTGAGACTGAACTAGATGACATTCAGGGGCATAATCTCGTCCACCAAACATAAATAAGTAAACCAGGAGAGGGCCAAGATACCCTGACTTTCTTCTTATTTGGAGTGATTCAGAGAATTCCCTCCCAGGGAATACCTTTGCAGGTCTTTTCTTCCAGCTGGAAATCATTAGTCCTAAAACCACTTTTGATATTTCCCCTAAGATGCCTCTTAAGTCTACAAATAAGACTCTTGATACCTGGGCCTGATATCCAGGTATTCCATGGGTTGTCTTAATCCCTAGATCCTTGCTACAGGTACCTGTGGAGTTTCTTTTTTTATAAGAACTTTAAGCACTATAAACATTATTATTGCAAAATTATACATTTCATTGACTATCTCAATCTCACCTAACATAGTTAGTGCTTTTTGTCCTTTTATGGTCTTTTCTTTGAAACCTGAATTTTTAAGCAATAAACAACTGTATATAACAAAGTCAGATTTTTTTCTTCTTCCTGCTTGATGGGAATGCATGTGTGCTGGACTTCCCAGTGTTAGTTTGCTTTTCCTCCATTGCTTCTCCACCATGCACTTACTACGACTTGGAAATCCAAGACCCTTTGTGGTTTGAGCTCCAGTGTGGATTTAGAGTACTTCTGTTTTCATTCATTCAGTTCTTCATCACATTGCCCTGAATGATTTCTTTGGAAATGCAAGAATGATTACTTCATTATCTCATTCATCTGACATAAAATTGTTCCATGCCCCCCCATACCTTTCAAGAGAAAAGTTTGAACTGATTATCATGATCAAAAGTTTCCCTGTAATCTAGTCCTGATTATCTTTACAGACCTTTGGCCAGCCATACAGATGCCTACTATGCACAAATATTATTTCTGTATTAAAAAAAATGAAATGTCACCCTAAACATACCTGTGGCAAGAGACAGACTATGATCTTGGGCATAATATGATGAAAGTTAAGCAACATCCCTTTTTTCTTAAGTGAAAAACTTTCTTTTTATTCTTGGTCCATGAAATGTTCCCTAGCTCTAAAAGCAGAACAACCATTTTCTCCAGAAAACTGTTATTTCTGGGATCACTACTATGTTTAGACTTTAAGTGGCAAAAAGCCTCTCTTTAGGCAAAAATAAATCTTTTTATTCATCCCCTACTTTCCTTTTTGGTGTTGTTTTGTAACTTTTATTGATTTTTGAAGAAGGAAGAGTAGAGTGAAGGGAGATCACAAAGACAAGGGAGGGGACGTGAACACCTATCTACTGGGCACTTATTCCTGTGCAGGTATTGGGCTGAGGCATTGAACATATGTTACTAAATTTTAATATTCCAAAAATATGCCTTAAAATCAACAGTGTCGTAGATCCAATGAAATATGCCTTGCTTAATCTGAGCATCATCTTCATTAAGTTTTGAAGATCCAGAATCTATAATTAGAGAGGTTACTCACTCCAAGTCACAAGTAGAACCAGGATTCTGGCTAAGGTCTGGAATAGTTCCAAAACTCATTATTAATTAGAAGATATTACTTTAAATATGATAAATACCTATGATACGTTATGACAAATTCAGGATCCTAGTCAACTGGCTAGGGCAATTCAGTGCAAACTAAATGAAATTGAAAGTGATCCTCTCTCATAATATGACCAGACTTGAAGGAGTAAATGGGAAGGTCAGGAGGAGGAAATAGGCACACCTCCTAGATTAGAACAGGTACTGGCATGGGGCAGAGGTTAAAAAGTAAGAGCAGCAGCAGATAAGGATGAAAGCAGAAAGTCTAGACTCTAGTGACAGGCAACAGAAACCTGCTGTGGCAGGTGACAGAAGTTTAGTAAGAGAAGATGGGGTGTTTTGACAAGTAGACAGAGCCCAGGAGGTTAAAAGCTCAGCACAGACTGTATATAAAGATGCAAACAAAAGGCCTCAGAGATCTCTCTCAACAGATTTCAGGTCATAGGAACCGTGTCCATGGAAAGGGTATAGTTTGAGCAAATACCAGCAAGTATGTTCGCTCTAGAGGCAATAGTTTTGACAGTCATTGAAGAACATGATTTTTCTAGGATGGTACGTAGGACAAAATCCTGGGGCTGGAAGATGCCAAGGAGATGAGAGAGCTGGCAATGACACACTGCAAAGAACCCTGGGCTGAGTGTTAGAACTCCTAGTTTCTAACCCAGCTCTACTAGAAAGAGGAAGAAGAACAAGCACCCCGGGAGCTCTCTGACGCCATATGAAGGAAGAGCTAAAAGAGTGGTAGGAGCAGTAAGCTGGCCAGGTTGTCGTTGGTCAAATGACAGAATATTCTACCTAGAGCCTCGTGACGGCATAGGTTCCTTTTGGGGCCAGCTAGCAATATAATGGCTTTTCTCTGCAGGAGTCTTTGAATTGAAGCTGAACGTATCCCAGGAAAAACTTAGAGCACATCCACACGTAGATCATCTCAGCAGCATGAGCTAAGAAGAGACCAGGGAGAGCTCCCCTGAACCAATAAGTCACCAGTTATCTAAGACTCTCTCTGCCTGTCCCATTCTTTCTAGCATCACCCCTGACCCCAGAGGAACTAGGTCTTGAAAAGAGAGGTCTAGAATTGACATAGAACCAGGTTCTGTACCCCAGCTCATTGGGTGCAGGCTGGGAGGAGGGGTGAAAGAGTAGAGGCTAAATGCCTAAGCCGGTGATGAGCGAGTAGAAAATATGACATTTAATATGGGAGTAGAGTTTTAAACTGGCATGGATGGTACTTCTAAAATTGCAAAGCTGTTGGGTTTATCTAGAATGTTATTAAAGTATCACAGCAAAGGGAAATTCAAAAAAGTATATTTGAAGAAACTAATTAGAAAAAAAATTCTTAGTTTATCCTTAATAGAGTTGACATTTCTGCAATAAACTGGTTACCCTAGTGCTATAAATGGTAGCACAGTATTCATCTGCGAATATTCAACTAAATGGCCGAGTCTCGAGCAGTATTTCATGGATTTTGTTCTAGTGCATCTAGCAAATTAGTCTTTGATTGCAATATGTTACTTTTAACAAGAGCACGTGCTAGATTATTAAAGAAGGCAATGCAATTTGATAATGAGCCTGCTTTCTTAAGGCACCCGTGAAAATGTCTCAGAGCATAGTCAACTATTAACTAGGGACAGAATGTGACATGTTGATTTCCCAACTAGTTAGTTTATGATGTTCATGAGAAGAAAGGAAAAGGGTTACTGAAACAACTCATTTCAGCCACAGGAGAGAAGAGGCTGTGTGGAGAAGTTAGTCTTGGAGGTAGCACAGTCAATTAATTTGCCTGGTTCTTTCTGGATTTGACTATGACTGTCTGGACAACATGTTCTTAACCTCAGCCTCATTACCTCTGCACAGCAAGATGAATTGAGGACAAGTCATGACCCCAGATCCAGCCCCAGCTACAAATTCCTTTGCGTTTGAGATTGAATAAAGCTTTGAACTCAAATTACTTTTTTAATACCATCTCACCTGCTTCTTTTTCTTCAAGTTTATTCTTTGAATATGAAAAATGAGTCAGGTCATTAAGTAGAGGAGAAGGAATGCAGTGGTTTGCAAAGGTCTCAGTTTACCCTCTCCACGCTCTTGCCCATGTGTGTCATTGGTACCTACATTTAATCCACTGGATCAGTTCAACCTTATTCATTTTTGAAGGCCTTGTGAGGCTATTTAATTTCATCATTAAATGTTTACCCCAACAGTGTAGCAGTCATGGTCTTGGCAGGGAATATAAGGCCTATCCAGTTGGGACTTTGAATGAAATTTGATACAGATTTATTTATAGAAGTATAGGCAGAGTTAAGGGAACCAACATAAGAGATGCTGAGGTGCCCAAGAACTGGCGACAGTGGGAAGTGGTTGCTAGTGGTCGTAACCTAAGACCCCTGAAGGGGCAAGAGGGAAGCAGGGTTGGGTAAGTATAATATACAGCCACCACCAGAACTGTGGTACCAAGCACGAAAGAGCAAGAAAAGAAATGCACTGACATGGTTGTTTTCCTGCCTGTCTGTCCCGTTTTGGTGTCCCCTATTGGCTGAATTCAACCAAAGTTAGAAGGCAAAGGAACCTAGGGGTCAGCCCCATAGATCACAGAGTAGGGTGGAGAATGGACTGGAGGAAGGAAATGGAGAATAATCTATTTGCTATTTGGGGTGTTTAGCTGGTTTGATTTATTGTTGTTGGGTTTTTTTTTGTTTGTTTTTGTTTTTGTGTTTTTAGTTTTGCATTTCTTATTAAAATCCTACTTAGTTAAAAATTTTGTTTCTCTGTCAAGGCCTGAGTTTTTTGATGCAATTATTATTTATTATCTACTAACATTTTTGTTACTGAAACAGCACCTGGTATCTTCTGAACAATATATCATTGACTCCTTACTAAAACCATAATGGAAATATATTTTAACTCCATTTTGTAAATTTTCCCAAGTTCTTGTAACTAATAAATGCCAGAGCTGAGATTTGCACCTAAGACCTCTGATGACCAATCTATTTCCTTGCCATGCACTGTAGATGTACTTCAGCATGGCTGCATCTGGATTAAATGGTCATAACATGCCATTCATTCAGTCATTTATCCACCCATCCTTATATCGGTGCATCCAACCACCTATCCATCCATTAATTGTTTCTGTAGACTTCTTTGGGGTATATTTTTAAATGAGGGGATAGACATTAAGTTGTTGAGTACTTTTCTGACTCACCCTTTGTGTGACCTTGAGCAAGACCCAATAAATATCAAGCTTCAGTTCTTTCATTGGACAATAAAAGAAATGGGCTAGTTTAGTGGTTTCAAACTTGTTGTTTTAACCATAGTAACCTTTAAAAAATAAGATTCTACTTAGAAACTTAAACAAAATTAGTGGAATTGCAATTCTCTGGATGAAGCCTGAAGAGAAGACCCTTGGAGTCCTGTTAAGTATATTCCTAGATCCCAACCCCACCTAGGTTCACCCTCAGAGGTCCCCAAGGAGTACAACCACTGGGTCACTCCTGATTTCTAAGATCCAGTCCAATTCTCTAAAATTGTGTGGTCTGTAATTGCTCTCCCTACATGATGTAAACACAAGAACAAGTGAGAGGTTCTGGCCATGTTTTCAGTAGCAATTAATGGCAACACACTGGGTATAATCTCTAGAAGACAAGGAAGAAGATGATGTGTGTAGCTTCTCAGGTTACCAGGTTATCAGCTAATTTGTGAAATCACTGGACTTCCTCAAACCTAAATTTATGAGAGTCTATCCTGTGTGATTCTATTTTATTTCTCTTCTATTTCCAAATTATACCCTCATCCTCAAACTTCAGTGGTACATTTTTTCCCAAAGTGTAACCAATGATGAGGCTATAAAATTGAAACTGTGTTTCCAGCTCCAGACAGAAAATGGATTATATTGCTTCTCCTGTGACCCAGATAAGAAAAAAAAATTAAGGGGGAAATTGCATTTGAACTTCTGAAAAATACAGCTTTGTGTGTGCCTGAAATCAAGTAGGAACAGCAATCATATTTGCTGAGTAAAATTAGATCGTTAATTCTTTATATTCCCTCTTCCAATTATACAGGGGATTTCTTAATGGTAACTGTCTAAATCCTAAGTGTTATGAATAGTACGGTGTACATTAGTAGTTGTTTATTGAATATCTTTAAACTAATTCAGAGGCTACTATGCATATAAATCATAGAATATATGTGAGGTCTGAGAAAACTTTCTCATTTGAAAAAAAGCCTTGAATAATGGCTGGGATTGAAGAGTGAGAGAGAAAAAGTTCTTTCCAAACAATGGAATCACAGGCAACATCCAGAGGCAGGAAACTGAATCGTACACATGGGATTGGAGAAGTTCTGTGTCATTGCTGGTTGAGGTTCAAGAAGAAAAACACGAAAAAAGTACAGCTGGGAAGTACAGTTTGAGGCTAGATCATAGAGAACTTTTATTGACTGGTGAGCATTTTGATAGGCAATGGGAAGACAATAAAGGGTGTTGAGGAAGGGAGTGACTTAGTTAGAAATGGATTATAGAAAGATTAAACTGACAACATTTTATCAAATGGATTGATGGGGGAGGAATCAAGGGTAGGGAGAACACTGAGGGAATCGCAATAGTTTGATAACAACCTGCCAAACACTCTGTGCATCCTAACTAGTAGCTCCTAACCACTAGATGGAGGACAAGAAGGAAACCAGGATATTCCCAGTCAGGTCAACTGAGATCTCAAATGCAACGAGAGAGAAAGTATCCTCACAAAGTCCAACGACATAGGCATCAAGAGAGGAATTACTGGCGTCTGTGAGTGGGATTTGGGAGTGGTCCTGGGCTTCCATTGTGGAACAAGCCCAAAAGTCTCTCCCTGTCTGTTTCTTTACTGTCTGGAAAGTGCAAAGGAGGGAGGCACAGAGAGAAACTCATTAGCCACCCTTCGTGCTGAGTGATTACTGCTGTTTCTGCTCCTTAACGGTCATATTTCCTTTTGCCAAAAAGTTATGATCCTCCTAGACAATCAGTCCTTTTCAGTGTCAGCATTTACCACCCTACCTCCAGCGCACCAGATTTTAATATTTCCATGACTGCTGTGGGACTTCTTCCCTATTCTCCAGGAATGTTGTGATCTTGGAGCAAATCTTCTGTCGGATCCTTGTGTATATGTTATTCCACCTCTAGATTACAGCGTTCTTGCAAACGAGGCTGCTACTTATTCATGTCAGCATTCTGAACACCTAGCGTAAGTCCCGACATTTGATAGAATTTGACAAATTTTGGTTGATTGGTTACGTGGAATTGTAAGACTATCCATAGACGTCTTTTAAAAAAATCTGTTTTGGGAGGGGTTTTAATATGGGGTTCAATGATGTTTTTCTTATAGAAAAGTCACGCTCTCATTGCATTTACTACTGCTCCTCATTTCTGCCAACAGCATTTAATAGCATCAGTATTTCTATCTCCTCAGATTGACTAAATAAAGTAAAATTACTTCTCAGTCAGGAGATGCCAAATGTAGGACTCCCATTCTCACAAGCGCAGAAGTTAGTCACATCTGACCTCTCTTAAATATAGGCTCAGGAAAGATAAGTCACTAGAAGAGTCTTACTCTAATATTGTTTCCCTTGGAATATGGCCCAGGGGCAATGGCAGCATAGTGGCAGCTGTTGGTAGCTGGACCAGTGGACACGGAATGTATCATAAGGTAAGTGACATGTTTCTCACCCAGCTCTCTTGGCTGCTACTAAGAATCCTTTGCTTTGACCTGGTGCCAAAGAAGTTTCATAGAGGTCAAAACTGATAAGTAAACCGTCATAGAGATTTCATAATTGACACAATCATTTCACATGTAATAGTATTTTCCTAAATTGTGGTTTCAGTTGTGGGCACAAAGTGTGCTGTTTCTATTCCTCCTGTGATGGTGAAGACCAAGTCATGGGGAAAATTGAAATCCAGAGAAACTCACAAGCACAGTATTAAATCTTCCTTTGTCCCTGGTTTACCTTTAGATTCTATACCCCATTTTTATGCCGAAAGGTGTTTTAATGATTTCTGGACTGGGCAATGTCATTTGAAGAGGTGTTACTTCATCTGGCATTGCAATATAGAGATCAAATTATCCAAATCAAAACCTCAGTGATCTCATTTCCATTAGCTAAAAATTACACTCTCAAAAATTGCGGTTGACACCTGTAGGTCAAGCACTGACAAGAAGACTATTGTTGCAGAAGGACTCTACATAACCTTGCAGAGAGACAGGATCAGGGGAGGGATGGGGGTGGACATGAGCCTCATCCTTAATAACAAAATCGAAGAGCAGGAACACAGTAGGACTTCCAGTCACCACATCTGCAAGAGAATTAGAAATGAAAGATCAGAGACTACAGACTTTGTACAATTTTGGAAACTTTTATCATTTCTCTGGTTTATTATTTTTGTGTTTCTTTGAAAATTTTTCTATAGTGATTAGCATCAAAACTCTTAAAATTAGAAAGGCCTGCCTACTTATCTTCCAAAGCAACACAGGCCTGAGGAGCTGGGGCTGAGGAAGCTATGTACTCTAAGCCAGATTTGAGAGGAAAGGTTCCAAGGGATGGCAAAAGTTACTTATGACCACCGGACAAACTAAGTAAAAGGAAGGAAGTCGGTGATCAGGAAATGTCTGGAGCTTTGGAGGTGATCTGAGGCTAAGCAGCTAAAAAGCTCACAAGATTGGATGTTTTACTTACCTTAGGAAGAAAAGAGCAGAGTAGCTGATAACAAGAATGTTCTTTGATCCCCTTCTACTTCAAAGCATTATAGCCCTAGATTAATATTCAGTACTTCTTTGCTCAGGTACTTTCTGTTAGCCTCATCTCCCTTCCATTAGGGAGAAAAAAACATTGAAAGTTTCCAAATTGTCTCTTCATGAGTTCCAGAGGATAAAGTGGAAGACATTCAGGAGCCTGACACATTAGCATCCTCTTAATGCAGTATGAAGTTGAGGGGCTTTTAATGTGAATATTAGTTATCAAAACTGATTATTGAAATTGCAAAGTAGCCTTGTATGCTGCTTGCAGGCTAAGATGGATGATGACAGCGGAGCCTTTTGCATTATAAATTTGAATGCATGCTCTTTTCTTGAGTCATTGCTCTTTCATGTAGATAATTTATCTTTTTATCTGTGATTTATCCTTTCCCACTCACATCCTTAAACTGCCTTTCCCTGTGCTACAATTATTTAATGGCATAGACTCAGATTTACTGTGACTGGTTTGGCAAATTTAGAGCTTTAGAAAGGTGTCTTAAAATTGTTGCCATGAGCTTTCTGGAGATGGGTAATAACATCGATTGGAATTGATAGTCCCTTGAAGGAGAATAGGTTGAAAATGTTGCCAGGGCTCCAGGGAATGACATGAAGTTGTTATCTTCATTTATTTTTCCAGTTAAGCCTTGGCTATTTCTGTCTAAAGTGGTAAACAGGTATATTGTTTCACTGCTGTAAGTATTAGCAGTAGCAATGACAATATTTCTATAATATGCATTAATATATCAGTTGGGGGTCTTTGGTTTCTTACAAAGGATACTGATTTTGGCTGACTTAAACAAATGGGAATTCGCTGAAAAGATATCAGGAGCTCCTAATCCAGTTGGAAGCCTGGAGAGCCAGCCCCAGAAATAGGCAAAAATTAAGGCAGCTCTGGAGAAAAGGAACAGGATCCTCCAGAAAGTCTTCCCATCCAGAACCATCTGATAAAGACCACCCCACTAGGAAGGAAAGGGACTCTGGCCATTTTTAACTTCTTTGTCCCTGTAGGGGGAATTTAGATTCTAAGGATGGGCATCTTGTTTAGCTCAGCCAGGATTATACTCTGGATCCTTGATTGGTTTAGGTAGGGTCTCTGATTGCTTGTCAGTTGACTTTTTCTAACGGGGAAGACAAAATTGCTTAACAGCAAACTGGGATATTGTTAAAAATGCATAGTTGGCAAACATAAATAAATCCATTGTATTTTATTTTTTTATAAAAATGTAAAACATATTATCCAATTAGTCTTTGCCTCAACACCCTGATATATGCAGTATGATAGCTATTTTATAGATTAAGTAATTTAGGATTAAATGTATTATATAAATTCTCTCAAGTCATGTAGCAATTAAGTGACAGAGTCATATGTAGTACTAAGCCTCCCGATTATTTATGTTATGTTCTTTCCTCCTTATCTCTCCTATTCTGTGATTTGATAGTCAAACAGATAAGATCTTGAGGAACTAAAGGTCCAAAATCTTGTCTCCTTTCTTCCCTATGACCCTCCCTCCCTCTGTCACCATTTCTCTCCTTTCTTAAATTCCTGTTTCCCTCAGTTACAATTAGTAGTCCAAACTCTGGTAATCACCCTGACATTTAGCTCCAAATGGCCAGACACATTCCCTACTATAAGCTAATCTCCTCTAACCTTTCCATGATCCTGCTGGAACTCCTGGTCTAGGAATCATCAAGATTTCCTGCATTCTCCATCGATCAGCTGCTTGTTCCCTTTCTTTACTGTAACTGACACTTGGCTCTCCCTTGGCCACTGAGTTACCCTTGCGTTGTTCTCAAGAGATAGCTACTTTTTTTTTTCTCCCATATTCTATGCACTGTAGGACCTAAGGTAGAGTAGGTGTTATCCTTACTTTTCAGTGCTTCTTCAGGATCATTTTATTGCCCTTCTTTTGCAAAAGCCTGGCTCCTTTGAAGTACATGCCATCAGACTATACCACCCACTATCCCTCCTGGGTGTAGTCATCTATCCACCCCTGGGGCACTTTCTCTAATTCATTGAACCCTACAGCATCTTACTCACTCTTTTTCTCCACTAGGAAACTGTGTCATCATTTGGGATCATTTCCACATCCATGTAGACAATCCATCCGGTACTCTTGTCTTATGATTATTTGCTATCACTTTGAAGAATCTTTTGTTCCACTCCAACTAAGCATCTTCTCTCCCATGCTTATCCTAGACCTTTTAGTTAGCAATGACTAAACCATCTCTGAAATCTTGATGTTAAGTATCCTACTGTCAGATTCTTACTACCCATCCTTCCAGCTCTTCTTTGTTTCTCACTGCATATATTTATATCCCGTGATGTCTTCCAATTCACTGACCCTACCACCTTTTCACTGTCCCTTACTCCCCTCAACTCTTCTCCCACATATCCCCCATCTCTTCCCTTACCCAGCTTAGATTTCAGGGCTTACATTGAAATTCCTCCCTTATAAATACCCTTAGGTGCCTGCCCTACTCACCAGCAACATTTTAGAACTGATTAGACCAAATCTTAACCTACCCAGCCTCAACACAAGAGCAGCTGGACATGATTGGAGAAAAATACTCAACCATGCTCCTTGAGCTCATTCTTAATTAATGACTGCAAATCTCAGATGAGTTGTTGGTATTACTTAGCAATTTTACTGTGTGTTTCAGGTCAGTTCACTCTCCTATTCTCTTAAAACAACTATTTCACACCAGGTCATCTCTCCTAAAATCTACCAAACCAAGGTCATCTATCTCACTCTCACTGAGACAATAGAAGGAATCACAGGAGAGCTAATTCATGTAACTTCCCAAACTCTAGCCTCTCCCCTGCACCGTGGAGCTCATCCTGTTTTGCCTCCTCCAGGGCTTTGCACCTGTATTTCTCTTCCCTCACCTTGATCATCATTTCCTCCATCTCTCAAGCACTCGAGCATGACAATAAAGAAGCCAAATGGACTCCATCGGCTCCCACCAATGACTGTTTCACATCCGCCCTCCCCTTCATAGCAAAACTCTTTTAAAAAGTTTGTCTTTATTTTCTCACCTCCCATTCTCACCTCAACCCACTTCAGTCAGGCTTTAGCAAACTACCCTCAGATAGAAACCGCATCATCTGTACTCTCCTTTTTCCAAACCTATAGTGCATTATTAATCCTCATCTTAGTCTACTCAGTACATAATATTTCGAAGAACTGCTGCATTGTTAATGTTAGCTTAAATATTTTTCCACCCTCACATTTTATAATGGGAGACCCTGAGTGAAATGAGTCCCTTTACATTGATCAAGTGGATTTGAACTGAATTAAGTGAAGAAGGTCTGTCCCTCCTTGGGTACAGACACACCAGCTCCCATGGCATCGCTTCTGATGGGCTTTGAAGCAAGACATGTACAGCTCCAGCCAGGATTCATCTAGACTTGGGTTTTAAAAACTATAACCTGAGTATTTGGGCCTGGCAACCAGAAAAGGTCTATTTGATGCTTAACCTAGCTATGAAATCTCTTAAAAATCACCCTCTGTTTAACTTATATAAATTCATGCTGTTTTTGAGTCTCCAATTTTACTTCATTTTCCCGGTGATTGGAGGTTTTAGTCTCTTATTTTCATTTGAAAAAAATTATTTTTCATAGATTTGTTACATTTCCCCTCAATAAATTTCCCACAAGGGGAAGTAATTCATTCAATGTATGTGTCATGTTTAAAGAAAAATTGGGTGGCTGAATGATTTCTTCTGTTGGGGAAATAACTACAGATCTAGGGGAAAAATATTTTGCGGGGAAGAAGTTGCTCCTTTGCATACTGGAATTCAGTGTCATTCTGTTTGTGATTTTTCAGGTCTTCAACCTTATGGAATCAGTGAGGGTGGATCAGGGTGTAAAGTGTTGGCATGCGGGGATTATAAATTCTAACAGACCTTTTGATTTGGCCAACAAAGTATTTTAAAGAAGTTTAGATTTAAATTTCTTTAAGCTGAGGATGAATCCAGTTCATTAAGACCTCAGCAATTACTCCCCATTATCTTATATTCAACCAGTTTTATTTAACAAATCTTTATTGGTGGTCTTCTGTGTGTCAGGCACTCGACTGGGTCCTGGAGATATAGCAGGGAAGAAGAGATGGCAAGATCTCAGATCTCATGAAGCCTGCATTCTAGGGGAGAGAGACTGATGAGCACTGGGTGCAACTGATGAATCATTGAACACTATGTCTGAAACTAATGGTGTACTATATGTTGGCTAATTGAATTTAAAGTAAAAAAAAAAAAGTTTTTCTTAAAAAAATGGGCAAACAAATTAATAAATTTCAGATAATGACAAGTAAATAAGGAAGCAAATAGAATAAGATGATGTGGTGTGTAGTATTTGTGGGAGGAGGTAATAATGTAGATTGAGTAGACCAGGAAGGCCTTCCTGGGCTTACATTTGCTCTGAGGCCTCAATGATATGAAGAACCAGGGACAGAGGATGGTAAGCAGGGTCGATGGCAAGTGCAAGCCCCTGTGGCAGGAAGAGTTTGCTTTGTTCAAGGAAAAGGAATGTCAGTGCAGCCAAAATATAAGGAGGGGTGCCGGGGTGGCTCAGTCAGTTAAGTGTCCAATTCTTGATTTCTGCTCAGGTCATGATCTTAGGGTCATAATCTCAGGGTCGTGAGATTGAGCCCCACTTCGGGCTCCACACTCAGTGTGGAATCTGCTTGAGATTCTCTCCCTCTACCCCTCCCCCTGCTCTCTCTCTCCCTCTCTCAAATAAATAAATAAATAAATAAATAAATAAATAAATAAATAAAGTTTTTAAAAAATATAATGAGTAAGAGGGAGACAAGTTTAAAATGAGGTAGCAGAGAGCAGATTAGGGAGAATCTTATAGACTGTGGTAAGGATGTTGGATTTTATCTAAATGTGATGAACAGCCATAGAAGATTTTAAAGCATGGTCTGGTTTATTTTTTTTGAAGTTTATTCCAGTTACTGTGGGTAAAAGAGGTTCTAGGAGCCAAGACTGGAAATAAGAAAGCCAGTGACTACTGAAAAAAAAATCCAGATTACAGATAATGGTAGTTTGGAACTGTGAATGTGAACAGACTATACAAATATGGGATAAATATTGGGAATAGAGCATCAGACCTTGTTGATGAGTTGGATGCATCAGATGAGGGAAAGAGAGAGATCAAGGCCAGTTCCCGGGTTTTTGGCTTAAGTAACTAGGCAGATGAATGTCATTAATTGATATGGGAAACTGAAGGACTGAAGGAGGAATACATTTAGTTGGAAAAATAAAGGATTCTGTTTTGGCCACGTGGAGTCTAAGATGCCTATTAGACACTCATGTGTAAATTATGACTAGGCATTGGATATAGGAGTCACTGCATAAATTTACATTACCCCTGAGGGCTTCTGAGTTTGTAACTCTGCTATAGTGTATGTCAGTTAAGAACATTGGTTCAAGAGTAAAAAGATCTTTGTATGAATCCAGGTTTTTCTGCTTACCAGCTCTGTAACCTTGAGCAAGATTCTTAAAGTTGTCTGAACCATGGTATCTCATTTACAAAATGAATTTAAAATATTATGTACTTTATCAATTGATTGTAAAGATTAAATAAGTTGATTTATGCATAATGCTCAACAAAATCTCTGGAAAAATATAAGTACACAATACATATTAGGTATTATTGATTGAATATACAGATTGAATATCTATACTTGAGATATGCCCTTTGTATACATTATTTCACCTAATCTTCCCCCAAACACTTCACATCAACCATACTGACTAAATAACAATATACAGGAAGGAGACTGAGAACAGAAGGATGAAAACACAAATTTATTTTTTACTTTTTGAAAAATGTGCACATCTGCACAGTCTACCCCTGACTTATCAATCTAGGAAACATTCATATGAACCTGAAATGTGTCTCTCTCCAGATTCTTATATCCAGATTCTTATATCCAGCTGCTATGTGACATCTCTTCTTTGATGTCTGTCATCTCAGACTCAACATGATTTAATCTTCACCCCCAGGCCCAGAATCTGATCTCGCTATTGACTTCCTCATCTCAGATGATCATGTCTGAGGCATCCTGATTGCTCAAGTATAAAACCTTGCAGTCCTCATTGGTCCCTGTCTTTCTCACACATGCTTTATGGAAGCCTTCTAAGAAATGGCCCCCTGACCTCATCCCCTTCTCTCTCCCTCACTCACTTTGCTCCAGCCACACTAGCCTATTTGCTAATATTCAAATACACAAGCATGTTCTTGCCTTAGGACCTTTTCACTTCCTGTTTCCTTAGCTTGACACTCAAATATCCCAGAAATTCCCTCAGATATCTTACCCTGCTAACCTGACCATCTATTTAAAATTTCAGCTTCCCTAGTACTATGTTCCTTCTCCCCTGTAACTTCTCTCCCTTCCCTATCTTCCCCTTCCTTTCTTTTCCCTTCTTGTTTTTTCCAGGAAAGGCTTCGTACTATGTTGCCTCCAAGGCAACGTAAGGTTTGTTTCTATTCCAGAGGGGCTGGTCATCCCCAGAGAAGCTATAGTGCCTGAAGCCAGTTTCTCTGGAGTCCATTCTTCCACTCAAGAAAGGTCCAGACATCCTCTTCTTGCTAACTCAGCAGCATGGCATCAATTAGTATTGTTTCCACCTGCAAATGAGATAGCCTAACACAGTGGCCAAGCAGTTAGGGCTGTTTGTCTTGTACAACAAGAATTTCAGGGGTCGGTAGCCCAGGGCCTCATGTCACTCACTGCTGTCCTGAGATTCAGGATTCTTTTATCTTCTTTTTCTGCCACCACGGTACTTATCCTCAAAGCCATTAGCTTGATATTCATTGTGTATTGAGATCCCCGCTCCAAACAGAAAAATAAAGAGGAAAGGTAAAGGAGCAAAGGATAGAGTTCTCTTAGGGAGTAAGGCTTGTCTTCTCTGGGTTGAAATATCTGACTTCCAACTACTTTTAACCTACAAAAATGTAAATTTCGTGTGTCTGACCTAAGATTTGGGAAGGAACACCTTCCCCAGAGACTTCCACCTACATAGCATTGGCCAAAACTGTGTTAGTTGGACACTCTTATCTTCAAAACAGAGTAGGAGACAAAGATTGTGTGAGCCTCTGGGGCAGCCAGTTCCGTGCCTGCCGTACACGATTTGGCTCTTCCTGGGTTGCTTATCTTCCAAGACTCAATTCAGTCTCTTGGCTTTGGGCCGTCCTCCCCAGAACATCTGTTACAGGGGGGCCAGCACTCCCACACAGACCTAGGGGAATTCCTCCTCCAAGCTCCAGCAGCTTCCCAGGCCACACAAGAACTTTGGGGTCTGCTCTGTGATATCTACAGATCTTGGGGAATTCCATTTCAGGAATGGGGGCAGGTAAAAATCTCTGGCGCTCTGTCTAAACAAACCATACTGCCATTTCTGTTCTATTGTGTTTGTCCTGCACTGGCAGGACTAGTGAATTGTAGAGCCGAACATCGAAATCTTTACACATATTATTTAGTTTCATCCTCATAGCAAGCCTTTAGCTTTCTCTTCTATCACTGTTTTACACATGCAGAAATGAAGGCTTAGGGGAGTTAAATCCAAGGCCCTTTAGTTGGCAGATGGCAGAGCTTCTATTCAGACCCAGGTCTGCCTCATTCCAAAGCCTCTGCCTGACCTGATGAATTACATTAAACTGCTTCTAAACAGATCTTTCCCAGGACAATCATTTCCCTCTCTATATAGGAGCCTTTGAATCATTCTATGTATTTCCTAATGGGGCTGACCCCACAGGGCAGCTTAACAGTGTCTAGGCAGTTGCTCCCCCATTAGAGCTCCTGAGTTCTCCCTAATTCTAGTGCTTTCCATCCCCCACCTTGTCCCTTGCTCACAGATGGATTTGGATTTGTGGAAATGTCGGAAAGGATATTCTAGAGGAAATAGGATGAGCATAAACAAAACTCTGGGAACGTGTATATTTTAGCTGGGTTAGAGTATATATCAGAGATCCTAGCACATATGCTTAGAAGGTCAAGTTCAAATCACACCATTAGGACCTTGACTATCAGAGGAATATGAGCTTTTTTTCTGTCTGTAGTCATGATGCATTGGAGGTTTTGCCACAGGAGAGTTAGATTACACTTTGTGTTTTGTGCTGAAAATTAAAAAGAGAGAGAGAGAGAAGTTTGAGAAGTGCCTTGAGTACCAAGCAGACAGGATAATCCTACTGCAGGAATTGTTAAGGGAGATTCGAGAGTTGCGCATCCTTTTCAGTCATATTTTTTTTTCAAAATAGCAATGAGATTTATAAGTTGATACATCAGAAATGTTCACCTGTAAATAGACAAAAGAAAAAAATCAACTATTCCCAAACTGAATTTTCCCAATAGAATAAAAGTTGCTGCTACTTATATTCAATCAGGGATGACCTTAAGCATCTCTTAATTCTATGTCAAAATAGTTAAACCTGCATGGAAATTGTAAATTTGAAAAATTATAAAATTGTACAACCTGCATGGAAAATGGAATGAGTTTTATGGCTTCGTTGTTTAGAGTCGAATGGCCACACTTACGAGTAGAATTAAAAAAAAAATCATTTGAAGAATATTGAAGAAGTGACTCATTTATAAAATTGCAAAGAAAACATGCAAGAAACAGCTAGGCTGCATAAAGTGGTGTTTTTTATTTGTCCAAGTAATGCCACATTATTGAGGTGGCACAGAACATAGTACATCCGTCCATGAGTCAGAAATACGTGAGTCAGAAACACCTTGTTGAAGAGCCCCTCTGTCCTTTTTATTACTGAAACTGATGTTTTGGTTAGACGGGGTAATTTACCAGTAAGTTAACATAATTGAGTATTAAAGAGGAAATCCATATTGAGAGAATTGGTTGTGAAAAGATAAAATGAGGAAATGGGATTATTGACAGAGCTGAGACAAAATATTCAGGGGATATCTCTAGCAAATAAATCAGCCCTTCAAGTGACGGGTTTAACTGTGAGTGAGTCAGTCCAAAGACAGGATTGTAGGAAAAGCAATTGAAAGGAAGAGGATACTTTGCAAATGGGTTTCCTCAACTACTCGTATTTGGAGGCAATCATTGTTTCTGTTATTGAAAAGATGGATTTGTAAAGGAACAATGCTCTTTCCAAAATAACAAGTCATGAATAGGAATTGATATCTGAAGAAAATGAATTCACGTTGGTTACAAAGGACTTCTCTGTTCACTTCAAAACACTGATGCTATATACCTCTCTGAAAAGGCTGCTGTGGAAAGAAAAGCTGAAGCCTGTCCTAGTGATTTCGGGATTTCATTCTCCATGAAGGCTAAATGTGACATAAAGGATCCTCAGAGTTCCCCAAAGGTACTGTAATGGTGAGGTCACCCCCAAGATTGGCTGGTTCCACCTTGAGGGAATGAAAAGGAGGGCCGCCTACCCTGATGAAGGGCAAGCTGTGACCTGCTCAGAGGTGTTCGACTTGGATTACAGGAAGATTTAATCTCTAAAAATCATGGCAAAGAACAGTGAAGCCTGGAGACTTTGCTTGAGCTCTAATAGAATCACGATACCATTTATTTTTGGAATGTTGACGTTTCGAAACTCTTCAGATGCAAAATCAATGCTAAGTAGTTTTATAGAAATTGGATGCATTTTACATAAAATTACCACCAGAGCCGAGGGCAGTGATGCACAGAGGCAGTGCAGACAGTGTTTTGAATGCACTGGAAAGCACAGTCTGGGAGCCTCTGTGACAGCACCTGGCATCCATCCCACATTTTCAGGCCTTTAGCCTTTAAATGGCCTTGGCTGTTCTTGAGATTTCCAGCTCTGTCTAGTCAGATTATGAGCCTGTTGACCATTCATTATCTTCTTCCTGTGTTGTCATCGTTTTAAACACATTAGGGAGTCATTGGTGAACAAACAGTATTTTATACCATGATAAATGCAATGATAAGATCACCTAGGAAATGAGTATAGATAAGGAAAACAGGGGTGAGAGCTGAGTCCCGAGATTCTCCAACATGTAGAATCTGGGCAGAGATGAAAACCCTAAGAAAGCCAATGAAATAGGGAGAAAGCCAGGAGAAGGTAATATCTTGAAAATCAAAATAAGAGAAGGATAAATGTGTCAAATGTTCCTGACACTTTGAGAAAGATGATGCCTGAGAACTGACTGTTCATTTGGGCGAGATGTAGAACTCTGATGATCTAGACAAGACAGATTTCCTATGAAGTGCTGTGGACCAATTCCTGAGCATAGTGTGCTGAGAAGAACAGAGATGTTGGGGAGTGAAGACCACAAATAAAGACAACTTCTTGAAGAACTTTGCTTTTAAAAGAGTGACAAAGGAAGAAAAGAAAAGAAAAGAAAAGAAAAGAAAAGAAAAGAAAAAAGAAAAGGAAAGAAAAGAAAAGAAAAGAAAAGAAAAAAGAAAAGAAAGAGAAAAAGAAGGAAGGAAGGAAGGAAGGAAGGAAGGAAGGAAGGAAGGAAGGAAGGAGAAAGAAAGAAAGAAAGAAAGAAAGAAAGAAAGAAAGAAAGAAAGAAAGAAAGAAAGAAAGAAAGCAATAGTTGAAGGATAGCATGGAGTAATCACAAGTGTTTTTTTTTTTAATATTTAGGTACAAAGGAAATGCAAAAAGTTTACTTTTCAAAATGTACAATTTGGACACATAGACACTCATAAGACCATAGCTATATCTAAGATAATTCATATCCATCAAACCCAAAAGTGTACCTTTGCAATTCCTCCCAACCCTCCTTGTTACCGCCCCTGTACCCCCCAAAAATCACTAATGTGCTGTTGCTATAGTTTTATTTTCTAGTATTTTAAATAAATGAAAACATGCAATATGTACTCTTTTGATCTACCTTCTTTTACCCAAGAATAATTAGGTTGAGGTTAGTCCATATTATTGCAGTTATTGATAGTCTGTTCCCTTTTATTGCTAAGTGGTGTTCCATTGTATGAATGCATTACAGGCTTTTTTCTTATCTATTCACCTGTTAACATTTGGGTTATTTTGTTTTTTAGTATAACAAAACAGCAATGAATATTCTACATATACAAGCATATTATCTATGAATAGAGACAATTTTACTTTTTTCTGGGGCGCCTGGGTGGCTCAGTCATTAAGCGTCTGCCTTCGGCTCAGGGCATGATCCTGGAGTCCTGGGATCAAGCCCCGCATTGGGCTCCCTGCTCAGTGGGAAGCCTCCTTCTCCCTCTCCCACTCCCCCTGCTTGTGTTCCCTCTCTCACTGGCTGTCTCTCTCTGTCAAAAAAATAAAATCTTAAAAAAAAATGTTTACTTTTTCCTTTCTAGTGTAGATGCTTTTATATCCCTCCCCCCCTTACTACACTGATTACAACTTCTAGTAAAATGTTTAGGAGAGAGAACAGACATTCTTACTCTTCTTAATTTCAAGGGGCAATAACAGTATTTCACTGATGTTTGATGTAGCTTTTGCATAGATGCTCTTTACCTGGCTGAGAAATCTCCTTTCTATTTCCAGTTTTCTAGAAGTTTTTATCAGAAATGGATATTGAATTTTGTCAAATGTTTTTTACTGCATCTACTAAGATGATCATCGGGGGTTTTTTTTTAGTATTAATATGGTGAATTACCCTGATTGTTTTTTGAGTGTTATACAACCTTATATCCTTGGATAAACCCCACTTGATCATAATGTTTCAACCTTTTTGTATATTATTGTATATTATTATATTTTGTATATTATTTGTATTGTATATTATATTATTTACTATAATTTTAAGAATTTTTTCATGTGTGATCATGGGGAAATGATCTGTAGGTTTTCTTTTCTGAGAAATGCTGACTTTAAACAATTAGTTGGGAAGTATTCCCTCCTTTTCAACTTTCTGAAGGTGTGTGTAGAATTAGTATTATTTCTTCTTTAAATTTTTGGCCGTATTCACCAGGAAAACCATCTGGGCCGGCAGTTTTCTTTGTGAGCATGATTTAAACTTTAAAAAAATTCAATTTCTATAATAGGTATATAGATCTATTCATGTTATCTCTTCTGTAGGCCATTCATGTTACCTCTTTCTTCTTCAGTGAGCTTGGGCAGTTTGTGTTTTTCAAGGAATTTAGCCATTTCATCTAAGTTGTAGAATTTATTGGCATAAAGTTGCCCATAATGGTTCCTTATTGTCTTTATTATATCTTTAGAATCTGTAATGATGTCTACTCCTTCATTCCTGATATTCTTAATTTCCATCTCTTTTTCCTTGTAAATCTGACTAGCAGTTTGTCAGTTTTGGTGTTTACATGAAGAACCTGTTTTGTCTTCATTGATTCTCTCTCTCTCTCCCCCTCTATTTTATTTCTACTCTTATCTTTTTTCCCCTCATGCTTACTTTGGTAAGCATATTTGCTATTATTTCTCTAATTTAAGCTAGAAACTGAGGTTGTTTATTTTATTCTTTTCTAATAAAGGCATTTAGTGCCATAGATTTGCCTATAAGTACTGCTTTAGCTGCATCCCACGGATTTTGATATGTAATGTTTTCATTTTCAGTCAGTCAAAATGCCTTCTAATTTCTCTTTTGATTTCGTCTTTGATCCATGAGTTATTTAGAATGTTTAGTTTCAAATACTTGGAGCTTTACTAGAGATATTTTTGTTATTGAGTCCTAATTTAACCCCACTCTGATCAGAGAACATACTTTGTATGGCTTGGATTTTTTTAAAACTTACTGAGACTTATTTTATGGCCTAGAATATTGTCTGTTTTGGTGAGTGTTCCGTGTACACTTGAAAAGAATGTGTCGTCAGCTGCTGTTAGGTGTAGTGTTCTATCAGTGTCAGTTAGGTTAAATCGATAGCATTGTTCAAGTTTTCTATGTCCTTATTGGGTTTCTATTAGTTCTATCAATTATTGAGACTATACTTCTTGATTTTTCTATTTGTTCTTTTTTTGCTTTTCTGTTTCTTTTTTCATGTATCTTGAAACTCTGTTTCATATATTGGTGCATAAATGGTCAGAATTGTTACATACTCTTTACAGATTGTCTCCTGTATCATTATGAAATGACCTTCTCTTCCCGATAATATTCTTTGTTTTAAAATCTTCTTGTTCTTATATTAATATAGTCATTCAGAATTTCTTTTGATTAGTGTTATTATGGTATATATATTTCCACTCCTTTTCCTTTAGCTTGTGTTTTTATATTTAAAGTGGCTTGTTACAGGCAGCATAATGTTGAGTCATACTCTTTTATCCATCTTGAAAATTGCCTTTTAATTGTGGTGTTAAGGCTGTTTACATTTAAAGGGATTATTAACATGGTCAGGTTTATATTTGCCATGTTGCTATTTGTTTTCTATTTGCCCTATCTGTCCATTATATGCTTTTTCCTCTTTTTCTGCTGTTTTGGGTAATTAGGTGTTTTATGCTTCCTTTTTTATTTCCTTACGTAAAGCTCTTCATTTTTTAAAAATTTTAATGTTACTTTAGTGTTTCTCATGTAACTCTTTATCTTATCCCAGTCTACCTTCAAGCAATATTATACCACTTCAAATATAGTGTAATGACCTTCCCACGATATACTTCCATTTCTGTCTTCTTTGCCATTGTGCTCTTATTGTCGGTCGTATGATTTACTTCTGTGTACATTACAAACCTCACAATACATGGTTATTACTTCTTATTTCTCTTGCCCGTCAATTGTATTTTGAAGAGATTTTTAAAAGAAGCCAAAAACTTCATTCCTTTGTGTAGATACTGATTTCTGTCTGGTATCATTTTCCTTCTCCCTGAAGGATTTCCTTTAACATTTCAGAGACTTCAGGTCTGCTGATGATGAATTCTTTCAACTTTCATATGTCTGGTGGAAGTCTTTTCGGTGACTATTTTTTGTTTGTGGGTTGGTTTGTTTTAGATATAAATTTTTACAGTTAGATTGTTTACTGATGTGCAAAATGGAAAATGATGATGCAGTAGCACAGTCTAGGAGTAGGGGAGAAAGGGCAGGATTCAGAACAGAAGACTTGGCTTCAGATACAATCATGAGAATTTATCTACAGTCACAAGAGGAAAGACTGAGCAAATGTTTACTGATGTGGGTGAGTTGATTGATCTATTAATGGATACAATCAAATCAGGTTTCCAGGTTTGAATCGAAGATCCACCATTGAATAGCTGAGTGATCTTCAGCAAATTATTTAAACCCTTTGAACCTGGGTTTTCATATCCATAGAACCAAATGAACAACTGCCCCACAGAGTGACTATAGCAATGAAACAAGTTAATATATATCAAACACTGAATACGTGGCCTGGCACATTGTAAGTCTTCTATACCTGCGAGGAAAAAATGTGTAACTTTTCTTAGCTTTACTGCCTGAGTCAAGGAGACTCTGGGATCTCATTTTTCCACCTGTACTTTCTCTTATCCCCTCTTCTTTCACCCCTCCTTCCTTTCCAAAAGAACACATTTAAAACTCAAATGCCAGGCTGTCTGCAGGTGCAGTGTTTAAGACTGATAACATTTGGAGGCCAGATGTTAACTGATGTAAACACTATTAAATGCTCAGTAGACCGGAGGCTGAGGCAATGATTTCCAATTTTATGATTATTATTTGGATTTATAGCAAATCAGTCTGCCACTCCTCCCAGACCCCTACCTCCACCAAAAAGACGTGTAGCCTATTCATTCTCAAGAGAATATAAATTATTTTTAAAAATATGAAGTTCTTAAAATATTAAGTAATGGCATTTCACACACCTAGAACTGGGGATGCAACCTCCACGTAAACCTCAATACCTCCTTGCAGCCCTCTCTGAAAGGTCAATGGCTTATGAAACTTGATCTAAAAAATAGTCTCATTTTCTGAAATAAGCCCCAGTAATAATCACAAAAAAATCCTATAGCAAGTTTTTAAAACAACTGATATTTTATATTTGAGGTTCCTTGGGATTAGTGTGGGAGCTGTCCCAACGACAGGAAGTCAGTAAATGAGTTCTTCTCCTAGTAAAGAAATATATTTTTTCAAATAGCAGTTAGATGGATCTGCTATGAATCAGTGAGGTGATTGTTAGTGTTTAATACATTTACACACTCATTTATTCATTAATTTATTGAACAGACATCAGTTCAGAACTAACAGTATGTCCCAGGCCCAGTGCTAGGCACTAGTTAATGCATTGGTAAATACAACAGATGACCTTCATGGAGCTTTGAGAGAGGAAGACAATTAAAAAACAATGAGCTTACAAATATATATAGCAAAAAGTAGAAATAGGTGCTATGAAGATAAGGGGCCCTCCATAAATAATGGGTTGGGAAAGGAATTTTTTTTTTTTTTTAGTAGCTAACTTAATCCAAGGCTTAAAGAATGAGAAGAAGGCAGCCATGCAAAGAGTAAAGGAGAGAACAAGCAGAGACCAGCATTTATTTATTAATTTAACAAATATTTATTCAGTACCTTCTGTGAGCCAGGAAGTATTCAAAGCAAATAAAATATACTAGTGAACAAAACACACACATGCAAAACTGCTAAGGTTGGAAAGGATTTGGCATGTTCCTGAAACAGAACGGAAGCCCCTGAGGCTGAATCACACTGAGCAGAGGGGAGTGTGGTATAAAATGAGGTTGGAGGGGTGGTGGCAGGGACTGGATTATATGGGGACTTGTAATCCATGGTGAGGAGGTTGGATTTTATTTGAAATGCAATGACATAATTGGATTTTTATGTTAAGAGATTGCTCTTGCTGTTATGTGGAGAAGAGTTTGGAGGATGGGGGCAAGTGGAAGCAGGGAGATTCATAGGGGCTATTCTAGTTCAAGTGAGATTTTAATGCACTGAAATCATGGTGGCAGCAAAAATGAAGTGTATCGTTTTGATGTAGGATGAATAGAACTTCTTGGCCAACTGAAGAAGAGGAAGGGAATTTGAGGAAGGAGGTCAATCATGGATGATTCAACTGAGTAGATGGCAGGTCTATTTACCACAGTGAGGGAGACTGGTTGAGTAAGTGGATGAGGGTGGAGGAGGTTTGGACTAAAGACTGAAAGTAATTCAAGTTTGCTGGCCTAAGTCATAAGCAATGAAATCAATCCAAAAGTGAAATTCATTATCTCATGGGATTAACATGTCCCCCATCACTGGAGCATATACCAACAAGCTAAGTGACCATTTATCAATAATATTTTAACTATGTATCAAGCAGAATTCTAGAGCTGATTTCCAGATGGTATCTGAGAACTTATAAAAGAAAGCAACAATTCCTGGAAGCCATCACTGGTTGAGTAAGAACTGGTTTTCCCAGATCAGGATCGTTTCTCTTGAAGGGAATTTCACTTGCCTTCGAGCTACTGGAAGCTGACACAATATTTTTAAATAAATATATTATTTAATTAATAGGTTTTCTTTTTGGCAGGGCTACAAACATATAAATGGGAATACTTATATCCTGTTAAGAGACCATTTGAACATCTTCTATGACAATCTTTTAGAAAAGATGGAAAATGTAGGCTGGAAAATATTGAGCTAGTAGGAAATTTGTATACCCAAAGTGCAACTTAGAGCAGCAGGACCACAGAGTACTAAGTTCTCAATCTTGGTTCCCCTCCCTCCCCCATGCTTTATAAAGTCTACATGCAAAACACATTCCCACCCAAAATTATTATCATCCGGGGGGACACCTACCTTTCCTGAGAATCACTGTCCTACAGAAAGTGACCATTACTGCTAAGAGTCATCCTAACCCTTAGAAGGTTTAAGTGGATGAAAGTCTGAGAGTAGGTTTGATAATTAGAACGCATAAAGAAACATACTTACCTTATAACACTTATATGTCTGAAAATCATTTTTTACCTGGAAATAGATTGACAAAACCCTTTGTTTACTTGTTAGAAATAATGTTCTTATAATTGTGAGGTAAGATTGTTTACATTTGGTCCTGTTTTCTTTGTGCATCAAATCATACAACACAGGAACAGCACAATGTGAAGTTATTAAAGAATCACATGAAAATTATGTTCTTAGCATTTGAAAAGAAAAGCTTTTAAAAATGACACTCATATAATCTCATTAGAAACATGAAGTATTGGTATTACATTTTTGTTTATGCATTTCTTTCATGAAATGTTTACAACCCAAGAAAGGATATGAAACAACAAGTAAAAGAAAGAAGTTGCAGCATAAATTCCTTAGCAAAATTAAAGCTTTCTACCAAAGGAACATTAGGAGGAATATTCTTGGCACGTCTATCTCTGATACCGTCAACACCAAGGGAAGAGAATGACTGCTGCCAGGGAGGACCATTTGCTTTCTCCTTGGGCTCAGTACCCTATGAAAGGTATTCCAGTCCTCTCTGCAGGTGATATTTGATATCAAACCTCAGATTCTTCTTTATGGAGCTAGCTTTTAGAGGTCAGGTAGAGAAGAGAGCAGAAGATAGCTTGGTGTCCCCACAGCACTCCCATCCCTTGCTGGAGAAGTACATCTGTGCTATGATGGGTATCAAGGGGAACTGGTAAAAGTTCCTTGGTCCCAAATCATTCATTCCTTCATTGGTATATCCATCAGACATTTATTAAGTACCCATAATCTGATAGACATGGCCTTTAGCAAGGAGGTAAAAACAATATGAAAAAGATGTTCTGTGTTCTTGAGGACCAAAGCAGTTTGGGGGCAGATTAGAGCACTAACGATTATGCTGGACAAGTGCTATGGTAGGGTTACAAAGATATCAATACATGTATATACATATACAGCTATATGAGACAGCGGAGCAACCAGCTCAGCTCAGAAAGGGAGCAGGGATGAGGAAAATTAAATCGCTAGCTTAATAAATGGCGCCAAATTCGAGCACAAGTATCATCTGACCAAATTCTTTGGTTACAAGGGGAGCAGAAATGGAAATCAGAAAGAATCCAGGGATAGACTTCCCACTACCTCTATCAGATCTCAACCCAAGTGTACCATCTGGGAAAGATTGTGGGGTGGGGGTAGGGGTGTACCCTGATGTAGAGCTGGAGACCACCTTTGGGGTTTATCGAGTGGATCTTCTGACCACCCACACTAAAGAAACACTCTTTTCCATACGTGTCTCTCCCACACTGTTAGGTTTTATTTTCCTCAGAGCAACTATCTGATACTACCTTATTTGATTGATTTATTGTCCATCCCTCCCCCATAAGGACCTTGTCTGAACGGCACATGGTGGTATTCTCAGACCTGGAACAGTGCCTTATTTTATAGTGGGCACTTAATGAATGAGTTGAATGAATGATCATTAACAATATAAAATCACATCAGGCCGCACTTGAGAACCAATCCTTCCTCCATCTCCGAAATGTCTGTAAGATGTCTAATCTCAGAGGGGCCTCAGAGATCTTCCACTCATTCTTTTCTTCATTCATTTCAGGGGGGAAAGACTACGGCGTGGGAGTCAGGGTATGGGGAGTCTCTGTTTCATTCCAGTTATTTCCTCACAGAGCAGGAACTGGAAGCCAGATCTTCAGAATCCTAGAGCTCTTCAGCATTACTCTGCTACCTCTGGTTAAACCTCTCCGTGGGGAAAGCACTTTTGGATTATTGCCATGAATGTAATTTTCAAAGCCCCTAGGAAAAAAAGAAAGCAGTGGGAAGCCGCTTCTAGAATTCAGATGAGCCCAGCGTCATCGTTCTTCTTCCTTGTGAAGGCACAGCCTTTGGAACTGAAATCTCAGGGCAGAACCACAATATTCGGCTGTAACTATAGCCAGAGGAGATCTGCTTTCCTGCAGCGAGGACATGGGCTCTACATCACACTGGCTGTGATTTTGCACAGTTAAGTCCTTCATTAAAAATTAGGACTGGCAGCAGCCTGCCGCCATTCATTGTATCAAGGTGGGTCACTGCCATTGTGGGTAAGAATGCACGCCCCTGGGCAGCTTCCCTATCTGCAGGGACCAGATAGCACACTGAGCTGATGGCCATCGTGAGTATTTTTATCAAAACTATAAGCAAGCATTTGAAGATGTTAGTTTCTGAGTCCAATTGAGGGAAATATTTTCCCACAGAACTTTAAAGAAACATGGCATTTTTCTCACAGACGGACCACGGCCATCCACACACACACATTCTATACGCAAACATAGACACAAAAGTTCTCAAAAGCCAAAACTCCCGGGACACAGCTCCTGGGATGCTGCAGGAAGGTGGGAAAGAATGGGGAAGGAGGAACCTATCAGCTCCCCCGAGGGGCTTCTCAGAAGTCTTCACCTGCCAGAGGTTTTATTCCAAATAGAAGAAGATTTTTGTCAGATGAGAAATATAAAGGATGAGATCCTCTCATTCGTTTAACAAATACTGGTTATACGCCTTCTGGCGTGAGGCTCCGTTCTAGGCCCCAGGAATACAAAACGGATTAGGCTTAGTCTCTGCTTCAAGGTCACAGTCTAGTGGAGTGAAAGAGATGGGTACACAGAGGAATACAATCCAGCGTGGCCGGTTCTGGGATCAAGAAGGGGCATGGGGACATGGAGGAGAGGCCCTAGACACAGACCCAGTGTCCTTCAAGGAGATCACATTTTGGAATTTTTCAAATGAAGTTTCACATTTTTGGAGGCTCCATTTTCTCCTCTTTGAAATGGGAGGAAGAGAATTAGCCTTCCTGAGTTGTAAAACTTGAGGGCTGTATGCGATACTCAATGAATACATTTTTAAGAAAGAAAAGCAAAATTGAGAACAGCAGGGCCCTCTCCAGATGGTGGTGAGCCACTACGCTGCCCTGTGAGTTTAAACCTCTCGGAGAGCTCACGATCTTGACAGTGGAGCTATTTATCAGAATAAGCCCGAGACTCACCTCTAGAAGGGCTGAGTTGAAAAAGAAAAGTCTCCTCTGATTCGGAAATGAATTATTCCTGGGAGGTTGTTTCATGAGTTTTTGTTACAGAAATTGGGGTATGCGCAGGTAATTGGGGGTCAAGAAACAGCCGCCCTGAGAACAATTGCAGGCAATTCTGCAATCACCTGGCTCAGCTTGAATTCTTGGAAGTAGAGCTTCTCTTAGTTTAATAAAAGGTTTCATGTATACCTTGTGGTTCTGTTCTTTATCCCTGATTTTTCCTCCTAGGCTTATGAATAAGGCCTCAGTCACATTTCTCCCTCCGAAACTGGCACGCAGCCCCAGCTGCTCCGACTGGAGGCTGGGAGGTGCCTCCTGGAGGAAGCTGTAGCTGTCTTCTGCCATCTGCTGGCTCGCTGTTTGCACCAGTCCGGAGCTGGCTCTGCATGGATTCTTAGGGAATGGAAACCTCCAGCAGAGAAAGTGTGGGGCAGAGAAGGTTCTCACTTTTATTAAAAAAGAAGGAGATTTGAAGATGGCAAACAAAGTGGCATAGGAGGGCTTTTCCCAGGATGGGGTTGTGTAAAGATGTCGCCATCTCAAATCTCCAAGGCAGTGATTTTTCGATGCAAGATTGTTTCGTTCAGGGAGAACACAGCCGTGTGTCCAAGTTTATTTTCTTTTGTTTTGTTTTTTTCCCCTTTCATTTTACTTGAATTCTTAGATCATCACCTTATAAGTCTGATCAAATAAGTCACTGCCCCATCTCTGTAGACTCATTTGAAAGAAACAGCAGCACCCCATGTCGGTGGGAACCGAGATGTGAGTAAGCAGGTAGGAAGAGGGAAGGGAGAGGAGAAACATTTCACAGTAAATCGCAGTGTTCTTCAATCGGTGCGGCTGACGTTTTTTTGAGGATCTGTTAATTACAAGGCTCTGACCCACATTCCTGGCATACAAAAGTGAGTAATTTAGGGTCCCCTCTCTCTGGAACCTAAGAACCTAGTGGGAATCAGCTAAATAGAGAATTAAGCAGAGAGGTGCACATGCTGTGATCAAGGATTGCAGTAAAGGAGCGGAGGGGAACGCAGAGAGGAACGTGTGTTTACATCAAACTCAGGCTGCATGGTCAGAGAACACTTCCTGGAGGGGGTGCCCTGAGCTGAAGTTTGAAGATAGTGACTTATCAGAGACTGGCGGGAAGGCCATTCCCATCTCCGGGAGCACCACTTCCTACCCCCAGTGTCACCTGCTACCACCACTGCCTTGGGAGGCAGAGACTCTAGATACAAAGCAGGAGAAAGTTGTTGAAATATTCAGTCTTAGACGAGGAGCAATTGACTCAGCCCAGGGTGATTGGCCAAGGCAGGGAGAAGCAGGCAGAATCATGAGGGAGGGCAACATGCAGAATCCTGGACAGGAGAGAGTCATTATGGGACTTTCTCTGAACCTAGAAGAGAGGCAATACTGTTTCTGTCCACATGCTGGATATGGACAATCCCTTCCAGAGAAGTACAGTGAAATATTCAGAAACTCACTAGTGACATCCTCGCTTAATCTATCTGAAACTTCTGAGTGACCTCATCTAAATATTACAGTAGCTATAGGCTGAAAGATATCAACTACAATGCTATTTAAGGTCATAGGTGCAATGCCAACAGTAAGGAAAATGCTTAAGAAAGTATGGTACAGCTTCTCGTGAACCATTAGGTGCCAGGCCATGAAAAATGCTAATTTCAAAAACCGCAGAACATGAAAATACTTGTACAAAAAAATCATGCTCCAAGCCTACAGGAAAAATATTCAGGAGGAAACATACTAAACTAATAAAAGTGGCATTTTTTTCTCTATTGTCTATGTTTTATATAATATATAAAACTCTTATAGCTGTTATAATAATTTCTTTAATACTAAGAAGTCTAAAGGTGAAATGTGTGTCCTGATTAAGGCAGGTGCAAAAAATTTAGCCTACATAATTCATCCTAAATGAATTATCCCCATTTATGTGTTTGTTTCTGATATTTCAGATTCCATTTTCTCCCTAATTGTGTTTCAATTTGTGTGGTCTATTCATTTTGCTTGTTAAGTCTGTCCTCAATCTTCCCCTTGCTCATACCCCTCCTCCCACCCTGGGTCTGCGGGATGTATTGTGATGTCTGCCCGCTAATTTTGCTGTGACTGGGGCTGGTGTCTGGTTGGTGATTCATGTTTGTTCCTAAGTTGTACATCTGTGTTGGTTGCTTTGAAACAGTGCCCCAGGGAATATGAAAGGCCGTTTGTCTCACTGAGACTGCTTCTTTGCACCAGAATTCTTCCCTGGCTTTTTCTGAATTCCAGCAAGCTCTTCTAGGAGTTTAGAGTTTAGGCACGATAAAGAATAAAACAAAACAAAACAAAACAAAAACAAAAGCAAAAGAGAACAGCCTGGAGAGAGTTTTGGTGTCTGGGTCTAGTCCCTGCTTACCTGGTAGGACCAAGTTTCTGATATACAAACCCTGGGGACAGAATGCCTTGTGACATCCACTTTAAGGGTAATGCCTTGTGGATTTAAACTTTCTGCCCACTAGGAATGCCTCTAGCAGAACATGGGGCAGAGTGAGGCCTGGTGGAAACTCTCAGTGGTAAAAGTTCTAAGACTTCGGTAGGCATACCCACTTGGTGCCTGTCTAATATTTTAGCACAGGAACACGCATTCATAATGTTTAATGACTGCTGCTGCATGGGCACTGACCAATTAAATGGATGCAGGCCATAGTGCTAAAGCTAGAGACCCCTGCTGTTCCAGACACCAATCCCTTAGTTACTGCATCACCGGGGAGACCAGCAAATTCTGGAGGGCCTGGGGCAACAGCTGGCTGCCAACTGTTACAAAAGTATTTCAGTGTTTTAATATCCATCAAGGCTGAACAGATACATCCAAAATGAATAACATGAGTGCACATGAAACTTCGAAGCTCATGCCCATTCTTAAGGGCCACGGTCACCTTTTAAGAACTTCCCTCTTTGTCCTTAAGAAGAGTTCAGAGCCAGCGTCAGGACCTACCAGTTCTTCAGGATCTGGGTGGCACAAAGGAGCCCTTATCCACAAAGAAGCTCTTTATTTTGCTCAACAACTAGTATAGATCTCCCCCCAAGGAAAGTTTGCAAGTCAGCTTTCATTATATTTTCACTTGCTGCAATGTAGTTGGCTTACAACATAGCTCTACCTCGAAGCAGGCAGAGAAACAAGCTGGTGTGTGTGAGTGATTGCCCACCTGCCTGCTTGCCTGCAGTCTCTGAAAGGCAGCTCCATCCCAGACCATTAGCCTGCTGTGAAAATCCATGCACTGGTGCCTTGAAAGTCCAAATACATATTGGATTGTTATGGCTCTTTCTTGTCTTTTTAACCAGAGATTCTCACCCGCTGCTTCTTATCAGACACCTGGTGTTTGTAGGTTGGCTAAAAGCAGCTTCTCAGAATGGTCTCCGGGGAAGCATTATAACCCTGCATTCTGTTATTTCTTTCCCGTTTCAAAGAAGCCTACAGCTTCAGGGTAATTTGCTGCTTCTCTTGTCCTCATTCAAGATAACAGTTAAGGCTGCTCATAATCTTACTCTCTACATACCAAACACAAATTTTGTTTGAATTCAGAGGAAAAATTGCACTCAGCTAGCCAGCAAGCCATTCTGATACGCTGTGATTAGAGAAGTCTAGGGTTGTAGAGAAATGAGTTGGAAGACTTGGGTCTTCCAGTACTCACCCTATAAGGTACGAGCATGTAAACTTGAGCAAGTATTTAAAAATCTCTTTAAGCCTCATTTTCCTCAAATGTCGAGTGAGGGCATACTGTATACTTTACAGGGTTGTTATGAGGAGTAAGTGGAATCATCGATCAGAAAGCGATTTGTAAACTAAAGAAATATAAGCAGAATTCACCCCAAGAGAGAGGGTTGTAAGAACGAGTGAAAGGAAAGACCTTGAGTATAGAAATAAATAATGGCAGCTTGATGAGTATGAAGGAAGCCCACTCTTGTGATCTAGCTTGGGAGAGAGAACATTCCCAGCTTCATACCTTCCTCAGTACCTCTCTGCAGAGCTGAAGCAGACCTGCTGGAGTGGTCTAGAGAAATGGTAGGCAAGAGGGTTCCTGGCAGTTTAAAGCAAAGGGAGGTGGTGTACCCAAGGAAAATGCATCGGGGATGATGGAGAGCATGGGAAGGACACAGAGCCTCATGTGATACCAGGATAGGGAGAGAAGACAAGAGATAATATCTCCACTGCTCCCATCAGTGTGTTCATTGGTCAGAGCTCGTTCGACTAATCTGGGCTGGAGGGTACCTTCCTAGGGTGAGCAGACTGACTAGAAATCCTACTGGTTCTCCTATGCTAGAGCCAGTGGCTTTACCCTCCTCCAGAGACAAAGCTCTGCAGCCCTTGAGGGTAATTTGATATTATCAGATTAATTAAATCATTTTCTGTGGTTAAACTTGCGTGTGAATATTAAGTCTCAGACTGGGCCTCCCATCTAATCAGCCAGTGAATGTTTTCAGGATAGCACTTTGTTCCTGAAACATGGAGAAATATGCATATTGTATTTTTAATGAGATCGTGATGTTTATTTATGGCAGGAAGAAGCCTCCCAGCTACGAAGACTCATTTAAGTGATAGTTTAGCGTCTGACACGTAGAGCTGTGTTGGATGCTGTCTTTGAAGTGGCTTGTTATCACCAAATGATTTTACAGTTGGCTCTTATTATGAATTTGTCAAAGTTACTCTTGCCCCTGAAAGGCCATGGGGCTTTGCTCCAGGGTTCAAATCCTGCCTCCACTATTCACTAATGACTGGACTTCTGTGGGACTATTTCCTTCATACAAAATGAGAATAATAATGACTACAATTCAGAGCTGTTTGGAAGATTAAAATGGTGCATCAGGTGTGAAGTTTTGTGTAAGATGCCTGGCACACATTGGTTCTCCATGTATGTGTGTCACATGTCCTCCTCCATGCTTATGTGACCAGCGTTTTTTGCTTTCTCTTAAGCTTTGATGTGGAAAATGGCCCTTCCCCAGGTCGGAGCCCTCTGGACCCCCAGGCCAGCTCTTCCTCTGGGTTGGTGCTCCATGCCACCTTTCCCGGGCACAGCCAGCGCAGAGAGTCCTTTCTCTACAGATCAGACAGCGACTATGACTTGTCACCAAAGGCGATGTCAAGAAACTCTTCACTTCCAAGCGAGCAGTAAGTACGAGCCCTGGGTGGCCTGCCATCTCACACTTACCTCATCTTTAACCTGTCACAGCAGCAACAACAACTGTTCCCCCTTTAACCCGTGGGAAGGAGGGAGGAGAAAAATGAGCGTGAGCAGAGGTGACAGTGATGATCCTTAAAGACATTAGTGCCCTCCAGCATGAGAATATGTAGCTGGGGTCTCAGGCACAGTGTGCAGTTTTCATCTGTTATTGATACATTTTTTAAAAATTGTCATTCAGCTTCATTTCCTGAACTGTTGAATCATTTATGGGTTGAGAACCTTAACAGTTTTTGCAAATCATACTTGAATTTTCCACAGCATGTGCAGTTTGCATGAGGCTATGGTGAAAAAGAAAAACAGTAGTTGGGGACATGCCTCCTTTCTCAGTGGTCTTTGCTTGGTGACATTTAATAAGCTGTCATCCAGCCGCATGTCTGTGTCCCTTCTCTGGAACCTTAACTCAATGCCCACTTGTTGCCTGGCTCCTTGGTGAGACACAGCACACTCTGCCACCCTATTAAACACAGCTGATGTTCTTGTTTTGCTGCTATTAATCGTAGATCTCTAATTTTTAAAGAACAATGGTGGGGTTGTATTATTCGTTTATTAAATTTCTGAAACCAAATAAAGTTGGATGCTGGAATTCATGCCTTAAAAGGTTTCTGGGCACACGTACAATTGTTTTTAACATTGTATGTTATAAAAATATTGGTAGCTCCCTAAAGTCTCTGGCCTGGAAATTTCCACTGGGCTCTCTTGTGCTGTTGGAAATGAAGCTATAAAGGGTCAGCCTCTTGTGAAAAGGGCAGGGGACATTTTAAAGCTACCAGTAAGAAAGGATTCCCCAGGGCATTTCTGCCAACAGATTCTTCCAGAAGCACCCCTGGCCTAAAAATGTCTCGATCATTGGGTGGGCCAAAATTCATTTCTTTGGCAAATACTTCCTGAATCTCTCCTATGTACCATGTAGCATGCTAGGCTCTGGGGATAAAAGATTAACAAAACAGTGGAAAAATCATAGAGGAGTTAAAAACAGATATTCTCAGAAAGGTTGCATCCTCTCAGGGAGGTTACAGTTAATAAGAAAGATAAGAGGAACACCCACATAACTCCACTACGGAGTGGAAGGAAACATTTAACACGCGCTTACCACGGGGCCAGCGGCCCTGACATATGTGTTATTTCTTTAATCTTCCCAGCAGTCCTGTCAGGTAAGTCCCACTATTATCTCCACAGTACCGATAATGAAAGCGAGCCTCTGAGAGACTGAGAGAACTGCCCCCATCCCACGACTATATGCTATGCTGCATCCCATGATGTAGCTAAGACTGACCATAATTGAACCTTTTCGATTCTGGTTGCCTGTGTTCTTCAAACTGCAAAGTAGAATCTCTACCACGCGGTAGAAAACAGAGGGGTGCAGAGTCAGGATGCCGGAAGCTGAAGGAGAGGTAACCACTTTGCGGCCGATGATGTAGAACCAAGGATGTTTCTGATCAAGGTTGGCCTGGGGGCTTGGCTGAGTCTACCTGGAATTTCCTCTTTTACCAAGAGAAACACCTCTCTAGACGTTGTCGGTGGAGAGCATAGGAATCGGCGTCAGCTGAAAGGAATTAGAGCTTCATTCACATAGCGTTTGACAGGTGAAAGACTAGCTTCTGGAGGCAGCTCACAGTTCCCCAAACTCTTGCCAAACAGCATGAGTCTCAGGGTCATTCCAAGGCTTCCCAGAAGGTTCTAGCTGAATTTCAGATTAAACTCTGAAGATTTTTTTTAAGAACAAAAAGTTATGAAAATTTTGAACCTGAAGAGAACTTAGAGATTACAGTCCAACTCAGTCTACAGCTCTAAAAAGAGAGATCTAATTCGGAATGACTCTGCATGTAGGGTCCCTAATATTCACCATTTATCCTCTTTTCAGTTTACCAACCAGCAAAAGTTTCCCCCTAACTTAGAACCTACATAGTATTGCCAACTTTGAATTTAGGCAAGTAAGAATTTTAGGTGTAAGTTATCCAGTATCATTCTCACTGTTTTTCTTATTTGTTTGTTTGTTTAAGAAAGAGACTTCTTAAAATTAAAAGGAAAAAATATAGAAAGGACACACTTTCATAAAAAAGAATAGCTCTTCTCAAGAAAACAGTGGGCAACATAAGAGCTGACTATCAAAGATACTGATAATAGAATCTTAAAATCTTTGAGTGAATAAAAATGGCACAATTTTTTATTTTGCTAATGTTTCAACATTACAGTAAAACTTTTATATATTTGTCAGTTTAGGAATTTAGATTCCTCAGTACAACAAAAAGAGGAGCTTGAATAATATCCAGATTTTTCTGGTATTTTATTTTATCAGAACCATGCTGGAAAGTCCAGTTTCACACAACTAGCTTGAACTAAACTGAAGTAATGCTCTCAAAAGTATTTCACCTGATTATTACTCTTCAGAGTGAATTGAAATGAATAGAGGAACAGCAACCCCCAAGCCTCTCACTGCTTTTCCTGCCTTCTACCTATGGAGCCAAGAAAAAGAAGGACAATGATAGGTCTAGAGTCTTGATATGAAGGTCATTGGGTGGGGGCTATGTGATGCCCCCTGCTCAGGAGCTCCTCATTTTCAGTACAGTGCCATCATGGATTTATGTAGGAAAACTTGCATAATTCCTGTCTTTATTAAACCCCAGTGGTAGAGACAACATGAGCTTTTCCACATTTCTCATCTGAACACTTTCAGAAGAGTAAGAGGAAACATAGACAGGGAGAGATATTAGGTGAGTGAGAAGATGTGAGCGAGAAGATATTAGGAGTAAAAGTGTGAATGGAAAATTGGCTTTAACTTTTAGCAACAAAAGAGAGATTGAAATAAGGCTTTCTAGTAAGGAAAACAAGATCATCATTGGGTCCCCTGAGGAAATTTCGGATGCTTTCCTAGATGTGGCAATACTCTGCTGATTTCTCTTTTGTTCCCGTGTTGAAGTCATCTCTAACGTAATGCCTTTGTACACCGAGGTACGGATTTCCCAATGGGCACATAAAGTACTGGAAACTGGTGAGACCAGTTACGTTGTTCAAAACTGTGGCAGGAACCACCCTGAACAGGATGGAGTTGTGACAATCCACCTGCAAATCCACAGGGAAGGAAGATCCGTATTTCCTTCGTTCGGTCACCCCATTTGCAAAGCCTTATATAGGCAAAGAGCTTTTTTTTAAAGCCTCCATTTGTGTGAGCTAAATGGTCTCTAGAGAGAGCACTCAAGGGAAATAAGACCTAAGAATGAAGAGGAAAAGCATTAATAACTGCTCACTTAAATTTAAGACCGGTTTATTAATGGGCTGCCAAAGAGGTGCAATGCGGTGTTGAGGACTTGAGTTAAGCTACAGCCATCACACTTACTGGCCTCCTGACTTTGGCATTGAATCTCCTTTACAGTGTCTAAATTATCTGTAAATAAAAGTGCACGTAAAATAAAAGTGCATTTCCCATGTGCTAGGTACCATTTAAAGTACTTTACATGTGTTAACTCATTTAATTCCCATAATCTTACTTTATTTTTTTTTAAAGATTTATTTATTTATTTATTTAATACAGATAGAGACAGCCAGCGAGAGAGGGAACACAGAAGGGGAGTGGGAGAGGAAGAAGCAGGCTCACAGCGGAGGAGCCTGATTTGGGGCTCGATCCCGTAACACTGGGATCACGCCCTGAACCGAAGGCAGACGCTCAACCGCCGTGCCACCCAGGCGCCCCCCATAATCTTACTTTAATTAGTACTATAATTTTCTTGTCTTAAAGACAAAGACATTGATGCTTACAGAAGTTAAGTAACATGCACAGTAAATGGGTATTCAAGGCTTAAATCCAAGGAGTGTGGATGATTAAATCATATGGATATTTAGTAAAAATACAGACTCAAAATGAAGATGAAAAATAGAAATAATGATATTAATCTCTGCTCTGCCTGCTTTCCCCGCTGTTATGAGGATCATATTCATTCTTTCTTTTAACAAAAACTTTTAAATTTAAATTTAGGCACTTGCTAACAAATAAAACATTTTCTGTGTCTTCAAGGGAGCTAAAAGATTAGTGAGTCCATAGGCAATTTTGATATCTTTGAGTAAGGGCAATCACAGAAGGGTTTGCAGAGGACTTTGAAAGGTCTGGCCAGGCAGGGGACTAGCCCACGTTGAGCAGTTAGAGCTAAGCTAGAGGAGTTAGCCAGGGGGAGGGGTATGCAGGAAGAAGGGCCACGTGCTGTCTACTCTTTAGTTGTCTGGAGCATTGTAGAGAAGCACAGGTCAGTGCAGTTGAGGCAGAGAATGTGAGTGGAGGGGGAAGTGGTGAGAGGCAAGGCAGGAGGAGTAAGCAGGAGCCTTATCATGAAGTGCCTATCCAAAGGAGTTGGTCTTTATGCTGAAGGAAATCAGTGGGGAGCTACTAAAGGTTTGAAGGAGGAAAATACATAAGCAGAGAAATGTTTTTGAAGGATAGTTCTGATAACAGTGAAGAGTGGTTTGTAGGGTGGACAAGCCTAAAGACTAGCGTCCAGGAGCCAAATGGAAGACTGCTTTGGTGATCTCCATAATAGAAGGGTAGGGATCTACCTTAGAGCAGATCCAATGGGCAATTAATAAGTATTTGCAAGTTAGCATAAGCAGGGTCTGGTGGCTGACTATGGGGGAACGTTTCAGGCTTGACCAACAAGATAGCTGGTTGCGCCATTTTGGGGGGTCAAGAACATTCTCTTATCACATGAAATGTTGTATGTGAAAATGCTTTGTAAACTGTAAAGTACAATATTCGTTCTCTTGACTGCAATAGGGGCAGATATGACTCTTCTGAAAAACTTCTCACCAGTGGGGAAGATAGACATGCAATTCTTTAATTATAATGATACCTACTACTAATAAGAATAACTGTAACTAATGAGTAAATGCTTTTATGTGCCAAGCATTATTGTAAGAGTTGTACATGTATAATAACTCATTTAATTCTTACAACACCCTACTTTACAAATAAAGAAATTGAGGCCTAGAGAGGTTGGGTAATGTCTTAGAGCCAGTAGTTGTGCAACTCAGAAACAGACCAGTGCTGTCTGGCTCCCAAAATCTGTGCTCTTGACTAATCTGTAAGACTAAAATCAGCGTTACAAGTGAAATTCTATTTGTAATGACACAGAAAAGGACAAAACCAGTGCAATCCAGAGGGTATAGCGGAAGGCAGTAACATTTTTGCTTTCTGGAAAACCATTTCACTGTTTAGTGCAGAACTACACTCATGAAGATCTACGGGGTTCTCATTACATATTATTCTACAAAATTGTAATGTGCTGGTTTTGTCACTAGATGTTGCTCATGCCATGATTCTGAACATCTGGCGCTGCCCTCTTAGCAGTTTGGGAAACTAAGAAGTATATCAGTTTTCATAATTAGTCATAATTAATTGTGTTATTTCCATGTCATCTTATTCTAATCATTAATAATATTAAATTGTGATTAAAAATTTTAGATCAGTTTCATAAATAATCTGGCTGTATTCAGATAGGAATTTGGTTTTGTTTCTTTCCTACACTTGCTATAAATTACCTATAAATTGTCTGATCCTCTCCTCTAGCAGCTACTACCTAATACATAGCGTGAGCTTTTGCCATTCAGATCCCTTAAGGGAACCAACGCTGGGGACCTGCAAGTCCATCTCTTGCTTCTGAATTTTCTGCTTTCCCAAACTCCAGAAGTTCCATGATGGTAAAGTCATGCTGACGGGGTGCGCCCTTAGTGTTTACCTCCCTTCAGTCAATACTTCGCACCATTTTAGTAACTCCCCATTGATTCAACAACTCATCAGCGTTAGGTCTACATATGTATGAGATTTTATTTGTCTGTTTAGCTTTTACTGAGTATTTAGACTCCTGAAATCCAGGAGCCTTAGATGACCTATTAACTCTTAACTCTACTACCTTATATCCCCAACTCAGCCCAATGCCTTACAAACAATGTGAACTTCATAGCAGAAATATGAACAAACAGCAAGTATTTCACCTATGGAAAGTTCATCTCAAGATAATAGCTTGGGAAGGGGCTGCTCTTGGTACAGTTCACCACCCTACATTTATCACAACTGCTCCTCTCCGCACCTTCTTCTGGCTCTCCTTTGGCTTTTCTCCAGCAACCCTGAGGCTTTTACTTGGGCTCCCTTTCTCTATATTCCCGCACCTCCAGAAGCCACTCCCTGCTGTTGCTCTAACTTTCCCCACTGTTGTAGGTAACTCTGAAATGTATAGCTCCAGTTCCCATATTTCAGGCTTCCTGTTTGATGTCTCCACTGGGATATCACTGAGGATCTTAAAATTCAGCTTGTGGGAAAGCGACACATCTCCTCCCCCAGGCTTCTCCTTACTTTCTTATTTTTGCTCATGACTTCACTATTTTCCCACACACCCATTTTTTAAACTGACATAGTATTTCTTTATGACCCCTTAGCCAATTAAATGCTGAGTCCTTGGAAGAGACTTAGGGTCTCTTCAACTTGTCTTTTCCCATTTCTTCCTCTGCCTCACCAATTTCTTCTCATCTGAATGACTGCATTGTCCCCCTAACCATTCTTCCTGGCTCTTTCCTGTCTCCAGTCTGTCTCTTGGTGTCCATAGGATTTTACTTTCTAAAGCACTTTTCTGTTTGCCTCTCTCACTCAAAACCTTCACGAGCTCCTTTCTTCCTTGTGAGTTAAGCACCACCTCCACAACCGTGGTCCATACCACCCATAAGATGAGTGTGGGGGACCTTTTAATCTTAACCTCTAAAAACATCTCTAGTTAATTTGTTCAGCTCTGCCCAAACAGCCACCAGGCATCTCAGTGAGCACGTTCAGTACTTCCCATGTATGCCTTTGTTCTGGCCATTTCTCTCATTGGTGGCGTCTACCATCCACGCTTTTTAGAACCTGCCCCTCAAAGTTCATCTCAAAACCGCTCATTCAATCAAGCCTGTCCTACTTCCTCTAATTTGTAATTATTACCTCTCCTTTACACCCCATTAAGTTTCCCCATGAAGTGTTTGCAGTTCTCATTCTGTATCTGTCGCGGTGTTTTGAATATTCTTTCTGTCTCCCCTACAGTGTTGTAACTGGGGGTTGGGGGTGGGTCATGGATTTTGTGTAATTCAATCTGCCAACTATGCAGGGTCATCATAAAATAGTTGTAATATAATGGTTTAAAGCACAGATTTTTGGAATCAACAATCTTAGCTCTTCCACTTACTATGTGCTCGTTAAGCAGTAGCTTAACTTCTCCAAGCCTTGATATCATCTTTAAAATGGGAATATTAAGGGTACTTGCCTTAAGCCTTGTTACAAGAATTAAATGAGACAATGCACATAAAGTGGTCAGTGCGGGGCCTGACATAGGGAATCACGCAAAGGATGCTCTCGTCAGTATTCTTTTTGTAGTCATTGTACAAAGTAGATGCACAAGAACTTGACTAGAGTGACTTGAAGGGGGACTTCTAGCTAAAGACAGATAGAAAGCAAAGTATTATATTAGATAAGACCCCAAAGTAAAAGCCCGTGTTAGAGAAGAGGCCCACATGGATTTATGTGTTGTTCAGCTCTGCATCTCTGTGTCCCATATAATGCCTGATACGGGGCAGGTGCTTAATAATCATTGGCTGCGCTCACGTTATTAACCAATAAGGTGCCATATTTGTTATGGCAGTCATGAGGACAGAGAAGATCAGACAGTGAAGGAAGCTCGTTGTCAACCAACTGCTGTGCAGCTGTCTCAATTCACAAATAATAAATTGGCCCGATTTTGTGTCCGCAGCTAATAATAATGTGTCTTCTGATGACTTTATGGAGAGCTTGCTGAATGTGGGCTTAGGAAGATTTATGGAAGTATGTGCCAAAGAGAGAGTGCATTTCTGAAAACATGCTTTCGACTGTTCCTAAGTACAGATTTACATAACACTAGGTACGGCTTAATCAGATCTTTGGGACAAAATGAGCAAGAGTGATATGGTAATAGTAGGCTCAGTCCGTACACTCCCATTAAAAGCTTTTCCTTGGGTACTTTAAGAAAAAAAAAGTTATATTAAAAACAAAAAGTAATGGGATTCCCAGACAGAAATCTGTGTTTAAATGGCATTGAGGCTGTGGTTCAAATCAACAAAAGCCAGGAAATCCAAAGTTAACCTTTATCCAGACTGTTATGCCATTTTTTCCAACTCTGTGTGTGCTTGTGAGCAGCCTTCCCTTTGAATTTCCTGGCTCTGGCAACCAAGCTGCTTTGAATTACAGTACTCTGGGTCTGCTCTTTGATGGGAATGTACCCTGAGGATATGTGCTCACTTGCAAGTGCTCTTCTGTGTCACTGTAAGCCCAGGAGCCACGAACCTGGTATTTTGTTCTTTCAAATTCCCAAGGTTCCCGTTTATGCCTAGATCAGTCCCGCCTTATATCCGGGTAGAAGAACTTGTGTAACGTTTGTGTTGCTAACACTGATATGGCTTAATATTACACCTTATATGTCCTAGTTATAATTCAAATTCATTCTTACCTGTTTCTTTCCTCTCTTTTTACCAGACATGGCGATGACTTGATTGTAACGCCTTTTGCCCAGGTATGTGTCATGCTGGCCCTGGCTCGCTCTCCCTCTGCCCCTGGGTGCAGTTTCCAAATATAGCCTCTGAACCTACCCGTTCATCTCCCTTTGTTCCTAACCATCCTGATCATTGTCCTTCCAGGTCCTCGCCAGCTTGCGAAGTGTGAGAAACAACTTTACTGTCCTGACAAACCTTCATGGAGCGTCCAACAAGTAAGCATGGACTTTTTGTGGAGTTACGAATCCCTTCCATAAAGGCAAAAACAGTAAGCCACATTAAAAAGAAGAAGAAGAAGAAAAAAACACTATTGCATGGAAATTTGCCCTACAAACTAAGTTAGGACACATGATGAAATTTGAAAATAGGATGGAGCACCGTAGTATTTTAGAACTGGTAAGATGTTAGAAATGAGTCTGGATCTTGTGAATCTTTGTGCCCTTAACACTTTGTAGACAGTGCGAGTTCAACTAGTGGAAGAGTGAGATGAGGATTTTTGTTAACATTTATATTTACTACTTTGGGCAGTATGAATACTTACCAGTAACAGCCATAAATTCTACTAAAATTCTTTTGGAATAGCTATTAATGAACTCAGAGATTCAAATGCAAGATTAAAGGTAGCAAAAAGTTCAAGTCCAAGTCGCCTTTCTTTGATATTATATAAACAGGTTCATGTAATTTGATGAATAAGAGTGGAGTTATCTCCTCCTCTGCCCCCAAATAACTATAACCTTGGTCATTTCAATGAACATTGCTGAACCTTGGTCTCCTCATCTTTATAATGAAAGGTTTGAACTCGATATTCCCGCATAACTTTCTCCTCCAAAATTATTTAAATCTGTGAGTCTAAGTGTTGTGCAGTTCACTATCCAGCATTTTAAAAGATCACCACAGGGTTCCGAAGGTCCTAGAATCAATGATCGTGGAATGGCACCCAAGGCACCGCATGATCCAACTCAAGTTAGTTTGATTGATAGTTGATTGGGTTTATACGTGAGGCTAGAGACGTGCCCAGCCTCTTGTGTAGTGATACTCCTTGTTTGTTCATTTATTAAATGATTCACCCAAGAAGGACTTGTTTAGTATATACTATTCATCCATGCATACATGTATGTTTTTGACAAATATTTATTGGGCACCACCTTTTACTGGAAACTGGTAATATAATAGTAAACAGAACAGACAAGTTTTCTGCCCTTTCAAAGCTTGCATTCAAACAGGAAGTGCCAGAACATATGGTGGTGAATAATCAGACCAGGTCTCTGGCCACATGGGATCACATTCTAACAACTGTGGTCTGATTGTTCCCTGCATGTTCTATTTTCCATCCTAATTATGGACTTACTGTTCTGTCTTCCTAAAATGTCTCTCTCCACCTGCCAGTGATCGCCTGGCTAAATCCTCCTTGTCTTTTATAGCTCATCTCTAGTATTACCTTTACCAGTAGGCTTCCCCTGACCCCACCAAGCCTGGCTGACTGCCCCTCCGTGGCCCCAGAGTACTCTCCCAGCCTTATCACACCATTTATGGGTCTCTGTCCACCGCTAGACTGTGTGTCCTTTGAGGCCCCTTTAGAATTACATTTACTTTTCCTTGAATTTCCAAGATGTAGCAAAATGCCTGACACATAGTGTATGCTCCATAAATATTCATCACACATATCAATTTTTGAGTAAATAATTGTTGGAGAAAGACCACCAATTTTTTGGAAAGTTATTTTTTCAGAAGAGATTCCTTCCCTTTACCCACCTTTTTTTCTTTACAGACTAGGGCCTCTGGGGCCATACCTACTGATTCCATAACTCAGTCCTACCACTTGACAGCTGTGTGACTTGTGCACAACTTCTCTACATGTCAGTTTCCCAATCTATAAAATAGGGCTGCTCTGAGGATGAAACGAGTGCTATTCGTAGAGCATTTATAACAGCGTCTAGCACACCACAGGTGCTCCATACATGTGAGCTATTGTAACTGATAGTTACATTTGTCTTGCTGAATCTAGACAGTGTAACACTTTGGAGTTTTCACGTCCATTATCTCAGTTAGAATCACCATAAATGCTATGCGTGACAGGTGTTGTTGCCCCCACTCTGTGGACAAGGAGACAAAGCCGAGGGAGATTAAATGACTTTCTCAAGAACACACCACTTCTGGTGAAGAGCAGAGTCAGACCTGAAGCCTGATATCCTGACTGTCACTGCTGTGTACTTTGTAAGGAAAAACAGTCATTTTCTTCCTATGTAGGAGAAAATCCGGTTCTTCCTGTGTTTTTCTTCCCTGTGAGTCTCCTTGACAAACAGAAAACACTTCATTTTTGACACTCTGGTCACGAAATGTGTGGAGGTCCCCCACTCTCGCAACAACAAGCAAGTCTCGGACACCAGCTGGGTGTCCTACAATTTAACTTGGTTCTGACACTGCCTACCTGGAGATGCCATCAGATCCTAGATTAAAAGCTCCATCCCACAGGGCTGCCTCCCACTCAGACGTCAGTCACCGCTCAGGTTATCATCTGTGCTCACCTATGGCATACAGATTGCAGCTTCCAGTCGCCCCTCATCAGGTTCAATTAATTTGCCAGAGTAGCTCATGGAACTCAGAGAAACACTTAACTTACCTTTACCAGTTGAGTAAAGGACATGATAAAGGCGCACATGCACAGCCAGATGAAGACCTACCCAGGGCGAGGTCTGGGAGGGTCCTGAACACAGGAGCTTCTGTCCCCATGGACTTGGGGGGCATTGCCCTCCCAGGGTGGGTATGTTCACCAGCCTGGAAGCTCTCTGACCCGATGCTGTTGGGATTTTACGGAGGCTTCATCACATAGATATGATCAATTATTAACTCTGTTTTTAGCCCCTCTCCCCTCTCTGAGGGATGGGAGGTGGGGCTGAAAATTCCAAGCCCTTAATCATGGCTTGGGTGACCAGCCCCTCCCAGGAGCCCGCCCAGAGTTGCCTCATTAGAACAAAAGATGCTTCTAGTGCTCTTATCACTTAGGAAGCTACAAGAGTTTTAGGAGCTCTGTGCCAGGAATTGGGGGCAGAGACCAATATATTCTATTTCTATTACCTCACATCTTTGCGTTCACTACACCCATTAAGTCTTTTTGGTTATGGGAAGAAATCTCTAAAGGTTTTTTTTTTTAACAGAGAGTCACTTAGGAAGAACTTATGGAATAGGTGAAGGTCAGAGAACCCAAAGGCAGAGACATGAGCTAGGAGAGTGTTTTCAGAATTAAAATATTAGGAGTGAATGGGGCACCTGGGGAACAGTTAGTTAAGCATCTGACTCTTGATTTGGGCTCAGGTCATGATCTCAAGGTCCTGAGATAGAGCCCTACATCTGGCGCCTCATTGAGTGTGGAGCCTGCTTAAGACTCTTTCTCTCTGCCTCTGCCCCTCCCCCAACTCTCTCAAAATAAATAAATAAGTAATTTTTTTAAAAATGTTAAAATATTTGGAGCGAAGCCCTGGACCAAGAAATGATGGAGGTGGGAACTGGGGAGGAAAGATTAATAAGGATACATTTCAGAGGACTCAAGGTCACTGTACTGCATAGCTCTAGGGCAAAGAGGTGGGGGATGGTTTCAGTTACTGTGTGTTAGCAAGCAACTCGAATACTCTTTTTCTGTAACTGTGGAGGCATTCCACCTAACCATATTGAATAATAGGCTATGTCAGCTCAAGCTACTTTCTTGAGAATCAGGTCTTTCCACAGTTTTGAGGGTTTTGAGACACATAAACCTTCAGGAACTAGAATTCCCTAAGACCACAATTGTCACATACAGAGCTGACCCAGAGTGCACTCTCACACTGTGGCTGAGGACCACTCTCCAAATCATGACCCTTTGCATTGCCTTTGGTCCACACCAAACCACACTCACCAAACAGAATAGATCTCCAGCAGTAGGATAGTTGTATCTGATGATCTTCCTCAAATCCGTCCCCATATTTGTACAGAGTTGATCCTCTTATCGATTCCAAGTATTTTCTTGAAACCAACACCACCTCACCAAAGTTCAAGGCGGGGCACAGGTACCACTAAAACTTCACCAGGAGTTGAGATTGCCTGTCTAGCTCAGGCTGAAAACTGAGTGATAGGCTTTAGCTACTAGTGAAGCAGCCTAGCAGGGGCAGATGGGAAAACGGAGTGTTCATTCAATGCATTCCATCCTATTCCTCATCAATGCCCTCAAACAAACAAAGAAAACTGAGGACAAGAAAAATGGATCCACCATACTGAGAGCATTTCCCCCACATATTCGTTTGTCTTAATAACTGAAACCGTAAGATTTATGGAGCTCACAAGTTGCTTTCTGGGATATTTGACTTGGGTTCCAGGGTGCCACTCCTTTCCTTAAATGTAACATTTAAGCAATAATTCTGTCCTTGGAATGGTTTTCTTAAGACATCTGGATAGTGTGGTTTATTATATGAAAAGGAACTCCCACATAGAACTATACTTCTCATAAGTCAAGATTTCCTTTATCTTTTGGCTCTTTGCTCTGCACAAAAATAGCTCATTGTCTGCCTGAGCTTTACCACCCAAAGGGTAAAAACCTCAGTTTCTGTTGAGGTGATTTCCTTGCACTTCCATGAAATGTTCCATTGAGAGATGCTTGATTGGGCCTGTATTTCTTGGCTTCAAATTAAAGCTTATTATTTCTTGAGTCCCAGGAGTTAATTTTGAAAATATGGCTTTCATTTAGAGCTGTTAATTCAGATAAGCATCACTAAAGCATTTGCTGGCTTCAGCTGATGGAGAAATCACTTACGAGTGACAATGCCCACCATTCTTCAGTCTGATAACCAGGACATAGAGCAGCTGGGAGTAAAGAGGTGTCCCCCATCATTCAGCTGTTCCTCTAACATCGCAGAAATTACCAGTGGCTATCAGGAAATCATGTAACATCTCTGTTTCAATGTTCTTCTGAGACATAATTTAATCAACATGCATGTAATCTTTGAGAAAGAATTAATAACCACTTAATTTTGTTTTCAATGTATATCTTTCATTGCTTTATGTCCTTTGGCATGGAATTTAAATTAGCTGAGAATAATAAAATCTCGAGCATTCAGAGGGGAAAGAACCCAGCCAAATTTCCTCAGAGTAAGTGAGGAAATATATGTAAAAGTGCTCACACAGGAGCTGGCACATTGTAAATTAGCAGTAAATGTGAGTTGCCGCCTGCTTTCCCCAAGTGAGGAAGAAACCAAGAGGTTCAGTGAGTTGCCGAGGGCTATACAGTTGGAAGGGGCCAGAGCCAGGATTAGGATTCCTGTCTTCTTATTCATAGTCCAGTTCTTTCTCCCCTGTGTTATTCAGGGCTGTAAAATATTAACTGCTGTGGCCAAATTATCCTCCCTTTCAGTATCACCATCTTTAATCCAGGCATATAACTTCTTACGATTCTTCTATAGTTAGGGACCACTGGAAACTGGGCAACCAATGACATTTTCTTCTGGCACTCATGACAGGTTCTAACTGGCGCTTTCATGCCCTGTAAGCAATAATGCAGCTTCCAGAAGTCATTCATTCATTTAGTATGTGTTGAACCTCTTCTTTGCACCAGGTCTTGGGAATAAGTGGTAAACCAAATAAATATGGCTCTTGCCTTTGCAAAGCTTACACACACAGATGCTAATCTGAATTAACAACTCTAAATAAGAACTATGTTTTCAAAATTAACTCCTGGGACAAAGGAATTTACGTAATTTGTGTCATTTTCAAGAAGTCATTGGGAGAATTGGGTGCTGCAACTAGCCAAACTGTTAAGAAAGCAGAGATTCCCAAACATTTAGGGTCCCCTAGTTCAATGTCTCCTTGCACAAAAGCCTTCTTTGGAACTCAGGAAGACAGGTAAAATAAAATTATTAACGACATGTTATTAATCCAGTGAATACATATTGAATACCTCTATCATAGCGAATATTTTGTCAATTCCGAGGTTACAAAGATGAAGGAGATCCAGTCTTTACTCATTTCTCACAGGTGAATTGAGACAGACAAGAAAATAGAAACTGTAGGAACTGCAGGACCCTCTGAGCAGCGCTAGGGTGGGGCAAAGGCAGCAAGCCACGAGGAGCACAGAGGGTGACTACTCACAGGGCGGAAGGCGCAGTTGAGGAAGTGATGGCTGAGGGGATCCCTTGTACAGGGGAAGGAGTCTGCCACTTACAAAGGAGGAAAGGAATGAGTGGAGCAAAACACATGCAAAGGCCCAGTAATGTGAGCGCGTGCTGGGTTCGTGGGAATAGTGAGTGGTATATAGAACCGAGACTGTAGAGGAAAAGGAAACCAGATAAAACATTCATGTGGTATTTGACTCCTCAAATGATTGTGACATCAAGGGTTCATTCAATCAACAGTTCACCGACATTTATGGAGTGCCCACTGTTTGTGAGGAGGGTTGGTGGGGACCACAGGGGATATACAGAAAGGAGTCGGCACTGGGTCCCCCCATCAACGGGTCACAGATAGTGATGGGGATAATATGCACACTTATGAGTTGTAACAGGAGGAAATAACGCTAAAGGTACAAAGCACCATGGGATATTAGAAGAGAGGTCCCTTTTAGCTAATATGATGACATCCTTTGCAGGAAGATGGCATTTCACCTTTGAAGGTATGATTCTGGCACCAGTTCTAATGTGTGGATTTTTTTCCCTACATATCCAAGCAATTTTCCCTTAATACCAGCTGAGTGCCCTGCAATTTAACTCAGTTCTAACACTGTCCACCTGGAGATAGCATCAGATCCCACAGGTTAAGGGCTCCATTCTGCAAGACTCTCCCCACTTCAGACACCAGTTCCAAGTCCAGTTTGTTACCAGTGCTTCTGACGCCCCTTCCTGGGTTTTAATTAATTTGCTAGAGGGGCTCACAGAACTCAGAGAAATATTTTACTTACCAGAATACTAGTTTATTATAAAAGGATATAATTCAGTAACAGCCAAATGGAAGAGATACAGTCTCCTCGTATTCTCCATCCTGGAGACACTCCAAACCCAGTCCTTTTGGTTTTTATGGAGGCTTTGTTACGTGGTCGTGATTGATTAAATCATTGGCCACTGGTGACTGAACTCAATCTCCAGCTCCTCTTGTCTCCCCAGAGGTCTGAGGTGGGGCTGAAAGTGCTAACCCTCTAATCCGGTGGTTGGTCCCCTGGCAATCAGCCCCCATCCTTAGGTTACCTCGAGGCTTTCCATAAATCTCATTAACATAACAAAGGACACTTTTTACAACTCTCTTAAAATTCCATGAATTTTAGGAGCTCTGTGGTAGGAATGAAGACAAAGATCAAATATATATTTCTTATTATAAATCACAGTATCACAGAAGGGTAGGTGATATTTACATGTGTGGATTTGTGCAGGGAGAGCTCCCTTTCAGAGGAATAGCTTGCACACTGTCGGGAAAGGGATAGCGCGTGTTCAAGGAAAAATTAGCGATCAAGTTTGGCCTTGGCAAAGTACGAGTTAGTTCATTCTTTCCTTCCTTCCTCCCTTCCTTCCTTTCTTCCTTCCTTCCTTCCTTCCTTCCTTCCTTCCTTCCTTCCTTCCTTCTTTCCTTCCTTCTTCCATTCATTAAGCATTCACTGAGTGCTTGGCATGTGAAGGACCATCCTGGGTTCCAGGGATCCAGTAGTAAACAAGTTGTTCCCTGCCTGCATAAGTTTTATGTTTAAACCAAGGAGTTCTATAATGAACAGTACTTAGTGTCTATTTTAATTACAGTTTTAAACTGCTATTAAGGAGAAGCACAAGATCCATGAGATCAAACAGCCAGTCAATGGTTTGAGATGAAATGTCAGGAATTCCAGCCGATAAGCTGGGAAAAGTTATGTTGAGGACAAAGAGCAGAGGACTTTGAATGCTAAGCTAAGAAGTTTGGAATTTAATCTCTTAACTTTTCCTGAAAAACAGCCCTCAGTATGACTGCAGGTGTTATCAGCAGATGGAATAGTGGGAAGAGAATGCACTTCGGATTCAGAAAGACTTAGCTTTGACTCTCAACCATGCCAATTAGCAACCATGTGCACTTCAGCGTGTTTCTTAACCTCTTCACCTCTGCTTCAGTTTCCTTCTCCTTAAAACGAGATGATTATATTCCCAGTGGAAGCTAAGAAGTACCTAGCACGATGTTTAGCAGGAAAAAAAAAAAAGTAATCCTTGGATGGCAGTTTTTCTTCCCTCGCCACACAAGAAAATGTCACATCACAGAGGGTTTAAAAGTAGCCTGCCTAGGATGACCTCGCTAGTAAATGTTCGGTCAGTGTGCACCCTGTGCGTCAGACCCTGCCGCTATCGGGTGTGCTACCTAGAAGCTAGATTGCCCCTAATGGAGCATAGATGGATTTGGCGCACTTACAAATCTAGGAAGAGACCTTGTGGCCATACCAGTATGGAGACCCTTTCTTCACCATATCCTTGCAGGTCATTCTCTGTCATTTAGAACATGGCTTCCTTCCCAAACTTGGTTGTGTGTCAGAATTCACAGATTTATGTGAAAAATACAGATTCCCAGGCCTTATCCCAGATATACTGAAATAGTCTCTCCAGGGATGGGGAAGGGAATCATATTTTTAATAGCTCCCCAAGTGAGTAGGATACTCATCCATGCTTGAGAACCAGACTGGCCTAGCACCTCATTCTCTTGCTTGTTGCTGATATCCTATTGCTCTGTAGTGGGGCAGACAGCCCTCTATTCCAGTGGTTCTGAAAATGGGCTTCCTGGACCAGCAGTATCCGTACCGCTGGGCGCTTTTAGAAATGCACACTGTCAAGTTCACCCCAGGCCTGTTCTATCAAACACCCTGGGGATTGGGCCTAGCAGGAGGTCTTAGTAAACCTTCTAGATGATTCTGATGAGCCTACAGTTTGAGGGCCACTGCTCTAAGACTATTTGAGGGAGGCTCTCCTGTCATGTGCTGGGCAGAAGTTCTACAAAGCATGAAAAAGTTGGTGAGACCAGCAAAATTGGGCAGGGGGGCGGGATTGGGAGATAAAGAAGAAAAAAAGGAAAACAAAAAACAAAAGGTGGAGCCCAGTATTTGTGGAGCCTACGTTTGTTTGCTTGTTTCATTGGACTCTTGACATCAGCAGGCGTATTACAATGTAGAATAATGCCCAGTTCCTCTGCGAAAAGACCAGTCCAGAGGTTAAGGAAGCTGGATTCCTGTTCCTGCGTGACTTTTGGCAACTGACTTCATCCCTCTGGGTCTCAGTTTCCTGAGGTGCACAGGGGAGGCCTGGACTGATTGGTCTCTAAGGGGTCCTCTGGCATGACTTTCTGCAGCGCTGCCAAAGGATTCGGGATCCACTCTGACATTTGGTGTTATTCCTGAGCAAGCGTATTGTCTGAGGGCCCCCTGGAACAGTGAAACCTGAAACGGAGGGGCTGGTTAGGGACCTGGAGTAAACGACTTCCTTCCTGGAGAGCTGGAGCCTCCAGGAGGCTGTGCACAGGGAAATTCCAGGCCATCTGGATGTGAGAGGATTGCAGTCATCTACCAGGGTTACGGGAGACAGCCTTCCGGAGATAACATTATGTCATTTGATAGCTCATTATGACCTGGAAAACTCCTCGGTGATCACGGGGGTGGAGGGGAGGGAGACATGGAGGTGATATTCATACAAAGACTCAGGCCTTCTTTCCTCTCTGTCTCCACAGGAGGTCCCCAGCTGCTGCTAGTCAGCCACCTGTCTCCAGAGTCAACCTGCAAGGTAAGCGGCATGGTGAGGCCTGTCTATCTCCAGGTTTCAAAATCAAGGTGTCCTTTGTGCAGAAACTTTTTTAGGATCATAGCACTCGTTTGCATATGGCCCTATAAAGTCTCTTGGTGACTTTTTTCAAAGGCAGAGTGGAGCTTTCCTTCATTCCATGTAAAACCAAATGAAAAGCAGTGTGACTAGTTTTCCCATCATGTGCACGCCCGGGCTTTCAGGGCGTGATGGATGTGTGGTAATGGGGCTTTCCCGAAGGCAGGCAGGAGGCAGAGCTGTATTGATACTGCAACTTCACCTCGGTTTGCTGGCCCCAGTAAACTCCAGGACAGCTGACTTCAGAGGCCCTGAGGGGCCCCCAGGTTGGCTCGAGCATCCCACAGGGTATGTTAGTGGTTTTCCCCCCGAGCGTCAACTATAGGCCCCGTTTAAATCTACATCCTTTCCAGGTGTGAAACCAAAGGCTTTTCCAGGTCACAAATCATTTCCCTTGGAGGTCATCCAACTTTGGTCCTCAAATGTGTGTGTGTGTGTGTGTGTGTGTGTGTGTGTGTGTGTGTAAGAAACCCAACATCTCATCTTTCTGTGCCATACGTGTGCTTTCCATGCGGAGTTGAGAGCTATGGAGGGGCAGGGCTATGCTGAAGGAACACCATGGTGATAGATCAAACAGTAATTCTACTTGACGTAAGATGCAAGGTACAGGTCCAAAATGGAGTTTTCCCCCTTGAATCTGTCCCCACTAGTGTGGCAGTGGACCTGAGTAAAACCGCAGGAGAAAACAAGCCAGATGAGCTCTGTTGAGATTTTCTAACACCAAACAGCACTGCCTCGAACACTTCTCTCTTTCCAGCTATGTTATTCCCACTGCTTTATCCTTAACCATCTTCCTTCCTTGCATGTTGTGTTCTCTTGCTGGTATCACAGCCAGGAGGATAACGGAAATAATAATATAAAAGCCCAACTTCTAAAAACAAAGGAACAAAAACATAGATTGCATTGGCTCATTGGCTTCGGAAGTATTTATGGTACACCCTTTTAAAAATATTTTTATTAGAAAAAAGATTGAGAACAAGAATCAAGGTGAGAGGAAGATATAAGTAAAAGTAAGTTTGCCTCTAGAGCCCCATGATGTGAAACAGAGAGAAGAAAATAGTACTCCGTCTGGGGGCTTCAAAAACCTGGTGTGCTGATGTACTATTTCCTTTAGAAGTTTGATAAAAGGAAACTAAATAGAGTGTTTTAACATATAACTGGTGTTACATAGCTGGAGATCAAAGGAGGTGGTTTTGAAACTCCTATCATTTCATCATATTAGCTTTTGCCAGTGAGACGCCACTGCTCTTCATTTCTGTTAGCCAAAAGCGCTAAGAAGTTTTGACATCCATTTGAATATTTAAATTGCTTTCTTATTCTTGTAATAAATACTGACAAACATTAGGAGAATATGTGATATTTATGGCTCTATAAATTAGCTCATTAGCCAGAGATGTTGTTGGAAAGATCCTTTTGTGATTATTGGCACAGTAACTAGGGCTTGGCAACTAGGGATTCTTTTGGTAAATTCTTTTAAAACAATGGAGCAAAGAAATGACAATACCACTTAGGCAATTTGTTTTTGTCTGTCTTTGTGGCAAACTACAAAAATTCTGGCTTTTCATCGGGAAGAGAATGTAGCGATACCAATTATTACGTAATTATAGGTTTCAAAATCTCCTTACCACTTAACCACAGCCAGAAAAGGAAGGAGGACACACACATCCTGTGTTTTGTTCTTATTATCAGCTTAAATAAGTCAGGCAGATTTTTCCTGGTATTTTAATATTTATCAGCATGTGACAAAGAGGTGCGTTTAAATAGAAACTTTAAAAGGGAATGAAAAATAAGTAGCTCAGAGCAAACAGAATGGAAAGCTGGAGTGCTGTTTTAAAAGATGATTTTTCATGATAATAAGATCAGGTTTTCATTTATTATCACTAAAGTTGAACTTATGCATTTCAGTTGAAATCTAAGATAAAAGATACAAGAAACCCATGATCATTTAAACACATTTAGCAACAATCCAGTTTGTTAGGAAAGCCAGACTGACTTAGGTAACTGTTCTTGGATAAAAAAGCAAGTGTAAGAGACAGAGACAGAGAGAGAAAGAGAAAAGCCAACTATTTTTTAAAAGACTTTTTTTTTCATGCATCGAAATGAAGGGAATGCAATTCATTTTAAAAGCTACTTGTCAGAATCCACGGTTAAATTGGTACATTTGCTCTTACAAATTGATCACTAACTGAAATAATTCATGGGGAAAATAAAAGCAAATCGCTTAGTCTTCACTACCTTTATTCTCACTGTTTAACCAAGGTTACTCTTTTCAGCTCTTGCAGTACAACACGAATTTCCCTCCTCTGCAGAGACATCCCAATATATATTTTTTTTAATCAGTGTAATTGCTCCTTTTTCTGTGCTATGGCAACAATCCCATTCTAGCTTATATTGTGATTCATGGCTTACTTGTCCCCTGCATTTGAGCACCTTGATGGTAGGAGCTGTACCTTATTCATCTCTTTATCTTTCAAAATTCCTTAGCATCGCTATTTTCACATAGTAGGAAGACCATAAATCTTGATTTGACCAGAACTGCATAAGGTTTGTGGAGTTTATCTGAAGAAAAATGTTCATAAGTTAAATTTTAATAATGAGTCAATATTTTTATCTCTATGGGTATGAAAAATATTCAACTGTGGCTTTTTTTTTTTTAAAGATTTTATTTATTTATTTGACAGAGATAGAGACAGCCAGCGAGAGAGGGAACACAAGCAGAGGGAGTGGGAGAGGAAGAAGCAGGCTCATAGCGGAGGAGCCTGATGTGGGGCTCGATCCCATAACGCCGGGATCACGCCCTGAGCCGAAGGCAGACGCTGAACCGCTGTGCCACCCAGGCGCCCCTCAACTGTAGCTTTTTTACTCTGAAAAAAATATCAGTTATTGCATTGAAATGAAAAGAGGTTTGAAACACACTCTATAACAGCAAAAATATGTATTTATGGGGTCATGTGGGTTTTTGACAGAAAGAGTGAAATAAAAAAGTTGGCATTTTTGCACTTTGAATAACAAAGCCAGAGTAAAGGAATTGAGAATTTAAAATGCAGAAAGTATAGCAGCGTGGAAATGATATGCTCCTGCTTTAAGGAGAAAGATGCACTAAGTTCTCCTGGGAGTGTTGAAAAGGCTAATGCCGTGGAGTGTAGTGAACATCTCGAGTTTTATCACATTGTGCCTTTTCACAAGCAGGAATTCCAGGCCTTTCCTACATGCTGCGTCAGGATTAGAACAGAAAGGGGAAAAAAATAGAAGAAAGAGCACTCCAAAACAAGGCAGGCTTCTATCATCTGTACACATTCAACATGGAAACAGGAAGTCATTTTTAGGATTTTAGGCCTCAAACTATTTTCAACAGAAAAAAACAGATTATTGAGGAAAATCAATGTGTGTGTGTGTGTGTGTGTGTGTGTGTGTGCATGTGCAGGAGTGGGCGGGTGACCGTATGTGTGTAGGTGTGTGTGGGATAATTGTCTCACTTTTCCCACCCATTCTATCCCTTGCCTTTGCATGCATTTCAAGTGAGTGCAGATATGTCATGAGAAGTTAAGAATTTCCTGAAAGGATAAATCATCCAGTATTCACTGCCTTTACAAATTGACTCTGCTTTACAAAAGGATTAGAGAAGTAATCCTTTTAATGGCCAGCACCTCCGATTCATATAAATGTGACTTGATTGATAATATATATTGTATATACATTTTAGCAGGCGAATTGATGTGTAAGCTGGGAGATTCTATGTTAATCTCCTCCTTCTAAAATTTAGCAATAAACATATTGAGCAAGAGTGTCACTGATATAACATGTAGGATAACATGACGAACAACCCCCCAAGTCCATGGGTCATTGGAAATGACAGCAAACCATGCCATGAAGATGAATAGAAAATTGCCTGAGGACTTCAGGCCAGACTGCTGCAGACCCAGAGTCTCTCCCAGCCTGGGTCTCCAAGGCCTTGGTTTATGGTGGTTTTCAACACCAGTCAATTAGATGTTTTTCAAGAGAAGCCTGTATGTGGAGAAATAAGATGTGATAACAGAGGACTTTCCAGTATGTCTGAAATAGGTTGGCCTAAGGGAGAAACAGACTTAATTAATTTCTTTCTGTGCTCATGGGAATCCCTTTCTTCTATTATGTGTCCAGGCCATTCTAGGGGGAGGAAATGATGCTTTACTGGTTGATAAAACAGAAGAAGGGGCTTTCTGCGAAGAAGTCTATTTCTCAGTATGAGTTCCTCCCATATCTTCACTTGATTATGAATATCACCCTGAAAGTTCATGGGGCTGTGCCAGATAGAGCGTCTGTTCGAGGAGTGGACAAGGGGCTCAGAGAGTTATCTTGGATTCTGAGAATTTCAGAAAGTTATGACATTGACTGAGTTCTCATTCTTTGCCAGAGCGGCCAGGGCCTAGGATGAGACATGGACTGTGTGTGCAGGAGTAAAGGGCTCTCTGAGAACCACAGCAGTGGCCTGTGTCAGATGACTGGAAATGAAGCCTGGCATAAGTACGTTTGCTTGGTTTCTACATTAAGCAAGAACTCTGAGGCAGGATTACAACACTTATGAACAAATACGAATAAAATCAATCCTGTTACCAAAGGCGGTGGCCACACATGACAAAGGAGAGACTGGGGGCGGGGGAGTAACCAAAAGAAGAGAAGGGGGGAAGAAGAAGGAGAGAAAGAAGAAAGAAAGGAAAGGAACAAGAGAAAAAAAACTAGAAATATCAGAGAAGTTTTTCGTTAGTGTTCTGATTGTCCTGTGGCCCAAATTATTGGGATAATTGCCTTAATGACTAACCTCGAGTGTTTAAGCAGCCCACATACAAAACGATAGGGCAAATGCACTAGAAAAGCCCCAGTAATTCTGGGAATAATTCCCCGAACAGTTGTTTTATAAGCACTGCTTTTGTCTAAAATAGCCCTCTTCTGAACATTTACCCCAGACCATCAACATCAAGCTATTTATATTGATCTGCAATTATTTCATATATGTCTAAATTTAAGTGTGGGTAGTTGCAAAAACATTGACAAGTCAACTAAAGTGTGAACAGTTAAAATGTTACCCTTGAGCAAACATTACCAAAAATAAAGCCCTGCTCATTAATGGCTATTTCACCAGTTCAAAATTAATTTCTAAATTTGGTGTGAATGCTTCTTCCTATTCAATGGAACCAATGAAACCTGCAGCGTCTAATCTCTCACTTGCTGCCTAAAGACTTGAGTCCGTTCCGGGTTGACTCCACTTCATGTTTTTGCGCTGCTGAGAAACACCATCCACCCACCCCCCCGAAAGTTGGAATCATGCATGTTAGTAAGTATTTCAGTTATGCTATTGACGTCAATGGAGTCATTAAATAGATTGCTGGCCCTCCCAGAGGCAAATCACTGCCAGGGACCTAGATACAGACACGTTTTTTACAAAGACAACCATCAGGTTTTGCTATAGCAGTAAGCCAGAGAAAGGGAAAAGTTTATACTGTAGCAGACCTATCTCCAAACACAGTTTATTTTTTTCTTTTGCATTTTAGTTCCGGCCTTTCTTTCTCTTTGGTTACAGTAGGCTCAGGCGATGCCCAGATATTGTTGCTTCAGTGTTTTGTGTGCAAAAGCATCTCCTGTCATTGAGACCATGAGGGGTGGCACCCCACTTCTGAAAACGTGTCTCACCTTTAGGTCTACACAGCCCATCTTGATGTTTATTTGGTGGCATAAATTGTCTGGGCGAATCACTATTGTCTGCCAGTAAGGCTGTTTTTGACATATAGTTCCCTGAATAAACAGTTTCTTCTGAACACGCAAACGCACACCCTTGTCCTTTCTGCCACTTCTGTACGCTCGTAGCCACAGCCCTTCATCTATGAATCAGCCTTTATGCAGCCCGCACGGTGCTGCGGCACCAGGGCTCTGAGGCGAAGGGTGGAGGAGGAGGCTGGGAAGAAAGATTCACTTCTCTCAGCTGCCTCATCTGCAGAGCTGCCACGGGAGGCAGGAGGCTGCCCACGTGCCTGTGTCCTCCTAAACCCCAGCTGCTGCCTACCTCAAGCCTGGTCATGCAGCTCCCAGGCATGTGGGAGAGAGCCCTTCGGGAAACATCTGTCTCCTGCTGGGTATTTCTGACAGCTCTATTTACCTGGACAGCCCCAGGAGTCAGAGCCAAAGATTCACCTCACACCTGGGCTCCTCTCCCTCCCAGGCTCAGAATTAGGGAGCCATCTTGAGCAGACAGCTTTCTTCAGATCTGGTCATCGGAATCCGCTATGTTGGTTTCAGCTCTCATCTCCCTTTCCAACCTGTGCTCCCCTACTCCTGCACCCCCCACTTGCTTATCAGTTAGTGTGTGTGTGTGTGTGTGTATGTGTGTGTGTGTGTGTGTATATAAAAGAAAAAAAAAACATACACACACACATATGTATATGTTTATTTTTCTTTTTTTAGTTAGTTTGCATATAAATGCCAGAAATCTGACCACCGTTGGTAACCCCTTTTGGTTCATCTGGAGGTCTGGACCATCCCCCCTCCACCATTGCTTCTTCTCCTATATTCTTGGCTTTGAGTAGTGGCTTCATAGTCCATCCTTTATCTCTGTCTTCACCTTCAACAGCCAATTCTTGTAGCCTTTTCTCTAATCATCCCCCTCCTTTTCTTCCCCACCCCCTCTTCCTTAGTTGGGTGCTTCATCCTCCCATTCCTAAACCATTACGGTGGTCCTTCCACTTGGTCTATTGTCTTCAGTCCTTCCCCCATTGCAATCCACCCTCCATTCTGGTACTAGAATTATTCTTCTAAAATCCAGTCATAGTTAAGTTATTTCCTTAGTTGAGTATCCCTTGCCTTCAATACAGGATCGCCACTTCTTACCAATTCCTTCGGAATTTTGCTCCTAACTCCTTCTTTGTTCTCATCTTTCACTTTAACCCCCATGCACAGTTGATGGTTGAGGTGCCCTGAACATCCTGAACATACTGTCCCTCGAATATGCCATGCTCTTCTTGCCTTTCTGCCTTTGTTCATGTGGTTCCCTCTGTCTGGGCTGCCTTTTCCCAAAAATATCACTCACATACTCAGCTCAGGGATATTCTTACATTGTCAAGTGAACAAGTTCTTTCCACTCATTGATTCTTGCATTCTGGAGTCAGGATTCAACTAAATACGTAGTCTCAGTCCAGAGCCTGATCTGTAATAGTAAATACTAATTCCTTTACTCATTCCCATCTTAAAAGTACATTCCTTAACTTTTAAGACTCAGCATATATGCCATCTTCTGTGTGTGCTCCCTGCAACTCATCCAAAATTACTCTCAATTATTATCTTAATTATGATCTCAAAATCCCAATTATTGCACTTGCCATATTATGCTGCATTTATTTATTTAACTTTATTCCCTTTTAGACTAAGACTGTCTCAAGTTCAAGTACTAATGGCTTTTTTTTTATATCCCCAATTTATAGAACATGACCTGGAATATAGTAGATGCTCAGTAAATGTTTATGGACTGAACAAATATAAATGAGTATATGTCCATGCCTGAATCAGAAAGGATTAGAGAGCTCATATTAGGCTTGTCTAAATATCTTCTAGCTCTCTGGCATGTATACAATGCTGACGTTCCTGGCCAATCTTGACTACATGTAACTTTTTTTCACTTGAAGTAGCTCTTTATCATCTATTACTTTCAGGCAGTGTTAAAATAAATACAATAGAAGTGGGAGTGTTAAAATAAATACAATAAAAAATGACTGGATGTGACTAGCTTATTACTCTATATTATCTCTTAGTGCCTAGTACAGTGCCTGGCACAAGGTAGGTACTCAATTAGTATATTGAATTGAATTGGGCTGGGAATCCCTGGGCCAATACCTTAGCAAGTTACTACTCTGAGACTCAGTTTTTTGTCTAGAAAGTGGGCACTTTAATACTCTGTCATGTAAGATTGCTGTGAGGGTTAAATGAGAAAAGTTATGCATGTAGTGGTTAAAAGTAAAGACTCTAGAGCCAGACTGCCCCTTTCAAATCCCAACTCCATTAGTATGTGGCTTTGGGACAAATTACTTAACCTCTCCATGTCCCAATCTCCTCATCTCCAAAATTAGGATGGAAACTTTACATATCTCATATGTTGGTTGTAGGGATTAAATGTGTAAACATACAAAACGCACTTAGAATAGCTCCTAACACTTAGAAAAGTGTCAATATTAGTATCATTTTATTAATCATGTTATACAACATGTTTCCCAATAGCCCCCAGCACATAGCAGGTGGTCAGGTGAAAGCTAAGAGCCTAGGCCTGCTGGCGTAAGTAGGGAACCAAAACAGAAAGTCCTGTTCAGATCTGTCTAAAAGGTTCTGACCTACTTCCCTTCTATAGGAATACAATCTAGAAGGCAAGCTGTCTTTGAAGTTTAAGATTCGTTTTCCCTGAAACCATAAAAATCTGATTATATAGAAATACATTTGGAGCTGAAGGTAGGACACCAGACAAGGATGGCTCTTTCTCTTAAAGACAGATTGCAGAAAATGCTCAGTCAGGACTCTGAGAACTGGATCGTAGTTAACTGAGAGCTTTCTCTTGCACAAACGTGAGAGGACTTCACTTTATAGGCTAGAATAATTGCATCTCTACAACTCATTACAGTTGTATTTAAATACAATGTTCAGGGCTTGGTACATACCTGCACATACACAGGTTTTTCAGCTCGGGGAGCTCAGCAGAGATGAGCAATGGAAACTGGTACAGAGCTTCCGTGTGGAGAGAAGACAAAACCTACTAGCTGAGTCCAGCCTAGGGGAGGGCTTTGACTTTTTTTGAAAAGACTGCCCTCTCTCAATCACTTCTGAGAACGGGAAGGCCCCCTCTTACCCATCTGCCTCTTTCTTGTCCCTTTATTGGGAGGGAGGGAGAAAAGAAGGGGGGCAGGGTTGGCCTAGAGAAGAATGAACATGGGTGTTAGGAAATGAAGGAAGAAGGAAGAGAACCTTCTAAGTTCCCTGTTTTCTCCCTCCTGCATCCCCCTGGGGGGGATCCTGGGGGCGGGGTGAATTCTGCCTGCTTGCTTCTGATCAACCCCAGACCAGCACTTTATGGAGTTGTCTTCAGAGCTGTTCTCGGAAGCCAGGAGCATTTCAGGGAACAGTCTTTCACCCAAGAGAAGAGAAACAAAGCAGGGACTGTCCCCTTGAAATAGAGAACAGGCAACAGAACTCACTGGATCTTTTTCTTAGTTTATTGTCTTGACTTACTCCCAGCCAGAGCTGTTGACAAGTACCAAACGTCACGCCTCAGAGTTTTGTATACTTTCCTACCTCCCCTTTGGCTGTGTCCGTGGCATGAGGTGGGGCCATGGGCACTTATCCAGTCCATTTGATCCATGGAGGCAGCCCAGTCAGTAATGCAGTCTTTGCCCCTACCCCCTCACTTGTGCTTTGAATCCACATTTCTAGGGTCTATCTGGCTAGTTCTGCTTGCCTAGCAAAGTATAGAATTTCTAAAGCCTACCTGTCTGCCTCTGATTGCAGGAGAGGAAAGGGGCTAGCCGTTATTCAACTCATGTTATGTGCCAGGCACTGGGCTAGGCACTCTGCATACATTTTCTCACCTAATTCTCAACACTGAACCATTCTGCAGATTGTTTTCCTGATTTCACAGATTTAGAAAAGAAGGCTCAGGGAATACATGGGGTCTACTCAAGACCACATAGTTAGTCAGTGATAAAGTCAGAACTGAAACCTAGATCTGTATTTCTTGAAAACACATGCTCTTTCCTCTAGTCTAGACCACGCTGTCCCACCCCCATTGTAAACCTCGGAAGTTATAACTGACGGAAAGGGGGATGGTGAGCATTTCACAACAGGGGAGCAAACAAACATGCTGAATTACCCACAGCCTTAATAATTACCATATAATAATGCCCTTTAATTCCTTTGTTATCTATCCATTTTATTGTAAGTAATAAAAAATGTGTAAATCTTAAAAGAAATGTCTCATACATGTCCATTATTCATTTATTAATTTATTCCATATATGTTTATTAGATGCTGACTGTGTATGAGACACTGTGTTAGATACTGGAGATGTAATAGTGAAGAGGAAAAATTTAGAGCCTGACCTCGTGGACCTTACAGCCTAGGAAATGTTAAGAAAATAAATACCCAATTACATATTTGATCATTATAATGAAGAAAAGTACAGAATACTATAATAGTGCCTCACCTGTAAAAAAAAAAAAAAAAAGCCATTAGGATTGTTGTAATATTAAAGTTAGCCTTTATACCTAAAGCGTTGAGAACACTGCCTACCATCTGGTATTATTTAGCATTCGCTCTAATTATCATTATCATTAATTATTATTGGGGTTAATGTAGATTAGGGGACAGGGGAGGCCTTTGTAAATGACCTTGAATTTATGACCTAAACACTGAGTGGGAGCTGGGTGGGTAGAGACGGTAAGTAACCCCTTCCAGGTGCTCCAGCCTAAAATCTGGATCAATAGGGCGGCAGTGAAGTGCAGGGCCAAAGACGCTGAGAAAGGCCAGGTTGAGCAGAGCATTTGTAGGCCGTGGGCGAAATGTGTAAATTTTATTCTTAGTAATGTGGGAAGCCATTAAGGAATTTTGAGAAGAAGATTGACATGATCAGATTTGCATTTCAAATACAGCACTTGTCCCTGAGCCACAAGTCTGGGCTGCTGGCCCCTCCTGTGGGCTCCCGGGGACGTGTGCTTTCTCTGGCCCAATACTCGGCACCTGCCCCTTCCGTTCACCTTGGTGGCTAAGCAGGCAAGCTCTGGATCCAGATTGGCTGAGTTTAGTCCTGGTTCTAGTCCTTTCTTTCTGTAGGACTATAGACAAATAATTCCACATCTCTGGGCCTTCATTTCCTCATACGTACAATGAGGATAACAATAGGACCTTCAGCAGAGAATCGTCGTGAGAGCTAGTTTAATGTACGTAAAGGGTTTAGCACAATGCCGCACACAGAAAGCACTAAATAAATGTTAATATTTTTAATGTGTTATACCTGCCTGTTTTCTTTATTACTTACACCTCTAGACTGTTTGCTCAATGCCTGGTACAGGGCCGGTGCTCAAAACATATTTATTGAAAAACATTGTTGAGGGGGCACCTGGGTGGCTCAGTCAGTTAAGCACCTGCCTTCGGCTCAGGTCATCATCTCAGAGTCCTGGGATCAAGCCCTGCATCGGGCTCCTTGCTCAACGGGAAGTCTGCTTCTCTCTTTCCCTCTGTCCCTCCCCCCACTTGTGTTCTCTCTGTTTCTCTCAAATAAATAAATAAAATCTTTAAAAAAAAAAGAAAAAGAAAAACATCATTGAAAATAATGAACAGTGAAGGAGAGGTAATGCAATGAATTGTAAGTAAAAGAAGAGAAAGATTGCTGACCTCCTCATGGAAAAATGGACTTCCTTGAGTCTGCGGTAGATTCTGATGAGGAGAAATTTGCTTATGGGGACAGAGAAACTGAATGACTTTGCAGCTGCCCCGCTGCTCCAGCTTTGGGGAACTTGAAACAATGTCCATGAGACAAAAATATGTCTCAAGATCTGTGCTGCCAATCTGGATTGCCATCTGCACAAAAAGAAAATTGGGCTCCTGCAAGAGCTGCTGCACTCTCTCAGGCTACGGGACTGTCTGTCTGGAAGGCGAAGGTGAAGCCGCCAGAGTTCTCCGTTTGCTGGCTTTGGAGGACAGTCCCATGGACTAAGGACATAACACTGTGACTTCCTTTTCGCCCCTACACTGCTAACAGAGGCTCAGTTCTGTGAAGCAAACCTACACCTTCAGTGTGATGCATGAGCATTGGGAGAGGCTTTCCATGGCTTTGCGTAGCTGGGGAGTCTTAGGCACTCAGGGCCAACAGCTGCTCTCCATCGCCATGCAGAGGACCTGTCCTGACGAACAGCGAGTCCCTCAGATCTCTCCTGCGCCAGCACTGTGCCGTGTATGTGCGTGTGCACGCATGCTGACTGGTTACCTTTTTTTTTTTTTTAAATCCCAGGGAAAAATAAGGGTTCTTCGAATGCTTTTTCAGTCAACACAATGGGCCTCTGTCCTCACTGACCTGGTTTCCTATTATTTCTTCCTCTCTCATTAGAAATTTAACCAGTCTGTCTCTCTTCACCTGCAGATCATTTCTAGGCTTCCCTCTGATTTGCTGTTTCCTCCATGCCCCTCACACTTCTAAACCGCCTTTCCTTTAGGCCTCTTAATTTGACTCAAAAACTTACCTATGAAAGCCTCCTACAATTAGTCTTGCTTATTGTAATAATGGCCCACTCTTTATATATGGTATTGGGTATACATGTCCTGCATTGATTTTTAAAGACATAACTATTCTTTATGCCATTGGCATATGTTCATCCATTTGTTTGGCTTTGTGTGTGTTCCATAAGCTAAACATTTGTATTATGGCCTGCTACCACGTAGGGGGGAAGGGAAGTGCAAACTTGAATAAGACTCAGAATCTGATCTTCAGTTTGCACCACCTGGAAATAAAAGCGTAGAATAAAAGCTTCCTGAAGATGTAGACCCTATCAGTCAGGATTCTCCAAAGAAACAGACCCAATGTGAGAATATATATACATATATTTATGATTTATTTAAAGGATGTGGCTCATGTGGTTGTGGGGACTGGCAAGTTTGAATTTCTGGAAACTCAGGCAGGAGTTAACGCTTCAGTCTTGAGGCAGAATCTGTTCTTTTCTAAGAAACCTGTCTTTGCTCTTAGACCTGCAACTGATGGGATGAGGCCCACCAACAATATTGAAGGTAATCTCTTTTATTTAAGATCCACTGATTATAAATGTTAACCACATCTACAAAATATCTTCACAACACCTAGATCAATATTGATTAAATAGCCAGGTACTGTTGCCTAGCCAAGTCAACACATAAAACAAATCATCAAAAGGACCAACCAACAAATAAATAAGCCTGTCCTTAGGTGTCAGACCAGAATTATGCCCAGCTCTACACAAATAAAAAAATAAAAGATCCAGGAGAATAAAAATCTTTATATTCCTTCTGACTAATTGAGACTTTACTTCAAAACATGGTAAAATAGCCATTCCTCCCAGCTCACTGGATTGTCTTGAAAACCATGTGATGGTTTGAAAAGACCACAAGGGCAATGTGTATTTTGAACACCCCAACATTCCCCAGCAGTGGTGACGCACCTAGTAAATGTTGGTGACACCACAGAGGCCCCACATTCTCACCATTCTCTCTGCTGAGCAGCTGTATGAGAAAAGGAAATCTCGGGCTTCAGCTCTGCAAGCACGCCAGTCATTCTGTGCCCTGTGTCTGGAGACCACAACCTATGACTGCAAACTTAATTGGGACAAATATCTCAGGAAGAGGTTAATTTGGCTGGAAATACCTTGGAGTGAGGTGAGCATCCTCTTGATGTACAGTACTTGTTTCCACAGAATGGGGTCTGGAACATTCATATCCTCTTGAGGAAATATAATGTCAGCCCCATTCTCTAGGTCATCCGTGAGACACTTTCTTTCTCAGACATGGACTCTGAAACCTTCTCATGCTTCTGCTTTGTCTGCATCTTGTGTTCTTGCCACTGAGAACTGCACACATCAGAGAGGATGCCTCCAGCCCCTTTGCCAAGCACATAGCCTCGTGTTCGCCACAGCTCCCAGCTTCTGCTCTCACCTCTGCAGTCCTGCATCTCCGGGGGATCCGCGGGTACCTTAACCGTGAGCCAGGTGGCTCTTGTAACCACCTCTGTCTGGAACATCTCAGACTATGATCTTCCCTTCAAGGTGCAATTTCCTCCTCACCTCACTTACCTTTTGATAAAGAATTGCTTTCAGCAAATTACTAAACTGAACCAAATATGGATGCTTTCTGGCATTCAAAGAATTGACATCTCAGCTGGTTCTTTTCCCCAAAATCTTGCCTTTTCTCCTGGTCTTGAGTCACTGGTTTTACTCAAAATGTAGAAACACTTATCTTTACCTCCTCTTTTTCTGCAGCAATGGAATGTGCTCCTTCTATTTCATTTTCTGATTTTGTTGGTGGGATTACTTATTACCCCCTACTCCTCCAGTTTCTGCGGAGGGGAGTCACTCTGATTTTCAGCAGGGCACAGTGTTAGGGAAACATTCCCTTTTCACCATTCTGTGTTGCCAGGGCAAAGAGCAAAGGCAGGTTACACTGGGTAGAATTTGTAGCAGAGACAACATTTGCCTCAGTGAACCATTTAGCCCACTAGAGATTTGGCAGAAAATGGAATATGTTTCCCTGGCAAGTGGTTCATTCTGTGTGCCCTGCTGGAAGAGAACGTCTAGATAGATGTAGAAAGTGTAACATGAGATTCTCTTATTCAGAAGAAGGGCAGACTTAGCCAATTCTGAGATTTTCCCCTGCATTATGAGCCTGTATGATAGGACAGTGGTTGGACAATTCAGTTTCAATGCTATACTAGCCCCAAAGTGTTTTCTTTGTTTCCAAAGAATTCACTCTAAAACATTTGTTTCAACTATAAAACACGGGGAGAAGTGTTAACATACTATTAAACTCCTGCTAAGTATAAGATTTGCTATTAGGAACTACAGTGAGACATTTTCCTCATCAACAACCCTTTATGAAGTCATTATTGTCTCTCTTTTTTTAACCAATGAAACCGTGCCCTGGTGAATACAGCTACTAATATAAAGACACTCAGCTAGTAAGTGAAAGAGCTAAGATTTGAACCCTGGCTTATTTGGCTCCAAAGATACTTGGCACTAGTCCTCTGTGCTGTCAGGTACATAAAGTGCTGTAGGTGATGCCCACACAGGTACCTGTCTTCAAGGTATATCCACACCCTTGAGATGATGTTCACACCTGCTGTGCCAATCATACTCAGCGTTCTCTGGACAATGCCCTCCTTTTCCTCTGCTACGTTTAATCTTCTCTTTTCTCCAGATTCTAGAGCTATAGAGAATTTAAAAGAAAATGTGCTTCAAGCCCTTCAGGGAAAGAACTGAGCCAACAGGGAGGTGATAGTGACTTTCTCTCTTCTGGGAATAAATCCCCTTCACTGAAAGGTATTTTTGGTGTTAAGTAGGCTATCCCAACACAGAAAGAAGGCAAGGGAGAATTTTTAGGACACACGAAAGCAGTGGGAGACTTCTCTCCAGAGCATTACTCACTGCTTAAAAGATGTCCCCAGCCTCTGACATCACAAGGAGAGAGACTTAGATTTCAGATCTGTAGTGAAACTGGGGTGTGCCTCTCTTGAACACAAGGAGGCAGCTGTCCAATTCCAGGCTGGCTCTGGAAAGCCCCGTTTTGAATAATTTGCTTCTGATGGTGTTTTGTTCAACTTCTTTACCTCAAGCGAAACTCTGTGACTTAAATGAAAGAGCACTGAGCTGGAACTCAGGAAACTAAATTTCAGTACCAGTACTAACCAGGTGTGTGACCTGAGGTAAATCTTTTAACCTCAGACTTAGTCATCTTTATTTTGAATTAGTTTTGAGTCTTTGAGTGTAGAGGCCAATCTTACAGAGCCTTCAAATTTCCAAAGTGGCTCTTGGCCCAGAAATGGTAGTGTGTGGGTGTTGGGGTGGATGATTTTTTGTCAGAGAAGAAATAGCCCTGAAGCTAGTTACTGGTGAATCTGGAGTTCAAGCCCAGGTCTCTGGTCTGGCTTCCAAACCTGGGCTACTTCCACCCCTTCGTACCCTAACATTAGGCCATATTATTGTTGCATAACACAGTGTATCTGTATTCTTTTCCTAATCCCTGTCAGCCTTGTGGTTGGCACAGTTTAATAGCAAATGGTCATTGAGTGGTTATGAGTGCCGGGGAAACAGAAATGGAGGGGGCATGGCCCCTCACCTCAGCTTCGCAGCATTCTCATGGGAAGTTTCTGGAGCCAGACTGCCTGGGTCCCAGTTCTGCTACTTATTACACTAATTACTTCTGAAACCTTCTGTAAACCTCAGGTTCTTCATCTTCATCTTCTCATCTTTAATACTTTCCTCTTAGAGTTATTATGAACATTAGATGAGTTATTTCATATAAAACACTTGAAATAGTGCCAGTCATGGAGCCATGACTGAATGAATACATAGTTGTTATTGTTACCACTATATGTTTGTTAGCTCCCTTATGCCAGGAGCCTTAGGACGTGGCAACAGGGTCTTGTTCATTGGCATTAATAAATGTTTGCTGGATCCAGTTATTTAACAACTATTTACAATGCCTGTACTATGTGCAAAGCCTCTACTGGATCCTTGTTAGAATCTGACAACCTACTTAGGAAAAGTCACCGTGTTTTAGAGTTTATATAATTTGCAAAATTTTTCTCTTTAACTATTCCTCTTTTTATTTATTTATTTTTTAATTTTTTTTTTTGGTGGCCCTTATTTAGGGAGAGTTAAAAGAAGGAACTGGGAAGAAAATATTCTACATAAATACTTACTGACTTATTCAGATAGCCATTTGGAGGAAGTGGAATTAACAGTAGGCCAATGGGAAGATTAGAATCTTTTTTAAAGAAGAAAGCTCTTTTAGAACTCTGATGTTAGGCAAGAGAGTATTACCTACTTTTAATGGGTTATCTGTGTCAGACAGAGAGAGCAGCTCATTCTGTCATTCACTAACCCTCTCATTCATTCATTCAGCATCGAGTGAGCACTCACCATTACGTGAACTGGGCGTTGTGCCGGGCAGCGGGTATACAGAAATGAATAAGACACAGCTTCTTCTCTGGAGGAGCTCAGTCTCGTGGGGCAGACAAACGTAAATATATACAATACAGTGTGATAAGAAGTTGCCTAAAGCACAGATAAAGTGTTCTAGATACACAGAGGAGGGTGGGTAGTGAGGAACAGGATTCTACCCCAGGTACTCTGTAACAAGTAACACTGTGTTGCTATACCTGGGAATTTTACAAGTCATTTTTTTTTGAATTCTTAAAAATTAGTACTTCTCATAGCTAGCTCATTCATTACACAGCTGAGTTTTTTTTCTTTTTTTTCAGTCATTTCAGCTCAAGTCAGTGTGTTCGTGAGTACCTATTATAACTAAGTCCATTAGGAAAATGCAGGTTAATCTTTTTTTTTTCTCTTTTTTAAAGATTTAATATATTTGGGTTTGTGACAATATCTTGTGCCTTATTTTTTTTAAATGATTTTTTATTGTATTATGTTAGTCACCATACAGTACATCCCTGGTTTCCGATGTAAGGCTCGATGATTCATTAGTTGTGTATAACACCCAGTGCACCATGCAATACGTGCCCTCCTTACTACCCATCACCGGTCTATCCCATTCTCCCACCCCCCTCCCCTCTGAAGTCCTCAGTTTGTTTCTCATAGTCCATAGTCTCTCATGTTTCATTCCCCCTTCAATGCAGGTTAATCTTAACCAGAATCACGAGGATGAGGAAGTAAGAAGGTATAGGAAGTATGACTTGAACTCTGCCTTGAAGGATGGGTAAGAGTTCATAAGGCAAAAGTGAGAAATACTATTCAAGAATTCAGATCATGCTCCAACAAAGGGATAGTGGCCCAAAGAGTGTTGGCTGAGTTTTTGGAATGAAAGTTATCCTGGGGGATTCGTGAAGGGAGGATAGGGTGGAGGTGTGCAGTGGGAAATTAGGCAGGAAAGATCAGTGGGAAAATAATAAGAGGCTTTGTGTACCTAGCACACAAATCGATATTTTATTTCTTGTGCAGTGAGGCGCCAGTGGTATTTGTTCTGCAGGGGACTGAATTAGCAGAGCCGTGCTCCTCAGGATGCTTAGTGCGGTATTGGCTATGGTGGCAGGAGACGATGCCAGGCTTGGAGTCAGAAAACATGAGAGAGAATTCCAGTTCGTCTGTCGATTAGCTGTGTGGTCTTGAGTGAGTTGGGAACCCTGTCTGAGCTTTATTTTAACCTCGTCATCTACACAGTAAACAAGGAGAAACTTCCCCCAAAAGAATAGCAGCAACAACTACAACAACGATTTTCACTGATCATTATTCCTGGTGGCATTGGGCGAGTCCATTTCTATGTGATGTCTAAGCCTCGGACAGTTCTGTGAGTTAAGACGTTAAACGTAAGTGTACCATATGGCCCACCACTTCCACTCTTTGATGTCTGTACAAGAAAACTAAAGGCATATATCCAACACAAAGTCTTGAATGCAGGTCTCCTTAGCAACATTATTTATAATAACCAAGAAGTGAAACAACCTAATTAGGTCCATCACCTGGAGAATGGATAGACAAAAGAAACTCTATCCATACAACGAAATACTATTCAGCAGTGAAAAGGAACAAACTGAGATGACATGCTACATATGATACGGACAAACCTCAAACTATTCTTCTCAGTGAAAGAAGTCAGACATGAGATACCAGACATGGTATGATACCATCAGTTGCATTTTATTTACATGAAATATCCAGGAAAAACAAAGAGGTAAAGACAAAAAGTGGGGAAGGAGCAGGAGACAGGATTAATTGTAAAGATGCATGAGGGCTGATAAAAACATTTTTAAGCTGATCTATGGTAATGGTTGCACAACTTAGTAAATCTACTAAAAATTACTGAATTCTACACTTGAAAAGGTAAAGTGTATTTATGTAAAATAAGCCTCAATAAAGTTATTTTAAAAACAAAAACAACTCTATGAAGTAGGGTCTGTTCTTATTCACACTTTACAAAGATACTGACTTTCCCAAAGCCTCCATTAAAAAGTGGTGGAGGGGCGCCTGGGTGGTTCGGTCAGTTAAGCGTCTGACTCTTGACTTCAGCTCAGATCATGATCTTAGGGTTGTGAGATTGAGCCACATGTCAGGCTCTGTGTTAGGCATGGAGCCTGCTTGGGATTCTCTCTCTCGCTCTCCCTCTACCCCTCCCCCCAGCATGCGTGCTCTCTCTTCCTCCCTTCCTCTTTCTCTCTCTCAAAAAAAAAAAGTGGAGTGATAGATGTGTTAACTAACCTTACTGTGGTAATCATTTCACAATATATCCATGTATCAAATCATCACGTTGTATACATTAAACTTACACAATGTTATATGTCAATTATAGCTCAATAAAGCTGGGTGGGGGAAGATAGTAGAGCTAGGACTGAAAACTCTTTCTGCCTGATTTTGAGCCCATGCCCTTGGCTACTGTCCATACTGTCCCCTTCCTTATGTTACAAAGTGGTTGTGACAAATAAGCAAAGGATACATATTTGATCACAGTATGCACAGAGCAGGCGTGTGACTGACTCTCAGTAAATCTTAGCTGATGCTGATTTTGGCAGCTGTTGGCCAGATGGTTTGAGTTGGAGTAAAAGCTATACAGCAATCCAGGCAGGAGGCACCAGGATCATCAGGAGGAAAGAACAGAAGATGTAGAAAAGGAAGCCCAGCTAGGGTTATGCTCTTACTCTTGACATATTTTAACTTCTCCAAACAACCCATGTGGGACGCTTGGCTCTATTATGAGAGAAGACAAAGAACAGAAGTCTTTCTTTCCTTCAGCAAACAGCTGACACACGTTCCCATCATAAATTTTGTAATTCAGGATGTAAAACCAAATCCAACAACCCAACCCAGCCAGAAGGTTAAATAAATAAGTGTTAAATAAATAAGTGTAGGGGTTTTTTCTCCTCTGCCCATGAGTCTCCATGGAAGATGCCACGTGCTTCTGTGAATTGAAGTCTGCTCCTCAGTTTTCTCTCTGTGTCAATTTGGGGCAACAGCCTACTCAGGGTTATGAATCAAACTTTGAGGAGTTGAGATTTTTTGTGTGTTTTATTTTCCATTTTCCCATCATAAGCACCATCGTTGATGGTAATTTGGAATCACAGGTGAGACATCGCTCTTAACATCTCATCTTTTCTGAAATGCTGGGAAAGCTCAAAAGGCAGAAACAGAGCCTACAGCCTTGGCAAATGCAGGACTAGGTGACTTAATGGGGTTTTTCCTGAGTTACTCTCTATGACTGATACTTTGTAACCCAGATGTGCCTGCCACATGGCGAAACTTTATTATTAATAAATCCACTCTCCTCCAAAACAAACAAGACAGCGTGGCAAACAGCAGTGTTTGCTCTGTATACATCTGGGTTGGGTTTTCATCATTTCCTAGGACCAAGGCCCTGGTGCTTCCCATTGCACTAGTGAAAAAAATGTGGGAATTCAGTTTGCCTATTTTGGCAACATAAACACAAGACAATTTGTGGTCACAAGGTAGGACTCCCCGTTCCAGAGGGCTTGGTGGCAGCGGATGGGGCTGTGAGGTTCCCTAGGGAGGACAATATTGAATCTGGAAGTGCAGAAGACCTAGGCCATGTGGTGAGGAGAAAATTCAGAACACCTCCTGGTTTTATGGCATTCACTCTTTGAGTCACAGTCCCCAGAGAGCCAGGAAAAGCTAGTGTATGTCTGACATGGTAATTAAGTGTTCAAGTTTGAAGAAGCTTGAAGAAATCTTACACATAGAAAAACTTAGGACTTCCAGCTTTGTTCCTGTACTGTAAGAACTCAACCAGTCACAACTCACTCAAGATGCCTTTATTGGATGCTATGTGTATAGCACCATGGCAAACACTGTGAGCAGTATTAAGTTAATATTAAGTCCTCAAAGAGATTGCAGTGAGCGAGGATGGAGATGATACTTATATGTGAAACATTTAAGCAGTTAAATAACACTAAGTGATGAGTGGTGCCCTCCTCCTCAGGGAAGCCTTTCAGAGCTGCCCCAACTCTACCACCTGTTCTTTGAGGAGTCATCTTGGGACCCAAGAATTTGATTGAATTCTATGAGAATAGGAGCATGGAAATGTCACAAGTCTTGGATTTAAGGGTTAAGAAACCGTTAAATCTAAATCCCACGCTGTCCACATATCAGCTGAATTGTAAACTTGCTGAGGACAAGTCTGTTCAGACATCGTGATTGTGTATCTCAGAACTTTGCATAGTGCCTGTCATGTAGAAAGCACACTGTAAGTATTTGGTGTCAAATACCTGAATTAACTGTGTGCCCTAGCAAGGTTAACCTGAGTCCCGAGTTCTTCGTGGAAAGGAGTAGTTGTACCTACCTGATACAGAGTTGAGAGGTAGCCTAGAATGATGATTGAGAATGGAGACTCTGGAGCTTCATGCCTGGGCCCAAATTCTGGCCTGCCATTTATTAGTTCTATGGTTTCAGGTAAATAACTTGTCTTTGCCTCAGTTTCCCAAAGTATCATAATATTATCTATCCATTAGGTTTGTTATGAGGATTAAATGAATGAATATTTGTATAGTTCTAAAACTAGGGCCTGGTACATAGTATGTGTTATGAAAACATTTGCTAAATAAAAATAAATAGAAAATGGGTTTGTAGTGAGAACAAGTGAGTGCTAATGATATTATAATTATAATACAATGAGTCCTAAATAATATAAAATACTTAACTTACCAAAGATGCCAAATAAATGTTAATGTCATAGAACTTTATGTTTGATCCTCATTTCCTGAGCCAGTGCTTGGTTCATAAAAAATGCACAAAATGGAATATAAAGTGAGTACTGTAGGTTTTCCAGAGGATCATGAAGACCTGTGGGCTAGAAATATGGGGAGGGGGTTCATCAAGGACAGAGAGTTAAAGTTGGATCTTGGTTAAGAATTAAATAAGGGTAAGGAGTTCACAGAGGAGGCATATAATTTGCATAAGCCGGAGGAAGGAAAGATCCAGTCACAGTCACAAGATGCTCCATTATCAACAGGACTTGGCACCACTCTCTGGGGGAATAATTTGTCATGGTCCAGCTCTTTGAGTGAGTTGGCCGAAGCTCTGTTTCAGTTCTATGGTTTCAACTGCTTAGATTAATATTTGAATGACTGCTTATTTATTCACTCATTTATTGAGCAAGTATTATGTAGATTCCACTATGTATCAGGCATTTTGTTAGGTCATGGTGAGTAAAATAGAAATGGACCTTTTTTCTTTTGGGTCAGGAGGGAGATACCAACTATAAACATGAAGATAAGCAAGTTTGGATAAGGCTTTGAAGAATATTTAGAGGGTGCAGCGGTAGAAAATAATGGGAGGGAAAGGAAGTTGTTGAGATGGGAAAATGAGAAAATGTCTCTCCAGGGAGGTGACATTTCACCTGAAGCCAGAAAGCTGAGAAGGAAAAAGGGGGTTATTCCAGGCAGAGAAGCAGAATGTTTAAAACAGAATGTATTGAACTTGGTGTATTTGAGGAAGGCCAGTGTGGCTAAAGTGAGATGAACTGCGGGGGGAGAACAGTACCAAATGGGGTCGGAGAGGGGCAGGGGCCAGATCCTGTAGGGCCTTGTAGGCTCTAGGAAAGAGTTAAGGTGATATTAAAGCAAATTAGGAACCCCCCCAAAAATGGGAAAAATGGAGGCGGAAATGTTACATACTTTTTAAGGCTCACTCAGACATCAATGTGGATAATAAATTGGATTGAAAAAATGGAAATGAAGGGAACATTGAAGCAGACCAGGTAAGAAATGATGCTTGTTTAGTTTATGATGGTAGAGAAGCAGGGATGGAGAGAAGTGGACATCAGATATATATGTTGGATATGGAATAGACAAAACTTGCTAATGGATTAAATGGGAAGGGGTGAAGGTAGAAACATTCAGAGAAAGAAGAGTTAAGAATGAAATCCAGGCTTCTGGCTTGAGCCACTGCATGGTTCCGGGTGCCACTGACTAAGATGGATAAGATTAGAAGAGGAAATTTTGGCAGGTGGGGGGGGGGAAAGAAATCAAGGGTTTGGTCTGAGCTATTAATTTTGAGTGCTATTTTGAATCCTAGAGGAGGTATGATGTAGGCATAAAACAGGTTAGGCTAGAGATCTGAACTTGGAGTTTTGAGCACATACATTTTGAGTAAACCTATAGGCATGAATGGTAATGTAGAGGGAGAATACAAGCCTAGGCCCATGTCCAAAGTGACAGCATTTAAATATTCAATAGAGAAGGACAGGATTGGGGAAAAGATTGAAATGGAATAGCTAGAGAGTTAAGAGGAAACCCTGGAGTGTGGAACCTGAGAGAGGGCACTGGGTTGAGAAGAATGGCCATCAGCTGTGTTGGAGTAAGTTGAGGATTCAAAGTGACTACCAGTTTTGACAACAGAATTCACTAATGATCTTGAGAAGAGCAGATTTATAGGACTTACAAGGATAGAAGCCAGATTCAGAGTAGGTTGAACACTTGAGGATAGTAAAGCATACTTCTATGTTGATGAAAAAAATCCAGAAAGAAGGAGAAGTTACTGATAAAGAGAGAGGGGAAATAATCAAAGGAATAATTCTAGAGGAAGTAAAGGACACTAGGATCCAGAAAGCAGATTGAGGGCTTGGCGTTTGTCAGGAGCAGGGACACCTTTTTAGGTGAAAGAGGGAAGAAGAAGGAAATGGATTTAGGCACAGGTTATAATAATCATTATCATAGGTAGTATTTACTGAGAGCTTACTATGTGCCAAGTAATGCTCTAAGTAATTTTCATTTATTAACTCATTTAATCCTTATAACAATCTTATAAGATAGGTTTGTACACATAATCAATCAAAACTGAGAGAGTTCTTTCTCATCTGATGATTTAAATTGTGGACGGGGAGGGATATTTGACAATGGAGAAGATAAAACAGAGTGTCACAGAAAGTTCTCAGTGGGACTTCCAGGCAGTATTGAGACTTTCTTTGAGATTTGAAATCATGAATAAAAAGGGAATCTAACACAAAATCCAAATGGGTCTTCTACAGCATTCAGCAATCATACTCTAGTAGCCTGCCTTGATACTTAATTTGGAAGCAGGAGTAATTTCCAATGCCAAGGGTAATAAAATATACTAGTATCCCCTCCTAGCATCCTAGCCCTTGATAAATGTTTCTGAAGTTTCTTTGGAGGCGTGGCCACAAGGAGTCTTCCTCCTACCCTGCTACCCCCTAACCCCCAGCTCAGAGGGAGAAATCATGGCCTCCACAAAAGAATGATATATAGAATGAACTACCATCGCCCATCAGAATGATGACAGAAATTGACTGGCCAAGTTTGAGCTTTATATGTATCAGAGGTCCAGGCTCAATTCTCTGTCCTGATATATCTCACAGCTTGCCAGGTTTCTGTCAAAGGCATCTCCTCTGTCCAAGAAATCACCATTAGCTTTTCCCATTGCCGAGATCTCATGAATGGACGAGGGGTTCAAAACATTTACTTGACACGGAAAGCTTTAGATTGACAACAAGCAGCAATAGCTAACATTTTATTAAGCTCTTATTCTTTGACCAGGCTCTGGGCTAAGTGCCTTATTTATTCAATATCTCCCTTAATCCTTAAAACAACACAGTGAGGTAGATACTCTTATAAGGTTTATATTACACATAAGAAAACTGAACTTTAAGAAGATTAAATAATTTTTCTAAGATTGGGAAGTTAACAAGTGGAGAAGCCAAGAGTTGATTCCAGAAGTCTAACTCCAGAATCCAGGCTCTTTTAACAAGCACATTACAGGGGCGCCTGGGTAGCGCAGTCGTTAGGTGTCTGCCTTCGGCTCACAGCGTGATCCCGGCGTTCCAGGATCGAGTCCCACATCGGGCTTCTCCACTGGGAGCCTGCTTCTTCCTCTCCCACTCCCCTGCTGTGTTCCCTCTCTTGCTGGCTGTCTCGCACATAAATAAATTTAAAAATCTTAAAAAAAAAAAAAAACAAGCACATTACAATACCAAATCAGTAAGCATCCATGCCTGATCAAACTATTGCCCATATCAGTAAGTTATATTGTATGTTGCTACCGTCCTATAAATTTTACTCAGAAAACACACAAGCTTTGTTCTCAACTAGATTGAGACTGGTTTCTACTCCCCCATATTCTCAAAGGACTAATTCACTGGAAGTGACTACAGAACTTATGGATTTTATTCAGATTTCCTCTTTTCAGAGCAACAAGCCTGTTAAAGAGATGAGCTTGCGGTTGTTGGTTTTTGCAAGTCTGTTGACCTACGTTAAGACAATTTTCCCTGAAGTCAAACGTGTTGACACATGTGACACAGCATAAGCTGAGCTCCTTGGACCCTAAGCCCTGGCGATGACCTGATCTTTTCCCACCATGTAATTATGAATTGAGATTTGATCTTTACCACAAATTCCCAGATAATTGAGGTCAGTAAGAAAAGTTTAGTCTCAGTATCTGGGCATCTCAACTGTCCAGGTTATTTGTGGATCTACTGATAATAAGCTATCATTACAATAATGACAAAAGCCAGAAGCTGGTTAAATGCTTAATCTATGCCAACTAAGTGCTTCATGGGCCTATTTCACATATAACGAATTCTTAGGCAGACACTATCATTAACCCTATTTTGAAGATAAAGAAAATGAGATGGAAAGAGATTAAGCAACTAGCCCAAAGTCACATAGCTACTAAAAGGCAAAATGAGGATTTAGAGGGATACTAGAGTCCTTGAAAACCAAGTCATCATCTGGAGGTAGATAACCATGGATACGAATCATAGCTTTACCACTTACCAGTTTGAAAAATGAAGTGAATGGTCTTGCATGGTTATTGCAGGAATGACAGAAAAATGCACATAAAGCACCAAGTGCATGCCTGCCAGGATTCAGACACTCAGTAAATAATAGCTATGGTTAGTAAATAGAATGAATTGGAAATTTAACAAGTATCCCATAATTTTGATCCCTGTAATCAGTGAACATTTATAATTCAAACATCTGCCCTATATAAAATACACTCTTCTCTCCTTATTAAGTGACTAAATTACTCAGCTAATCAACTCTACATCCCCCTTCCTGCTGCTTTCTTAGAGGTGATCTGTGCCTGAGACTCTCTCAGATACTTTAATGCTACGTAATTTAAAAAGTGAAATAAGTATTTCTTTTGTCCTTTTGTCCTTTCTAATGAATTCAAGATATTTTTCCAATGGCTTTAGCTATACATGTTAGCAATGGTCCAGAACTCCCCCGGGGGTAAGATGAAAAACAAGGCCAGCCAGAGTATCCTGGTGACCCAGCAGCCCTGCCATAATAACCTATTTGGGGATGACATGGTAATCTGGTTCATGGCATTTGGCTTCGTGGTTCTGATTATGACATATGATGATTCAAGTTTACTCATATACACACCAGAACTTCATAAAATGACCTTTTCCAAGGTCCTTGAGGTTCAGCAGGGAGGGAGGGAAGACACTGAGTTGCTCTAAACAAAGCAATATTTGTTTTCACACCACTTGCTTAGACAAGTGTCCCCTCACGTGCAGCAGCTATTTGCTATGGGGCTCTTGGCAGAGTGACTAAAATGTGACCAAAATTAAGGACAAATTCTGCAGTCCCCTGGAAAATCACACTCCCCAGGAAATGTTAGCCACGAGATTGTAGCACAGCGAATTATTTCTTGTCCTTCACTTCCTTGCTCACTCTTTTCCTGTATGGCCATTTTAAAAATGGTTGAATAGACTATTTATCAGGACCTGCTATGTGCTTTGTACATATGGTACCAGGTCTATGGAGAACAGAGCCCGGGGTAAAATTATTTACCATCTTTGGGATTCCTTCTCCTGGTCTGTAAAATGAAGAGTTGGACTGCATTAGTAAGTCCCAAGTTTTATACATAGCTTAATAAAGCAAATTCAATGTTACATTTCATTTAAAAAATATATAAGAAAAATACTTTCAGGAACCACAGAAAATAGAGATTGACAAACATTTCTTAGCCAGTAGAGATATAAGAAGCATAGACTCCCAACCAAAGGGCCATTTGAATCTGCATGAGGACCAGGCATGTGATATTTTTTATGTTCTCAACCTCATAAAATTGATTGAGAAACTCTGGACCAGATAATCTCTAAGGTTGTTTTCAAGTTCAAGAAGTCTATGATTCTACAAGAGTTTGTCCCACTAAGAATTGGTGCTTTTATAGCTCAGAGAAGAGAGATGTAGTCTTAGAGAAGTGTAAATAATTAGGTGTTAAGAGGTGATCTGTCATTTCCAACGTTGACTTCTGATTGTTGGTTTGTAGACAAATATGTGATTAATTCTACTGATATTGACCAATAGTCTAATTAATTTAGGCCCAAAGTCAATTTTTGCCTTGTTTTTATCAACTCCACTATCTTAATGGCCTAAATTAACCAGATAACTTAGTTAAGAGATATTTATTAAACTATTTCTGTTAAACTTTGACTCTTGTGCTTTGCAATCAGTTAAGTAATAAATTTAAAGGAAACAGCAATATCTTAAGTTCTTTCCTTTTAAAGCCATGTTTTATATGGATTTTCTTTATATATGAGCTTTGTCTATGAATTCAGAATGATCAGACAAAAGAGAAGAGAAATAAGATTAAACACCATAAAGGAAAACATCAAAGAGCAGAGAAACTGGCAAGAAATTGGGAGACATTGACTGGACTTAGGGGGAAAAAAAGTGAGGAATAAAATCCAAAAAGAATTTTTAGGGAAAATCCCTGTGTAAAGGAAAAGAAGAGAGAGATACTACATAGGGTGTGTTTCATGACTCATATGCATTGGCTCTGTACCTGGATGATTCATTTGGTGGAAAACATAGCTGGGAAAGAGAATTTTTCACTGGCCCCAAACTTTTTTAGTCATTTGAAGCTTCATTTTGTGTGCATATTTTGTCTCACTTCTGCAAAATGGAAATACTAATCGCTTTTCAGAAATAGCCCTGGTCATTGGAGTTTATCTGTATAGCCACTTGAGATTTAGAATTAGATCATGGACTTTGGAATATGGAAAGTCTTTAAGAAACTGGGACAGGTTTGTTCCAAGTGACCTCTCTTTTCTCCTGACAGGAATAGATAGATAGTAGGTCCCCCAAGGGAGCCCTGTTAAGTCCGAAGGGGACAATCTGCCCGTTGGAAGGTACAGACTAGATCAGTGCTTTTCAGACTTTTTGGATCATGACTCATAGTAAGACATACATTAAACATCAAGACTCAGTCCCAACACACGTATATGTTTTATGAAACAATACCTTACTACATATGTTATACTTGATATTTTCTATTCTATTCTATTCTTTCGTGGTTAAGTAAATACTGGCCAAGATCCATTAAATAGATTCTGTAACTCACTATTAGATTTCTAGGTGTGCTCCCCAATTTCTATCCTGTCTGCAACCTTCCCTAAACACACACATCGCTAAAATACACTATAGCCAGTTTTTAGGAGCCTCTCCCTCACACTCCACCCTCATGCTGAAATGCTCGCATTTTCTTGAACACCATGCTGTCTCTCACATCCTTGCACATGTCATTCTCCTTCTCTACTCAAAGCACTTTACCATTTTCTCACTCCACCTCCCCTTTCTTCATCAAGCTCACTCCTGCTAAGACTCAATGCAGAGGTCAACATTCCTTCCCTTCAGGCTATACTGACCTGTTTTCTGTATTCTCCTGAGCATCCTGGGCTTATCTTTATCTCAGCCTTATCATGCTGTGTTATGGTGATCCAGTTATATGTTCTTCTTCCCCACTAGACTTGCCTTATTTATATCCCTAAGAAGTGGTCTAAGGTTTGACACCATATCCGATGAATACATTTTGGTTGAATGAGAGCCTGCCTATTGTTAGGCAGTTCGTACTGAGTAGCCACATCCTTGTAAGTTATAGTCTGTTTACTGCAAATAAGAAACTATTGTTTTTTATTGAAAATACTCACCTTAGTTGCAGTAGATGTGTTGATGCTCATTAGAACCCAATTTCTTTTTTTTTTTTTAAGATTTTATTTATTTATTTGACAGAGAGAGAGAGAACAAGCAGGGGGAGCAGCAGGCAAAGGGAGAGGGAGAAGCAGGCTCCCCGTTGAGCAGGGAGCCTGACGTGGGACTCGATCCCAGGACCCTGGGATCATGACCTGAGCCGAAGGCAGACGTTTAACTGACTGAGCCACCCAGGCACCCCTAGAACCCAATTTCTCTTGCTTACGGAAGATAGTATAGCAAAGTAGGTAAAAGTTTGGGCTTTGAAGCTGCACAGAGCTGAATTTGAATTCTGGCACATGAGTTACTAGCTCTGTAACTGTAGGGAAGTTACTCAATTCTTTAAAATCTCAGTTTCCTCATCTGCAAAATAGGAATAATAACATCTATGGCCATTGTTAGGATTGTGTAGATGTTAAATAATGGAATGTAAGCTCCATGACGGTAGGAATAGTTGTCACTTTGGTTCATTGTCATGAATTTATGAGTGCCTGGCACATACTTGTATCAATGAATAGTTTGTTGATAATAGGTCCTCAATACTTTATAGCAGCTCTAATTCATGTGAATTTCTCATCAAGTTTTGTACAGGATTCCTTAGAATACACATGATGTGCATAATAATTTCTTATAAATGCTTTAATCAGAAGTTAGGCTCCTACCCATGAGGTGATACTTCCAAGACCCTGACATTCAGTGACTCAAGATGCACATAGAAACATTGGTCTTCCTAAAGAAGGTTGTATTTCATGCTGTTAGGATAGAATTTTTAGCCTTTTCAAAGTTGATTTCATGGAGGTTCTTTAGTTCTCTTTTTGAGTTGCCACGTATATGGCTGTTTGATTCTTGCTTTGTTCCTTATCTCTCTCTTCTAGTTCCATGAGCCATATCATCATTCACTACGTGTTCAGTAGACTCATGCAGATTCTGATTCAGGGTCTTGAGGAAAATGACTGCATTTCTCAGTGTTCCTAGACTTGTTTCCCTCCCTTCCTCTACAGAGATTTTGTGTGAGATCCATAAAGATGGAAAATCCATTATTACCTAATGTCCTTCACTGTTTCCCATATCATGAATGGATGTTTGTATTCCAAGGTCTCATCTTAGGCCTTTCCCATTTTCAGTACTTTTATAAGTCACTTCTTGTGCCACATAATAAAGGTATTGTTTTAAGTTTTTCCGAATGTCATCAGCTTACAGACATCTCTCATTTCTACCAGGAAGAAAAACAAAGAAACAAATTTTAAAAAGCAATTCTCAAACTCTTCCACAAACCAGGACAAATAAAGTGATGGCATTGCTTATTTTTATAATCCATCCAAATGAAAAGAATGAAAAGAATTCTCATAAGCACATACTCACCTAGCCTTCACTTCTTCATGCATTTATTCAAAATCCACTTGATTATAATATTTGCCACAGAATCTTTTAAGTAGTTGTGTTAAATGATCCAGATTATAGCCATTGTGTTTGCTTGCCTTATATTTCACATGGTAAGAACAGGGTTGTCCTATTATTCCCTACTCTATATAAAGGTCTTCCAAAAGCTGTTTTACTCATTTGTGAATGAATTTAGGTATCGTTTCAAAGTGTATTCCTTATCATAAATTCCTCAGATATATACTAAGAAACCATGTATTAAAAAGAATGGTACATCCTGTGATATTATGCTAATTTAATATCTTACTAAATTCATCAACAGAATGATACATTAAAACATTTTTGTTCTCACATTGATTTTTGTTCTCAAACTTATGATTACGCCTATCACTATAGTCATATCAGGCTGGTGAGGCTCTTCATTAAAATTTTGGAAATAGGAGGACAACTATATTTTGGGGGAAAGAGAATACATTTTGGTAAGTGGAATTAAAAGAAGGAGAAGCTGGGGCGCCTGGGTGGCACAACGGTTAAGCATCTGCCTTCGGCTCAGGGCGTGATCCCGGCGTTATGGGATCGAGCCCCACATCGAGCCCCACATCGTGCTCCTCCGCTATGAGCCTGCTTCTTCCTCTCCCACTCCCCCTGCTTGTGTTCCCTCTCTCGCTGGCTGTCTCTATCTCTGTCGAATAAATAAAATCTTAAAAAAAAAAGAAAGAAAGAGAAGCTTGCCTGACTAGGCAATAGGTCTCACTTAGTGGGTTCAGCGACGAGGGACAGAGGAGACCACAGAAGGGCAGAGCTTTCAGGAGAAACAAAGATGGTTAACATTTACGGGGCACCTACTATGTGCTAAGTGCTTCCCAGTCTTTTACATCCACACTGAAACTATGGGGAAGCTTATTGCATATGTTTGAAAGATAAGTAAACTACTGCCCATAGAAACAAAATTTTTTTAGTCACCTGTCCAAAGTCACTCAGCTCTAGGAGGCAGAGTTCAGACATGAACCCATGTCTTTAAAAACTCGTGCTCTCTCAATTGACTACACAGTCCCAGGATATTCCAACCTCTATGCAGCCATTCAGGTGCATGTTGCACTTGACATCATCTAGATTTCCACCTTAAAAGCATTCCCAGACAAACTGAGGAGAGGTTCCACGCAGTGGAATTGAGATATCATTTTCTCCATCTTGTACCCTGAGGCCATCGCTATAGCCTGAAATGTCTTTTATATGGATCTGAAAACATACAGTGAAGCAGAAAGCACTGTGTTCATGGTAGCCATTCCTATAGTACTTCTAAATAATAATAAATTTGATTGCAGAATGAAAATATTACAAGGAAAATAGCATACTATGATATAAACTCATAAAGGCGTGAATATTAAAATCCAACTGAATGCATCTTGGGGCCATTTGCTCTATTGCACAAACACAGGCATCCAGAGGGATGTTTCTCTACAGGGTTCTTGCTTCTATCTCCATGTGAGAAGACTTTCAAGGGTCCTGTTTCATTCTCAGAGTTGAAAGGTTTATCCTGCAGTTAGCAGAGTGGCTGGTTGAAGCCAATATTTTTCTTGAGTAAATTTATTTTCTGGTGATTTTAGTTCCCCTCATGATGAGACTTCCTGAGATACCGACTCTAGAAGGGAATATTATCAGTTTAGTTCTGGGAGCCTGGTCAGCACTCAGATTGCATTACTGGCTGCAGCCTGGGACATCGCTTCTGGCTGGACTCACTTTTCCTTCCCGCCCAGCTGCCTGAAAACTTTAGTATGGTGGAGAGGAGACTGTAGCAACATCTCCCAGCTAAGAGATCAGCTAAGTCACTGCATTTTATTGATTGTGAGCTCCTTATTTATTCTACCCTCTCATTTCATAGGTGAGGGGCAGATTTGGAATGACTTCCTTATGCTCACAGTGCTGATGATAGAGTATGGGCTCAAATCACATCCCCTGGTTTGAGTCCAGAACTCCTTCCATTCCCCAGCCACTCACTTATTAATACATTCATCAAACATTTATTGGATGCCTACAGCGTGTGAGTAGCTGTGAGTTCAAAGGTGAATTATGACTTGGACCCTGCATTCAAGGCCTTTTACCCTGCTTGGTGTTTTTTATTTCCCAGAGGGTCTGAGTTCTACTCAGAAAGTGACTCATTGCCAGGGCAATCTCTCTACCTTGGATGGATTGGACAATCACATTTGGTCATGTACAACTCCATTTCTAGTATCCAAATATATTCTTCATAAATGGCCTATTCTTTGGTCTTCTAACTTTCTGACAGGGGTGCCTCAACCAAACATGGCATTATTGATAAACAGTATTTAAATGGGTGAACTCTGAAGATCAAGCTAGTAATACTACCAGTAGACTCCATCTTCTCCCTAGTAAAAGAGAGTCAGTACAGACACATATGCTTGAGTGTATATGTGTGCATATGTGTGCATATATGTGCATGGGGTATGGTTCTCTGAAACAGAAGAAGAGTGTTTGTTTGCTCATGAATGGACCACAGTAGAAACTACGAATATATTCTTGCCCTTACACAGCTGCAACACTCATCAGTCTACCACTATTGATTGAATAAGCAGAATTTTTGTCAATTGGTAATTTTTAAGAATTTAAGAACACTCTCTTCCCTTTATTTTAAGAACCTATCGTAGAACTTCTCCATTTGACTGGCCAGTATTTCCTGAGGGCTTGCTGCGTTCCCAGCCCCGTAAGCCCTTTGGGCTATGGGAGACTGAGTCAGAGGTCCTGATCCTCAAGCCACTTTCACATTCTTCTTGGGGCTGTCATTCTTTATCCAGCTGATCCTGAGGTAGAACTCATAATGTTATCTCTGTGTCACAGAGAAGGAAGCTGAATCCCAGAGAGGTTTAGTGACGTGCCAAGACCCTCAACACTAGTGACTAATAAAACTGGGACTGGATCCCCATTCTTCTTGCCACTAGGACAGTGCTCTTTTTGGTTTTTGTCCTGTTTTGTTTTGTTTTGTGTTGTTTTCATCTATACCAGTTTGCCCGCCCTTTTTAAAAAAAGCAAAAACCAAAGCAGAGATTAGAGAAATTCTTGCAAACTTGTGTGACCTCATGATACAAGTATGAAATAAAAATGGTAAACTTCATTTTAAATACTACCTGAAACTTGGTCACAAATCTCTTCTGTAATTCTTTCTTCCCCTGGGCATAACCAAGTTCCTTTCCCAAATGACAGGTTTGGTTTTTCCATGCATGTGAGTTGTTACAAGGACCTTTTCCTTGCAGGAATTGCTGCTGAACTTCTCCTAAGGAATGACTTTGTGATGGGAGAAATACAAGAAACATGTTCACTAGACTTTTACAACTGTGGAGAAAGCTCCTGCTGAAGCTTGGAGCTTGCTGTTCACGCAGCTGATCAACTTTGCTGGAAGGTGGCCATTAGCCTCCTGAACCACAGAGGCTTGCACTAGTCAGTTACAGTAAGCCTAGAAGCAGAGAGGGATTAGAACACAGCTTCACCCAGTGAAAATGGGGAAAACTACACTGCTTGCAGATCCTACTGCGCTGTTTCTATACTGGTTGCTAGAGGATTTAAGAAGGACCAGAAAAGAAGGGACCCAGGGGCTTTGGAGAAAGGAGGTGATAGAAACAAAACAGACCCTGTGTAGCACCACTCCCTAGTTGGGTGACATTCATGAGACCTTCCCCTGCACCAGTTTCCACATTTGTCAAATGAGCAAGAAAAACAAAAAGAATTACAGCTTGCTCAGTTTGCTAAGTTTCCCTGATGGTCATCCTCCTGTTATCTGTGACCACAGCGTGGGCCCTCATGTTGTGTGGTGTGGGAGAATCTAAAAACTGGTTTTTGGCTGCTGATCACCTTATTTGATTTATTGTCAGCAGATGACATTCAAATGAGCTTGCATTTGCTGAGCAAATCTGGATGGGCAGTGGAAGGTGGAAACAGGGAGTGGCCTGGGTGGCGGCAGGAATTAGAATAATAATCCCTTGCATTTTAGAGATTGCAGAGCACTTTCCCACACATTGTGCCATTGGATCCCTGCAAAGTCCTGAGAGGGCAGGTGGTATTTTTAGCCCCATTTGACAAATCAGAAAATTGATATGCTAAAAGGTGAAGTAATGGCCAGAATTCACAAAAAAATGCTAGTGGTAATATAAAAAGTAGAATAAAAGCCAAGCCCTTGCTTCCTTTTGCAACACACCAGAGAGTGATTAGAATCTACCATAAGGCATTTTAGCTATACTCAGATAATCGGCAACTGATTGTAGCATACTGTTAACACAGGACTCCGACATCATTTTCCTTCTGGGCCTTTAGAACTTCTTTGCCTTCACCTCCCCTCCCCAGCCTCCTCTTCACCCAGTAATTCCTTCATTTTATCAGTCAGATGCCACATTCTTCAAGAAGTCCCCAAGACTGTGTTAGGTGACCATCCTATAGGTTCTCTTGACTCCCAACGATCACCATTCTCTCCTTACCACTGTGATTTAATTGCCTGTATCGAAATATAACTCTACCTAGACACTAAGATTAGTTATTCATAAATCATTCAGTAGTGGTTATTTCTTCACCATTATAACCCCAACCCCTAGCACGATAAACTGTCTAGATAAATATTTCTTGAATAAATGCTGCATGATCTGCTGTAGCCAAGAGGGCATTTTGCTTCCACATTACCGTCAGCACTAGTCAGAGGAGATTGAAAGCTCTTTTAAAACCATCTAGGACAGTACTGTTTCCAGAAGAAGGCTCTTAGGAAATGAAACTCCAGCCATTTGCCTAAAATGTTAGGTCATTCCCAGAAGAGGTAGAGTTGAAAGAGGACAAGAAGTGTGATAAGGATGGAGGTTAGTGTTCGTGTAGCTATATGGGGAAAGAGGTAAGAGCAGATATTTTTGGAGTTACTGGAAAACTTAGCCATGACACCCGGACTGCTCATGTGTCTGGTGCTATTGCTGGGAACCAAGCTTCACGCCATTCCTCTATCAGATACCAGTTTCCAGAAAGAGACTTGAACTTGCTATGGGGTTATTTATAACTGTATCTTACTAGTTTGTGCCAGGTTAAAATACCCTACTATACCACTGATGTATATTATCAGAACCACATATACATAGAATATGATAAATATGGTAGATGAAGAGCAAGGCTTAGGACTCACAAGTCGTCCATGAAACCCAGCACTTAACCTAGTACCTAAATATACAAAATCCGTTGAAGTATTCAGGAATTAACGAATATATGAATGTAATCATCATAAAAAATCAATTAGTCCAACCTTGGCAGTGAGGCCATTTCTGCAGTGGCAGAATCTTAAAGAACATGCAGAGCTTGACAAGGGAGGAGCATTACAGGCACTGGACTGAACTTTTAGCAAAAGCAGTCATAGGCAGTAGTAAACAGATGGGCAGCATTCTAGTAAAACATTATTTGCAAAAATAGGCAGCCGATTGTGTTTGGTACACCATAGTTTCCTGACCCAGGTGTAAATTAATAGCTACTCAGTCTCATTTTTACGATTTCATTTCCTTCTGAAAAATCTCTCCTTTGTTCTCTGTTGCCTACAGACTGAAGCACAAACTCCTGATCTGGGTGGTGCTTTCAACCCCCCCTGATACTTTTTCTTCTTTGTGCTCAACTCACATTGTTCTGTACCAGTGACACCACTCCTAATGCTTTCTACTTAACCAAATTCTACCCATTCTTCATAGTAGATATTCCCAAATGGGGATAGAGGGGACATATCAGAGTCATCTGGGAAGCCTTTGACATTAACAGTGCTCATCTCCCACCCTAAATTCTGATAATGGGTGGTGGGGAGGTGGGGGTAGGGACAGGTATAGCTTGAAAATGTTGCTAAGCTTATTCAGACAATTCACAATTCCCACTCTCCCCTCAAACCACTGCTTTATAGCACTACTAAAATCCCACTTCCTCCAAGAAGCCTTCCCATACCCCACTCTCTTTCTTTGGACTCCCTTAGCCCCTCATTGGTCAAAAAATTCATTTTTAGCACTTATGATATTTTTTGGCTATTTAAGTGTTTCACGTGCCCCGGCATTGCTCTAGGTTCTGGGGATACAGTAATGAACAGGACAGTAAAGGGCCTTCCCTCTGCAGATTACATTCTAGTGACAAGAGAGACAGAAAATAAACACGTGCCCATGAGAGTGAAGAAGATCATTTCAGATAATGAAAACAAAACAAGCTAATGGGATAAGGAGTGACTGGAGAGGGTAGATGGAAGGATACAAAGGTGCTACTTTATTTAGGAGAGTCAGGAAGGGCTTAGGGAATCTATCACTGAGCTAAAATCTGAGTGCAGAGACCCAGGGGAAGATAATTATAAGCCAAGGGGATAACACATTTACCTTTCTTTTCTCTGAAAATGTCATTGAACATAGCATGCTGTAGTAGAAAGCCTAGGAGATGATTAAGAACAGTTCTCTCATTTAGGATTGCCAGATAAAATATGGATGCTCTTTTCAAATGTGAATTTCAGATAAATAACAACTATTTCTACTTTTAGGGCTAATTATAGTATAAGAACTAAAAATATATATGTTATTTATCCGAAATTTAAATTTAACTGGATTCTTTGTTTGTTTCTTGCCAAATCTGACAACTCTACATTTTACTCATAGGAAAAAGTGACCCAGGGCGATTTGTGTCTAACATCATCCAACTTCTTGGAGCTGAGCTAGAATAAAATCTGAATCTAAAGCAGAAGCAATTCAATTTCGTGTTGATATTTTAGAAAATTTTATATTGCTTTCTAATTGTTTCACTGGGTAGTAATTTGTCTCCTTGACAACTCCTCAAAGGCATGTTCTCCGTGAATATTTATTTATTTATTTATTTATTTATTTATTTATTTATTTTTTGTCATACACTAAGTACATTAATATTTAATTCATTCTTGTGTCCCCCTACAATTGCAGGACTGCAATAGAAGTACTATTCTGGGTACAAAAGGGACATGGCCTCTGTCATCCAGATAATAGGGAAAATGTGAATCCCTAAGTCATTTTAAGTCAGCTTAGAACATGACAATGGGTCCCTGCAGCAGAATGCGATGGCACTGGTATTTCTAGCAGGGAGAGATGGCCTCCAGTGTGGGAATCAAGGAAGCCTTCAAGTGGAAGTTAACATCTGACTTGGGTTTTGATTGTGGTAAGGATTTCAGCGAAGGGGATAGGGCATCATCCAGGCACAGAAAACAGCACATGCTAGGATTGGGTGGTGAAAATAATAGGACTTGTCTGGGGAGCGAGTCCATCTCTGTGGTCGCAGCACAGAAGAAGAGGAGAAGAGTGTGTGACGTTGGACCTGGGTTATGTAGAACTGTGAATACCGAATGACGGTATTCAGATGCATTTGATAGGTCATGGGAGTCATGACCAAAAACTTAAAGAAGTTTTTGAGTTGGCACTCAATGTAAGAAGAGGTACAGATGAAGAAACTCAGTCGTTCAGTGGTGCAAAACATGGAGAACCATGAGAAAGTGACTGTAAATGCCCTGGCTAGTTAAGTGAGGGCCGGACTCTAATGGACAATGAGAAAAAAGAGGAACTGGATGCAATGGATATTTCTGCAGTAGAACCCACTGAGCCTGCTAACTGGTGGATTATAGAAATTGAGAAAAGATGGAGGCATGAAGAGAAAGCTGGGATTTGAAGTTTAGATGAGTAAGAGAATGGTGGCACCATTCATAAAAATATGGAGGTCTGGGTAAAGGGTGGATGGTAGGTCAGAAGAAGATAATGGCTTTATCTTTTTAAACACAGCATTATGGAATTTCATAGCTACAAAAAGTCATGATTATGCCCAATCCCTTTGCATGAAGGGGTACAGGTGATGGAGTTCAACTTGGCCTTTATCTTGTCAGTGAGGTAGGAAATTGTATCTAGGGTAAAAGTGAGAAGACAGAAGTGGGAATGTTCACCTGTGGGGAATCTGTATCGAGATGATAAAACTGCACTTAGGGCCCTGCTGGGGTTAGAGTCAGGCATGTGGGGTGGATGTAATGAACTTCGCCTTGGTGCTTTCAACTATGGCAGCAGAAGAGAAAATATGGGCAGTGGGGTTTCCTAGGAGTTCCCAGGTGGTGGTGAGTGTCGCTGTTTTATGTATCACTGTTGATGGGATTTGTGTTGGATAGAGTCAAGCAGACCAGGCGATATGGGGAGGAATTAAGGGCAAAAGTCACGTTTACATTTATGAGATTCATCCCTCTTGTCCGTGGCGATTGAATGATTGATTTGACCACCACACAACCTTGCAAATACATAGCTACCCCCTTCTCTAGTGGAAAGAGAGTCTGATTATGGGAGGTGGTTAAACAAAGGGTTATTTACATTTCTTTTCTATATGCTTTCCTTGGGTAGAAAATGGGGGGCTTGATGGGTATGTTTCTGATATATACAAAACTCTGTTAAAATTGCATTTAGACACAGTTTGTAGAAGATTTGCTAACAAGGTCTTCATGATCTACTCTATAGCACTACATACACCCTGTGTGTAGAAAAGAGGTTGCAACATGTTCTACGTAGTTTTCGTATACCCTGTCAACTCAGTCAAGAGGGTGAGGTTCAATGAACATACTGGTATTTTGAAAGAAGAAAATTGTAACATTATGAGGGTTTGAAACTTTAGCATTCACTGAACTATTCTTAGTTATTTGGAAATGATACACACTTAGTCCTGGAAAAAGATGTAAGGGAATACTAACTGCCATTTGGTCATATCTCTCCGGGAAGGCCCTCTGCTAACCACTGTGCAATCCAAATATAAATAACTGGGTACACTTTAAGACGTAAGACATAATGTTCTGAAAAATGATGTACCAGAATGGTCAGAAATGTAGACAAGTATGTGATTGGTATGTCAAGTGGGTTTAAGAAACCTCCAAATTACTCAACCTCCCTTGAGACTCAGTTTCTTCTTCTATAAAATAGAGATAATGCTCCTTCTAACTCTCCAGCATCTATGAGAATCAGATGACGGGACATATGAAAGAGCACTTTGCAAATCGTAAGGTAAGTATGATATGATGCTTAGTGGGTGTATGTCCTTTTCAGTCGCTCATTGCAGGTGAAAGTGAAGGAAGACTACCCAGATTGGAAGCCTCAGAAGTGTACAAAGTGTAGCAGGAGGATGAAGAGCTGTGCCTTTGAAGTCGGACCGTGAGGGTAGAACATACTAGGGCTATGGTTTCAGGCAAGGTATTTAACCCTCTTGAGACACAGATTCATCCGTAGAGTAGAGATAAGAACACTCCGTACATTTACCAAGAGAAATAGATAGTTGTAAGAAAGCGCTCCTCGTGGCACCTTGTGCGTAGAAGACTCCCCATGAATGGTGTTTGTTACTGGAATTCTGTAACGACAATAGCAATTGTAATAGTATCAAAGCCTCCAGCAGCCACTTAGTGCTGCTGATGTGCAAGCTATCTGACAAACATGGACCTCTTGGGTACCTGTTTTATGGTTTCATTGTTTAGGGGAACCCTTGCCAGGCTGAGAACAGAGAGCAGGCCTGGGACCCTGGCAGCTCGAGTCAGGCGGCCACTGGGCACTTATAAGACTCCGTGCCAAAGGCATCTCAGGTAGGAGGGCTTCTGAGGAGGTGAACTATTCTCTCCCTTCCCACCCCACTCTCCCAGCTAAGCCCTTTCCCTGTACTTCTTGATGAGTCTTAGAATAATAGAACATCAGAGCTAAAAGAGACCCCAGGACATCATCTCTTCCAACACTTGCTTTTCACAGCTGAAGACATGGAGCTCAGAGAAGCTGAGGAGCTTGTCTAGGGTGAAGTGATGATAAACCTGGAATGAGAACCCAAATCTTTTACTCTCAGTTCAGAACTTGCCCTTGGGAGGTGGTTTCACCCTCATTGTCTCAGTGCGAGTGCAGGATTATCTCCTTGAGAGTTGGGCTTGAATCTGCACGGAATTCCCTGGACAATGCTTTGCACCTAATAATTACCCTGAAAAATATTTTTAAATGGAATCAAATTTCTGGAATACTTAATTTCTCATATTCAGTTTTTAGAACTGGAGATCAACTTGGAGATCGTCTTTAAATGACCTGGTTCGTTTCTCTATGCTTCAGTACATTCAAATGCACCCTTCCGGCGGCAAGCTTCCTTCTCGAATTCTGCCGGACAGCCGATCCGTCTGTCCCCGGCTCTCTCGCTATCCCAGTGCAGAGCTCTGTGCCAGTGCTTTTGTTGACATAACACAGGATAGTGACTAAGAGTGAGATCTGGAATCAGCAGAGAATGAAGATCCTGGCTGCAACTTACAAGATACTCAGTGACTCTAACCCTACGTTTCCTTGTCTGTAAAACGGGGAAGATGATACGTACGTCCTAAGGTGTTCAACATTAACAGTGTGCAAAGTCCTTAGTACGGGGCCTGGCGCATGGAGCACTGAGTCAGTGCCTTAGATTGTATCTGCATTTGCGCCTTGGTGTGTCTGCTTGCCCCCGCTAAACCCCGATCTTTTTCAGGTGCAGAAACTTGTCTTGGTTAGTTTTGTTTCTGTGGGGCCTTGGATGGTGTTGTCTGGTACATGGTAGATACTCAGTGTTTCCAGAAGGGAGGAAGAAAGAGAAAGGAAGGAAGAAGGGAGGGAGGAACCCTTGTGGGATGCGGCTGAGCTCCAACCGAAGGAACCAAAAACCTGGCTTCAGGCCCCACTTCCCAGTTGCTAGCTGTGGAGTGTTCAACTAGTCACTCAACGTGTGTGAAACTCATCCGCTTTATCAGCAAAGTGGGTTTCCTAGCATCTTCACCGCATCCTTAGGAGGATAATTTGAGGCAATGTACGTGAGAATGTTTTGTAAATTAAAATGGACTTGCTGAATTTGTTACGAGAATCATCATCGTTATGACAAGATCCACCTTCTCTGTCTTCTTGAATTTACTTAATAATTAGTTAGCCACTGTGCAGCGATGCCTGTCTGTGGAGTAGAAGGCACTGTGTCAGCCGCTGTGACAAGGTCTCTGCCTTCAAGATGTTTACAGCATGGAAGGGAGGTTAGGACCCGTGGCTTCGACCTGCCTCCGTGAGTGGCCAGCGGCTGTGACTTCCGAAGTGACCCCTAACAGCACACACATGCCAGGCTTGCCCAAGCTCGTCTTTGGAATGCTGCCTCCTTTGTGAAATGTCACCAGCGTCATGTTCTCATTTCCCTCATAACACACATTTTAAAGCAGCAAGCTGTATTCCCCATGACGTAAATGGTACAGTGGCACAGCAGCAGGGCAGAGGGGGGCATGATGCCAACGGAACAGAAAGTCAGGGGCTGATTCCCGGCAGCCACTTCCCCACTCTGAGCACCGCATACGGGACGCTCTGGGACTTCCGTCTTCACTCCCACGCCCAGACCATCTCTTTCCTTAGGTATAAATCCCCAAGTGTGTAGGTCTGAGAGCCCCTGGAGAAACACAAATAAAGAGAAATTTTGTTTCAGTGCCTCTTATACTCCATCAGGGAGCCATAAAGCCTTTTCAGTGTAAAAGTAGCTCCTTATTATAGACACTCCCTGAAAGCATTGCCTCATTTCCCCAAATCCAAATGCAGATTTTTTTTTTTTCACCTACTCCTTTCATCTAAATGAAGCATTTAAGTGGATAGGAAACCTGCCTTCTTAACTCTGGAGGCTCTGCTTTCTCCAGAGTGTTTAGAAGGTTTAGCTCACGTGGGTATTGTATTAGTTTTCTATTGCTCTTGTAACAAATTGCACAAACTTTGTGGCTTGAAGCAACACAAATCAGGGTCTTGGCAAGGCCGTTCCTTTCTGGAGATTCTAAAGGAAAATCCATTTTCTTGCCTTTTCCAGCTTCTAGAGGCTGCCTGCATTCCTTGGCTCTTGGCCCTAGTCCATATTCAAAGCCAGCAATGGCTGGTTGAATCTTTCTCACATTCCATCACTCTGACACTGACACATCTGCTTCCCTCTTCCACAAAGACTTTTATACACTGGGTCTTCGGTGATAATCCAAAGCAATCTCCTTATTTTAAGGTTAGCTCATAAGCAACCTTATTCTCATCTGCTACCTTAATTCTCCTTTGCCATGTGAGATAATATATTCACAGGTTGCAAGGATTAGCGCAGACTTCTCTTTGAGAGACCATTGCTCTGTGTACCACAAGTATTGAGAGTGACGTCAAGATCTCTGGATGTCTCTGTAGCAGTGTTTGGCAAACAGGGTCCGTGGCCAGCCACTTGTTTTTGCAAATAAAGTTTTATTGGAACCCAGCCATGTGCATTTGTTTATGTATTGTCTGTGGCTGCTTTCATGCTTAAATGACAGAGCCAAATATTCACACAGAGACCATATGGGCCACAAACTTGAAAGGATTTCTGTCTGGCCTTTTTAAAAAGTTCACTGACTATTCTCTGTAGCACCGCATCTATCTCTGATTGTGAGCATACCTCCACAGAACATCGCTCGGGGAACTTCTGGATAGCTTCTTCATGTTCCACTCCCTACCCCACCCCCAACACTTGTACTTTGTAAAGTTCTAGCAGTGCTTTGCCTGCCTCTCCTGCTCTTCCCCTCAATGCCAGAAAACTACTGAATCTTCATAGTAACTCCAAGCACTGTACTGTATTCTCTCTTTACTTTGATACATGCTGGTCCCTTTGCTTAGAGTGCATTTACCTTCTTTCTCTGTCTCCTGCCAGGCAAGCTCCTACTCATCCTTTAAAATCCTCCCAAGGCATAATTTCCTCCAAGAAGCCTTCCCCAGCACCCCTACCCAAGGAGAAGTAATTACTCCTATTCTCAAAACAGTCTCTCAGACTATAAGTACCTTGGTGGCAATGACGGCTGTATTTACCCTTCTTGGTATCCTAGCATAGGGGCTGATGTATTATGTATTCAATAAATATTAGTCTAATTGAATAGTACTTTAAATATTGCCGGTCAGAGATGAGGCACAATATAGTGGCAATAACAACAAGTTCTATAAAAATTCAGAATTGGTGTCTGCTGTTACATGGAGGCTGTATGATCTTGCAGATGTCAATTCTCTTCTCCTGGCCTTGGTCTCAATGCCTATGAACCAAGGAGTCGGGTCTCTGAGACCCCTCCAGCTCTAATGGTTCTCTCCATTATGGAAAATTTGGCCTGGTTCCTTGCTGATGCTGAGGATAGAGAAATCTCCTGCATTAGGTTTGTGCCCTGCAGAGCTGGAAATCACCCAAGGTATATATCACTCATGGCATTGCTTTGACTGTGTGGCAACTGGGAACTGAGGAAATGGGGGAGGAGGCAGTGGAGGAAAATAAGGAGTTGGTGAGCTAATCTGGGGGAATTATGAATTTGTTATTGACCTTTCTCCTGGAACCAATTAGAAGATAGACACATGCCTTCAAGAGCCATGTCCAAGTAGTATGTGCTCACAATCCCTAGCCTATGATCCTTGTGGCAATCCATGCCCGGAGCTCTGACCACTCACTAGAGACCCACCCCAAATCCTTGTAACCGTATGGGAATCACACCAAACTCAATGTGGTCCATGTTTCTCCCTCCCTCTCCTCCAAATCCCTCACATCTGTCCGTGGTTCTCTTCTTATGTCCCACTATAGGACTAGAAACCTTGGTGACAGTTTTGGACACCTTCCTCTCCCTAGTCCTCTATATACCATCTCTTACGAAGAGACATCTTTTTTTTCTTCCAGGCATTACTTAGTATTTAACTCTTTTCTTCTATCCTATTGTCACCCTCTATTCTAGCCTGCATTGTTTTTAACTTAAGTCCCTGCCCTAGGGTCTTCCTGGGGTCCCTAACTCTAGCTACTTCCCATTGAGAACCATCTGACATAGTCCTGCTGGCCTACTTGTCCTCAATTGCAACTTCCCTCATGTGTATCCTCTGTTTAAGAGTCTTCAGTAGTCCAGATTCTTCTGCTTCGCTTCATAATTAGACCCATTCTGACTCTCTAACCATTTTTCTTCAACACCCTCTGCTCAGTAAGACTTGTCTCCCCACTGCTTTGCATTTCAGTATGGATTCCATGTCTTTCCTTCTTTGGTTACCTTTACCTGGCTCTTAATTAAGTTCAGTGCTCTTCCACAAACATTTATTAAGCACCTGTTCTGTTCATAGCACAGCACACCTTTGCAGCTCCCAGTTCTTTTCCAGTGGTCTGATGCTCAGTCCAGGGCACCCTTGCCATTTTCATTCTGTGTCCGTGCATCCCTGCCCCCCTCCCAGACTACACATTCCTTGAGGATGGCAATGATTGTGTCTTGTACTTCTGTGTACTCCCCACCGGGGCCCGCCATTAAGTCCAGATGCCCAGGCCACCTTTCCAGCCTCATTTCCCATCTCCCTTCCCACCTGTTCTGTCTTCTATACATTAATGATAATGCAGTCCACCTCACAAGGTTCTTTTGCAGATTAGAGATATTTTTTTCACGCCGACTCTCAGTTAATTATTGCTGTGATTAACAAGCTCTGTCTTATCCATCCTTCCCGTAGTTCTCCGGGTTTTGGTGTGCAGGCTCTTGAGCATTTGGAGTTAGAGAAAGTAACAAAAGAGATTTTATCACTACTAGACATAGAATTGCTTTTGCCTCCACATCCTGATTGGGACATTCCACACTCGACCCCATCGATGATGGAGGTTATTGCATTTTATTTTGCCTGTATATAAGGCAAGCATTTATTAAGTGCCTGCTGTTTGCCGGGTACTGTTCAGGGCTTGCCATTAGCAAATTTCAGTGGCCTTTTTTGTAGATGAGTCATTTTGGCTTCCTCATCTCAGACCCAGCCCTCCCTCCCTAAGAGGAAGTGCGGTATGGGAACTGCAATTCAAAGTTTTCACTGAGGGCTTGGTCCGGAGCCTTGGCCATGTAAAACTCACTCGCTCTCCACCCTCTCCAGTTCTCCTGAGGCCGCCAGGTGCCAGCTGGGGCCTTCTGTCTGCTGGCTGCCTGGGTTATTCAGTTTCAGAAAAATAATTTCTAATCCAAACTACAACCATTTGAAATTCATTCAAAGTGTAGCAGTAATTCATTCATTCAGTAAATTCAGTCAGTGAATAAATTCAATTCAGTAAGCGTTCGCTAAATTAAAGCAATCGCTCACCTGGACTGACTTAATCTCAAAATGCCTACATTGTATGGTTCCACAGTGAGCTTTGTAGTATAAGCTGTGTTTTAAAAGATCACGATTCCCTTGTTTACTCCTATTTCAAATAATACAAAGTCTCATAATTCAAGGACACTTTTTAAACTAGATGACATGGCAGTGTGTGGTGAGTGCTAGAACCGCCGCCATACAAAAACAAAACAAAACAAATTAAATAACAACACACCTTGGCTAGAGAAACAACTTTTTGAAAAATCACTATGGGAACCTATTATCTAGATTACGCCAGTTTTAAGGCTGCTCTGAGTCTGTGTTAAATTGATAGATGTGCGAAGCTGAAGCAAAGAGGCCAGAACGTCAGAAGTGACACATAAAACATTTACAGCCCTTCTCTGTATGTGTGTGTTCAGGGGGAGATTGATTTAGGCCAATATTTTTTACCTCGCCTGCACATTTTTGTTGGCGGGATTTCCCTGGTAAATATTGGTTTAAACCAAACACTGAAATCTTGAATCACGGTTAAACAGACACTGCATTATACTGCGTTAGACACTGCATGCGAAAGGGAGAAGCAGAGAAAGAGTGAGCACAGCTTATAGCTACCATCTTTCAAAGACAGAAAGGGAAAGTTAGAATTAACTGAAATTCTTCAGAGCTCGAGATGCCAAGAAAACCATTGCTGAAATACAAAATTCTGTTTTTCTACTGTCTGGAGTTGAGTTCAGTTAAGTGACGTAGTTTACAAACCAGGGGAAATGAGGGCAAGAGCGGAAGTACTGCTAAATCAGGAGAGATTGGCCAAAGGAAGCCAAGCTGTCTGTGCCATACGGGCTTGACTTCTTCTATATCCTCAATTTTTGTTCGCTGCTGTGTCAAGTTGGGTTGCCATGAAACTTGGGACCTGATTTTATATTTCGATGCTTTCTAGTTAGAAGTTCTGAATCTGTCACAGAAAACGACCGCTTGTCTACCTGCAAACAAGGCTGCAAAAATCATACTATTAACCTTTCTTACCACACACACACATGCACAAACCCCACCCCAAGGGAGTTGCTTGACTTTATTCATTCTGTGTCTACATTCACATCCAGAACTCCATAAATCGCCTGGAGAGCCTCTAAGTCTTGGTCTATGTTCCTTCCTTCCACCCCCACCACACCTGCACTCCCTACATTCCCACCCATCTCATTTTGGACACAGCCCAGGGCTGCTCAGGTGTTTCTAAGAATGTCTTCAGGAGGACCAGCTGTTCTATCTCTGAAATCTATGATTATCTCTGTTTAATTAAGTCATTGCAGCCCGCATTTGGGGGTAGATGATGATCAGATTTGAAAGAAGCAGGGACCCTGCTGAAATGAATGGTCAGCTCTACTGGAGACTGCCTGAGGGGAATACTGTTTTTATGTGATTCCTTTGGTTTTGTTTGATTTTGTTCGGTCTCTCTTCTCTTTCTTTTCTTCCTTTTCTTTTCTTTCTTGTCTTTCTTTTCTGTCTTATCTTTCTCTTTCTTTCTTTCTTTCTTTCTTTCTTTCTTTCTTTCTTTCTTTCTTTCTTCCTCCTTTCCTCCCTTCCTCCCTACCTCCCCTCCTTCCTCCCTTTTCTAAAAAATGTTTTTCATCAAATCCCAGGAGAGTTTGAGGTGGCAGAACTTGTAGGAAAAAAAAATTACTGAAAATGAAATACTCATCACACCTGGCTGAGGATGGGGGTCATCTGGACCAATTTTTTTTTTCTTATGTTCAGTTAGCCACCGTATAGTACATCATTAGTTTTTGATGTACTGTTCAAAGAATTCTAAATAGGACAAACTTCCAGAGGCCACCCTCGAGAGAGACTGTGTCAGTTCTAAAAGGTTTAGCCTGGGAATCACCCCCAAGAGACCAACATAATGATCGAGTATCAACTTTAGATTCAGACTTGGTTAAAAACTGAGTTCCAGCATGTATGTAGTATAACTTTGGGCAGACCTCAGTTTGCTCACCTATAAAATAGGAATAATAACTACTTAACGGGGTTGTTGCAAAAATTAAATGAGATAATATATAAAGTCTCTCGGATTAAAATAAAATGAAGCCCATCCGAATGTCTCCTTGGGATTTAGTAAACAGAGGCAGCCACGGAGGCATTCCTAATGGCACTGGAAGTAGACTGCCTAACTTTGAATTCTGGCTCTACTAAATCTCTGACCCTGGGAAAGTTACTGAATTTCTATGTTTCTCGTCTGTAAAATAAAATGATCTATTATATATAAAATAATACTCAGGTCACAAAATTCTGATGAAGATAAAATTAGTTCATGAATGTAAAGTGCCTAGAAAGTGTGACTGGTACTCAATGAATATTAACTATGATCATTATCGTTATTACTATGCCTTTTAAGACAAGCATCTGTGGGGTTATGAATGTTGGGGTGTTCAAGTCCTGGCTACAGGCTATGACCTAAAACAGTGCTGTCCAACAAAAATAAAATGCAAGCCCCATAGATAGTTCTAAATTTTATACTAAACATATAAAAAGAAACAGATGCAATTAGATTTAATAATGTACTTTACTTAATATCTAAAATATTGTAATTTCAACATTAACCAAATATGAAAATTTATTGAGCTATTTTGCATCATTTTTTTCCACCCAAAGTCCATGAACTCCAGTGTGTATATTACCCATGCACACTGACTAGCCACATCATATCACATCAGACTAGCCAAGTCTTAGTGCTCGGTAGCCACACATGACTGGTAACTTCCATGTTGGACAAGGCAGAAATTCCAGATTCTAAAGCAAGTCCCTTTGCCTTGATGAGCCTCAGTGATTTCATTTGTAAACATGGAGATGACTTTCATGGCTTTGTTTGCAGAAGAAAATGAGCAAACTTGAAAGTGCTTTGTCAACTAGAAAAGGCTATATGGAGTAGGCTTTCTGCTCTCTGCAACTCTTGACTGTCAAATGCAATACCGTTCTCACATGGTGAAGTTCCCAAAGTCCTGTGATCTGAGACGTCACCCAGGAGAGCACCAGGTGAGTGGAGCTTTTCTACAGGTAGTTGAAAGAGATTTGGCTAATAATATCTTGAGAGGCAGGAAAATTTCTGGCCCTCTTTTATTCCCCACCTACCATGTTTATTCCTAATGGCAAAAACCTTTGCTTCTACTCTTCTACTCTCTATTCTTGAAATTCCTTTGACAACTTTCATTCTACAGGCAAAAATAAAGTTAAGGTATAAATGACCCTTCCACTCCCTCTGATAACACCCTAGTTTGGGACCCCATTTCTTCTTAAGTCCTAACTTTTCCTGCAAGTAATAATCCCTGATATTAATAATTTATCTAGTGCTTATTCTTTACTCCATCCTATAATCCTTACAATTTACTGCTATCAGATCAATAATTCATTTTCATATAAGCATCATTGTAATAGCAAGAACATTGAACTTGGAGTCAGAAAGCCTTGATTCAATCTCTAGGTTCTACTTTTACCACTTATGGGATTTGGAATGAGACACTAAAACTCCCTGGACATCGGTCTCTTCCTCCATAAAATAGAGACAATAATACATCTCTCATAAAGTATGGTGAAGATTGAAAGAGAGTATACATATGAAAGAAATCTATAACTGCAAAGCATTGCACAACTGTAAAACAGTGTAAAGTATTTATAAACCACTTCTGTGTGCCATTCTTCTGTTGAACAATTTTCAATAACTCTTCATTGCCTGATAAGTCAAGTCAGTTACCTTAGTCTAGCATAAAAAGTTCTTCAAAATTGCCCTGATCACCCTACTTTTGCAAATTTATTCCACTCTACTCCCTTACTAAGACCCAGTGTTCTAACCAAATAGAACTGTTGTGTTCGATCGCCCCAAACAGAACAAAATGGTGTGGCATGTTTCTACTTTTATACCTTTATTCATGCTGTTCATTGCCTCACCTCATTTTTTTCATCTCTCAAAATTCCATCCATTCTTCTTTACCTGGCCTCCAAATCTCTCTTGATCTCCCTTTCCCCTATGTCTTTAAGATATATCTCTGCTGCTTCTGAACTTTCTTGTATCTTTCTTATGACAGTTGTCAAAATATTTGGGATTCTAGTATTGCTTGATGTACAGAGACCTTCAGTAAGGGGCCTGAATATAGCTCTTCAGTGAGAGTCAAATAACAAGTTCTACGTGTGATTTTGCCGAAGTCTCCTTAAATGTCCCTCATATTAAAATTAGCCAGCCTAGCGGCACCTAGCTGATTCAGTTTGTAGAGCATGTGACTCTTGGTCTCGGGGTCATGAGTTCAAGCACCATGTTGGGCTTGGAGCCTACTTAAAAAAAAAAAAAACAACTTAACCAACCTAGAAATGTAATCAAGATATGAATGCAAAAGAAACGTAGAGCCCACTAATTATGGTAACTTTGAATAAATCAGCAAAAAAGAAGGTAGTTTATTTGATAACTAATAAAAAAGAGTACCAAGAACGAGAATTCCTGACATTGTTTCTCCAATACTGTTCAGTAGCAGCGGCCCCATTCCTCTTGGTTAATTGAGATTCCATCTATTGATATGTTGGGCAAGTCAGCAGGGCAAACAATATTTTTTCAGCTTCTACTAGACAATAGATGCTGTGCTGCATAAATGATCAGGCAAAAAGTTATGTTCCCTTCTCTCAAGAGGGTTATCTAATGGGTGTGATAAACCAAGAGAAAGAATTTAAATGAAATGTGGTCAGTCGGACGTAAAGGGAAGGGAGCTTAATCCAACCTTAAAATACTTAGAAAACTTTGTAAAGAGACAACTCTAGACTGAATCCTAAAAGAGATGTAAAAATTAGCCAGGTGAATAAAGCTGGGAAGGGTACTTCAGATAGAGCAGAAAAAACTACAATCTGCTTCAGCAGTGGAGTTGAGTATATCAGGCTTGAGGAAAGCGGCGTAATCATCCCACTAACCCCTCCGCTCTGATTTCATGCTTGCCCAGCAATCTTATGAATAGAAATTGGTCTCCCATGTCAAGGAATGTGGAATGACTAGATGACATGAAAAACTCCCCATAAATTATTACTGTCTGTAAATTGATTGTTTGGTCTCTTCTCAGTGTGTTCTTGTGAATTGGACTAATATAAACAGAATGAAGTCAAATCACACTGACAAAAATCACATTCTGGACCTGAAAAGCCAAAGTGACTGGGAGTTTTGGTCACCAGCCAAATACCACCCTCCTAGGGGCCATTTGATTTCGACTCCTGAGCATCTCAAGCCCATTTACCTGTCTCCATCTCCATTGCTCTGTAATTCTAGCCACACCAGCTCCTGCACAGGTTACTGCAATAAAATACATAATAATGCTACTAGCAACTGGCATGCAGACTTTAGTAGGTGCTGGGTACTATGCTACGTGTTTTGATGTGGATACTTCTTTTACTCTGCATACAACCTGGTGGGAAAGATATACAATGCTGTGGGAAAGATGAGGAAATTAAGACTTAAAAGAAATGAAGTAACTTGTCCAGGTTCACACTGCTAATAAAACAAATGGTAGAGCCAGAAATCAAACTCCTATTTGTCTTCCGCCAGACCCTAGGCTTTTAAATGCAATTTAGCTGGCCTCCTTCCTACCTTCAGATTTATTCTCCAAATTGCAGGTAGAGTGATCTTTTTAAAATGCAAATTTGACTAGGCCACTCATTGAATAAAGCTCCATAGAAGGTTTCCCATTACTTTCAGAACAAGGTCCAAAGTCCTCTCCATGGCCTTCCTTGGCTCTGTATGACCTGATCTAAACTTCTCGTACTAGTCTTTTCTGTCTGTGTTCCTGCCACAGGTACTGCTCTCTGTTCCATGAGCATACCCTGCTATTATCCCTGCCTAGAATGCTGCCTTTTCTCTTTGCACCCAAGTCTTGTGGATTTGTTTTGTTTTGTTTTTTTAAGATTTATTTATTTATTTATTTATTTATTATTTATTTATGAGAGAGAGAGTGGGAGAGCACACTCGTGAGAGAGAGAGACCGAGCTAGGGAAATGGGCAGAGGAAGGGACTCTCAAGCAGACTCCTTGCCTACGCAGGGCTCAGTCCCACGACCCTGAGATCACAACCTGAGCCAAAACCAAGAGTCGGACATTCAACCCCAATTCTTATTCCTTTGAATCTCATAACCTCTCCTGAACTCTCTCTGTCACATCCCTGCTCCTCAAAGTTTTGGGTCCCTTGTTATCCCTGTGGCAAATTCCTAAGACAACTGCACTTGTTACTGGCTCCTTTCCCAATTTTAATTAAATAAGTTCTTGTTTAAGCGTTTATTTCTGCTAGAATATAGCCTTCAAATAAGCAAAAACAATGTCTATAAAATTTACCACTGTATCCTTAGAGTTTCCTGCTGAGCCTAAGACATAATAGGCTCAAAAAATATATTAATTAATATGGTGTGTATATATGTTGGTGTGTGTGTATATGTATGTATATATATAGGTATACATATATAATAGTGTATATATAGTGTATATGTGTGTGTATATATATTACATATACATATATGTCTATTACACAGTCATAAAAAAGGATGAAATGCCGTTTGCTGTGGCATCAATGGACCTAGAGGGGATTATGTTAAGTGAAATAAGTCAGACTGAGAAAAGCAAATACCATATGATTTCACTCATATGTGGGATCTAAAAGAACAAATGAATAAGCAAACAAAAAAAACCCAGAATCACACCTGTAAATTTAGGGAATAAAATGATGGTTGCAGGAGGTGGCAAGGAGGAGGGGCAAAATGAGTGAAGGGGAGTGGGAGACACAGGCCTCCAGTTACGGAATGAATAAGTCACAGGAATAAAAGACACAGCATAGGGAATGTGGTTGATGACATGGTAACCGTGTTGTGTGCTGACAGCTGATAGCTGCACGTGTCGTGAGCATAGCATAACTTTTGGGAAGTTGAACCACTATGTTGTGCACCTGAAACTAATTGTGTGTCAAATATACTCAAAACATTTTTTAAAAATCGGCTCATTATTTATTGGGTCATATTCAACAAACAACAAATAATCAGTATTTCTCTGGTATTTATAATACACCAGGTACTGCCCTAAGCATTTTACATGTATTTACTAATTAAATACTCCAATCTATTATATAGTTACTGTTTTTTTCTCATTACATGGGTGAGGAAACGGAGACATAGAGAAGTTAAGTTAACTTCTTTAGTGTTAGTTAACTGTAAGTGGTGGTATTGGAATGTGAGCCCAGGAGTCTGGTTCTAGAGACTAAGCTTTTAACCACTATTGCGTATTCTTCATAAATATTTCTTGCATAGAGTTAACGTATTAGAAAAATATTTGGATAGCAGCTTACTTCCATCTCTGATCCCCTTCTTGGGTCGCTGCGCTTTAACGCTAACGCAGGTGGACAATGAAGTTCCTTGAGTTAATGCTTAGATGAGTACAGATGCCCCTCAGTAAGTAAAGACCTTCTGAAGAGCTGGTTTCTGTAAGGGGAAGGACATTGGAAGAGGGGTAGGTGGGACAGAAGGGAATAGAGCTTGAAGCTGGCACATCAAAACCATAGTTTTACCCTGTCTAAGCCCACCTGGGTGAAAGAAAAAGTTGGACCATGTGTTTATAACAGGCCCCATTGTTTAGTAAAAATTTCCATGGAATTTAGAATCAGAGAAGTTAGGTTCTCTCCCTCCGTGCTGGCTGTCCCCTTTCCCTCTCCCTCCCTCCTTCCTCTCAATCATCTCTCTCTCTCTCTCTCTCTCTCTCTCTCTCTCTCTCTCATTGGATGACTTTGAGCAAATTATTAAACACCAACAAGCCCCAATTTCTCACATGCATAGTGGAAAATGTTTAATAATAATGCATAGTAATAGTTTCTTTTTCATGAGATTTTTTTTCAGGGAAAAAAACTAAGATTTGCAAGTGAAGGTACTTGGTAAACTGTCAAGTTGTAGGTACAAAAGCTAGTTCTGATTGGAGGTTTTTTTAACTTGCAGTCTTAGAGGAGTTTGCTAAAGAAATCTGCATCAAAACGACCTACTTTTCACTGTTATTTCTCTTGAGGGCAGTGAACCTCTTCTTCCGTGAATCCCCCCACAGTGAAATCCCTGTCATATGCAATTGCAGAGTTCCATATTTGTAAAGACACATTGGCAAAGTCCTGCCTAGAGAAAGACCACATAGGGCTTACAGACTGCCTTTGGAAGAACTGTGTTACGGAATGTGTAAATGTCCTCCAGTTTCTGTGATTTGTTCTAAGAATGTTTTACTCAAGGTTAAACAAGGCGCCCTCTTGAAATGTTGCACTCTAACACAGGTACATTTCATTTACCAAATATTCATCAGAAGAAAAGAAGTACCTTTGGACATAAGAACTTACAATGAAAAGAAAACTGCTAATGTAAGGGGAAAAATCATAACCAAGACCACTAAATAAATAGGCCAATAGCTGCAACTTAACACCTTGAAATAAAGAGAGGCTGATTTCCATATGTATGAAACTGTTTTGCATTTTAACAAATACTTATTGCACTGTGAGGAGCAACAGAGGAATGAAATAAGCCTGCTAACTTCAAGGCACAAAGAACCTAGAGAGGACATCTACAGGGTGAGAAGCTTGTGGCTAAAGCTAGAGTCATAAGCTGAATACAGAGAATCCAATTAATACACACTTCTCACTTCCAAGGATCAGAAGAGTGGTTTCTTAGTTTTCCTGATGAAGGACTTCTTTAATATTTTTCTTCCTCCTGTGGAGCCCTTGCTTTAGAAGTTTTGTCTACAAAAACAAAAACTGTATTTAAGGGGAATAATTAGTCTATCAAATTAAATTTTTAAGCTGTTTTATAGAGGCCTATTTAATGCTATTTCGGTTATTATGATATTCACAAATTAGGAGCTAGGGAAGGTCTTGGGATACTTTCCTTTCAATGTCAAGGGTTTGCTTTATTTTGAGGTTAAAAGTGTGGATTTTGCTGTGACTCTGTGTTCTGTGCTCTGCTCTCACAGAGCACTCCCGGTCATGTGGGGGAAAGCTCCATGCTGGTTTGCCCCCGTATCCATGTGCCACGGGGCCATTGCGTAAGGTCATGGTGTAGTTTGGATACTGATCAAAGGTACTCAGCCAGGTGATGGGGAGAGCTGAAATTCAGCCCATGCATCACTTCCCAAGCTTTCTGCCCAAGGGCTATGTCTGCCAAGAGAGGGCACATTTTTTTAATTTTCACCAAGGCAATGTATACATTTGGGACAGGGGGCAGTGGTGTGGAGGAAGCTGCTAAGGCCCCCAGTTTCACAGACAGACCATTTTGGAGAATGGGAAAGGCGTTTCTTATTTAATCATTCAGTGCAATGGACCATGCCTTGTTCGTTGCTGTAACACCCAGCCCCTAGCATGAGGCGTGGCATATACCAAATACTCAATGTATTTTTGTGGAATGAATAAATGAACAAACAGCTGTCTTGAATAGTTTTCTACATCTGAAGGTCCACTGATCTGGTGTATCAGTCAGGATTTGGTGAAAGCAGAATGATCTCTCAGGCCAGGTCTGTATTTTAGAAGTGAACACCAACAAACTCTAACCTAACCAAGAGGCGGGTCTGTCTGAGGTCAGACAGTGGGAGGGACACTTTGGGATTTCATGGCCACTTACACATACTCCTCTCCCTAGGACCAGACCAAAACTCCACCCAAATATGTGGCAATCTCCCTTCAGGAGAGTGACCAGGAATGAGGAGAGGGGTGGGGATTGGGGGAGGGGGGGCAACAAAATTTCCTGACATGTGCCAGCGCTGGACCAAACCCTTGGCATAGGTTGCTTCCCTTCATTCTCACAGCTGTTTATGCCATCTTCCTGTTTTACAGGTAGAGAAACAGAGGTATAGTCAGGAGACTCACCTCGTCTGAGGTTACACGGCTAGTAAATGAAAGGGCACCATCAGGATTTATAAACGTCTGGGTCAGACTCCCATGTGTGCCACTGAATTTTGAGTTAGTAGAAGCACCCTGGTCTGTGTGATATAAACTTAACATATTTGGGGGAGCTGTTTTTCAGCTGTGTTAGGTTTATTCAAATTCTGTTCATACCCATTGCTGTAGTTCAACAAAAGGAAAGGAAATGTGTGTTTTTTTAGAAATCCTGTTCTTTGTTTTTTAAAGTGGGCTTCCCTAGATGGGACTATCTGTTGAAAGCATGCATGGAAAATCAGAAAGATGGAGAACAGTGCACAAATCACAAGAGTTAGGAGTCAGTGAATTTTCATAGAATGAACACACTCATGTAACCAGTAGTCAGAGCAAAGAATGGACCCTTACCAGCCCTGTAGAAGCCCCCCCTTAAGTCCCTTCCAGTCACTAGCCCTCCACAGTAACTAGCATCTTGACTTCTGATTTCATAGATCCGTTTTTTCCCTCTTTTGAACTTTATTTAAATGAATCCCATTTTTGTGTCCTTTGCAATATCTGGTTTCTTTTGCTGGGCATTTACATTTATTAGATTCAGCCCTGTTGTTGCACGTGGCACTTGTTCTGATTGATTTAACGACTACATAACCTTGCAAATTACTACCACCTTTGCTACTGGGAAGAGTTTGATTATGTGAGGCAGCTAAGTAAGAGGTTCTTTACATTTCTTTTCTGTGTGCTATCTTTGGGTAGAAAGTGGAATGACTTGATGGCTATGTTTCTGATACATATGGAGCTATCTTAAAATTGCAGTTAGAATGATCCGATCCCTTCTATCAGGAATCTAGAATAGTAAAACAGATAAAAACTGAGAGTGGAATGGTACTTAGCAAGTCTTGGGGGAAAGGGGATGGGGAAGGTGTTGGTCAAAAGGTACATAGTTTCAGATATGAAAGTGAGTAAGTCCTAAAGATTATAGCATGGTGCATATAGTTAGCAATCATGTATCATATACTTAAAAATTGGTTAAGAGGGTAGATCCTATGTTAAATATTCTCATAATACACACATGCACACCCACATACACACACACAGAGGGAGGGAGAAAGCTTTTAGAGGTGATGGTTAAGTTTATGACATTGTTTATAGTGATGGCCTCACAGGTGTATGCTTATCTTCAAACTCATCAAGATGTACACATTAAATATGCACAGCTCTTTTGTATGTCAATCATGCCTCAGTAAAAAATTGCATTGAGATATCATTTGTAGAAAATTTATATTGGGGCTATAATGTGATGCTCTCACTTGCTAAATTCTCATCTGTATTAAGAGTTATGATACTTAAGGTTTCAAAGTTTAAATGATATCGGTGTGTAAATGGCCTCTGTCTCCACTTTTCCCAGAGATCAGGGGGATAATAACACTTCCCTGCACTGAGTGTGGGACCAACTCTTAGCGTACCTGAGGTCTGTCGCTACCTGGGCCACTAACTTCATTCCTGCTAAAATCTATTTCCATGTTTTCCAGCCATGAGAAGTTAGCTCTTTGTGGTGGGCTGAGATTTCTTATTACACTTTCCTTTCCCATCTCTGGGTCTGTCCTTTCCCACACCTCTCTCTCTCTCCACATACACACACACACACACACATACACACACATACACACACATACACTTCTACCTGATTTGTGTGGAAAAAAACCTGGGGAAATTGGAATGTGGGCTAACTATTAGCTGAATTGGAAAATTATTAAAACAGAAAAGGGGACATCATTGACTGAAAAGAAAGAGTGTAACTCAATAGTTTATGGTAGTATGATCTCCACGCACATACAGGACCAGATATGCACATTCACGAACAGATATGCACGTTAATAATGGTGACCTTAGTAGAAAGGTGACATTTTTGCTATTTCAAATTTTTGCTTCTCTGTAATGTTCTCTAATGTACCTATATCCCATCTGTACTAATGCATGTGATATTTACAAAATGTGCACAGTACTTGAAAGTTGACAGTCTGGTTTTGTGTGCATTCTCTTATTTTACCTTCCCTGTGAGAACATGGTACGTCTTCTTCTTAACCCTCATTCTCCAGATAAAGAAATTTAGTCTCAGCACACTTAGGTAACTTGCCTTAGGTCAGCCACTGAAGCAAGATGAAGGGTCAGAACCACACCAGGTCTTCTGAGTAAATACTGCACAGCTTCCCTGCGCTACTGACTGCGTTAGATACAGGAGAAAAGGGAAGAGACTCAAGAAGGTGACAACATTTAAGAAAGCAGTTACACAATTTTAAGTAGAAAATACCCAAGGGTAAGACGCCACTTTAAATCAGCATTTTCAGGGATTCGTGCATTTTTAGTGTGAAGCTGAATCCTTTAGTTCATGGACCAAGATATGGTCTTGCCGGGAATCTTGCTCTAGTAATTTAACCTCTGACTTCTTGGCTTGTGCCTTAAGGTGAATTGGAGATAATCATACCTCTTCAGTGGCTATCACAGAGATGTTGCAAGGATAAATGCGTAGCATGCTTGGAGCTCCTTTGAGAAGAGGGCTTGATGAATGTCACATATTATTACCAGATGAATATTAACTATAATTATTTATCCATTCTCTCTTCCTGTTTCTCAGGGTCAAATACAATACCTGCCAGTCCTACAAGAGGAAGTAAATCTCCCTTTGCCACTCTTATTAGAGGGAAGGACAGATAGGAGGTTGGTTCTCCTTTTCCCTCTGGAAATTTGTGACAAATAGGGTCAACCCCATGACCATACATGGTCCCTTCATCTGCTCTTATCCCCTTGAGGCTTGCTCCTGGTGGTATTAAGCATTGTTCCTTCTCAGAGCCATTTTGGCAAGACAGGACATGACCAGCTTCGTGGGCATGTGACCCGCACAGGATGCATAGAGCCCCACATCCAGCAAGGCCCCATCGCTGCTGTCTTGAAACATGTAATAATTTTATCTTTGATCTTGTGTTTGGAAGTGAAGTCTGAGGGGAAAATAGAGTATGCTCCAGTGGCTTGGAGCCTTGGCTCATATGCTGTCCCACCTTTTTTTGGCTACTTGCCTGCCCCCCGGACATGTTCTCGGGCACCCATTTCCCTGATCCCTGGCACCCCAAAACTCATCCAGTGTCCCTTATCCTTGCCATCCGTTCCCAGAGGGGCCCTGGGTGCAGGTGCAGAGAGGGCCTGAGTTGGGCATGTGTGCCTTGCAAAGTCTCAGGTGGGGCATGGTAGCAGCCATCCCTGGCCTGGGCTGGCCTGGCTGTACCATGGTAGACGAGGCTATGTCTTGGTGGGAGTGAGCCTCTTGTCCAGCCCTGACCTAGGTATCTAGTATGTCCCAATGCAGAGCTTGTGGCCTCCTTAGGAGCCAGCTATCTGCTGTGGAGTGAGGCATCAGTACTGTGGGGAAGGGATATGTCCGACTTCCCCAGAGCCTGCCCCTGGCTGGGGCACAGCACATCAGTCTGGCAGCTGGTGGATAGGGGTACCCCAGTAGCTTGTGAACTGTGTATTATCCTAAGTCACCAGATACAGGGCTTGGGGTCCTCTGAGGGTCTTCCCTCTCCTCATGGTATCCTTATGCCTGAGGGAGCACAATACCAGAGAGTAAATAAAACACACCATGCCATTCATTAACTGTGCTAAACGTGCCATGATCATGTAAGATGTCAACAATAGGGAAACCTAAATGTGGGTTATCTGCGAACTCTCTATATTAGCTTTGCAGCTTTTCTGTAAATCTGGAGTTACTCTAAAATAAAAAATTTAAACAAAAAACAAAAAAACACCACTATGACAGGTTGAGAGAGACTCCAGAAGAAAGAAAAAAAGCTTCATATTTTACTACCTTCCACAGCACTTTTCCTGCTGTTCGAATAAGGGCCCCCCCCTTTTCATTTTGCACTGAACCCTGCAAATTATGTAGCTGATTGTGCCTGTAAAGCCCTTCATGAAGAACACAAGTCCTCTATCCTCCCTACTCCCACAGGCCAGGCCCCTGGGGTACTTTGATTACCACCAATAGTTATGCTCCTATGTATTGATCATCTACTGAGAACTGGCTACCATACCAGAAGCTTTGTATACTTTATCTCTAATCCCTTTATAACTTTATGAGGTAAGTATTCTTACCCTTATTTTAAGATGTAGGAAATTGAGATCCGGGATCACACAGTAAACAGTAGAAGAGAAACTCAAAATGCGTGAGTCTCACTCCAAAGCTCGTGCTCTCTCCGTAGTAAGACAGATGGCCATTCAGCCTCTAGATAGCCAAGTATTTGCAGGCTGCTTGGGCAGGCCCTTTGGTCACCATTCCTCTGCGTATTTACTGAGCAGCCGGTAGGCACCCAATGTGGCTCTGGTGCTGGAGCCAGGAAGGTAGAGTGTGGAGGCCAGTCCTGAGCAGCACCGGTCCTTTGACTGTACCCAGAAGTAGCAGGGGTATGATTTCCATACACTCAGCCCACTGACATTGTGCCTCCAGCCTTAGTTACTGGGATAAGAAGGATCTAAAATGGGACACGAAGTGTTGACTATAATTAAAAATCTGAAAAGGAGCAAATCCTCAATAACTTCAACGCTAAGTTCAAAAAACTTTCACTTAAAAAATGTAGCTGACCACAATGAGAAAGGGCAGTAGCATAAGGGTCTGTCACATCCACTGGCCGGCCACTGGTATGTCACTACTATTCCAATTCTAGGAGTTCACCTGGGCTTATTCTGGGTCATAGACCGTGAATGAGCTATGCAGGTAACCCTTCATCGGTGGATCTTTGAAAAGTCCTCCTTCTTCCTAGTACTTCTGCTGCTATAATTATTATATTTCCATTGTCAACCCTGAGTGGAAATTGGATCCCTTTTTTCCCCTCTCCATGAAGGAGAAATGGGATAGATCATCTTACAGTCCTTTTGCATATTGTCCCATTCAAAAGGCTCAGAGCATCCTAGGTACCGAGAACCATAGGTTGCGATGCAGAAGAAACCAAGGTCGTAAAGCCCAAGTCATTGGGAAGTGGCTGGACTTTTCCTTTGATGAGAGGCTGGGAATGGGACGGGGAGTTCTGGCACTTCAGGAAAAGCTGCTTCCTTGGCAGAAGTGCTCCTCTGGAAGGAACTAGAGGAGACAAAGGGGTGCTTTGGACACACTAGAGAGTAAGTGCCGAGATCCTGCATGTTGAAGCAGCCCAGCAAGACTGAGGAGGAAAGGAGAGAAGGTATGTGTAAGTCTGGCTTGAAATGAGTTTTACTGAAAACACCTCAATTCTTGTCTGCATATTTTTGAGGAGTGTGAAAAAATGGAGGAAGTCACCTCCAGTGGTTTTGTGGCTTTTTAAGTATGACATACAGGATATTGAGTTTTAACCCCACATTATCCTGAGGTGTATGCATATTTGAGGGGTAAATAAAACATCTATTCTTTGAAATGTGCATCTGTGGACAAGCGATCCCCGTCTCTTGGGGGTCTCTACTTTTCTGCTTCAAGTGTGAGTGTCACACAAAATGTCAAATAATAATAAAAGGGTATGTGGTCTCCCTCGGATTTCTGTATGAACATAGGAAAAATGTATTCTAAATTTGACAGGAATGTATGTGGCCTTCTCTATAATAGAATTCCATGCAAGACTTTTGGTTGTATTAGTGCCTATTGTGAGTTGTATTCCAGAAAGCTTGAGAGAATTAATGAACGTTGTTCCCCTCAAAATCAGGCACGGATGCAGGAGAGTCTGACTGGCTTTTATCACTGTCTATAGAATCATTCATTCATCCAGCATTTATAAAGCTAATTCAGTGTTTATTAGCATAGAGTTCTTAAGTCAATACTCTTGAGTATTCGACTCACAAACGTTTGGGTACGGAATGACATGCTGTGACCATTCAGAAAGAGCTTTATTAACCAGCAAAAAACATGATCTTAAAAACAGTGTTTTTTGAATGGACCACTAAGAAATATTTCCAGAAAGTCTTGAGAGCCCCTGGCTTTAATCGAAGTGAAAATCTGTGGTGTTCACATCTGGCTCCACCTGAAAGTCCGGTTCAGCATTTCCCTGTGATCCTGGCAGTTGCAGAAGAGAAGTTTTAGCTTTGTTTAGTATAACAAGAGCTGCGACTGGGGGCCAATAAATGTGTTCCTATAAAACTCCAGTTTCTCTTAGACCTACGTCTTATCAGGGAAACCTCATTTTGCCTTTACTTAAAGGAGGGATTCAGAAGAGGGGAGGAGTAATCTACTCCTCTTGCTTGTGTGGGTCAGTGTTTGCTGAGTTAAAAGTTACTCCAACATGTACACGTTCCCCGGAATGAATGACTGCCTAGCCTTCCAACGTAACCGTCCCTCCCCCCGCCGCCCCTCCAAGCTTTTGACTGTGTGTTTCATTTAGAAGAAAAGCAAAATGAGAAAATGCTTTCCTCATTTCTCCTCCAGACTGCAAACACTCAGAAATGACATCACGCACCCTAAAGAGCCCCGGGATGACTAAGGCAGAGAGAGCCTGAGAAAACTCACTGCTTCTGCCTTTAGTTTTAGGACACATGTATGCAGATGAGCTTCTAAGAGATGGTTCCCCGCCTCCTTGCTCAGAGGAAGTTTCTTGGTAGATCGCGGACACCTCATCGCCGCGGGGGGGTGGGTAGGAGGGGTGGTGGTGAAAACTTGGCACCAACCGTCCCAGGCAGAGCACCGCGGTGATTTGTTCTCCTGGTGGAGAGAGCTGGAAGGAAGGAGTCGGCGCGCAAATAATGAAGGAGCACGGGGCCACCTTCAGTAGCTCCGGAATCAGCGGCGGCAGCGGGGGCTCGGCTATGGACAGCCTGCAGCCGCTCCAGCCTAACTACATGCCTGTGTGTTTGTTTGCAGAAGAATCTTATCAAAAATTAGCAATGGAGACGCTGGAGGAATTGGACTGGTGCTTAGACCAGCTAGAGACCATCCAGACCTACCGCTCTGTCAGTGAGATGGCTTCGAACAAGGTAAGAGATGACCGTGTTCATTAAAGCTCCCCCGCTCCCCTGGGCTCCCCTGGGCTCTGGCTGCGGCGGAGGGGCACCCGAGGACGCCGGCGGTCGGAATGAGTTTGCTGACCTGCCTCAGAAGATTCTGTCCCCAAGTGCCACACTTTGCTTGTATCTGGATGCTACAGCAAAAGTTAAATAACCCTCAGTACGGTTTAATTCTCAGAAACCAAACTTCGTTGTTATTGATGTAGTTTGGGAATATGTTTAAGGGGAGAGGTGCTTATAAATCTTATTCATGTACAAATGAAAATCCTTTTTTAAAAAACAATTATCAGGAAGATAAAATCTGAATGAATTCATAGGGTAAAATGGATAACCCCCGTTGCACTGCATTCAGGTGTTAGACATGTTTTTTTGAACAAGAAAATAACAGTGATCTCCACATATCAGTGGAGAGAATGGGCTGCTCTGAAGTTTTATGAATTCTGAAATTCTTTGCAGAGGGACATTCTGGGATTTTCTAACATTTCTTTTGTGATGCTGGCATGACCTAAAATGAAAGAAAGAAAGAAAGAAAGAAAGAAAGAAAGAAAGAAAGAATATACTTTATCTCCAAAAAAGAAAGTTATTTTCTAAAAGTTCACTGCTTTTCAAAGTAGAATAATTTGAAATTAAGTTCCACCCGTACTGCAAAGAAATAGTTTTGTTTACAATCCCCAGACAAAACTTAGTGTGGAACAGTTTTAATTGTCTATCATTATATCATTTGTTTAATTAACGCCTGGATTTAGAGTGCTAATTTATGTAGTGAGAGTTGTTGCTTTTCGTTTGTTTTTCCCCCCCTTGGAGAATGTTAACTTTATAAATATATATAGGATGTGCGTGCATATATGTATATACGTACTGCTTTGTTTTTAATGGAAAACCTTACCACTGTACCTTTTTAAGTACACATTTTAAGAATCCTCAGTCATCCTAGCCTGAGGTATTGTCTTACTGTCTTATGGTTCTGAGGCCAGGAAAAGATTTTGCTCCACACCTGCCAACATGCCCTTTCCAGCACGAGGTTCACTAGGGAATGTGTGTCCCTCCTCCCTCTTTCCTGGGGTTAAAAGTATCACCTTCCTATCAAGGCTTACTGGCTCTTGCTGAAAGGATCCGAGCAGAGGGAGCATTGTGTCCTTAGGTCTTGAAGGGGGCTAGAGGTGGGGGGATAGACTCTTCTTACTCTACTTATTGGTTAATGAAAGGGCAAAAAATGATTTAAGTCTCTTTCTCACATTTTAGCTTAGATTCAAGTTGGAAAAAAGAAGAAGAGTTTTGAGATTTAACTCTTTGCTGATTTTTTTCTGAAGTTCTTAATTGAAAGCCAAATTCTGGGATTTTCCAGGCTGTTGTAAATCTCAACCAACTGCTTCCCCATGAGGAGGGCTTAAGTGCGTAACTTCTCCAAACCACACTGGGTTCCGAGTAGAAAGATTTTCACACATGCTTTAGCCTACAGAGGAGCATTCACAGATCCTCTATTTCCTGCGTGTTGTGAGCACTGATACCCATATGAGATGTGGATCCAATATTTAAGGGTAGTTTTTCATCAGGTTTCGCCATAAAAGACATGCTGAACTTCCTTCTTGAGTTGCTAAAATAAAGGAGCCAACTAACTCCAAGGGAGAAAAAGAATACTCACCGAGAAACTGCAAATTGTCATGATTTTTCATTTTGAGTGTTGATGCCCTACAGATTCTAACCAGGTCTGTGGCTGGAGTACTGAAATTATACATCGTCTGTTTTGCAAATTTACTTTAAAAACTTCTCGTGTTCAGTGTAATGGTCAATCAGGCTCTGAGACCGAGGACTGTGTAGGTCCTGGTGAGAATTCCAATCACTTCAGGCTTCCGCTCCTCCTTTATGGTGTCCTGTGCAGGAAGCAATGAAAGTTGAATAGAGCTAACCCTAAAGAAAGGGTAAACTTAATGCTGACACAGTTAGCTTTAGTAGAAGGCATGCACCTATTTTCTACATCTACAGTGGAAAGGTTGTAGGGCGAAGCAATTATCCAGTGCTCAACTAACAGCGAAAGTCAATTTCATTTGTAAAAAGATCTTTTTCTTTTTTTACTTAGCAACCATGTCCCCCCCACCTTGATTATGCAGATAATTGTCTCAGGTAACGCTTAATCTGTGGCACATATGACATAATAAGAATATTCTGGTGGCCACCAAAAAGAAATGGATCTATATCAGCTACATTTGATGTGTGGTAAAAATAAAGTCCCACATTTAATTTCAAATGTTGTTGAAATTATTTGAACATTCCATCCAAGTCACTGTTCAAAAATGTCATCATCATCGTCATCATCGTCATCATCGTCATCATCATCACTGTGTATTTAGTTGTATCTAAGCTTTTGCTTCCCCTCACTGAACAAAACAGCCATGGCAAATCTCTGAGTTACAGACTCGGAAGTGAGTCTGAAGACGTTCTATACAGGAAGTATGTGAAAAGCATGGGCTCTGGAGTCAAAAGATCATGCTTCAAATCCTATCTCTAGCATTTACTAGCTATTTGACCTCGGCTAACTTACATGACTGTTCTAAGACTTAATTTACTTATCTGGAATACAGGGATAAAAATGGTACCTACCTTACTGGGTCACCGTGAAGATTAAATGAGATAATGCATCTGAAACACTCCACAAGGCACCTGCTGGGTAGTAAAGATTCAATAAATGATGGCTTTGTAATAGCATCCGCTACATCTTTGCAAAAATATATGCCCTTAGGTTTGATCAGCTAAGTGATTTACTGAGTTTTTACCTACTCAGCAGTGGTGATGGGAAAGCCAGTGCTTTATGTGGGGGGTGTTTAGGAACTTGTGAGTGGTAGAGAGTTGACTGTGCCCAGTGGAGGACAAGCAAGCAGTCTTTCATATTTACCTCACTTGGGTAGGGTTGTGTGTTTGTTGTTTTTCTCAGTCCTTTTATATTTTGAAGAAAATTATGACTCAAAGATTATGACTGGTTTTCCCAAGTATGTTTCAGAGCCTGAGAGATAAGGAACTGTTTCTGTGACCTATAGAAACGTAGTCTCCTCCTTGGCCCCAATTTCCCTCATCTCTGAATGCTGGCCACAGGCCAGGTGGAATTCCAGGATTATAGAGAAAGACGTAGCCGGGTGGGTGAATATAGTAGGTTATTTTTCCCCAAGAATTACAAGACGAAATAAGCAGTTTTACGAGGCAATGACACTGTTTTGCAAGATGAAAAGGATGTCGAGTGAACCTTCTGCCAGCAGTCCAAGTTCAGTTAGACGTGTTAGAACTGTTTTCTGTAACGACAGATTGGCTTCTTAGACTTGTTCATTAATTTTTGTTTCGACTTTTATCGCCTCCTGAATTAGAAGAATTGTCTTACACTTCAGCGAAGTGCATCAGAGCATGAGTTCCTCGGTGGCAAAACAGTCAGATGTTTTCAAAACAGGATGCTTTGGCTCTGCGTTATAAAAAGAGGAACGGAAAGAGAAACAGTATAGCAAGGAAGAAAGCGAATAGCCTCAGCAGGGTCCCCAGCCCAACAACGGCATAAACACTGACCTATCTTCCTGACCTTCACTGTGGCTCAGTTCCTGACCTCGTGTCACCAAAGCCAACCGACGTCATTGGAGGAGGATAGGAGGAATGGCGCAGCTGCTGTGCGGGTGACTAGAATTTCCTGTCTCCTTCCTGACAGACTCAGTCAGAAAAGTACAGAGTTGCAACAACAGTGACTGAGGAAGGACCAGCACAGGCTACAAAACAATCCTAGTGAGGCGTAGTTGTGACTGACAAGGACAGGGAGCTTTTACTGAGAAACAGAGTCTCTCGCCTCAACTTTTCAGGAGAAAGTGTCAAAGGGGTCATTTGTGCCCAGCATGTGGAAGGTTTTCAAAAGAAGAACAGCCTGTGGTATGCAGCAAGGAGCTATCTTCACGCAACTTGTCACTATCCTGACTTCCCCACCAACACTCTCCATTCTCCTGTTCTTTCTTGACTGGCTTTGCCCTGGGGCTGTTTTATGTGGAGGACAAAGGTTTGGGGCTCTGTCTGTGAAAATGGATGTTTCATTGTTGAAAAGAGCAGTCCTGCATAATATCAGTAGTCTCTTTAGAATGAAGCCTCAGGACCTAGCACTTCAGTCCATGTTTGCGAAGGAAATCTGTAAGATAAGAACGGGAGATAGAAGGTCCTTTTGCTTTGAAGGTACCATGGAGTCAGCTGCAGATACCATCACAGGGGAAGTGAGTCCTTCTGGCTACACAGGTTTATTTTTCCGGTTCTTCTGGTGTGTCTGTACCGGTGTATTGAAAGTAAAGTCAAATAATTGCCTGTGCTCGTGGGTGGGAAGGAATAAACTCATGTAATTCTACCAGCCTGGAGCCACTTGGGACTCAAGCTGCTTGATACTGGAATGTGACCGTGACAGGCTGTTTGCCCTGCACTTGGGCGAGTCATTTTCTACCTAACTGAATAATCAATAAGTATGGGAAATGTCAGATTCAGCAGAACCAAAAAAGAAATAGATCTTCTTGGCCAACACATTCATCTCAGAGCTATGCCGGGAAGATGATAGGCAGGTGACCAATCACTGGAGGGGATCACTTCTACTTTTGCCCCAAATTATATGATACGACTAGAGCATTCCCACCCTGAGGGCAAGACGGTCCTTTTCCAGGACGCTTTGCTTTAAGAGAGGCCTAGCCTGGTCTTCCTCCAGCTGCTCTTTGCTCCAGGAGGTGGGGAGCCGGTGGGGCCGAGGAGCAGCTCTGGTGCCTGCTCCAGACAAGACTGCATCCACTGGACCCCCTACATTCTCTGCCCAGTGGTTCTGAACCCTGTTCCAGGGCCTGTACAGGCCGCTTTCCTGGATGTGCTGCAGGAATTTACACCCTTAGGCCCCCAAAGCAGCCAAGAGGCAGAAGTTGGGCTTGGAAGAAGTGTGTGAGAGGAGCTTGGACAGGCAGCTGGTGGCAGAGGATGTACGAAGGCCTGCCCATGAGTTCCTTGAGGAAGAAATGGGACAGGGCACGGTCCCAGCTAGGTCCCCATGCACTGCCATAATCAAGGAATTCAAGAATTCGTATTTCATGCTGGCCTTCCAGCTGCTAGGCAGGGACGTCTGTTGAGGCAGGAGTATTGGAGGTAGCTCGATTCAGATCTTTATTCAGACGTATGTATGTGGCCCCACATGTGTTAGAGGTGAGCTGGATTCAAGGGAAGAATAGGAAGAAAATCAGTTCTGACAGCCTGGTGGGGCACTTGAACATTTTCAATCCAACTTTTCTCTCTTCACCCTCAGATTTATATAGAACTGGAGGCAGCAAAGGGAAAAGAGCCTAGGTAGAAGACATGAGTTTGAAGTCTAGCTCTGCTTCCATTTAGAAATATTATCTTAAGCAGTTAATTCATTTGGAATCTTTGCCTTTCTTTATCCACAAAACAAAATAGTTGGAGAAGACTGTGTCCATGGTCTCCTGCAGCTCTTGCATTTATTGTTGGGACAGTAAGAGTCGGCAGCCAAACTACTTTTACAGGTGTCTAGTATCTGTGCAGACAGGGTGCTAAGCCCCTGACCTACATTGTGTCATTATTACTCCCAGCAACCCTTGGAAATACATACTGTTATTATCTCCATTTTACAGTAAAATGAGGTTTAAAGTGTTGAATTACATTGCCTAAGGTAAAGAAGAGAACAGGATTCACACCCAGGGCCATCTGACTCACCATCAGTGATCCCAGTGGGACCGATAAATCCAGAGAGGTATTTAATAACTCTTACAAGGGAATTTTTCATTTCTGGGAGGTCTTATTCTTCTAACTCTGGCCGTCATTGCTTGTTTAGGTCTGGTTCAGAATCGTAATCTGCAGTTACCATATTCTGGACCTCTAGGCCAGCCATTAATAACCTTAAACTCAGTTGTCCCAGCTGGGAAGCAGTGTCCGTTAACAGATAAGAGGGAGGAGAATAACCATAGCTATAGAAGATGGTTGTAAAGCACTCATCAAAATGTAAATAACTATTAAACTAATCTGCTGCTTCTAGTGGACCCCTTTGCTAAATTCAAGATCTATTTGTTCCCCTAAATTCTCTAACATGGCCTAAGAGAAGACAGTGAAGTTTTGTTTAAAAGACAACCAACCCCCCCAATTCCCTTTTTACCTCCCTCCCCAACATAAAAAGAAAATGGAGAGAGGCTATTCTTTTTCTGAAAATTATCATCCAAAAAGTTGGAGTAATTTCGTCATATATTACATCCTTTCTAATACATGCCCCAAGACCATGAAACAGAGGAGCGATGCTTCAGTAGCAATAATTAATACAGGGAAATTTCCTAGAGGTAAGATACTGACTGTCTGCATTAGACTTTGTCTTCCAACAAAGAAGAAAGAGAGGATTAAGCTGTTTGTTTATCTGGCATTATTTCAGTTACTCTTTCTATGATAAAATAAGTTGTATTATTGAGAGTGTAATTGCATGTTCTAAGTTCTGCTCTTTGAAAACTTAACAAATCAAAGATTTTGAAAGTTTAGTGCTTTGTAATAAGTTTGATTTTTAATCTATTTTGCTTAAGTTAAATATTTCTTCATTGGTATTTTCAGAACCATTTCCTTCATTGAGTTCTAATCCATTCACCCCAGTCTTTCTGCCAGTTCACTTGGAAGTCCCCGAGTGATCAATAGGAGTGAAGTCAGGGCACGTTACCTTTGATCATTGCACCCCTGACTAGCTGGGAAGACAAGATCATATTATCAAAATCTGATAAATAAATCATTTTAAGGGGAGCCTTTCTCTCCATATGGAAAAAAAAAAATCAGACAACTAAGTTTGGAGTATCAAATAGAAATCCGGAACACTAGTTGTAAAAAATAGAGTTACAGTATTTTCATGGAGTAAACGTCTGTTTCACATTTTTTTATACTTCTTTCTTGTCTTTTATTTTTCTTTTTGAATGTGTCCTAATCTAAAAGCTTCCAAAATCGATGCCATTCCTATCTATGAAAGAAAACCCAAGGGCGGAGCTTAGCCTTGTGCTCTTCTTCCCAAAATTTGACTCCTGAGTGACAGTGTGCTCAGCAAGGGTAGATACATCAGCTTTCTGGAAGCCAGGACTGACCAAACCAAAGCTCCGAGGGCAGACTTGTGCCACAGTCAATAGATTTCACACTCCAGAAGGCAGCGTGCCAACAGTGGATGTGCGTCTCAGCACATCCCTCCACTTTAGCATTTTTCAGGGACCTGCCAGCCCTCTCTGTCTTGCCCATTTGTACGTGATGTTTCCCTCAACTGGTGCCAAACTGTTTAGTCTCCTGGATATTTTACTGTAACTTCCTTTGTTTGATTTACTTTAAAGTAGCCAAGTGTTTCCACAAAGAAAGGACTGTTAAGTTATTTAGAAATGAAGAAGACAGTAAAACTTCTGTTTCTTTTGTTTCTGTTTTGGGAAGTGCCTGATAATCTTCTTCTCTTTAAGAAGTACCTGATAGTCTTTTTCTCTTTATGAAGCCGCGTTTAAAGGCTGCAAATCAGGCGTTCCTGCTCATCAGTCCTGTGGTTCCTTCTGCTAATTACGTGCAGTTTAAAAATGTACCACCTTTGAAACCTAAAGCCTTCGGAAATGGAAGTTTAGTGAATTTATTGAAAATAAATTTCATCTTCGTGGCTCAGTTTCACTTCTTTATATTTTGTAGCTGTTCAAAATATGGCAGTCTTGAAAATGTTCCTTAAAAACTTTAAAGTTCCTTTCAGCCTTTGTTAGCAGCACAGTGCACGATGTTATAACCTTCAGCAACTGTGAAAATGAAATTTGAGTACAGATACCGGTCATAAAAGTGATTAAGTGATTAAAAAATGTAGATTCAGGACAAGAGTTTTTGTCACTTGCTATCTGAAAAGGTAAATTTTAGTAACTTATTTTGGAAAAGAAAACAGTAAGAAGTTATCGTTAAATAAAAATACCTTTCCAACTCAGCCATCTATAAAGCTCATCAGACAGGGCAGAGTGCAGTGGTAATTTGGAGACTATGTAATGTCTTTGGTCAGTAAGGATGGCGAAAATTGATAAATCAAGCCAGAAAAAGATTGAAATATATTCTTTCCAGTTATAGTCTCACATGGCTGCATTAAACAAAATCCTAGAACTTTAAACCCAATAGGGAACCGTAGATATCCTTGATTTGAAGACCTTGTTTTATAGATGAGGATGATAAAAGCTGAGGATTAAATATCTCATGTATTCCAAAGATCTCTGTAAAATATAAAACACCATCTAAATGAAATATAATTTCATTATGACATGACTTCTGCAGAGTTGCAAGGTTAATCAGTGGAAGATGAAGGTAGTAAAATACAGGTACGATTACAAATCTAGTTTGCTGTTCATCTTCAGCAAAAGCCTGATTACACTTAAGAAAGACATAGGACGGTCCCTCTGTCAGTTGCATTGATTTTTAACCTTCTTTCTCATTGTCCTTCTTATTACTTTTCTTGAGTAAAAGCTATACATGTCTTAGCCACTTCAAGTAAAGAGAACTAATTTAGGAAACTTGTGTGCTCAAAATCCAGAAGGAAATCATTGGAATGGATTACTTTAAATGCCTTTGGCATTGCTGGGTTTTTCTTTTTTTTCCCACTTTTTACTGTTTTATTTCTAAATTAAAATATGTGTATATATCATCAAACTATATATATGTATACTATCAGGAAAGAAAATCTCATTTTACAAAAGTAGCCAGGATTAACATTTTTATCCTTGAGTATTTGAAATGATACTCAAGGTGTAGTAGGTCCTATTGGCCAAATGGTGGACTTCCAACTTCCTCTCTTCCCTTGATGTCAGAAGACCTATTGAAAACCTGGCTTAGGAATATAAGTAAGAGTTTTATGATAACTTGAGAATGAAGAAATACAGACCTTTACCCTCTCTTGCCATACCATTGCCTTAAGACTTCCCTCGGCTCAAAACATCATCAGGCCTATACTATGAACCTACTCCCGGTATGCCACACTTCTTGGCTTTCTTTTTTTGAAACCTTGACTTAGGTACTCTGACTTTGATCAGATTTTCATAATTCATTTTCTTACCTAGCTTATTGGTTAATATCATAGCTAATATTTTAGTTCTCTGAGGTTTTATTTATGTCTACTCCAGATGGAAAGCTCTTGAGGCCTGCAGTCGTGTCTTGGATTTTTTGAGACTCCATGTATGTTCATAGTAGTAGGACTAAAAAGTGTCAGAGTCATAGCTCTATTTCTGTCTAATGGTCAGGAGAATAGCAAAAACAAATGAAGGTTTTTGTCTGTTGCTGGTAGTTGATTTGGGGTTTATCTATTCTAAAAAGGTCTCTGAAATTCTTCTTGAGTTGGTCGTTTAAGAAATGTGTTGACATGAGGAATTTTGATGGATACTAGGACAGGTAATGACCTCACTACTGGGCACAGCATGATATTAAAGATGGAAATATTTTTTAGTGTTTTCAAAAAATTTAAATTCATGGCACATGCTTAGACTATCCAGTGGTAATATGAATTTCTGGTATACTCTTGCACACCCATTTGATTGTGAGAACCTAGGGACTCTGATAGATCACTAATGAATAGTCTCCAACCTCTGCTCTAGATGGTCCACTCATAGCCCAGACAGGTCAGGTTAGCCAGCCAGAGGCTACCCAGCTACCCAGCTGAGAGGCCACAGTGCCCTCCCTGCCTGAGCCCCTGTCCGTTTGATTGCTATTGCCAGCTCCACTCTGTAACTGAGTCAGAATGATTTAAATATATCTACATTTACCTGGCCAAGTCCAGTACATCATTTATGTTTATGACAGCGTGAGCTGTCACTGAATTTTTCCCTGCTGTATTTTAACACATTCAGGATCTAGTTGCACAAAATTCATTTGCATCTTTCTTACCCATTGCATGGAAGATTCCCTGATAATATCTCATAGGGTTTACCAGTATGATTTTTAAAATATTTTTAAATCAGTATAATTTAATTTCAAAGAATTTATCTAATTTTGATTACAATAATTAAAAATACTATTTTGTTAATACTCTCCTTCTGTATGAAGATAAGGTCATTGTCCAATGCTACATTGTAGATGGGGCATAGAACAATTTTCAAACTAAGAAAGGCCATACGTTGCTTTTCAAGAAACACGCTTCAGAGCCCTTAGTAAATCCTAAAATAAGAGAGCTTTACCAAAAATAAATAAAAACATCAACCCCTGGACAGGAATGGGTTCTTTTTCTTTAAAGCGAGAGAATGTATTGGGTTAAAATGAGTAAAATACGATCCCTTTTTCATAAAGGTAATAAAAGACGAGGAGACATCAGTGAGGAAGAACTCAGGAAAGATTTTTCTGTTTTGATCACTGCTTTTCAGATCTAGCCCTGTGATCCAGGACTGCATTGCCCAGAGAACTCTGATTCTGCCTGAGGGAACATTAGTTTTTTAAGGTCCTTTTCTTCACTGTAAAGCTTATTTGCTCTCAAAGTTCCCTATGGTCCTGGGATAGAGCATTAAATAAAGGACCACTTTCTTTAAGTGTATAGCTGTTTGTTAGTTTTGTGTTGCCAGATCCAAGGTAGCAAGGTAAGGAAACATACCTGAAGAGGGCTTTCCTGCTTACACAGAGCTCTCCCTGCGTGATCTCATTCTGATGCTCACCAGGAGGAAAGTATTACTATATCCCCCTTTTCAGTGTGAAGCAGGAGGCAAGGGATAGCACTGATTTGGCCAAGCCCGTCCGCTACTCACTGCTGATGCCCTAGAATCAGACCTTGCTCTTTTTGCTCCAAAGTCAAATGATTTAAGAATCAAAATTAAAGGGAAATCCACAAGGTTATTTAGTATATTCTTATATGATTTGGTAACAAATCATATAATCACAGACTTTGAAAGCTGGAGCTCAATCAAAGTCCCTTCTCTTTTTCAGGCCTCAGTTTAGATGTTATCTCTTCGGAGAGAACTTCTCTAATTATCCTAACCCAGTACCTTGCCGGTTTTACAATCGGCTATCACAATTTATGATTTTGATTTTCTGTTGTGGAACTTGGTTTTTACTCATCTCCTCCCTTAGACTGTAAAGTTACTGGAGACATGAATTGTGTCTACCTTGTTCGTTATAGTAGTCCCCAGCGTTTAAAAGAGCTCTAGACACATGGTAGTCATTCAAATAAATATCCCTTGCGTAAGGCTCCGAAATATAATCTAATTCGTCCAGAACCAATGATGTTGTTAGCCGCAAACTCATTAGAACCCAGGAATCCTGTTCCCTGTTGCACTACACCGTGCCACGTGCAGGTGTGTGCCATGCCCAGTTCATTTTTCTAATTGTCCAGCTGAATGAGAAACTCTCGTCTGGTTTACAGTGAATCTTCAAGTACCCTCAGAAGCTGCAAATGCTTGCTCCTGAGCCTTCTCCCAAATTCAAAGTCAGATAATGAAGAAAAAAGTCATCAGGGTCAAATGCTCTTTCCTTGTGAACAGAAATGTGAAGCACATTGTGGGTGTTGTTTGGTCCAGCATTGGGGCATTTGATTTACCTTTCTCTTGGAGAGTCTGCATCCTGTGGCCAAGGATCTAAGCCCTTCGGAGACTGGCCATGCACGCTCAGCTGGGAGCATGCGTATGAACACGTGCTGTGTCTGAAACTCAGCCACTCTACATGTCTGTTGTGTCTGGAGTGTAGCCGTTGAGTCCTTCTGTCATTGTCTGGTTATATTTTTTGTTCCTGACATATTGCTGATACTCCTCTCACTGTTCTCCCATTCAATTAATTCAGATGTGTTACTGGACTGACCTCAGCTGTGGCAATCTGAGCAAAATGAATACTTGGTGCAGTTATCCTTACGTCAGGCAACTCATGGCCACTCATGGCTTTGGTTAGTACATGAACAGTTCCAAAGTCTTTTAGTTTCTTAATTTGAGGAAATTGGCTAAGTCATGGAATCATGAGTGGATAGAGTTAGCAACAGCAAGACATGTCAGAATAGGCTTTTTTTTTTTTTTTTTTTTTAATGATACAGTTTTAACACCAGGCCGTTTTGAGTTATGGCTTCATTTGACGGGCTTCATCTATCTTCCTGGCAATTCTGGTTTACACTCCTTAGACTAGTGAATAATTTAAATGTCAACCAGAGAGCCAGAACTTCTGTGAGTAACTCATGTGTCATGTAATCAGAATGACATAGGACTGCGTCACACCTGCAGTAGCTTATTGTGGGAATTCTGTAGTTAATTATACCAGCTACTGTCAACTACAAGAAGAGTTTAGATGCCAGAGAGCCAGCTGAAAGCTCCACCCAAATGCAAACCCACCTGAAAACTGTACCTTTTAAAAATCAGAGACAAAACTGGGACCCCTGGGTGGCTCAGTCAGTTGAGCATCTGACCCTTGATTTCTGCTCAGGTCATGATCTCAGGGTCATGAGATCGAGCCCTGCAACGGCTCCTCACTGGGAGTGAAAACCTGCTTGAGATTCTGTCTCTCTCTCTGCTCCCCCCCACTAAATTAAATTAAATTCAGAGACAAAACTGAGAAATAAAACATCAGCTTCAAGTATAAATCCTGTGGCATGAAGGACAGGTGCTACAGACACTTTGCCAGTTCCTTTACATATATTATTTCTAACCTTCCCATTTTAAAGTTGGAAAAACAGTCTCTGAGAGGCTCAATGACTTGCCAAGTTTCTCAGACTAGTAGTTTATTTCCAGACTGAACTGGATGCTCACCTGATCTGATGGCATGTTCGTATGATGGTGAGTTTGCTGTTAGAGTCCTCTTTATGCTGTTAGATCTCCCCGGGCAGGCCAACTATAACCAGAACCCCCTCTGCTTCATGTATGACCTCTACCTCCAACTCTGAAACTACTCTTATAAGCCTTCCATGAACCGACAAACTATACGTCTCGAGGTGCACTGTTGTACAGAGCACTCATCCATCTAGTTTAAATTGTGGTAGCTAACAATAAGAAAATGAGATACACAATGCAATTTTTTAATAGAATAAAATTAGATAAGACCACTATTTTCATCCTTTATAGTTTAAAAATATATTCTAGCCTCCACCATGTGGCAGATTCTTCTCAGTTTGCAAGTGCATAGTCTAGTGTAGGGATTATCAGAATGCCAAAAGAGAGAACACGTAATTTTTCAGGGAATCAAATGATATGTCTATGTAGCCCGTGGGTTTCCTTTATTTATTAGATGGTTCCTGGGGTTGATCTTATAAATTTCCAGCCCTGGGAAACTGTTAATCCAGAAATAGTGATTTCCACAGCAGGCTTTGAAGCACCACGTTATCTTTTATCTCAAAGGGAATGTGAACATAGTTAGTAGAAATCAATATAATTAATATTAAACACAATACATGTCACATGCTGTATTTAAAGGGGTAGAGTAGTAATCTCAAAAACAAGCTATGGTAGATTTCTGTGGCTGCAAAAATATTGAGAATTCTAATAAGGTAATACTGAGTGCAGAATTGTAAACAACCCAGGAGATGTTACAGAATAAAACTGAAAATCGGTTTTAAAGAGAATCATGACCAAAGCTTATGGGGTTATGAAAAGAAAGCACATGTTTGGGGGGTGATTTTTCTGTTCTGCGTCAGTGGCTTTCAAGTCAGATATGAAGGTCTTGAGGCAAAGGTCTTGTTTTCTGCTAGTTAATAGAGGGTACTAGACTGGATGGTCTATGGGTCTGATGCATGGTAAGATTTCTAATTTTAAAATTATAATAAGTTGTAGACCTTCTGGCCGTGAAGTGGTTCAACAGAAACCTTTGTCATCTGGTTTGGAATCACATTAACACCCCATGGCCCTAGAACTGGCTTTAGAAGCTTAAGATTAAATATTAGCCGTTATGCACAGAAAAAAATTATAGATCGCTTAAATGCAAAAACAATAGGGTAACTAAATAGTGTGCCTCGATCCCTTGCTTTTTCTCAGTTGCTGCAACGATTTATGTCATCTGCTGAAGAAAGGCCTTGCTGGCTTTGTCAGGCCAGCACCCCAGATTTGCCAACATACCTCTTTTTTTTTTTTTTTTTTTGGTCCATTTCTATTAACAGCCAGATTAAAAGAAAAGGCTCAAATACGTAAAATGATATTGTGAAGCTCTGGTAACAGATGCAGTGTTGCTGTGTTTCTCACCAGAAGGGAAGACCTCTGTGAAAAAGTACAAGTTTGAACATTTTCAATTATCTAAAAATATATAATACTTCTAAACCTGACACGATATGAGTATAGCATTTTGAAATCCAGTCTCTTTAGGGAGTATTTGGGACGTGAAATATCTAGAACACATTTATACTAAAAAAAAAAACTGTTGTTTGTCTAAAATTTAAATATGTCTTTGGGTATAAATATACTACTGCCTTTTGTCTATTTAATTGTGTCACTGCAGCAACTTTCGGAATTAAGGGAATGTTAAGTCATGAGAAGTGTCTCTAAACATTCTTAAGGGAATTCGTTAGGGTGTAGGAGAGGTCAATTTTTTAGTGTCCCCGTAATGTGTGCCATATCTCCTCTTGAAAAGTTTCAGAAATTCCAAGAAAAATGGACCGCAGATCGGTAGGAAGAAACAGCTAATAATTTTGAGGGCTGTTGGAGACCTACTATCAAGTTGTAGAGTGTTGTGTTTCGATTCTTTTGAGGTTGTTTTGTTTTGTTTTGTTTTTCAGTTCTGTGTATGAAAGCCGTAATGGTCTGTCCCTCTTTTGACTTTTAAAATGTCACCGGAGCAGATACTTGTCCTTTAAGCAGCAAGGGGAGTTTATTCAATTTTAGCTTCATCATAAATACCAATGTTTTGTTGCAGAATATGCCAGAGACGTTCGTGCTTGTTTTCATTCTCTGTTTGTTGTGCATTTCTGCATCACTGGGCAGTTAAGAAGAGAATCATTCCATTCTGGTGTGCTTAGATGAATTTTGTTCTGATGTGGCACATGGACAGTTAGAATGAGCTAACTTTATTCCCTGGTGTATCAACGGTATGCTCCCGATAGGCACAAAGCAGACCTTCTTTTCTGGGATGGCGCACCATGGAACTCTGGTTTCTAGTGGAGTAGATGTTAATGGATAACGAGTTCTTCTATCCTGAATCCTGTTACCAACTCACTCAGTTCAATTTCATCTTCCTCTCAAATAAGAGAAAAAGGTCATTAACGCAACTGTGACATCAAGTTTCAAACAGATGGTAGATAAGGAAAGATCAAAAGGAGACAAGAGATGGGACGCTCACTGTCAGATGATCTGAAATGCTAAGAGTTGTGGAAATCATGAGTTTGATAAAGGGTTCTAGAGAAAGCACAGTATATCCCTGGTGTTTTTGTTTACATCAGGTTCTGCAAAGGTGCTTAGCAATTAGAGGTCTTCACGTCTGCGGGTCTTCTTTCCATGTGAAAATAAGGGTATGAAAGAAGCAATGTTTTGGAATCAGAAAGAACCTTCGAAATTAGCCATTTTATAGCTAAAGAAACTGTGCCCATCACTAAAAACAACCTGAGCCCCCCAAAGTCAGTTTATCTTACCCAAGATCATACATGGAGTTCGTGCCAAAACTGAGACAGAGACGAGCCTTCCTGACGTGCACGTTGCCCTGAGCCCTTGTAACTCCCTCTACCACCACTAGCATTCTGAGGAAGAATTTTCAGTCCCTTTGCTTTCCTGATGCCCAGGAATTCTGATTAAGTTGTGACTAACAAAGTGTAAAATATGAGTCAAAATGCAGTCCCTAATAAAGTCATTGTGACTTTAATGACTTGGGCAGTTGTTTCATACTGCGAAAACAGGAAGGTCCCACACAATAAGGCGCCTGTCTCACAGATGGGCTCCTGCGTAGACGGCCACCCACAAGGGTAACTGCTGGAGCGCTCTTCCTCTCTTTGGCTCCTTTTTTTTTTTTTTTCCTTTCTTTCTTTTTTTTTTTTTTCTCCACACGGTTTTCACCTACTGACTTCAGCATGAGGTTATCAATGAGAAGAAGGTGTCTGTTTATCTAGCTTTGATCAGCTAAAGATACATTGGTCACTAAAGATTCACTCCTCGGTGACATGCAGGTCACCCCCTCCCAAGCCCAGATGAGTCTTAAAAGTAGCTCTTCTACGTGCTTGATACTAGCCCCTCATATGATTACTCTTTTATTTTATTGTTTTATTCTTAGAAACATAAAACCCCCAAGTTTTAGAACTGGGATGAATCTCTGAGATCCTTCTACTCTGCCTCCTGTGCGGTTAGTGTAGCTAAGACCTTTTTACCAAGAGAGCTCCTAAGTGCCTTGTGAATCTTTGCACAAAGCTCAAACCAGTCCTCTCATGAGAAAGCTAGAAAAATGATGAAGTGTTCCGTCCTGTCACAAAAACAAAAAACAAACCAAAAAAACTGGCTCCGAAGAAAATAATCTCTGTATGTAGCACTGAAGGTAAAGAAAAATCGAAGCCATAAAACCACATGTTCGTATCAAGTGTAATTGAATTTCAGGTTTGCTACTATATATTTTAAATAACTTCCCACTATTAAAGGTAGCCTATCCAGAGACATTCACGTGTGATTTTATAGAAAGATGTGTTCGAGGCAAGCAAGATTACAACATTTATAGAGAATGATATCTTTTTCCATTTTCAAAAAGGAGCTGCAATTTCTAACAGTGTTCGCAAGTCTAGTGGCAGGCATAAGCTTAAGGAAGCAGTGGAGGAATTTGTGTTACTAAGGGTCCATTCACAAACTTTGCTCGTCTGTACTCAAAAAGGGCTTTGGCCATTTCCTCTGGGGACATTATTTCTAGGTAGGCTCTAACAGGATCTTCTTGTGAAGGCAGATTCTTAACAGAAAAATAGGATCTGTGTACGTTAGGTAGTAAAGACAACATTTATCTTTGAAATAGTGTGCTTCTCTTTGTGGATTTCTCTACTGCATTTGACAAAATAAAAAATGTCCATTCCCTTTCAGTCCTGTAACTGCTTGGGACACGGTGTCACGGTTTCACTTAGGAGCTATTTTACTTTCCTATTTAGACTGAACACCCAACCTGATAAGTAGACAGGGAGATTGCAAGAGTCTTGGAATATCACACTCTGGAGGCATTAATAAATGCTTCTTTTCCATTGTTGGTGACTTATTCTTACAGGCTGAAGCGTTTCCAATTTGGGTTGTTTTTCTCAGTAGTATTGAGAGAGTTTTGTTTTCTGGGAAATATCAGTTGCTGGTGTACTGTGTCCAGTCTACAGGAGACAGCCGCGGAACTTGTCATAGAATCATGACAGGTTCAGACTGAAAGGTTGAGAGCTGAAAACCATGCATCATTTTCATGTTATGTATGAGAGGTGAAGTGACTTCACGGGGCTGTTGGTGAGAGCTGACAGTGACAGTCAGGATTTGTCAACTACATTGTGGCTAACTCTGGCTCAACAGGAACAGTTCTCATATGGGGTCTGACCCTGAAAACCCAACTAAACCAAGTTTCCCAGCTGTCCCCTTTGCCTTAACCTCAAGCACAGTTCCTGTCTGCTCCATCCCTTGATGTGTCTCATCACACAGGCCAGCACTAATCATACTGATGGTCTTCTACATTTACTAGAATGCAAACGATGCTCCTGTCTGCTGCCTTTCTTGGTTTATACTGAGCCCAACATAAGTGGGCCCTTCATAAATGCCTTTTGATGAGAGCAGTGATGGCCTTAGTCAGTGTGGTTGGGCCCTCCCTTATGGAGGAAGAAAACCAACATTGTTGCTAAGCAGCATTTTAGGATTGGGTCAGTTTCTGACCCTGAGTGACCTCCCTATGCCTACCTCATCATGTTAAATGCTTTATGGTTACCTTAGGATGACCTGGCTTTTTGGTGGCATTGCCGTGCCCGTAGCGAAAGACCCATAGAGCAATTTTAAGCGTGAGAAGGAGGGAGGTGGTATTCATCTGTCACTACTTACATAGCTTTCTCCTCCTGTAATCAATGCAGGAAAGGTGAGGAATTTGGCTCCTTCTCAGCGCTGTAGCTGAGAGCCACTTCCCCTGCTCCCACGTTGGGACTGAATGACAGTGTTCCCCAACAGGATTTTTGTGGCCATGGGAAGTCATAGAAGGAAAGGAAAGAGACAAGTCTTCCCCTCCCTAGCCTTTAATTATTGAATTTCTACCCGCTCCTATATTCTAAGCAGAAGAGCCAATATGACTAGTAAACAACTGGCCCCCTCTTTCCAGACTAATATCTGTTATGGTCAACTAACGTGCCCTAATGTATCTGACTAGTCCTACTAGGATGAAAACGGATTAAAACAGTGGTTTTTTGTTTCGTTTTGCTCTTTGTTTTTGTTTTACTTCTCTGTCTTTAATGCTTTGCCTGGCATATTTTAGATGCTCAAAAAATATTTATCAAATACGTGATAAAATGGTTGTATTTGAACTAGTACACACCTGACTGACTCCAAAATCTTCCTGAATACTTTACCGACCAAAGGAACCAAAATGAGAATGGAGCGTTTGAATGTTACATTTGGCTAAGTCTTATGCAGAGACATAATTAAAGAAATCATCTGTCTCTGCTTTTTTTTCAAGATATGTTTGCAGTGCTCCAAGTACAGGTTCCCTCTTTGCCCAAAATGAGCTGATCAGTCGGAGCATACAAACCTGTCTTTTCCAGCTTCTAAGTCTTTAGCGAAAGTGCCTGACTTTTGAGAAGTAAAAATGAGAGGCCACTATGACCAAGCAGGTTTGTCTTCAAAAATAAAGAATTTGGAACTTACGCGATTGACTCGGAGTTCAAAACTGCATAGAGGTTCAATCAGTACAACACACTAGCTGAGACAATCGATCCCGACATCCCTGGTCACTGTTACTCACATATTGTATCATGGGAAAACACACAGACGCAAGCAGGGTTCCCCCAGAACCTCTCTGAGGACAATGCATGGTGCAGTGAGCCAGCAGGCAACAATGCTAAGTTGCGTTGCTCCTTGCTCGCAGCTAGAAAGTCCAGGTCTCCTGGGCACAGGCAGTGGCCTGACGGGGGCTCGGATGCTTGAAGGGGAGCCATTGTTGGTGCAGGATGCTCATTTGAAAGGAGAAAGCCTCACAGGAAAGAGAGCCAATTGCGTGTGGGGGCTGTTGCCATGGTGCTTTGCTCTTGCTTTAACATGCTGTACTTGAACTTCTGGGAGTCCAAGGGTGGGGTAACAGAGAGGAGGGAGATGGAGGGGAGTGGGATGGGCCTGGGAAGCTCACTGCGGTAGGACTCTCCTCTCCGCCTTTCCTCTTGCCTGTGCTGAGGCTGACAAGGAAAGGGGGCGGGTGGGGGCGGGAGGGCAGGAGAGAGGGGGAGATGGAGTCTGGAGGAAGGGAATGACTTTCTCAACATGCCCTAGATTGCTAAAATGAAATAAAATTTAGTTTAACTCCTAAATATTTCTAACATGAATTAGAAGATGTTTAACACTAAAATACCAAAACACTGTAGTCCTTCATAACCCAAATATGCAGCAAATGATAGCTTATATTTCCTAACACATTGTAGATCCCAGATTGAACGTGTTAAATTCATTTGTCGGATGCAATCTAATATGCATATTAATGAGCTGATGGAGTGGAGAAAACTGCGTTCTGCAAATGAAGTACTGTTTTAAAAGAAGTAAGTTAATTCTATTCCCACTTGTTTCATTGTGAAGTCTGAACGTACTGTCACACACCATCAGTGTGCAAAAAATCCTCCCAAAAGCTAGCTTTAAAAAAAAAAAATCTTTGTATTCTGAAAGCCTAGTCTGACGACAGGCGCAGTTCTAACCTGTTCTCAATTTTCTAAAAATGTTGAGAAAGTAAAGGACTCAAATGCACCAACACTCTGAAACCATTAGGACGGTCTGTGCAGTGGAGAGAGGGTTAAGAGCACCTAGCTGAAATGGGGGAGGGTACTGACTTCAGATTTACTTAAATATTCATGGGGCTTCCTCCATTTTAATCTTCTCCTTTTTAAAAGATGGCTGTGTTTCCCAGTCTGGCAACCCCTCAGGAAAGAAGAATCGCTCCTTCCTTGCAGAGTTGAGCTGAGCAGGACTAATCTAGAGTGGAAGCCCCTTCGGCCACCAGGACTATTCATAATTCATAAGTGCTGCAAGCCAGGCAGCTGAGTACATTTAGACAGGCTCTTGTTTCTTCGTGCAATTCCTGATTGCATTGCTCTCTCTGCCAGGAAAGAAGCAGGGAGCATAGGCTTCTTGTAAGAATGGAGTGCGAAGATGGGCTTTGTTTGGATTAGGAAATGCCCTAAATTTTGGAGACTTTGTCTTTTCTAAGTTTTGATTATTTTACCACTGAATCTGCTCCTTCTCGGCTTTCCCGGTCCTTTCGGGGGTGCTCTCTCAGAACAGTGAATTCTTTCGAAGGGATTTGTGGATTGTGGCAAGGAGAGCATTCCAAAATGCCTGAGGCAAACTATTTGTTATCTGTATCTTGGGGTTACATCAAGGTGGGTTAATTTGATTCTGTTATGTGTCTTTGATAGAATGTGAAACACGTACCTCTGTATGCTTTCTGCGGAGTAGAAAAACATCTGTAATGATTTAATTTGTGTTATCCCTTAGCCCACGGAGGCCGCTTACCGTATAATAAGGGCATGTTATTTTACATCGTATTTGAGTAGACTGTGCTGTATTTTAATCCTATTCTTTTTATGCAGCTCGATTTTTAAAGGATGCTTCTTTTTCCCCTTAGTGTTCTCTTCAACTTTTCACATATGATCTCCTCTCAAGGAGTATTTTTGAGTTAATTTCCAATAAATGTGTTTTAAGAGTTGTCACATTTTCAAGTGGAATGACCTTGACTCTATTAAAATTCCTTTCCCTATGTTTGCATCTTCAGAAGAAATCAGATGTTAATTCTAAGAAATCTTAAGAAAACCTCTTTTTTCCCTAAGGTGACGCTGGAATGATTTCGCGTTAAGGGGGTGTTTTGTAGAAGCAGTATCATTTATTTAATGGTATCTGCTCCTCTGATCTCTTGGTTCTTAGTGAAGTTGAAAACATCTTAAGTGATCGTTTGCTAATTTTTAGGTGATTAATACATTTTTCTTCTTTATATACAGTTCAAAAGAATGCTGAACCGGGAGCTGACACACCTCTCAGAGATGAGCCGATCAGGGAACCAGGTTTCTGAATACATTTCAAATACTTTCTTAGGTAAGATATTAACTGGGAAACCTGGCCCATAATTGAGATTTTTCAGTATTAATCTCTGCAACCCATCAGCGACATCCCTATGTGAGTTTGGAATGGGGTCAAGTCACAGAAAAAGCCATTTCAAGTAAGAACTAAGGAGATAACATTTAAAGTAAAAAAAAAAAAAAAGGCAGGAAGACGTTAAAAAAAAAGAGAGAGAAAAGAATGACATCAAAGACAGAAGGTTATTATAGGCTGATTATATTTCTATGTACCTCAGGTCACCCCTTATCCACCCACCCACTTCCATCTTGGCCAAGACCTCTGAAAGGGGTGGGGGTGGGGCCCGGCCAGTCATCCAAACCTGAGGGACCAGTCTGATGGCTCTTCTGACATAGTATTCTTTACATTCTTCCAATAACTGGACTTGGAGCAAAAGATTTCCTCTTAGGTGGTTTGTAAAAGATATGGTTGGAAAATAACGGTGTGGTGATTTGACCCATGGGAATAAGCTTTGGAAGTAATTTGACTATTGCTTTGCTAAGTTATTGCTTAAAGATCAATGGGAAGAAAAGAATCTTCCCATCTCTGAAAGATTTGGCTTTCTGCAAGCTGTATCATTATCTTCCCGATCTGATGCTTTTTATCTGTTGTGCTCTGTTGTCACATTGCTGGTATGTAACACCTGACACTGTCAGAAAAGGTTTGCATCAAAGAGCCTCAGCTACTGTCAGGCATCCTGTTGGATTACTCGGGATTTCTGATCTCAGGTTTAAAGTCATTCTACTGTATTGTGAACCTATTTGGATTATATTTTTCTTTAATAAGACCTGCAAAATATGCAAATCTGTACTTTAATCTAAAGGTAGCCTTTAAATTCTGATTCTGTTGACTTTCAAATACTGCTGAATTATGCCCCTTTCTAGAACTCCACTATGCAGGGAACCAACCCGTTCTTACAGCTGGACTTCACACCTCCCTTCTTTTTGGCATCGAGACACATTCATTAAATCCATGACCGTTTGCCTTGGGGCCTTATGGAAACACACACCTCTCTCTTCTGGTTTTATTTTTAAAAATCAGTCCTATTTCTCGAATTCCAAAGCGGTTTCTGCTGTCAGCCGATCAGTCTTTGATCAGCCCAGTGCAGAGCGCATGGCATTACCAGGCAGCAGGCGGGCAGGGGCACGATGAAGTGCCTTCCCCACTGTTTCCTTGGGGCGGGGGGGGGGGGGGGCTTCCACACCTGGTTTTCTGCAGCGCAGTTACAACACCTTTGTCAGGGAACAAAGGAGAAGAATTTTCATATAGCCTAGCTCCGAGAGGCAGCTAGAATCTAATTGAACAGCAAGTGTTACACACGGATCCCTTTTTCTTCATCATACCCCCTTCACTCCTTTGAAGACAGACATCTTCCACTGTCCCTGTCAGACGTACTCTGTTCTGTGCAACACCCAGTCAGTTTTCATACACTGGAAGTCTTACATTTTCCAGGTTAATGACTGTGGGAGAGAAGAACAAAGTCGAGTATTGCAAGAACTCATTTTTGTTCTCACAAACATTGCGTTTTAAAATGCCGGGGCTTGTCTGTCGTCTCGGGAGAGACTCTCAAGACTGGAGTAAAGCTGCAGGGGCACTTTGTCGTCCAAGACAGCACGGAGGCAGCTCTGTGCACCTGCGGTAGCTTTCACCAGCGCCTTGCCGAGGATGGCAAGGGCAGTTTAGCACGCTGATCTCTTTTTTATCATCATAAGCTATTAAGTGAGAAAGCTGATAAGATAATAAAGTTGAGCTCTCAGGGTCAACACTGTGTGTCTCAAGAACAGGCAGTTGTCAACGCTTTCTTGAATATTTCATTCGCAATTTGGCACATCTCTCGAGGAATACCAATTTTTTGGCTTCTTCTTATTCCAAAAATTAAATTATCAAGAACAGGTTGTGGGGGAAGGTGTTAGAATCTCAATTCTTAGAGACTCAGCCTTAGGAGGGCGTGTATGTGTGTGTGTGTGTGTGTGTGTGTGTGTGTGAGTGTGAACGCGTGCACGCACAAGGTGGTCCTGATCAAACAGACTAGACAGATTAAAATTTTAAATATTCTTGGGAAAATATAGGGAGAAAAAAAATCCCTTGTATCAACAAAAGATACATCAGTTGCCTCATCTGTACAATGGGAGCACTGGAATAGGCGACATTTCAGATCCCTTCCAGCTCTAACATTCTATGACTCTGATATGGACTGAGTTGATCAGTTTTGCTAAGACATACCTGGCAGTCTGAATTCTCTATAATGGACTGTAGGCTTGCAATTGGATAGTCCTAAAAAGCAAACAAACCAAACAACCAACCTTGCTTCCAAACTGCAAATGTGGGACATGGAACTCTTTTTTTTTTTTTTTTTTAAGATTTTTATTTATTTATTTGACAGAAATAGAGACAGCCAGCGAGAGAGGGAACACAAGCAGGGGGAGTGGGAGAGGAAGAAGCAGGCTCATAGCGGAGGGGCCTGATGTGGGGCTCGATCCCATAATGCCGGGATCACGCCCTGAGCCAAAGGCAGACGCTTAACCGCTGTGCCACCCAGGCGCCCCAGGGACATGGAACTCTTAATCCTATCTTGTGGGGTGAATATTCCTGGAGGAATATTCCTGGAGAAGCATGAATGAAGCCTTCTTTATAAACTGTCAGATCCACAAGGGATCTTATTGGCCTTGTAGTCTAATTTCCTCATTTTATGGGAGAGAAAACAGGCCCCGAAAGGCGAAGTGACCTAATCAAGATTACTTGGCTACCATATCCCTGAGCCAGAACTAAGGCTTTGCTATCTCGACTCCCAGACCTAAATACCCTGTCACTTTAACTAGGAAAGAAGGAATTGTTAGGAATTGAGACCATATAGAAGAAAATCACATCAAAGGGCGTTTAAGTGATAGCTATATTCTTTTGGAGAAAAGTCTTTAGGAATCATGATTGTTGGACCTGAACATAAAATATGTTTTTAACCTTTCCCAGCAATATAAAAGAATCTTGTCAGAGCACGGCAGCCATCTCAGTGAGCAAAAAATGGGAAGACCTTCGAGCTTTAAGTTAAAATTAAAGAGCATTTTTGCAATAAGAGCCATTGAATGTTAAAATGTGTCATCCGGGAAGGAGGGAATCCCTACTCCAAGGATCTGTGAAACTTGTGCTGTTTCCATCGAAGAGGATGGTGTCTAGCTGGACAAGTTGAAAGGCAGGCAAGAGTCCCTTTGCGAAAGCAGGCACTTACTGATACTTTTACATGACAATGAGCTCCAGGTTGCCAGCCTGAGGAAGTAAGGCAGGATCTGCAGGAAGGGAGCATAGGCAAAGCAAGATATTTAGATATGATATTATAATTTAGTATGTATTTTTACCGGCAGAGAAAGCTCATTCTTGTAAATCCCCGACTACGTCTCAAAAGCAAAAACATAGAATTTCAAAGATGCAAGGAAAAGAACTTAGAAAATTTGCATGATCAAATGCCGTGCTCTAGTAAGAAAAGCACTTCAAATTATGCCCTTAACAAGGGGAAATGAACCATGAGAGACTATGGACTCTGGGAAACAAACTGAGGGCTTCAGAGGGGAGGGGGGTGGGGGAATGGGATAGGCCGGTGATGGGTATTAAGGAGGGCACATATTGCATGGTGCACTGGGTGTTATATGCAAATAATGAATCCTGGAACATTGCATCAAAAACTGGGGATGTACTATATGGTGACTAATATAACAAAATAAAAATTATTTAAAAAAATTATGCCCTTAACAGTGTTTTGACATGACCATATTTTACATTCGTTTTGTTTGTTTGTTTGTTTCTTTGTTTTATGCTGGCCCACGATTTCCCCACTGTATTCTAACCATTCTGTGAATATAAATCCACTAAGTGTTTATGGTGATCCTTTGAGTCTGTGTTTCAGGTTATTTCCACAATGCCCCGGCTAAGCTTTTAAGAGAGGAAATTCAGAATAGGGAAACCCATCAGTTCTTCCAGTGCCTGCCTGTATAGGGAGACACCCATTAATGTCGAACTGGCGCTGTCTGTGAATAATGGCTCTCTTCTTTACTGCGATGTTCCGGATGCGGTAGCGGTTCCGCTCGATTACTGGCTGTTGCAAGGAATCTTTAGTTAACACGGGGGAAAGCTGCTAGGCCCACTAGAGGTTTCTCTATCTGCTGTGGCCTAGGGGAATTGGACAGTCTCTTAGATAACCAGACGTGAGGAATGGTGAGGAACGGGGTCGGGAAAGACAGGGGCTACTGTGACCTTTCATTTTAGCAAAAAGTTATGATTATTAGGAGTGAAGTGACAGAGAGAAAAGTAATGTCAGAAATAACATAATAGGTAGTGTGTTTTGCCAGAGATTGTGAGACCAGAAAGAAATGTTTAACAGGAACTTCAAGGCCTGGGTTCTCTGCTATGAAGTCACTGTGTCTGGAACTGAGTAATTGCAAAATAAATATCTGTTGAATAAATTGCCCTTTGAGTTTGGACAAATTGCTGACTTCATCCGAAAAGTGAGAGTGTGGGATTATTTTTGGTTCCCAAACCTGGCTCTGATCGTCAGCGTCATTTAGGAAGCTTTTTGAAACATACTGGTTCAGTAGGCCCGGGTAGGGCTCATGAATCTGTGATTTTCTAAAGTTCCCTGGGTGCTTCTGATGCTGATGCAGATTGGAAACCCCTAAACAAATTGAAATGACCAGTAAAATTCCTCTCCAGGCAAAAGCCATGGACTGACGAGGCTCGGTGCTTGCGGGCCCCTAAAGAGAACACGGGGGATGCTAGGGAGAGAGACTAGCCTTGCTCGAGGTGCTGACATGTCCAGGGCCCTGCTTCTGTGTCCCTGTGCTGGCTCGGCTTTGCTACATTGTCCACAGGGCCCTGGGAGCAGGCAGAGGTCTCTGGGGGAAACATGTGACCTATGCCATCATCTTGCAAGAGTTGGAAACCAATAGTCTAGGTCCCAGCATGCCATCTGGAAATACGTCATTTTCTAATGGAGAAGTCGTCTTTGTCCTAATTTTTACTGTAACAAGCAGAGATACACGTAAGAACTTCTGAGAGCTGCATTAACTCTTTCAGCCACAGGGTGTCATTCAGTTCAGTGAAGTAGCTGTTAAAGCAGTTTAATGAATGATTGCCTCCGGGCACCCACGGGCATCCCTGCGGCCTGAAAGAGTTAATGCATTTTTTCAGAAGCACTCAGGATAAAGCCCCCTGTGAAGTGAAATGGGATATTTGGTTGCTGATACTTTTAATAGCATGATATAAAGGGAAGAACCTCTGTGAGAAGGTAGATACTTTCGTCCCTAATCGTAGCTCTGCTATTACCTTGTAGCAGAATTTTTTAAACGAGTAAATGAGATCAGCATACATATTTAATAAGCATAAATAGTTTAATAAATTTAATGCCTGTGACAAACGAGAGGCATCGTTTATTATTAATTAGCAGAATGAATAAAAATAAAGCGTGAAGTAAAACTGATGTACTTTTCCTCTGAACTTCAAATGATGGTAATAAGCCAAGGTTTCAAGTCATTATTTGTAGATTATAAACCATTTATTTCTCTAACTTACAGACTGCTCGTCTAAACCGAAATGATAAGTTTTATCCAGTTAAAGTTGTTTGGATTTTTTAAATTAAAAAAATGAATACAAACATGACAAAAAGAGCAGAACATAAAGCCTGTTTTTATTAACCTGGACCTGGCTACATGAACCTTTTCTATTATACAGCCATATAAGTTATTTAATTAAAAAAATTTACATGTACATATTGATGCCCTACCTTGAAAATATAGAAGCGTAATTCTAAATTATGCTACAGATAGAAGGTGGAGGATTGAGTCCTACCTGTCCTGCTTGGACAACTTATTTCACTCCTTTGGGCCTCGGTTTATTTCGCAATAAAATGAAACAAAAAAAGTTTCCTATTTCTCCCATCGGGCTCCCAGGATTGTCCTGGAGATCAAGTGGGATAAGGTAGGACCGTCCTTTATAAGATGTAAAATCCATTACAGGACATTAGAAGTTGTTTTGGATGTTGCAGTGGGTTCTCACTGGCACGCAGGGGCTGAAAAATGTTTCCCTTGTTGCAGACAAGCAGAATGATGTGGAGATTCCGTCTCCCACCCAGAAAGACCGAGAGAAGAAGAAAAAGCAACAGCTCATGACACAGATAAGTGGTGTGAAAAAACTGATGCATAGTTCAAGCTTGAACAATACAAGCATCTCACGCTTTGGCGTCAACACAGAAAACGAAGATCATCTGGCCAAGGTGTGTCTGAGCTGGGGGCGCGCACATGCAGCTCTCTGCTCTACGGCAGGCAGCTGCCCAAAACGACCTACTAGAAAATAGCAGGGATCATTGTTGCTTTATGATTAAATTATAGAAGGCGGCTGGTGTGGCCTCTTTGTCCATTGCTGGGCACCGAATTTGAGACCCTTTTCCGACAACAAAGGACCAATTTTTTTAATTCAGAGTTGGATTTGTAAATGGAAGTTCCTCATGAATGAGAATCCTACAGAAGGCATACTGGGAGAATCCACAGGGTGGCCAGGAGACAGGACTGAATTGTCCCAGAGGACAGATCTGGGACTATATGCCAAGGACTATTTGGAAAATCTGCACTGATTGGCAGAGCTAAAGAAGAAATGAGAGAGGTCGACAGCACTGACTCAGAGCCCAAACCCCACCAGTGGAGGAAGGCACAGAATTCACACGTCCCCTAGGGGGTCGTCTAAGGTGACCACTGAGGTCCTTGAAGCCTTGTGACAGTAGGAAATGAGCTCCTTGTGAGCAAACAGACATTCAGGGAGGCTTTCTGAGAGATGCCATTAGAGCAAGGGGCAGGCCTCTGGAGAGAGCCTAGATCCCTTGTTCTGGGCAAGAATTCAGAATGGAATAAATTACGCCTTTAATCAGATAATCTTGGAATAATCCCACAACACAGGACCAAATAATGTTTCTCCCAGGTCAATCTGTGGCCCAAGAGCTCTAAGATAGAATAATCCATGGTTGGCATTCTTCATGACCTTTTACATTAAGTTAGGGTTGACTTCTGCACATTCTAGCAACTGAGTTTCCCCAACCTGGCCCTTTGTGATAATAACCAAAGGGTAAAGGAGTTCCCCTAAAATGGTTTTCTAGCTGTTACTAATGGGGCAGTGCTCAGTGAAGAGGAGAGACAGGGAAATGGAGCTAGAGGGACCCTAGGCACTTGCAGCTACCTCTGAATGCAACTTGGTTGAGGACTGATGTGTGGCAAATACAGGTCAGCAACTAAATCTGTATATTAGGCACACACTCTCCCTTTTCTGAAAAAAATATACAGAAATTTGTAACTAAAATAAAGAGGATACCCAACCTCCTAGGCCATTCCATTTTCAAATTTTCCTGCAACTAGAACACTCGAAATAGACACTCTAAAGACTTAGCCAGCCATTGTCCAAAAACTAAATAAAAATAATGAAGCATGCTAACAAAACTGGCCTTATTCCTAAATTCCTCTAATTTTGATTACAGGAGCTGGAAGACCTGAACAAATGGGGCCTTAACATCTTCAATGTGGCTGGCTATTCACACAATAGGCCCCTCACCTGCATCATGTATGCCATCTTCCAGGTGAGTAAAAAGGAGAGAGTATTGCTTATTGAATTCGATGGCTCTTTATGATTTTTTTTTCCATCCCAGTTTACTTTCCTGATTTGACTTTTTCCTCATTTTTGGACATCCACTTATTTATTTTCTAATCCATTTTACTACATAGGAAAGAGACCTCCTAAAGACATTCAAAATCTCATCTGATACATTTGTAACCTACATGATGACTTTAGAAGACCATTACCATTCTGACGTGGCATATCATAACAGCCTACACGCTGCTGACGTAGCCCAGTCAACCCATGTTCTTCTTTCTACGCCAGCATTAGATGTGAGTAGTTATGATCTGGTTTGCATACCTGCCCATCCTCTTTTAAAAGGTGCTACACAACATGTAACATATTTACGGAAATAATTGCACGTGTTCGAGCTGGTTCCTTATTAATGTGTAGCATCCATCAATTGGGTCGCTAGTAAAAACAAATGGCACTTCTACTTACGCTGCTTTCGAATATCAGAGTAACTCTCTCTTATGTCTCTTACGATTGAAATTGTTTAATTATCAAGCAATTAACAGGGCACTTTATTTTTTTAAGATTTATTTATTTATTTGAGAGAGAGAGAGTGCACATAAGTGGGGGGAGGGTCAGGGGAGAGGGAAAGAGAGAATCTCAAGCAGACTCCCCACTGAATGCAGAGCCTGACGTGGGGCTCAATCTCATGATCCTGAGATCATGACCTGAGTGGAAATCTAGAGTCAGACGCTTAACAGAATAAGCCACCCAGGTGCCCCCAGGGTGCTGTATTTTTCATTCATCTCCAGTATCCAGTAAGTGGCCAGTTCAGCATCTAGTATGTAGTTTATGCTTAATATGCATATCCTGATCTGAAAGGCCCACATCATCCCAAACACTGTGAGGGATAGCACAGAAATATACTCTAAAATGTCTTATATAGTTCCTGTTGGGAGTAAGCATCCTATAGGCTTATTCTCCTGAGAATTCATAAAACTGATTCTATGGGTTGAAGAAAAAGTAAGTGAATATCTAGAACTGAATATCTAGAATTAATAATGCTGAAGCAAAGGGGAACAGTGTTCCATTTTGCTAGACATCTTGCTGAAGGTGGCTGTGACTCCTTCCTTAGTAGATTAATGCATTTCCACGCACCAGTATTAGCAGCAATGTGCCCAGCAGGCCATATTCTTCTTTGACATACAGCAATGGTAGTCAGGTCCTTCCAAAATGTGTAGGCTCACTACAGAAGGGGACTTGTCAACCCCTATCCAGCCCCACCAGATTCACAGGTTCAGTTTGGAAGGTGAAGAAAGATTCAACTGGCCCCAGCTCTATTGTTTGGATTCCATATTTCCTGAGAAAAGAAATCCAAGAAGATAGGAAAGTGAGTTGGAGCTGAGGCTGTTTTATGCCCTGAAGGAGACAGTATTATTTGTATGTTCTGTATAAGGATTATAGAGTGGGTCAACACTGTTTGTCAACTACCTGCTGTTATTGATAGGATACCTATTGTGTAGCCAGAAATTGACCACTGGGGGCCACACGTGTTTAGAGAAGGGAAAGCTCAACGTGTCCTTAAGCAGTTAGCCTTCACAGGAGAGGTGGACACTGAGCTGGCATTTAAGGAATCACAGAGGATGAAGAAAGACATTACAGCCAAAGAAAGACCTTTTAGTCAGAAGAAATATATACCTATACAAATACTAGGTTTAAGTTATCGTGTACAAGTGGGGCAGAAGAGGCTTCACAACATGGCATGAAGGAGTAGAGCAGTGGGGCATTAGGTTTCCCTTCTTAGGAATGTTCTCAGATCTTGACCATAGTAAACATTTAGTGGATAGGAATTGAAGGAATGGATGAATGATTGAATGAATGAATGAATGAATATATGAAAGCTTCTGACCACACTACAAATTTAGCTTTGGGAAATAATTTATTGCCAGTCTTATGAGTTTAGAATTTAGCCTTTCTTCTTTAAGTTACTTAGCCTGAAAACATGAATGTTGTTGTATCTCAGAGCAGAGCCAGTCTGACTTGCTTTTTTTGACTTGTATGTGCTTGTGTTATGTAAGCACCATTCTGCTGTACCGCTTACCCAACAAACAAACATCAGGCCCCACCTGATCACTCACCATGAGCATGGTGCTACTGCCTTCCTGTAAGCTCCATGTGGGCGTGGGCTTCCGCCATCATCCCTCTCACACTAGACCTTATGATGATGGATATAATCTATGTTTAATTGTGCATTGAGACAATATGTACATCAGCAAACAATCCTTCTCTCAAAAGAATGAAACAGGATACTTTAATATGAAACTGAATAAGCAGGATAGGCCAGTGGGACATGGAGTTAAATGTTTTCGTTTTGCTCTGCAGGCCGTCTTCACCGATTTGGAAATTCTGGCCGCCATTTTCGCAGCTGCTATCCATGACGTTGATCACCCTGGAGTCTCCAACCAGTTTCTCATCAACACAAGTGAGTTCACTACTAGAGCAGTCATTTGAGATAATTGTATGATTCATTGCTTCATTTCCCCCCCTAATGTTTTCATTATGGATGATAATAAGGGTAATAATGAGGTAATCCTTCCATTCCACTCAGGCTGGTCAGACCTTTCCTGGATACTGTGTCCAGTCTGGCAACATAATTTTTGAGCTGCATAGAGAACTTGGGAAGGGTCAGAGGAGAGCCATAAAAAGTACTCAACATTTGGAAAATACAATACATGAGGAAAGAGTAACAGATGTGGAATTATCCAGTAAGGACAAGGAAAGGCTTGGGGATAACGTGATAATGATTTTCAGTGTTATGCAGGGCTCTCACATAGAATGATGCGACTCACTAGTGTCCCTCTCTACTGAGGAGGCCCAAAATGAGCATGGGAACCTCCAAAAAGAAATAAGACTCCAAAGAAAGCACTGGAATGCTTGGTCTATAGTAGGGAAGATGACCCCGGTGACATTTAGTGCTGGTCCAGCCTTATGATCGATCGCAAGCTATACTCAGTGATTTTGTCTTGCTGAAAATGTTCAGTATCCATGCCAATGAAAATCCACGAATTTCTGCTAGTGCACTATTTCTAAATGCTAAAAATCTCAGTACTTTTTCTTCTGAGAATATTAGCTATCCAGTTGTGGTCATGATTAACATCAAGTCCTGATGGTTTTATAGAAATGTTTGAGCTACTTGGCTATAAGAGTCCCTGTCCTACTTCATCACCAGAACATCTGCATGATCAGGATGTGGGGTAGATTCATTTCTAACCTCGTTCTTCTACTGAAAGAATATTAACTTTGGGCAACTACTTGGCTATTGGGTTGTATCAGCTGGCAGAGTGTGTGTCACAAATCAATCTATATACTGGCCAGTTAGCTTCACACAGAACAAATGGCTTTTCTGCTACAGCCACAGAAAGCACTAGAACATATACAGCCAGTTTGCCGAGCTGGGATTGATCACAGGGTGAACAGGGCCACGTATTCGGAGGATGTAACACAAAGAACACAGTTACAGCAGTGGTATATGAGTGACAACATGTGCAATGAGTAACCTGTCACCACACCACCATCATCACCATCACCAAAGGCTATTATTCTTTATTAAGAGAAAATGTTCCTTCCAGAATTTGTTGGCCGTATTCTCCAGTGCAGACCAGGGCTCTGCCTAACAAAAGATGTCTGATTCTTCTGTGTGAACGGCAGGCTGGAAGCTATCATTTAGGTATCCAGATGTTGCTATTTCTGACATATAGGGCCAGAGGACAGAAACTCTGACATCAAGATTGTTCTGAAAAACTATTAATGTTTTGTTGCCATATTTGTAGAAAGCTCCAAAGAGCTAAATTATGTGGATAAAAGAAAATTTCATACTCACACTATTATCATCTTTGAAAAATCAAAAAGTCACAGTGGACAAGACTGGGGCATCTATAAAAAAGTGAAACAGTTTGAAAATCCTAATACATAGGATAAAGTTTAGTGGCATTTTCAGTTTCTTCCTTTCCAAAGCACAAAATGTGTGAAGACATAAAGGAAATTACAAACTGAGATAAAAATAGGGTTTAGTTGCTTGGAAATGCACTGACCTAATGTTAAATTCTTCATCTGAAATGAAGAAGGAGAAAAAGGATTTTAAAATACCGTGAATTTTAGTCAGAGAGAAAGCTTAGGCACCCACATCTATGACAAGCGTGTTTTGCTTGGAAACGGACTACTTCCCTTAAAGAGGGAAACGGTTTCTCTGATGAGAAATGACATGTGGATCTTGGTTCCTGACATCATTTGGAGAGAACTGGTTCTGATTTCACACTGAGGTCATCCAACGTTGGAATTCTGTCCCTTTCTTACTAAGTCATCATTTCCCCTTGTTTACTAGATTCAGAACTCGCTTTGATGTATAATGACGAATCTGTGTTGGAAAACCATCACCTTGCCGTGGGCTTCAAACTGCTGCAGGAAGAACACTGTGACATCTTCCAGAATCTTACCAAGAGGCAGCGCCAGACGCTCAGGAAAATGGTTATCGATATGGTAAGACTTCCTTTTGAACCCTTCACTCACTTTCCCTTCCCAGAAGGAGAAACGCCATTCTCTCTGATAAACTGAGTTTCCTGAGACTCATGTTCCTTTTACCCTAGGTGTTAGCAACTGATATGTCCAAACACATGAGCCTGCTGGCAGACCTGAAGACCATGGTAGAAACAAAGAAAGTTACAAGTTCAGGTGTTCTTCTCCTGGACAACTACACAGATCGCATACAGGTATTTGACGAAAGCCTTTGATTTAACACAGAGCCAAACCAAACTAAACCAAACAACAGTTAAGAAATGAAAACAAACATCGGTTCAGTTAGTCGCATATCTGGTTATTATTACGACTTGGGCTTATTTTAAGAACAAGCTAAGGAAAATGGACATTCAAGTTTATCCTCGAATTTATGAAGAAAAACATAACCCTATTTATTGAATTGCTGAGTTCTAAAAATAAATGGCAAAATTCATTTGTAATAGGGGATACGTGACTGCTGGTCCCAAAAGCTCGAGTTTGGATATAAATCCCATCAACTTGAAGATTGTTAGGTCTGTTTTGATTATACAAACTGCCATCAGCTGGTCTCTTTCCACAAGTGGAAAATATGAAGACATCTACTTTGAGTAATTCTTTGCATTTTTTCCAAATTGGGGAAGGGAAACGATGGCAGGATTTGACCTCTAATGTCCCTTTCAATTTTTACATTCAGTGACTGTCAGTCCGAGAAGACACACATTTTCCCTTTCAGGACTTCTATAATGGTAAATAACCAAGTCTGGCCAGCGTCACTGTAATACTATTTTTTGGTCAACACACCACAATTATAATGCAACTAAAATGTTCTTGGGGTTGGTACCAAATGTACTAGTACAAGAGGCAGGAGATGTTCTGGTGGTATTTACGCTGTATTTTATGGGATTTTCAAAACTTGATGATTCCAGGTCCTTCGCAACATGGTACACTGTGCAGACCTGAGCAACCCCACCAAGTCCTTGGAATTGTATCGGCAATGGACGGACCGCATCATGGAGGAATTTTTCCAGCAGGGAGACAAAGAGCGGGAGAGGGGAATGGAGATTAGCCCAATGTGCGACAAGCACACGGCTTCTGTGGAAAAATCCCAGGTATCTAATATGAAATTTTCAAAGTTTCTGTGAGCTCTGCTGATTGTAGAACTGGAGGGGTCTATCTAATTCTGAAGTTATAAGGAAGCAGCAACCCATTTAGTTCCATTCTGTTTGTGACTCATTTGTCTTCTCCATTACACTCAATTTCACAGGGCGGAGGCAAAGCCGTCCTCAGAAACTCATCGAAGTTTGGTCTGTGTATTCTCAAGCGGTTTAGAGAGTTGTCTATGACCTTAGCAAATCCAGCTGACTGAACTCAGAGCTGCTGCCTCCCCCCATCCCTCCAGATTTCTCTTATCCCTGTCCTTATCCAGGAGCTCAACTCTTCATCCTTGCTTCCTCCCCCCGTCTGTTGTCTCTCCGTAATCAAGTGCACTGCCAAGGGTAATCTCATTCCGCATACCTCTCCTACCTCACAGCCGACGCCCTGTCCTGTGTCCCCTTCCAAGGTTGCTTCTCTACCTCTGAGAACACGCTGACATCTTTGGGTTGTGTCCAAAGCTACAAATCCCCTGTGCGCGGAGGACTGGGGACGATATGCTGACGGCCGGGGGACGCAGAAATGCCTCAGCTACCTCTAGCTGATACTAGAAAGTATCAGTGTCCTTACAGAGGCTTCAGGGCATGCTGAAATGTTATTTTTTTTTTCAGGGCACCAAATGGCCTGAGCCAAGTAGTCCTGAGTAAGAATGGGTCTATAGGCTATGCCAGGTCTTTATCACAAAACCATGAAGGATGCTTTTTGTTAGTGTTTATCCTATTTCCCCATTACCTGCTACCCCCAAACTTACGTATACTTGTAATATTGATGCAGAGTTCCCTTGCAGTTGTTTTTTTTTGTTGTTTTTTAAAGAAACCCAGTCAAATGAGTTTGAAATCTGTGAAAGTGCTCTAAAATTCTAATAAGCTATAAAAATGTATCCTAACATTCAGTTGTCAGGGCCAATTCAAATTCCCTAAAACCTTAATTCGAACAATTAGTTATTAGTTAATTAGTCAATTAGAGTAATGCCCATTTATTATCAACAGTGATGTTTTATATTTATATGGCATTCTGTGTGGTTTTCCACACACTTTCCCAGACCTTGTCCTATTTGAACCCCCACACAGCTTTGTGAAATAGACACAGTGGCTACTTTCCCAGTGCATCAGGTGGAGACGCTGTCCCCTTGGCTCATTTCACCAGTTCCTGAGTGACCCAGCTGCCCTCCGCCCAGAGCTCTTCACTCTCCATCACCGTAGGCAGGTCTCCCTGTTGCCATGACATCATTGTCCACTCTGGTGTTTCCCGCAGATGGGCTCTGGCAAGCATTGTCTGAGTCGCCTGGCAATATAGCCCTTGACAAGGTGCTCTTAGGATTTGTAGAGCTCTCTCCTCCCGGAGCCCAGCAAATAAGCAACTAGAGGCTACCTTTCAAAAAAGTGCTGAGCATTTAGCAGAAGCAAAACAAATAAAGAAAGGAAACGACTGCACGGTGTTCAGTTGATTCCATTTTCTCCATTGCCTTGGGCTTGTTTTTTCAGGTCCCTGGAAAACACCTTGAAAGTAGTCTCTAAAATCGATTAAATACACATAAAGAAGGAAAAGGGAGGAAAAGGGATTGGGTGGAAGCAAGAGAAATATCTGAATCATCTGCAGTCAAGTTCACGTAACCAATGCAGATCAGAGATGTCCCTGACTTTGGTGTGAGTTATGTTAAGACTAGGGAAGCACCAGGGAGGAGAAGATAAATGATACATAGGTCAACAGATAGGTGATAGGCAATGAGATAGATAGATAGATGATAGATAGATAGATAGATAGATAGATAGATAGATAGATGATGGAAAGAAATATATAGCTATAGGTAGATATAGATAAAAAAGAGTCACATATGAACTTTGATATATTGAATGATTTGCCGAAAACCAGAATGTTGTTACAGGAAAGGTTTCCAGTAGTGTGGAAAGAACAGCTGAACCATGTCCCATGGATGCATATACGTTGCTCTTGCTCATTTACCTCCAGATCCGGACCCAGCATCTCTCCAGTCCCCCAGACCAGGACAGGGGAATTCCATTCCCTCATTCAACTACTGCCTATTCTTTTTCACAACCTGCTCCCACCCCCAGTGTTTCCTGTTTGTCCGACAATGGGGAGGTCAGCATAAGGCCACGGAGCCAGCTCATGCAGGATGCATAGCCCCTGTGTAAACCATAACAGAGCCATAAGCCTCGTATTTATTCACAGGAACACTAGCAAAGGAACTGCTTGATTGTTTTTATTTTCCCTCCTTTCTCCTGATGGAAGTGACTGTACCCTGTGGATCTAGGACAATTGCAGACATGTCCACAGAGAGGTTGTTTGTTTGTTTAGGCACTGGAAGTATCTTCAGATGTTTTACCAAAGTCATCTACAAACAAAAGCATTCCACGGAACTTGAGAGATTTCAGAGTCGTCAGGGGCTGTCTCCTCTTCATTTTGGAACAGCGGCATATTTTAAATTTATCAGGGAAAGAATCTTGAGTCAGAACTCATTAGACCTGGAGCTTCCTTCTTCGGAGAATGACTCACAGAATCCAAGTAGTGACAAAGTCATTCCCAGCCAGGGTTGCATCCAGACTTCTTATCTGGCACACAGAAGAGGAAAAGTAGTCAGTTATAGTGAGACAAACCCAGGCTTCAACACTGGGTTGAAGTCCCAGCTCTACCACTTACTGGCTCTGTGATCTCTGACAAGATATTTCATCTCAGTGAGTCTTAGTTTCCTCCTTTGTAAAGTACAGGTAATAATACTTCGCGGACATAAGAGCAATAATGTATGTATTACATCCAGTGCAGGGTGTACTGTGTAGTGTATGCTCAAATTGGGGAATCCATCATTATTGATCTCTCTTGGCTTCTTGTGGCTCTTTCTTTGTCTAGAAAGCAGGACAGCTTGTTTGGTTTTCAAGAGCTCATCATAATAATCGATGTGTAACCTTCTTTTTTTCCAGGTTGGTTTCATTGACTACATCGTGCATCCACTGTGGGAGACCTGGGCAGATCTGGTGCAGCCTGACGCCCAGGACATTCTGGACACATTAGAAGATAACAGGAACTGGTATCAAAGCATGATACCCCAGAGTCCCTCACCCCCACTGGACGAGCAGAACAGAGACTGTCAGGGTCTGATGGAGAAGTTTCAGTTTGAACTCACCCTTGAAGAGGAGGATTCCGAAGGCCCTGACAAAGAGGGAGAGGGTCACAATTATTTCAGCAGCACAAAGACACTTTGTGTGATCGACCCCGACCATCGGGATTCGCTAGGAGAGACTGATGGAGACACTGGGGCAGAAGACAAGTCCCCGATCGACACATAATCGCCTTCTCCGTGTGGAGATGAACATTCCACCTTTGACAAGCATGCCAGCTGGATGGTAGGGCCAGCCCGTCACGGGGGCGTAGGCCTGCACGGGACAAGGGCCATGTGGCCTTTCCAGTTACTTGAGTTTGGAGCCAGAATGCGAGACCGTGAAGCAAACAGCAGTTCAGAAAATCCCACGGTTGACTTGCCTTGTTTGCAAGCTTAGTGGAGAGCTGAAGCTTTATCTGGTACTGGAGGCCAAGATCAGATCCTGAGTAAATGGCTTGAAAATGGAAGACACAAAACTGAGAGATTTTTCTGCACTAAGTTTTGGGAATCTGTCCCCTCTAGTGACTGAACTGACTGATTAATAACTTCATTTATAAATCTGTTCACCTGTCCCCTTGTCTGCCAACCTGTGTGCCTTTTTTGTAAAACATTTTCACGTCTTTAAAAGGCCTGTTGAATACCTAGAGTTTAGTATCAACTTCTACACAGATAAGCGTTCAAAGGTGACATAATCTTTTTTGAGTCTTTCTGGGGAAAAAAAAAGGAAAGAAAATGGTCTTCCTTCTTTCTTGGGCAATATCTTTCACTTTACTACAGTTACTTTTGCAAATAGGATAACCACATTCTACTTCCTTCCGCTCCCATCCCATCCAGCTTCACAGTGCCTGTATAACTTATCTCTGTCTGCCCGCTTATAGCAGTATTTTTTTCTCCTCTTAGAACTTCACTTATTGTGCTGCAAACAGAATAAAAGTGAACAAATGAAGAGGTAGGAAGGGATAGTCATGTCGTTCCCAGTATCTGTGTAAAATTCAGCTCTGTGAGGCAGTGCGCCATGTTGTGTCCCGAAGCCCTGAGCCACTGGGCGCTGCACGCCCCCCGCCATCATGTCCCCTCCCCCACATCGCTCTCTACCCAGTGACACACCGTTTTCAATTTGATGCTGCCGTCTTTCTCTTGCACTGCCTTCTGCGCTAACACCTCCATTTCTGTTTATAACAGTATATTTATTACTTCATGTATATAATGTAATGTTTTGTAAGTTATTAATTTATATATCTAACATTGCCTGCCAATGGTGGTGTTATATTTGTGTAGAAAACTCTGCCTAAGAGTTGCGACTTTTCTTGTAACGTTTTGTATTGTGTATTATATAACCTGGACATCGCTTAAGAGAGACATACGACCCCCTCCCTGGTGAGGACATTTGTGGGCTTTTATTGAGATGGTCTGCCCTCTTCCCTGAGTTGCTCATACCGCACAACCCCTTTGTGAACCAGTTTTGGAAATAGGATTCTCACATTCGATACTAAATGGTTTATACTGAGCTTTTACTTTTGTATAGTTTGATAGGGGGAGGGGGCAAGGGGATGTGGTTTTCACCCATGTTCGATCCAAATCTGTGTACGCATGAGCTGGGTTGTAACTGGGTCCTGCTGTCATCGTGGCTTTGGTTTAAACAGCAACACTACACTTGCTCACAGATGGTTCTTCGGAGTGTTCCCAAACTACTGACTTTGAAGCGAAAGCCTCCTGCCTGCCATTAAGCAGGAATGTTATGTTCCAATTAATTACAAAAACAAACACAATAAAACAATGTGAATTTTATAATAAAATGTGAACTGATGTAGTAAATTATGCAAATGTGAAGCTTCTGATAACACTTGTTAGCCCTCTTATTGGCTTCAGTCTCCATTTGTAAAATATATTCCACGCTTTCAGTTCAGCATTGTAACTCACTAGTTAAAGAAATGGCACAAATGTGCATGACCAATGGGTGTGTATGTCTATGAACACTGCATTATTTCAGGTGGACACTTTCTTGTTTTCAAACGTTGCTCACAATGTATGTTATAGTATTATTATTATTATATATTGTGCTCAGACGCATTCGTAAGAGACTTTTATATGAAGTGAATAAACAAAAGCATGATTAGATTAGACTGTAGGCCCAATTATTTTGCGGTTAGTTCTGACCTATTAAAAGCAGATCTTTCTTTCTCTTCTCTCCTACCCTACCCCACAAAGAAAACCAACCACTTTGCCTGGCCAACCTCTCAACTGAAGTTTCAGAATCTGTGTCCAAAAAGTCCCCTAGCTTGGAATGTTTCACATGCTCTTAGCAAATACCCGCACAGCTCAGTGGTGCGGGAGGCGGCTAAAGAAAAGCAAACAAACCGCTTTAAGAATCTGAAACGTTTAATCCACTAGATAAACCAAGGGAATCTCCAGCTTGGCTGGGTCCTCCAGAAAACTGAATCACAGAATCACAGAACACGAGCTTATGTAGTCAGATGGTCCCACTGATTCATTCGACACATGAAGAATCTGAGGTCCGAAGAGTCATCTTCAAGCGCCATTGACAGAGCCGTGGTTGACTCTCATGGTCTTTTCGGTGATTCCTGGGGTCTCCTATTGATCATATGCTTATGCTTTTCTTTTTGGAAAGAGCTGTAGAAATATCATAGGCAGAATACTTCAATGCTTTGTTGAAATTTTAAAATCAGCTTTAAAAAATGTTATCCTAAGAAGTGTGTGTGTGTGTGTGTGTGTGTGTGTGTGTGTGTGGTGAGGAGGGCCACAAACAAGAATCAGAATATTTTAACCATAGGGAACAGTGAACTAGTAAGTGGGTCTGCTCTAGAAGAATTCCCCTCAAGAAACTAAAGTTACTGAATTTCTTTACAAAGACAAGTTGAGCCAACATTGCAGAACCAGTCTGTCTGCCGGATGCAGAGCTAATGTTTGCGGCACTTAGCTACCATCCCTGATTTCTGACTCCACCCCCACCATCCCTGAGCTCTTACAGACTAAGTAACAAAATGAATTGGTTAGCATAGTCACAGGTGTGACTTTTATAATGTCTACAGCTATAAATATTTACAAATATGTGCAGGTATGTTTTCTATAGAGAAAGGGTTTTTAATCCTTGCTACAAATGAGAGTCACCTGGAGAATATTTTTTTAAAATTATTAATGGCTGAGTCCCACCCACCCTCCTAGATTCTGTTTGAATTGGTCTTGGGCACCAAGAGCTTTGGGAACCAGATTTTTTAAAATTCTCCCCCAGGTAATTCTACGTGCAGTCGGAGTGGAGAGCTACTGCTCCTGAAGAGAGAGCCATGCTTGGAGCTATGGCTTTTTTTTTTTTTTACAATCTTATTTATTTGTCAGAGAGAGACAGAGACAAAGAGAGCACAAGCAGGAGGCGCAGCAGGCTGAGGGAGAAGCAGGCTCCCTGCTGAGTAAGGATCCCAATGCGGTTCGATCCTAGGGCGCCGGGGTCATGACCTGAGCCAAAGGCAAGAGGCCTAGCAGACTGAGCCGCCCAGGCGTCCCTGGAGCTAAGGGTTTTGTCAGTCCATTTCCGCTGCTGTGATAAAGTACCACAGACGGGGCAGCTTACAAACAACAGGAGTTTATTCCTCACAATTCCAGAGGCTCGGAAGCCCAAGACTAAGTGCCAGCATAGTCACGTTCTGGTGAGGGCCCACTTTCTGGATCATAGCTGGTGGAAATAGGCTCCCCACTTGGTGGAAAGGGCTGGAGATCTCTCAGGACCCTGTCATGGTAAGGCACTAACGCCATTCATGAAGGCCCCACCGTCATGCCTTAAGTACTTCCCCCAAGGCCTCACTTCCTAATACCATCATCTTTGGGAGTTGGAATTTCAACAGCTGGATTTGGGAGGGGACACAAACATTCAGGCCACAGCAACTTCCTTTCACTACGACTGTCTTCAGATACTGTGCACCCACCATGGCCAGGTGCTGGTGCAGGTACAGAGATGAGACCAGGCACCGGAGCTGGGTAAGACAGAGCTCTACAGTCCAGGAGCTTGCAGTCTGCTGCGTTGCTCACCATCAGCCCTGCAGACCACAAAATCATAATTATATTCTCAGGAAAACCACAATGAAGATAAATCTAAAAGAAAGTTAATCATCCGGTTCTAGAACATAGGCCATAAGAGTAACCGTTCTCTTATCTATGACGGCATATCAGCGTTCCTAATGGCAGGGAGCTACTGCAGAAGCAGAAATTACGACGGCATCTTTGCCAAGGCTGAGGGTGATAGCTTAGTACTTAACAAAATGTGTAGGAGCCTCAGGCTGACCTAGAGTCAGGAGCTGTCGGAGTTCCACAGGATGGCCTTCCCTCGACCTTTTCCCACAGGCTTATTTTGACATGAGTTGGAAGTCATGGAAGTTCTCCGTCCACTGAACAAAGCCTAATGGAGTTCAAGTGAAGGAGGGTGGTTTTTTTGCATGGGTTCTGGAGTTAAGTGGCCTGAGTTTACATCCTATCTCCTCCATTTACTAACCATATGACTTTAGACAAGTCACCTACTCTCTGGGCTTTAGCAAAATGGGGATTATTAATTTGTTAGGTGGAGGTAATAATTCTAGGCATTTTCCAACCCTTCCATTGCTACTTCTCAGAGCCTTCGTCTTAGTGATTGATCAAATCAATGATCATGAGCTTTAAAACCTGTGAAACCCAGGTGAGGCAGGAAAGCTGACAAATTCCCTTTATAAACCCACACTTCATGCATCCTGTAGCACTTGTGAAGAATTCTGCAAGCTGGTTCTCACCCACATTCCTCAAGATTCAGATCAGGTGTCCTCCTACAGGAAGCTTCCCTGATCCCTAAGTTGGGATAAGGACTCTTACTTGAGCTCCTAGGACATCCTGTGCTTTACCTGTGTAATTAGCTACGTGACCTTGGGCAAGTCACTTAACTCTCCTGTGCCTCAGCTTTATCATCTGTAGAACAAAGAATTATAATAATACCTAGATTATAGCAAATTATGCAAGAATTGCATGAGTTGATATACATAAAATTCTGAAAAATATTCTAATTATTAACACCTACTGCTGTATGTTGAAGTAGGGTTTCTGTCTTTTCTAAAAGACTAACTCATTGAAGTCTGAAGCTGGATCTTATTCCCTGTTGAACTTCCATGTCCAATCCAATATCTGGAACAAATACACATTCGTCAAACTGAACTGGATCAAGTGGTTTTATGCTAAAATAAAACGCAACCCCGTGCCTAAAACTTTTCAAACCAAAAGAAGGTGTTGGAAGGGGCACCTGGGTGGCTCAGTCAGTTAAGTGTCTGACTCTTGATTTCAGCTCAGGTCATGATCTCAGGATCATGAGATTGAGCCTTGCATCAGGCTCTGTGCCCAGCTGGGAGTCTATTTGAGATTCCCTCTCTCTCTCAAATAAATAAATAAATAAATACATACATACATACATACATACATAAAAAGGTGTTGGTCTCTGAGTCCTGAAATGGGGAACCATGTAATTTTAGAACCAAAGGGTCCTCAGAGATCATCTGGTCTACCCCTTTACTTTTATAAATAAAGGAACTGAGGCTCAGAGATGGCCAGGGACCTGCCTGAGGTCACACAGTGTATTAGTGCCACAGAGCCACCATAAACAAGCATTGTAAACCACAGTGGGGGTTGGTGAGTGGGTTGTGGGGGGTTAAACAGTGGAAATTTACTGCCTCACAGTTCTGGAGGCTAGAAGTACAAGGTTATGGTGGTGTCAGGGACAGTTCCTTCCGAGAGCTATGAGAATCTGTCCATGCCTCTCCCCTAACTTCTGATCATTTGGGGCAATCTTTGACATTCTTGGCGTATAGATGCAACACCCTAATCTCTGCCTTCATGCTTATGTGGTGTTCTCTGTGTTTGCATGCCTGCATCCAAATTTCCCCGTTTTGTAAGGACACCAGTCATATTGGGTTAAGGGCCCACCCTACTCCTGTATGACTTCATTTTAACAAATTACATCTAATTAACTAATTACATCTGTTTCCAAATAAAGTCACATTCTGAGGTACTGGTGGTTAGGACTTCAACATACAAATCGGAGGGAGGTTATAATTCAACCCGTAATACACAGTTACCAGAAGAGTTCCCAATTCCTTACTCAGGTGTCTTTTGTTCACATCATGGATTTTGGGGGCCTTAGACACCTGTTCAGCTTCTCTGCACCTCAAACTTCTCTCTAAAATAGAGGAAGAGACTATATGTCTGAACAGGTACTACCCAGTTATAAAAAGTTTAATGCTTTATACCGAAGCATTTTTGTTTTCTTAAGGTCTTTCTGAGTTCTTCAAACTTATTAATTATTTAATTATTAATTATTTCCTTGGTGTAGCTAGGTGCCACATGGAGAAGAGAAAGAAGAACCTTAGAGTAGTAGGAAAAACATAGCCCAGGGGTTAAGAGCTTAGGCTCTGAAGGCGAACAGATCCCAGGACAAATCCCTGCTCTTCCACGTCCTGGTTGTGTCACATGGGGCAAACAGTTAACCTCCTCAAGACACGGTTCCCTCCTCACTAAAATGAGGAACATAATAGCAACCCTTTGATGAGGTTGCTGTAAAGACTAGTGAACAATGCCTAAAAAGTGCCTCACTGTCAGCCATTATGTATGGATAGCAACTAAGGCTTCATTCCTTCCACAAATATTTCTAGAATGCCAATGATGTGCCAGGCACTGTGTGATGAGCAAAACACACAAAGTCCCTGCCCTTATGAAATTTATATTTTTTGGTGAGGGAGAAAGACCCCGAGGAAACAAGAAGATAAATACTACATTATCTGGTAGTGTGATATGTGCTATGCGGTTGGCAAGTGACAGTAGTCTAAGAGCAATGGCTCTGGAGCTCCACAGCCCATGGAATCCCAGCCTTACCCTTTGCTAATGGTGCAGACCGGGGTACAGCAAACACAAAGTGTGTCTGTCAACTTCAAAGAACAGCAGGAACGCCAGCTAAGGGAGAGGAGCAGGAAATGAAGTTGGCAGCCAGGTCACAGAGAATTGTTAGGCTTTTGTAAGGACTTCGCAAAGTCATTGGATGGTTTTGAGCGCAGGATTGACATGAGCAGACCTGCATTTCTTTAAGATTACTCTGTGAGGAGAATAAACTATACTGAGGCAAACACAGAATTGGTGAAAACAGTTAGGAGGCTGCTGCTGTCATCCTCCGAAGTGACAGGAACTTGACAAGATTAGCAGTGGTAGAGGCGGTTGAGAGTTGGAAGATTTGGGATATATTTTCAAGGTGGGGCCAACAGGACTTGCTGTTGGATTTGAAAATGGAAGCACAGGAAAAGGAATGAGAAAGATCCCAAGAGTGTGGCCTGGGCAGCCCGTTGAATGGTAGGAATGTTTCCCCTGATGGGTAGCATTTGGAGGGGAACAGATTTTGGTGGGTCAGAGGTGCGTTTTGGTCATCCAAGTGGACATATTGCGGAGGCAATAAGGTACGAGGCTGAAGCTCAGGGCAGAGGGCATGAAAGTCCTAAACTTATCAGTGAGTAGGTTCCCCATCTACTTGTCCATGTGGACTAAATCTGTTTTACCCCAAATCATCCCTGACCCAAAATGTGGCCTCTTCAGGAGGTTCCTCAAGAAATCTCTGCACACCAAGCCTTTTGTGATTTTATAGAAATTTATAGAAGCAGCCGTTGGGGCTGGGGAGGTCGCTTTCCACAACATGCTGCTCTCTGGACTGCACAGCTGCCTCATTCCCTCTTCTCGCTTCACTCTGTCCTTGAACCCACTGGACCGCCCTCTCAGGAGCAAAACCAATTATTTTTCGTGGCTTTTGCACCATATTTAGCATTCATCTATTGTTCATGGGGTATGATTTGGGGAAATCTGCCTTCAAAACTACAGAGCTTCTTGATATGTTCTTTGTGCAATTATAATCGTTGCTCTCCCAAGAGAAATTCAGATATAAGAACCTTTCTCCATCTTATTCTCTCTTCCCCCAATAAAAATGGGAGGTCTCTCTCACAAACTTTCTGAGGTAGGTGAGGAGAAGGCAGAGCTCAAGGGTTTCCTTACGGCTCTCAAGCCTTCCCTACCTCATGGTCCAACCCTGCCCGTGCCCTTTGTCAGATCTGCACTGATGCCTTGAGCATTGCCCTCCAGCTCTGCTCAGTGGTGAGGACTTGGGCTCTCAGGTTATGATCTTATCTCCTGTTCTTTTTGCCTTCCCCTCGAATTTCACGCCATCACTTCAAGGGCATGAACTGCTCTCCATGTCTTTGATAGAACAATTCTAGCAGGCCCTTTTGTTGCTTGAGAATGCTCTTTGCATCTCCTGCTTTACCCTAAGCAGCTCTCACATCTCTCTGTAGCTCAGTGTCCTGAGGGCAGGCTCTAGTGTGAGTGTTGAGTGGAGATGCACAAGTAAAAACAAATAAAAAGTGGTTTGTTATGGGGCGCCTGGGTGGCTCAGTCGTTGAGCGTCTGCCTTCGGCTCAGGGCGTGATCCTGGAGTTCTGGGATCGAGCCCCACATCAGGCTCTTCCACTGGGAGCCTGCTTCTTCCTCTCCCACTCCCCCTGCTTGTGTTCCCTCTCTTGCTGGCTGTCTCTCTATGTCAAATGAATAAATAAAATCTTTTAAAAAAAAAAGTGGTGTGTTACAATACAGGGGGAAAGAACAAAAGTGGCCGTTCTGGATGCTTTGAGATACAGTATGTCATGTCCAGTATATCTATGTTCAATACTAATTTTGTTTGCATTCTATTTTTGTCTTTTTCATAGACTTCTAACCTAGCTTTCAAGTAAGATGTGTCTCCACGCTCTCTAGCGTCCTACATGGAAATCTCAAGAAGAGCCCAGCAGGAGTGCCTGAAACCAAGCAACTGTAACCTCTGGGAGGGCAGAGACCAGGTCTGGTGCTTTGTTCTCTGTTTCCAGAATGCCTAGCACCATACCTGGCACAGAATTGATGCTCAAACATTTATTGAATAAACCTGGATGTTGATTACAGAAAGAGCCCAGTTTATAGGAAGTTAATAGGAACAGGAGAAGAATGTCCATTCCAGGCAAGTTGACTCTTAGCTTCTCTCACTGGATTGCAATGATCTATTTCCAGATCCATCTCCCTACTCAACACTGAGCCCCTCCAAGCTAAGACGATGTTTTTCATTTTGTTTCTTTTTTAATCTTTGTGTTCCTCATCACCAACGACACTATGCTGGCCTCAAGTGAAAGGAGTGTCCAATGAGGTTTGTTGAGAGAATGACTGAAGAAACCAGAAAGATAACCTTGCTATTGAAATTATTTGTGAACTGTATCCATCTACTTGATTTTCTTTTCTTTTTTTTTTTAAAGATTTTATTTATTTATTCGACAGAGATAGAGACAGCCAGCGGGAGAGGGAACACAAGCAGGGGGAGTGGGAGAGGAAGAAGCAGGCTCGTAGCGGAGGAGCCTGATGTGGGGCTCGATCCCGTAACGCCGGGATCACACCCTGAGCCGAAGGCAGACGCTTAACCGCTGTGCCACCCAGGCACCCCTCATCTACTTGATTTTCTTGGGGAAGGAATAGAGTGCGCTGGGGAAAGCAAGTTATGCTCAATCCATGTTATGGGCCTTGTTCTGCCCCTTCCTAGTTGTGGGAATTTGGGCATCACTTAAATTTTCTGAGCCTAAATTTTCTCATAATTAATTGGAATGAGCAATAGACAACTAAAGTTGGGATCAGATATAACATTACATACAGGAGGTACTCAACTGTCTGGATGTATGTTCTTATGGACGGAAGGATAAATGAATATTAAAATCCTTTTTAAAAAATCACCTCTGTCTTTGAAAAGCATAATGCAGCAATATCTTTCGATCGACTTAGGGTTCTATAACTAAGCTCCAGTTAATCTAGATTTTTCTAAACATACCTCAAGGTTCCAGGGGGATAAATGCTCACATTCCACTCCACCAATATGGGGCCATGCTGACACTGATGAGCTCAAGGAAACACAAAGAAACACGTAGATCATATTAGCTTACGCTGCTCCAATGCAGCAAATCCCTCAAAAATACGCCTGACTGAAAGCTTCTACTAATAGAAAACTCAGCAAAATTCCTTTGAGATATTGTAAAGCAATATTGTTTTTGAGATGGAATTCAGTTGTGCTCTTCTAGAACATTCTCTCTGGTTTATTTTTTTTTTCTTCTGTAGCCAAGTAATGTATATAATTCCTCTTCTAATTTCTTCTTCCAATTGAAGACAGGAGCCAAACTTTCAGAGTTTGTGACTCTGTGACCCTGGGAAGCGTGCTATAACCACTCTGAGTCTCAGTTTCTTTATCTGTAAAACAGAAGTGATCATAACAAAAGCTATGTCAAAAATAATTATTGTGAGGATTAAATGAATTATGGCCGAAAACTTTTAGATTAGTGTCTGGACCACAGGATACATTAGCCGATGTTAACTATATATAGCTAGAAGTAGCATGCTTGCTACGGTGTATTTCCTTCAACCATATTTCATCTGACTTAGATTTATCATTCTGGTCAAATTATCCTGGACTTGCTCACATTAACAGTACTTTCTTAGGATGAGTGTCCCAGAAGCAAGCACCATATTTCAGTCATGGTAGAGCACAGGATGACTCTTGCCCTTCTTTGTTCTGAGCACTGTTCCATAGCCCAAGATTGTATTCATTTGGGGAGAAGTCGACTAGTGACTCACCCTGATGATTCATAAGGTGCTTACAGGCAAACAAACCCTTCACACCTTTTCACATGAACCACAGTGAAACCACATCTCCTCCTTTCTGTGCTCACAGTGTTGGGTTTCTTCAACCAAGTGTAGCATTTACACTTTACTGATACATTTCATCTGAAAAACCAGTGGAGTATAGGGAAAAGCATTTTCAGTCGGGGTGTCAGACGGACCTGTGTGTAAATACCAGCTACAGCACTAGTTTTGAGACCTTTAGAGAAAGCACTTAACTTGTTTGATTTTTAGTTTTCTTTTCTGTAAAATGGACGAATGATACCCATATCAAAAGATTATTTAGAAAGACGAAGTGACATAATTTATGCAAAGAGTCTAGCACCTTCCTGCCTGCAATAAAAGACTAGTAATATCAATGCCCTACTATATATAATAATTGAGATAATATATGTATGGGAAAAATCTTTATATTTTTCATTTTAATTCTAAAACATACATTGTTTTTAGCCTAAAAATAATTTAAAATTATGATTCCAATAATCCATTAGCTTTGACCCACCCCCCAGGATCTGTTAGCTAAATCTTTGGTTATCATGTATTCTATATTTTCATTTACATTGTTAATAAAATGTTAACCAAGACAAGACAAGGAATGGAAATGTATTAAGTTACCAGCAGCCTTCCAGATCAGCATTCGTCCATTAGGCAGTGTTCCATGCGCAATGACAGTGAGTCTACTATAAATTCACTTGTGTGCACCAACTATAAAGTCACCTATGTGCACCAGCATATCAGGAAAAACGTGATCAAAAGGTTTTGTGAAATTGAGACATACCATGTCTAAAGCACTTGCCTCCTTGGTACAATCTACTAACCCTAACTGGGAGGAGAATCCTTTATAGCATGACTTGATCTTAGGGAATTCCTCTGCCAAATGACCTACAAACCATATCTTAATAATCTGTTTTAGAATTTCTCAGACAATTGATGTCATGCCTGACAATCTGTACTAGATTCTTTCTTTCTAATGAATGGGATAATATTTGTCTATCACACACACTCAGATTTATGACATATTTTGTGTTCTCTCTGATTTCTCAAAGATCAGCAATTATGAGTCAAAAACACATTGACAAGTCCTTTCAATAGACTGGCAAATAATGTGCCTAGAAACATGAAACCAGTTAAAGAACAGAGATGCTCTCCTGACACCTCTTTGCTTTATTTGGCAAGTCTAGCAGAAGAGCATGGTACTTGTGTACTCTTGGCTAAGGGCTTATGTCCTTCTAGCTGAAGAAAACTGCCCTTTTCCACCAAATATACGATTTCAGAAAGGATGTCAATAGAGCAGTGAAGGAGGAAAGGGGATCCTATCTACTATTTCGAGTAATGGTTCTTTAGCACCTACCATTGTTTAATTCAATAAACATATATTGAGTCCTAATATTTTGCAGACAGTTTAAGACAAAGTTCTTGCTCCTTATGTACTGGAGGATATAGGAAAACAGATATGCACATAAAGTATTCAAGCACTGTCAGAAGTGTTAAAGTAGAGATACGTGTAGAGAACGCAAAGGCCAGAGCACCTCACTCTTTTTTTGGAAGGGAATAAGAGACTCACTTCTCTTAGAAAGACTAGGTTAAGTATTCAAGGTTGAGTCTTCAGGGATGTAAGAGCAGTCAACAGACCAAAAGGATCAGGAGAAGAAGGGGAGGAAGGGCTATATTCCAGGAGGAAGGAAGAACACATGAAAAGAATACATAGGCCTATGAAAGGGTATCGTTGAGGCCCACCCATACATTCATGTTTTCCACAAGTATTTATTGAGTGCATACTGTGGGCCAGGTACTCTACGAGATGGGGCTACAGAAATATGCAAACAGAGGAAAGCTCTACTATCATTGAATAAAGTTGGTTAGAGACAGATATTAACTAAACTTTTAAAAAGTGAATGTGTTATTCAGGACTGATAGAACTTCTACAAAGTTTGGAAATACAGTTATATGAGAATAATTAGCAGAAATCACCTTAGACGATTTATAAGGAAAGAGAGAAGGAAGCATTTTACGACTATAAAAACGATGTTTGCCACAGTGCTGTAGCAGGAAGGAGCAGAGTGCCTCGGAGGGGCTGAGAGAGGGCCGGCTTGACTGCAGGTTGTGGAATAATAGGACATGAGCCTGGTGAAGCAGGCACAGGCTATATCTCACAAGAAATTTTAAGAATCTTGCTCTTACTTACACAATGAGAATCCCCCAAACATTTTAAGCAGGGAAGTTAAGATCAGACTTGAATATCAGAGAGATCATTCTAATTATGGTGTGGAGGGCAGATCCTGAGAGGATGATAAAAATTGTGGAAGACAAGTTAGCAGGTGATTGCAATAGTCCAGCCAAAATGATAGGAACTAAGGTGGGGCTGTGGAGATGGAGAGAAATGCACGGGTGTGAAATTAGTTAGGTGTTACATTTACAGATCTTGGTGATGGATGATTTAGAGAAGAAAAAAGGAAAAAAGACAAAAGAATAAATTCCAAGTTTTTGGCTCACACAAGTGGAAAGTGATGAAGTCAGTTTCTGAAAAAAGGGAATACCAGGGAACACTACTTGGGGAAGGGGGAGGGAACATGATTCCAGTTTGGGGTACGTTGATTTTTAGACATCTTTGTGACTTCCAAGCAGATGTGAAAGAGACAACTGAATATGATAGTCTGGAATGCAAAGAAGCCTGGGCTGGGAGGTATCCACAGATCATACACGTGGTACTTAACGCCATGGGATGTCTAACTATATAGTAAGAAAAGAGGGTTGGGGGTAGGACTAACCCTTGAGGATATCTGTTATTTAATGGGAGAATATAAAAAGATTAGGCCTATAAAGGAGATTAAGAAAGACAAATAAAGGAACTAGGAGTGTACCAAGAGAATCTGGTGTCTAAGAAGACTAAAGGAAGAAAATATTTTAAGAAAGAAGTGTTCCATAAAATTGAATCCTGCTGAGAGTTGAAGTAAAATAAAAAAGGAAAAATACTTTAGTTAGAAATATGGATATTACTGGTGAACTCAGATCATTTCCAGTAAAATGATGGCCCAATAGCCAGTTTTCAGTGAATAAAGAGTAAGGGGAGGTGAAAAATGGAGGCAGTAAGAACAGACAAGAAGCTCAGTTATGAAGGGAAAGGTGTGAGAGACTGAGGGAAGAAAGACTGAGGGATTACTGATAATGTCTGCCTGGGAAGGTGGAAATGGTGTGGTGGAAAGGACTGGTAGAGAATTCTTCTTTTTTTTTTTAAATATATCTTTTTTTTTTAAAGATTTTATTTATTTATTCGACAGAGATAGAGACAGCCAGCGAGAGAGGGAACACAAGCAGGGGGAGTGGGAGAGGAAGAAGCAGGCTCATAGAGGAGGAGCCTGATGTGGGGCTAGATCCCATAACCCCGCCGGGATCACGCCCTGAGCTGAAGGCAGACGCTTAACCACTGTGCCACCCAGGCGCCCTGAGAATTCTTCTTAGAAGAAAGGTTACTTTCTCTAGTATACCAGAAAAAGAGGGGAACGGGTTTAAGTGGATTTGGTGGAGGGAAGCTCAAAGAATTCCTTCTGATATCTTATTTTCTTTTTAGCAAAAGAACATTGGTCCTTTCTCACTCACTGTTTCTTTTAACCAGGAAGAACATTTGGTTAAAATCAAGTGAAAACACTTCCAGAGGATTCTAAAGAAATTCAACTATCCAACTGTTATAGGAAAATAAGAGTGCTAAGCCTGAAGAAGTGACAGCTCTCCTTGGAGAGCGGAAATGGTAGCAATCTCTGAGTATGTAATAAAGTCAGTTTTACATAAAAAGAAAATTAGTTTACTCTTAATTACACTAAGGGTGAGACCCAGGACAATGGAAGGTATGGGAAGATTTGTTTGGACTCAGCATTTACACAAACTAGATTTTCTAACTGTTCTTGTTGTGCAAAGATGAACTGATCTGATTAAAGATGTGGTGAATCCTTAGATACTAGAGTTTGTTTAAAACTTTTACTTGTTGGGCTCATGTCAAGGGGGAAATTCAAGATGAGATCGGAGGCTCTATGTTGGGAGTTCTATTTGACTGTTTCTCTCCCCTTTATAGCTTGAAGGCCATTTGTTCTCCTTCTCTTCATCTTGAACTTTATTCTCCCTGAAAAGAGAGAAAGATGGGAAGATAGGAAAGAAGAGATGATAAGAAGTGAGAATGACGGGTAGGGTTTCCTGTGGGCTGTTGCTTCTACACTATTGGTTCTACACTATTGGCTATAAGACTTTCCTGTCCTTCCCTGATGGGTTGGTTTGTTTGTTTTTCTCATGTGTGTGCATGTGCGTGTGCGTGTGCGTGTGTGTGTGTTGTTTGACTTGATTTCCGTCAGAGCTTTGAATACTCCCTCTATTGTCCTCAGCAGTTTTTCACCTAGCGTATTTTTATTGTTTGCTTACTAAACGCATACTCACATTCATCAAGTGGCCTTCCTGCCTCTTTTTTTTAATGATCCCAATCTTTTGTATTCACTCTGGGAAGTTGTTCCTCTTCCTACCATTTTTATACCTATTATTTTACTACCTGAGCTTTTCAGAGCACATCCTTGTGCAGTTACATGGGTAACTAGGATCTAGGATCCAGGAGTCATGGTCATTTGTATAATACTTTATAAATGTTGTGGCATCCTTTCTGGTCATCGTTGCATTTGATTATCACAAAGACTCCTCGAGATGCAAATTCTGTGCCACCGGCTCCAACAGCAGCACTACTGCCCATAACCACCATCCTAATCATCTCCACCTTTGTTTTAAAGATAGAGGTCCAAAGAAGACTAGGAAAGTGCCTCAAGTCATTCCACTGCACAGTCTAAAAGCAGAGACTCAAACTGAGATCTGTGCAATCCGAACAGCCAGGCTCTTTTTATATGTAAAGCTGGGACTTGTTCCAGGACTTCCCCAGGACTTGTTTCCTCAGCTATTGTAAATTTGGAGTTGGCATAATCACTTTCTCCAAAATCACCTGTTATTTCCTCAACATGCTCTTCCTCTTTGGTTGTAATTATGTGGAATTGCTGTTCCTTTAGTCACTTCCTCAATTATAAAGAATTTTTATGAATTATTGACTGAATTTTCTGAGACCCTGCTTTTCTAAATTCTCATGAATTCTAATGTTTCTTAGGTAGTCTGAGCCATCTCATCTGAGTCAAATTGTTCTTCCCCTTTTGAGCTCTCTGTGTCTAAATTGTCTTCAGAGGCATATAAATACCCACTTGGACTGTGCATCTAACCTTTCGGTCTATTGGTCAGTCAGTCAATCAAAAACTAAGAATTGCAGGACATATGCCAAGCACTGTCTAGGCTCTTAGTATAGATTAGTGAAAGAGAAATATATAAACCATATAGAGAGAAATTAATCAAGTAATTGCAAAAATAAATGTAAGTCGAGTATTTGTTTGTTCTTTTTTGCCCTTTGTTAAGACTTTCATTTTTCCCTTTGTTAGATTTCTTGCAGTTAATATGACAAACCTACCCTATAAACTTATACCTTTAACATACTACAACTTTTCCACAACGTACCTTGTTCTCTTAGAACTTTAGAGTGAGAAGGCAACTTTGAAATTAGTCAGTCTGGCACTTCTCAAACTTTAATGTACATACAAATCAACTGGGGATCTTATTAAATGTAGCTTCTGAATTAGTCGGTCTTGAATGAGATCTGACTCTGCGATCTTAGCAAGGTCCCAGATCGTGTAGGTGCTGCTAATACCTGGACTACGCTTTGAATAACAAAGATCTAGTCCTCTGGTTTATAACTAGGAGTGTTCATCAGAACATCTTGCTTTTCCAAAATACAGATTCTGAATCAGATTTTAGCAGGGGCTGGGGCATATGAAAATTGAAAACGCAGCCTCAGACTTCCAGTTAATATGAAAAAATAGGAACTGGGTTTACCATTCTGCCTAAAACAACCAAAAGAAAAAAAAATAATAAAACCTGACTAAATAGGATACAATGGTTTTTAAGATACTAGACATGAGTCAACAAAGGAAAGTGATCTCTGAGAAACAGGAAACAAGTGAGGTGAGCCCAACAAACTTCCCTGAGAGAATTTCCAAGCTATGGCATAGAGAGCAGCAACCCAAGCAAAGCCCAGCTGACTCCCTGAGTTGAAGAGAAAGAGCTGAGAGTCAGAGGAGAACAAGGTAACTAGAGTTCTCAGGGAGGAGCCCCAGAAAGGAGGGAGCAGCACAAAGAGAAAACTCCAGAGGTCTGCAGAAAGCCCCCCTCAAGTATGGCAGAGTATTGATCAGCACATATCTATGAGAAAATGACCCAAGGCAAAGGTAGTAAGTACTAGAACAGATGAGATGACAGTTGTCTTGTGCTCACAGAGAGCTAGAAAGAGTGCCTGTAGCTACCATCCAGACTAGAAAACCTTACGATTCATGCGGTACTAGAGTACTCAGGAAGCAATGCCTCAGCTAGGGAATAATTAGCCCAGACTGAGCACTGCTGTGTCTCATCTAATAAATCTGAAAAGCAAGACCAAAAGGGTCAAACTGTTTCCAAGTAACTTAACTGCAGCACAGAATAAAGCTTGGGTATGTTTCTAGGAACACAAATTATTCGGCACCAAACAAGGTAAAATTCAAAATGTATGGCATCTAACTTATCAGGTGTGGAAATAAGTAAGAGAACATCACCCATAATTAGGAGAAAAATCAGTCAAGTAAAATTGACTCTGACCTGACAGAAATGTTAGAATTAGGTGGTAGGAATACTTTTGGAGTTATATTCCAAATGTTAGAACTGGAAGGAAAAATAAGAAAGATATAAAAATACGAGTAGGATTAATAACAGATTAGCTATTGTAAAATAAAAGATTAGTGAACTTAAAGGTATAGCGATGGGAAGTATTCAAAATGAAACACAAAGAGAGAAGAATAAAAAAGAAGAAGAAATGAACCAGTCATCATTGTCTTTTGAGACAAACTCAAGGGAGATAATAATGTGTAATGAGAGTCCCCGAGGGAGGGGAGGGGTTTATTAAAATCTTTTAAAAAAAATAAATGCTGGAAAATTTCCAAATTTGATGAAAACTATAAACCCACAAAAAAAACCTTCTAAAATTTAAGAAACTCAGTGAAGCCCAAGAACAAGAAACTTGAGGAAAACTGTATCACAGCACATCACAATCAAGTGGCTTAAAGACAGTGATTAAAAAAAAAAAAAAATCTTAAACGCAACCAAGGGAGTGACGGGCAGGACAAGGGATCATGTTATGCACAGAAGAACCAAGATTAAACATGGCAACAGATTTATTGTCAGAAATAATGGAAGCAAGAAGGACAATGGAACAGCATCATTAAAGTACTAAAAGAAAAAACTTAACCAAGATTTCTGTAGCAAGTGAAAATACTTTTCAAAAATGAAGGAGAAACCAAAGCTTTTTCAGACATACAAAACGTGACAGTCCAATAGACTCCCAGTACAAGAAATGTTAAAGGAGGCCCTCCAGCAAAAGAGAAAGGAAACCAGATGGAAACTTGGGTCTATAGCAAGAAATGAGGAACACGGGAAATGGAAACTATAACGTTAAATACATAATTCTTTCTTATGAAAAAAATCGTTTTAAAAGATAACATACTCTTTAAGCAAACTGAAAATATTGTAGCATGGAGCTTATAAGATATGTAAAAGTAAAATGAATGACAACTATAGTATAAATATTGAAAGTGAAGAAACGGAAGTCTGTTATACGGCTTTTTGTTATATGTATGTATAAAAAAATCTTCAGATCAATTCATATAAAATCAATGTCATCATTTTGGGTAGCAAACCTTTAACATTTGTCTAGCTTAAAGCTAACAACTTTTTATATCATTTCAATGCCTTTTTCCAGAAGTACACTTTGTTACCAATGCATTTTGGAGAAAACATGAGGATACTACATTTCTCAAAGTTTTATATTCAATGAATAATAATAATAACTAAAATGTATTGAAGCTTTATATATAATAACCCACCTAATAACCCATCTAAGCCTTGCCATAGCCCATTGAGGCAGGTCTTCTATGAGACTGATTGTATAGAAGAAAGAGCAAAGGGACAAGTTAATACGGAATACAGACAGGACACAAACCCAGGAGCTCAGTCCTTTTAACAATAGAACATTGAGAGTCTGAAAGCTTAGCCACTGTACACACTGCCCTCCCATTTGTTTACTTGGTTTCATTGTTGTTTTCTGAGAATTTCTGCTTGTTAAAATCTTCCAAGTTAAAATTTTTGTGGCCTCACTGGGCATATCCAAGAATGGGTACCTTGATTATTTTCCTCAAAAAATCTAAAAAACAGCTATATATATATATTATATAGATTATATATCTATATAGAGAGGGAAGAAGGGGGAGGGAGGGAGAGGAGAGGGAGAGAGAGAGAGACCGAGAGAGAGTAAGAGAGAAAGTCCTGGAGAAATAGAGATCTGTAAAGACCATCTTTGACTTTACGGAGCCCACAGTTAATGGGGGGAGGAGGCAGGTAAGAATGTAATGACCAGGGCACTTGGTGGCACAGTCGGTTAAGCATTCCATTCTTGGTTTCAGCTCAGGTCGTGATCTGAGGGTCGTGAGACTGAGCCCCGTGTCAGGCTCTGCACCCAGCCCAGAGTCTGCTTCAGACTTCCTCTCCCTTTCCCTCTGCCCCTCTCTCCCATTACCCCGCCCCATGCTCTCCCTCTCTAAAATAAATAAATAAATAAATAAATAAATAAATAAATAAATAAATAAATAAATCTTTAAAAAGAAGAAGAAGAATGTGTCATTACCACCCAGTGGAGAAAGTGCCATGCTGGCAGAAAACAGAGGGTATTATGAAATCACAGAGAGCTTTTGCTAGGTTTCTTTGAGAGATGGGAGAAATATGGCAAGAATGCTGGGAAAAGCTGATTAGAATTCTGCAGTTGCTTCACAATTTAGTTCTGTCTCTTAATATTTGATTTAAATCATCACGTCTGTGCTTGGCAAGCATGGGCCCATGTGTGTGCGAGCCCCACACTGCCTAACACAAGGGGCTGGCAAATAGAGAGTACTCAAATATTCGATAAATCAACAACAATTTACACACACACACACACACACACACACACACACACACACACACATATATTTAACCCACCAGAAACTGTCTTTAACTTTTTATTTTGTGCCTGTATTTCTCTCTCCACACTTCGGAACACCTGCAGCTTCTCCAGCTGGGACCCGAGGCTGGAGGTTTCCCCTCAGTCTGGCTTACAAACCTGCCACCAACACATGTGCCTCTGGAGCTGTAGGGATTCCAAGGGCTGCCAGAACAAGGTATCATGGACTTGGTGGCTTATAACAACAGAAACTTATTCTTTCACAGTCTGGATGCCAGAATGCTCAAATCAAGTGGTTGGCAGGGCTGTGCTCCCTCCAAAGGCTCTAAGGAAGGATCTTGCCTGCTTCTTCCAGCTTCTGGTCATTACTTGGCCTGTGGTTGCCTGACTTCATCTCTACTGCTGTCCTCACGAGCCTGTCTCCTCTGTGCATCCATGCCACCTCCTCTTCTGTCTAAGGATATCTGTCAGTGGATTTAGGGCCCACCCAGATAGACCCTCTCTCCAAGCTCCTTAATGATGTCTATAAAGACTCTTCTTCCAAGTAAGGGCACACCCACCGATTCTGAGTGCGAGAAGGTGGGCATATCTTTCCGGGACCGCAATTCGATTCACGACAGAGGCATCTCCAGCAGGGTCAGGACTAGGGTGAGGAAGTGAGGCATTCAACTCCGGTGCAAAGTTTAAGGGAGTGCCAAAAAATCCCCAGTAATATAAAAAAATAACAAATTAATAATACGAAATAAATATTAAAAGTAAATACTGTAACCAAATATTTCGAAAAGTCAAAATTAATGTAGAAAGTGAACGCTTTAAAAATATGAAATTTCAAATACAAATGGGATCAGTATTATGGATTTTTTTTCCTTGTAGGTCTCCAGTATGGCTTAGCACGTCACTCTGTTCCAGAAGAGCCCACACCTCTGATCCATCGTAAGGAGGAGCTGAGCCAAATCCACCATTTCCCCGGTCACAATTTCAATCACCCTTCCCAGAAACATTGCTCCGGGGAGCTTTACTCAGGAGACGAGGCTCGCTAGGCATTGGGCTTCCCGCTTCCAAAGCAGGCTTGTTTGTCTTAGGAATTGTGCAAACACCTCCTGAGAAGCTAATTAAAATGGAAACCCATGCTGCCAATTCTGGGAAGCCTCCAAATAAGCATCATGAGACTGCCAGAAAGTGTTATTAATACACACACCCAACCTCTCACTGTGGCAGAAGGGGGGCAGAGGACTGTGAAGGACAAACTCTGAAAGGTAAGTGCGAGGTGAAAGTTTCTGAGCCCCGCTGCCAAGCACAGCACGGAGCGAACGGGTGTACTCAGTGCGTGTAGGAATGAATAGTGTTGCATGCTGAGTGGATGCGGTTGAGGAGCAAGAATAAAAGTGTATTTCCTGCTTCCCAGCACCACTCAGAAAGAAACACTAGATATACTTGATTGGTCTGCCAACGCCAAACGCTAAATCAATACTATTGATTGATTATTTAATGCTAAGTAATTAGTATGAAATAATAACCAGTGAGAAAGTGTAATAAAAAATATGATCACATTGCAAAATATTTTAAAATACATAGCAAAAAAAATTTTTTTTAAACATAGAAACAGACAAGAGAAAACAGGCGGGAACTATAAGAAAAACAGAGACTTAAGGGCATAAAGACAGACTTTCCGCAGTGGCAGCACACACTACACTCCTGGGTGGAAAGACTCAATACCCAAATGATATAAATTAACCTCACCTTGGCATATGAACTTCATGTAATTTCAAAAAAAAATCAATGGTAGTTTGGGGGAGGAAATTTAACAAACTGATATTAAAATTCATCTAAAAGATCAAAGCAGGGACACCTGGGTGGCTCAGTCAGTTGAGTGTCTGACTCTCGGTTTCAGTTCAGGTCCTGGGACTGAGCCCTGCATCAGACTCTACAGTTAGGTCAGAGTCTGCTCGTTCCTCTCCCTCTGCTCCTCACCCTGGCTCTCTCTCTCTGAAATAAATAAACTGCATCTTTAAAAGATAAATAAATAATAAATAAATAAATAAATAAATAAATAAATAAAATTATCAAAGTGAGAACAGCTGAAGATCTTTTGAAAGAACAAATTATGAATAATGTGAACTTCCAGGTAATTAAAATTGATTATAAAACTATAATAAGTAAGGCACAGGACAGTGTTATGGGATAAGAAGATGGACAGAGGTAATAGAAAACCTAGAAACTGAACTTTCTATATACAGGTCTTTAATATGTGGTGTCAAAATATCATATCAAATCACTTTTAAAAAGAAGGCTTGATTAATATTGTTTAAACCTAGAGGTATTTATTATAAGAGAAAAATAGATTCCCATTTTATATTATATACAAATTAAATTTAAATTGGCTATAGAGTGAAAGGTAGAAATGAATTATAAGGAATTATGGGAGACTACCTTATCTCTAGGTGGAGATAGGTTTTCTAAGCATAAATACAAAGAAGGAAACTTCGAAGAAAAGACTGATCAGTTTTTCTCCATAAATATTAAAATATGTGTGTTAAAACTCACCATAAACCAAGTAAAGGAAGCAATAAAGGTAGAAAATATAGGCCACATATATGAAAAGTGAGGACTAGAATACCTTGTATGACAGGCTTCCCAAAAATCAATAAGGGCTCTCAAAAATCAGTAAGAGAAAGAAGAGATGGGTATTCAAAAAAAATGCATGAAGCTCATAAATACATAGTTCATTTAAAAAGAAATTACATGGCCAATTATTATTATGTGACAAATATTAGCCTAAGAAAAGAAATGCAAGGTAAAGTAAGTGAGAAACCATTTCTCAAGTGGACAAAATTATTTTAAAAGATCAAACCTAATACTCCAGTGAAATTCACATTCACACATACTCATTTCTTTTTATTTATTTATTTAATTTTTAAAAAATATTTTATTTATTTATTTGACAGAGAGAGAGGCAGTGAGAGAGGGAACACAAGCAGGGGGAGTGGGAGAGGGAGAAGGAGGCTTCCCACTGAGCAGGGACCCCAATGCAGGGCTCGATCCCAGGATCCTGGGATCCTGACCTGAGCCGAGGAAGGCAGACGCTTAACGACTGAGCCACCCAGGTGCCCCACACATACTCATTTCTGGAAGAAGTATCAACTAATACAAGTCTTCTGAAAGGAATTTGGGTACTATACAGCAAAAGCCTAAAAATAATTCTAGTTCTTTAATTTAGTAATTCTATTTTTAAGTGAAATTGAAGAAGGAAATGATTTAAGTATACACATAGGTTTATGGATAAGATATTCATATAGTATTATCTATATTGCCAAAAGCTTAAAACAGTCTCAATGTCCAACAGCATAAAGAAAAATGATGGGATTTTATGATGCCATTAAAATATTTTTATAATATTTAATTATATATGCTAGTATATTTTGGTTTATATTTATTAAAAACTACGCAATAAACATGTAAAACAAGCTAGCGCATAAACACATAAATGCATACTACAAGAAAAAGAGTACTTAACACCAATATATTATTGTTAGGTTTCTCTGAGGCCCAAGTTTTTGACTGGCTTCTGTTTTGCAGTTTCCCACATACTCCACCATGAGAATACATCATTTTATAATCAGAAAAGAAAAAAGAATAAAAACTATGCTTAAGAGACTTCATCCCCAGCTCACAGGACGTCAACACTTGAAAGAGCAGTAGGGAGAACCTAACCCAGTTCCTTTGTTTTTCAGATAAAGAAAACGAAACCCCAGAAAGCTAGCCGATTGGAAAGGCCGAGTGTTATCTGGAAGCCTAGTAGAGGTGTCTCCAAACCCCAGACTAGCTCAGAGGACCCCTGTGCAGTCATGAAAAGGAGGACCCACCTGCCTGTGGTGCTCCTGGGGACTTGGAAGGCCAGTGGCAATTCTCCCACTCATCTTAAGCTCTGGCCATTTCAGCTTAAGACTAGAGAGCGGAGGCTATGCTGCCTAAGACGGCAACCCTCACCTGCCCAGATCCTGAAGCAGAGTCTGAGTTCCCTGCCCAGAACCTGGAAGGCTTCCTACATATTGGAGAATTGAAGGAACTGAGGGAACCTGGGAATCCTACCCACCTCACGTCCAAATATACCATGGCTCTCCACTCCTGCCCTGATACCGAAAGTATGTGCAGTGGGTGGAGGTGGTGGTGTCATTTCCGTAGACTACTATAGGGTTGGCAGCGTCGTGCCATGTGGTGGCTGTGGTCTTGATGGACGTGGAGTGTGCCATTTAGAGCGGGCAGAAATGGGAAGGCTTGACAGAGAAGTGCGTGTGGGGAGGCACCGAGTTCTGACGTGCGCGATGAGACGTCCAGCAGCATGGGATGCCTGGGGGCGGGAGGCGATGGCACCCAGCATGGCTGGCCTGCAGAATGCCCTGCAGACTGTGCAGAGGACGGCTGTGCGACGGTAAGAGCGGAGTGGGCAATGGGAAGGAAGGAACTGAGCAAAGCAGGGCCTAGCCCCTGACAGAGGATGAGCAATGACCAAGAGTGGGGCAAACTGGCCGAGCAGAGAATCAGAAGCACGCCCTGGAGGGGACCACAGCCACGGTCCTCCGGTGCCCCCAGGCCCAGGCCCAGGCCAGCCTGGACGTCCTCAGTGGGAGCATCTGGATTGCCAGGACCACATTCCTGCCCTGGCTGTATACTTGCTCTCATGTGCCTGGGAGCGGACAGCCAACAGGAGATCTGTGGTTTCAAACGAAAAGGGTAAGGCTGAGGCCGAGCTGAAGCTAACCCTAGAGAGGAAGTGGCCGAACTTCGCTGAGATGAGACTTCAGCTGTGAGAAAAGTCCTCCAGAAATGCTGAAGGGAGGCCCGGTCCACAGCTGCTGGGCTGAGGGCTGCCAGCTCAGTTCACGGATGATGGACCTGCCTGGGTGGAGGAGAGCTTAGGAGACCAGGCCTGCGCTCACGTCCCGCCCCACCACCTCCTAGCAGTCACGGACAAGTTCCTTACCCTCGCCAAGACTCCGCTTTCTCACATGTAAAATGGGATGAGCCATGCCTACCTCACAGGGTTATGGAGAAGATAAAAGGAGGTATGGCCTAGAGCGCAAATACCACTGAATTATTATTAACTCTTCCTTCTCTATTCATCTACCTGGGACCCCAATGCATTATTTGCATTGATATTAAAAGAGTGAGGACAAGGGTAAGTAAATAGCTACTTAGTGAATCTCTGCTTCATGCTTTACGCTAATGACCCTCTTAGTCTTCCCAGGTCCCCCAGGACGGCATTCCGATCTCTCACTAGCAGAGAAGTTGCAACTCAGGGAAGTTAAGTCACTTATGTAAGATGCTAAACTAATTCAAGGCAGGAAAAAAAAAAAGAATTCTGCTGGCCTCCAAAATTCCTGGCTGTCCCACCAGCCTGAGCTGCCTCCCCAGCCCCGATCTCCCCAAGCTTAGTGCCTCCCACCCCTGCACACGTGCCGCCATGGGAAGAGGGCTCCTCACCCCTCCATCAGTGCAGCCCTGGAACGTGGCCCATGTTTTCCTGGCCGTGGTGACCCAGGCCAGGGCACAGCCAGACGCACCATCCCTGGGCTCAGCACTGCTGTGGGTCATGGGCACCCTTTTGCCAGATGCCACGCCCGGAGCCCACTGCCCGGCAAAACATGGCAACGCAGGGGAAAACACTGACCAGAGAAATCTGTGGGTAAGTCCGTAGGGATTTTCCGGGGCTGGAGGAAGCCTGTCAGGGTACAAAGAACCCAGAAGGATGAGGGGCTGGGAATGACTTTAATAGGGTCAGATCACATGGGGTGGAGTGAGTGGTGGGGTGGAACCGGGGGAGGCTTCTTCATGCGACGCATCACTCTGACATGGCTCAGCCCTTTTCCTCGACAGAGTGGGAAACCGAGGCTCACACATGCCAGATGTGACCAAAGAGCTGGGTTTGCGACGCTCTGCGATGTTAGTTCCAATTCCGGTTGATGTACTTAGGTTGCCAGGGATCTAGGGCGAATGGCTTCGCGGCTGGAGGGACACAGCTGAGCTCACACCCGGTGCCGACGAAGGACCGGCCCTGTCCTGAGCTCCCAACAGTCACTGTCCCACCGCGTGCTCAGAACACCGCAGGAGATGGGAGCCGTTCTTTCCCTTCTCTCGTGGGTGAGACCGAGGCCGTCTGCAGACTCGAAGCCCTTCTGTTAGGGCTCCGAGGGCTCAGTCTCTGCCCTGAGGCCCCCCGGGGCAGATGCTTCTGCTTCACGGAGCAAGGTGACTCTGACACTCAAAGGGCCAATGTCAGAATTTTTTTTTCCTTTGAAAGCCGTCACTGGGGATGATGCTGTTTGAGGAGGTTCCTAGAGACACATTCATGATGGTTCGGAAGGGCAGGGGCAGCATGGCTGAAGTCTATTCGCTCAACTCAATCACCAGGACTCCCTCCCATTCAGAGGAACAGAGCTCCCCTCCCCTGGGCTGGGCTCTGCATTTCCGGAACCTTGAGCTTCGCTCTCGAAGAGCCTCAGCTGTGTTGAAACTCTGTAGAATTCAGGGGAAATCTGTGCCAGGTCAGAGCCTGTGCACTTATCCCTCTGGGATTTTCCAGCTTTGTGTGGGTTCAATGTCAACAAGTTTTGTCCGAGAAACTGAGAGCTCAAGCGCCAAAGTTCTCTTTACTGTGTCCAGGTGACTGGCGAGAAAACTCAAAAGGTTTCACTTTTATAAAAGAAAGGGAAATTGCCCAGCCTGATTGTCATGAGAGGAAAGAGCCAACACTGGTCTTATGCTCAGTGTGTGCAGGGGTTTTTACATGCGTTATCTGTCTTGGCTCTCACCCCGGAGGCAGGGAGGGTTATCCCCGGTTCAGACAAGAAAGAATTGAGTTGGCCAAGGTCACCCAACAAATAGTGAAACTGGGAGACTTTTTCCTTCTCAAAGCCCAAGATCTTCTCACTGCCTATGATTTCTTGCTAATTCTCTGGCCAAGAGATGGTATCATGTATGGTCTAAGAGCTTAAAGAAACTATTTGGGTTTAACTCCTGGCCCGGGAAAGATGAGCTGTGTGACTCTGGGGAAGTTACTTATCTCTCTGAAACTCCATTTCCTCATCTGTAAAATGAGGCTGACAGTCCTAGAACTTGCTTGATAGGGCTCTTGCAAGTTTAAATGGGTTCAGATGGGAGGAATGTTTAGAATCATGTGCCATGACATAATGTCAGCTATTTTAATTATACAACTTGCTTGAAGAAACGCACTGTTGCTTTACCAAGTGTGTATTGTACTCTGGGAGAAGGAAGAATTCCTGTACAAGTCAGCATCCATGCTAGACAGGCGCTTCAGATTCGTTTATCCTCCTGTATCTCCACAGCAATCCTACGAGCGAGGGATTTGACAGATGAGGACATTGAGGAACAGAGAAGTTAAGCCACATGACAAACGTTGCACAGTGACAGAGTATTGGAGCTGGGATTCAAACCCCAGCCTGACTCCAGCACTTCTACCTTCTCTTTTACCGCTCTGCCTACCGCCTTCGGGTGGAAATGGAGCAGCCCCGCAAGAGAGCATGTGTGTGCACGCATGAGACATGGGGCAAGTCAGGGAAGGGGGAGTTGCCATCTGACTCGTGTTGCCTCATTTCACAAATGCATTATTTCCTGACAGGCCCTCTGCACAAATTTATTATTATTAATATTTTAAATTTTATAAACACACAAACCACAAAGGAAGCTTTCAGGGGACTCCTGTACTGATTTGAAACTTCAAGACATTGGTCTGTATTTATTTGGTTGTTTATCTGTCTGCCCACGCTGTGCCACATGCTGGGGCTATGGAAGTAAATGGAGACATGATAGAATCGATTACATATTGACACAATGAATGCACATTCCCAAACCATGATAAGCTCCATGAAAGAAAGCTCTATAACGCCAAAAGGGATAGATGAGGGTTTGGCCTGATCTAATTGGGGCTCAAGAGACAGCATGCAGAGGTCTAAAGGAAGAAGAGAAGTTAACCAGGTAAGGAAGGAGGGGATAAATATTACTGAGAGAAGGAACGGCACGTGCAAAGGCCCTGAGGAAGAAGGGAGAATCAACTATTTAAGGAACTAAAAGGTTCCCACGTGTCCAGAGGACAGAAAAAGGGGGAGAAAGAGATTCACATTGAAGTTGTGAAGAAAGGAAGGAACCAGAGTATATAAAACACTGAAGAGCACATACATTTTTTGTTCTAAGAGAATGGAAAGGGATTTAGTTTTAAAAATTAAGAGTTTTGGTAGATGTTGTAAAAAGTCTGTTTAGGATATGGTTACTACAACAGTATCCATCGTATCATGAAGGGATGACACATGGTCTTCAACTTGCCTGCCAACTCTGAAGGGTAATTAGTGGCCATGGGAATAAGGTGCTGAGGGCTTTGTGGGTGTATCTAGATCCAGTGGGAATAAGTATCATTATCCACTAATGACGTAGGCCGAGGGTGGGCTGCAGCTAGCTGTTCGACAGAGGCCGCAGAAAGCACAGACTCACCCGGGTTTGGATCACAAGCTGCTCTCTGTCAGAACTGAGGCAGTTTATTTAATAACTCAGAATCTCAGCTTCCCAAACTGTAAAATAGACGCAACAGTATCTTTCCTTCGAGGGGTTTGCGAGGATTCTAGGAATGGAGATGGTAAACAATCCAGCACATGAGGGCCTCCATGATAATGAACTTCCTTAGTCTGTAAAGGAGATTTGGAAGCATAATTGTGGAATGACAAACATTGAAATAACCTTAAAGTGCATGGAAAGGAAACGCTAGGAAGGCCAATTTACCTCACCTCTTCACAACAGATTTGTGGTCTGCGTCCTCTGTGCGGCTCAGATGAAGCACGGGGAGCTGACAGCCCACACGTAGGCTCTGTTGAGTCACGCTTCCAGGGCACAGAGCAACGCTTTGGAGAAGACAACTTGGCCTCAGGAATGAATGCTGCGCCTTTTATGGAAATGACCAAGTGGGCTGGTTCGTGCTCCGCATTCATTGACCATGTTTGATAAATGGGCTAGCGGCCTGTTCACCTCAGTAGTGTAAGAGGACGTAAACTGAGGCAAGAGCGACCGGACCGGACGGACGTTAGACCCTGCAGGGTCCACCCAGGAGGCCTGTGAAAAGGCAGAAATCAGGAACCGATAGGATGACTCAAATACACGGAGAGGGTAAGAGAGTTGGGATGTTGAAGAGGAAGAGAGGATTTGCGAAGAGGATTTCTTCAGAGAGAGCTCCCCCGAGGTTAGTGTACATTATGGCACTTCTGGCACAGTGCCAGGCCCAGAATTGATATTCAACAAGCATTTAGGGAACAGATAACTTATGAGGCATGAAATAACCTGGAATAGATGCGGAATAGGAAAGGAGCATAAAGATTCTTTCATGAACCTTGAGCCCCCAAATACACATTAATTGTAACCCACGGGGTTGAGAAAGCTCACAGGTATGATGAAGGAGTCGCTTTTTTTTTTTTTTTAAGTAATCTCTAACAAGTAGGGATGTTCTAGAAAACTTAAAAAGAGGCAACATTTCTCATTTTCCAAAAGCTGAATTTCAGAAATGATAAAACTGTGCTATCAATATGGGCAAAGCCCTAGAGCATATTTCTAAACATTTTGGCATGAAAACAGTCCTCACTAGCAACCAGAAGTTGTCTGAGAGGGTTATTGGAGTAGCTTGATCAGGAACATGCTAGAAGTAATGTTTACTGAATTTAGAGGGAGATTTAACATCTAGGTTAATTGAAGGAGGGTGGGTCAACAATGATAAGACAGGGTCATAGCTGATAACCACCTTACTCACTGTCATTCTGGGCTTATTAGTCTAGACAAGTATCCCTAGACTTATGACGTAGGGCTGTGGTTCTCAGTCCTGGCCAACTGTTAGAATAAACAGGGGAGGGGCGCCTGGGTGGCACAGCGGTTAAGCGTCTGCCTTTGGCTCAGGGCGTGATCCTGGCGTTATGGGATCGAGCCCCACATCAGGCTCCTCCGCTATGAGCCTGCTTCTTCCTCTCCCACTCCCCCTGCTTGTGTTCCCTCTCCCGCTGGCTGTCTCTCTCTCTGTCGAATAAATAAATAAAATCTTAAAAAAAAAAAAAGAATAAACAGGGGAACTTTTAAAACACATCAGTATGCGGCCCTACCCTCAGATATTCCGATTTCATTTGTCTGGAGTGGACATCAGTCATATGTATATTTCAAAGACTCCCTCATGTTCTAATGTACAAAGACTTAGCACTATTAGTGTTCTATTTTTGACCATAGCCTTTACAAAATATCTTTAAGGAATATATTGAATGACGATGAAGAAGCCACCTGTGTTGCAGCTGTCAATAAGTCAAAAATAGGAAATGACAGACTTAAGCTTGAAATAAGCAAATAAAGACCTTCCGTAAGTTAAAAAAAAAAAATGAGCAAAGACACGAAGAAAATGCAATGCCTTGTTACAGAGATACTGTGTGAATTCAATGAGTTAACACCTGTAAAGAGCTTATAGCAGAATCAGGCACATGGTCCCTGTGCTCAGGGCAGCTTTCACACCCAATCCTCTCACCCTATGAAGTCAATACGATCTCCACGTTGGAAAAACTGAGGCCCAAAGAAAGTGCACCTTTCCAGCCCAAGGTCATGAAGTCAGAGGCAAGAGGTATTCTAACTCCAGTGCTCAAGCTCTTGCTAGTGTTCAATTTGATTTTAGGGCGTCAAGGGGTGCTAGAAATCACTCCACACGTTTGAGAAAGGAAAACTGAGGTTCAGAGAATTTAACCTGCCCACGGGCGCATAGAAAGTGGTAGAGCCAGGACTTGGAGGTAAGTGTGTTAGAAGAAGGAGGAAGGGGGAGGGGAAAAAGAAAGAAGGAAATGAATGAAGGAAGACAGACAGGCAGGTAATTCCTATATTTAGGGCCCTCTCCAGAGGGAGAGAAATCTGAGAAGGTCCTGGCTTATCCCACAGAACTGGAATGCATTCGTAGGGAGTTCGGGCTCTGGAAACCCTCCAGGGATTGCCTGAGAAATGCTCACAAAGAGGTCCTTCTGGATTCTCACGGGTCAGTGCTGGATTTTTCACTCTCATCGTGAGACCACTCTAAGGGGCGGATTTCCTTCTCTTCACAGCCTTGTACCTGGACCGAGCGGTTTAATTAAAGAAGTGAGCTCCCACATCAAGAGAATGTCAAGCGGCAGGCGTTGAAGTTTGTTTTCATTGGCATGGGAAAATCCTGGCCCAGAGAAATGGAGAAGGAATCGAGGGTGTTTTAGAACAAAGCACAAAACTTTTGACAAGGAGATAGTTCAGAAGGATCTCTAATGTCTATCATGGCGAGCCCTTGCCTCCACTTGCTCACGAAGGACCTCTAGGTCCCGGAGAGCGTGCTCCAGTGTTTGGGAGCCCCCAGGTCGGGACCCCGCATGTACTCATGAACAAGTTTTATTTGCCACCACATTGCTTCTACCCCAGTTTTCTTCTGCTCCCAAATGCCCATCCCCCGGGATTTCAGTCCATGTGAGGAAGTGAGCACGGGGATTAACTGAGACGGTGTAACACCGACACACAGTAATGGCCGAAGAGCTGGTATTGCTGCTTCTTTTTTCTCCTTCACTTCTTACCCATAAAATGAGTGCATTGTGACAAATAAGTATCTGCTATAACATTTTAGGAATACATCAAGATTGTACTTAAAAAATGAGATGGGGGCGCCTGGCTGGCTCAGTTGGTAGAACGTGTGACTCTTGCTCTCAGGGTCCTGAGTTCAAGCCCTACCTTGAGCACAGAGCTTACTTAAAAAGAAGACTCAAAACCATGAGATGATACATAGCAAGCACTCAACAAATAAAAGTTTGTTGTAAAAAATAGCATCAACATTGGAGAAAAGCAGCTCTGCCGGTCCCTTCGGCCGACTTAACCTAAATGCCCACAGGAATCAAGAGGGACCAGTAGAAGCTAGTTGGGAATATTCTGTCAACGATGCTAATTCGGACTTTAAATGTAGGAGGATGGCCCAGTCGGGGGGCCACAGCAACCCCAGGCGTGAGTCGCTGCATGCTACAGGGGCTCCGCAGCGGACTCCTGGTGGACATTTGACCCGAAGTCCCGAGAGCCCAGACTCCGCCACCCGCGCCTCTCAGTTCCAGCCAGCTGGGAGAATGGGGATGAAGACTGCGGCTGCAGTCAGAGGGTGCAGGCTGAGGGTCAGGGCCTGAGCCAAATCCTCTAGATATGTGACCTCGCTTAGGCCGCACAGCAACCTGTGAAGCCAAAACTCTTACTATCGTCCCAATTTTACAGAAAGGGAAAGAAACAGTCAAAGGAGTTAAAGAACATGCCCAGGGAAGAGTCGGTTTTCTGATTCCAAGACGTGCCCTTCACTGCTTGGGCACCTCAGGAATCTCTGCCGATACTCCGTCCAGTCCTGCAGGAAGGGCCTCCTGCTCTGCTCGTTTGCTCTGACTCTAAAACCATCCCCAGCCCCTGGCCTCCCAGCGCTTGAGTCGGGGTGTTTTCCCTCTCCTGGGAGTCTTTGTGAAGGACGGATTTAGCTTCCTGGCTCAACACCTTGGCTTCGGCTCCCCACAGAGGACTCGTGACTCTGAGCACTGGGTCCCTAGGGACAGTATGTGTAGATACCAGACGCAGCTGTGGCTCCTTTCGCACACACTGTTCTTGGAGGGGCTGAGCACGCTTTCCCCTTTTGGGTACTAAAATGACATCTGCGGGTCATCCTGTATGGGTCAAGATGCCTGATCCTCTGCAGAAAAAACCAGGCTCCCCCCACCGTTCCTGGTGTAGAAATGCCTGACATTAGGGAGAAAACTGAGAGCAAGTGGTAATGTGGCTGGACTGGCTCTCCCATTCCAGATGATTCTCATCTTCTCCTCTCTCTGGAATGGAGACAGCTGCAAAGCGTGTCCCTCCTGCTGGGAAGATGGCACAGTCTTCGCAGAATCTACACATAGCATTTTGGGGAAGAAACCTTGATCCATCCTCTAGGCTCAAAGCAGGAACTTTCTTCCTTTTTCTATGTAGACTTTTGAGAGGCATATCTGATAGAGACATATCTGTACTCTGTGCGCCTCAAGTTTCAAAATCCCACATCAGCTGCACAAGATAAGGTCTGCCACTTACTTGAATCCCCGCGTCCTTCTAGAAAATATTTGCCTTACTCCCACATTATTTTTAAGGTCTTCATAGAGAATTCTCTAAAGTCTATATTGAAGATTTCCTAGGAAGGTAATCCTGATGGTTGTCTGTAAGATATCCCAGTTTCTTGTCATCTAACCCATATACGGCAAGCCCAAAAATGTTCAGCTCAGAGACACTGACTGAGATTGCCCAAACTGCCTTTGGTCAGGTCGCCTGGCAGCAGCCTCTATGAGGCAGATTTGTACCCAGATGTTTCTTGGAGAGTGCTCATGGAACAACATCTATAAGGGGCTAAGGGAAATGGAACTCAGCAGAGGCAGAGGCAGAATTATAGTGAAACAGAGGATCCAGTTGATCCCACGTGAGAGCTCTGAAACTGGGCTGGTCTCTGAGAGGTCCTAACTTAGCTTCTCTGTACTTCGTACCTCTGCTCAGCCCTGCCCCCCAGGAGGGCGGATGTAAGTGTGGAGGAGGCAGTTACCCCTGGCTGAGAGTAATTCTCCCAGAGGAAGTCAGTTGTGAGCTGTCCACATGTGGCCAACACTCCCAGCCATTGGGGGTACTGAGAGCCTTTCTTCCGGAGGGGGCTTTGGGGGGTACTCCAGGGCATTTCACTACACAGGCTAACTCTCTCACGCTGCAGGAAACAGGGTCCTAGAGAGGGGAGGTAGACGGCACTGGGTCACACAGTAAGGCGATGGAATAAATACAGTACCCAGGACTGTAAGCACCAAAGTGTTCTCCCTCTCCTACTGATAAATATATCACTTGCTGAGCATCTCCTGTGTGCCAGCCAATTGTTACTCATGTTTTATGGAGTCTTAACAATAACTAATCAGATCGAACAGGGGGTATTATTACCTTCATTTTCTAATGGAGGAAACTGAGGTCTCAAACATATGCAGTAGCCTAGCCAAGCACCTGGCACGTATGACACACCTGTTGGTCTCCAAAGCCTATACTGACAAGCCCCACCTCCATCCCTACAATTCACCTAGCAGCTTCCTCTCTATGGCTGCCAATGACCCTGCTGATCTGATCATCAACAATGAAATGAGGAACACGTTATCTTTCCTGCACAACAACCCCTCACCCCATGGAAACTGCTATTTTGGTTATTGTTTGAGATTCTTGCCCATTGCAATTCCCATGCATGCTTAATGAAATGAATTTCTACTTTATCCAACAAAGGAGGCCCATGGGTCAAACCTTGTGACTAAACATTGCTTCAGCCATTAAGCAAGTATTTAGTGGGTGTTTACCATGTGCTGGCATCAGGCTAAGCATTTCACATTTTCTCTCGGACTGCCCAATGGGGTCAGTGTTTTTATCCTTAATTTATAAATGAGGAAAATAGATGCTCAGAAAGTTCAATCACTCACCCAAGACCACACAGCCTGGATTTCAACGCAGATCTGCTTTGCTTCCACAGGGTTTTATTCATTCACGGTTAGTAAATAAATATGTATCAAATTCGTGTGCATCGCCCAGCATTCTGCAGGCATGTGCTGGGGACAGAGCTCTAATAGGGACAAATGCTCCCATTCCTTACCTTGGCTGATGTTGCATTCTAGAGCAGAAGTCACAAATACCAATGTCTGCAGGGGCTTGGAGGGAAGTGAATATGTGGAGACTATGTGGGACTGGAGGGTGACTCCCTGGCTTCTGTGGCTGGGGGCTACACAACTATATTGCTATGTGAAATATTGCTATGTGAAAATATGGGCCCAGGGCTGCCAGATTTCCCATTCCCCAAGAGCAGCCAGCAATCTGCATCTTATATAAAATACCTTGATATTTGAGAGCTGGGAACTAATCCATCCATTCTGTAATCATTACCGTGGGTCAAACAAAAGGCATATGCAGGCCAGATTGAAACCTGGCTTACCACAAATGCCATCTTACACTGAGGTTCCCAATCAGCCTGACTGAGTCCAGATCAGTCTCACACTGCAAGGTCAAGGGCACCCTACACTCTCCCCAGGTCTGGAGACCTGGCCCATGCTACAGGAAGCTTTGAGTACTGTCTCTAAGTTTTCTTGCTAGAGGAATCCTACAGTCTCTGCAGAGCTGCTCTCTTATTCCTTGAAGCTCCATTCTTTCCTGAGCCAAGGCTATTAGCTGACCCACTTCTGTCAGGAAATAGCTTGATTGTGGGCGTCTGTAAGCAGTAAGACATGGCTACGTGACGATTGCTCAGAGCCTTCTTCCCCCTTCTCGTTCCTGCTGCCACCAGATGGTTCTGAGATAATGCCACGTCTTTCCTGCAAGAAATAACATTCCCAAGCCATTCAGCTAATCCTCTCTGATCATCCTGGGAATACAATTTCTCAGCCTCTCCCCTCTTGTCATCACTTCCCCTGTCTTATCTTCAGAGGGCTAGGGGACCTGAGCTGGTCACTTTCCAAGGAGAGCCAATCATTCCATGCTGGGAGGTCGGGGCTCACTTAGATGGTACAAACCGGCAGATTCAAAGCTCCGGCTCACCCATGGATGCTTACAATGTGATTGTGACCATACTGCCATTCCCCCAAATTATTTGTGATCCCAATCTCACTCATTCTCTCTACTGTTAAGATTTCATGTTCTCTGGGGCGCCTGGGTGGCGGTTAAGCGTCTGCCTTCGGCTCAGGGCATGATCCCGGCGTTCTGGGATCGAGCCCCACATCAGGCTCTCCCACTCCCCCTGCTTGTGTTCCCTCTCTCGCTGGCTGTCTCTATCTCTGTCGAATAGATAAATAAAATCTTTAAAAAAAAAAAAGATTTCATGTTCTCTGATCAAACAAGAGAAGTTCTTACCTCTCACAAATTCCCCTGGAGACAAAAACAAGATGATCTTTTTTCACAAACCTGGCATCCAGCCAAGCTTTGATATCTTATCCCAGCTCTTCCTTTGGTCCTCAACACGATTACAACTACATTTAGACATCCCTTTTTAGCTCTGCAGATGACAACAAACGCAAGGAGTGGGGACGGAATCATGGTTACCACCTGCTCCTGAATAGTAATTAGTAGGTGGGGGGATTTGGCTCCTGAGATGAGGTCATTATTAGCTGGAAGAAAAAGCTGGCAGGAAGAAAACGGCACCATTATTCTGGCTCATTCATCTTTTTAAGTGTGAAACTGATGGCTGACGCGCCAAGACCTGAGGGTTTAAAACCCAGGGAATATGGAAGATACTTGGAATAAGTTGCTTGACACAGGTGAATCTTGGCACTAGAAATGTTCATATGCGACGCTTCAGTTATTTTCAAGCTACTCTCCAAAGACCATGTTATGCCACCATTTTTAAATTTCGCCGAGGCACAAATCTGGATAACTATGAAAAGCAAGTTATCAGATTCTCTATGGAGTTTTAATACGTGATTTCACATAATCCTCACGAAGAGCTCACTTCACAGATCATTATATAAGAGATCATGAGCTATGGTAATATTCATGAAGATGAGGACTTGAGAACGTCTCAAAAAGTATCTCCTTTGCAAGTCAGGAGTCTACTGAACTAATTTGCCTCTTCTCTACTTGGAACAATCCAGCCGAAAGAAAAATCATGAATGCAATGGTCTGGAAAAGTCTTCTAACCGTGACACAAGCATCAGTTGAGGCCTCCCTGGATTCTGAGATCTAACTAGAGCTTGCACAACTTCCCATTCGACCATCGAGGAGACCCTGACTCCCAGAGTCATTTGCCAGTTCTGTGGGCATTACACTCATATGGGCAGCTCCCCTGAGTACGAAAACTATCTCTATTCCTTTGGGAGAACCCCAGGCCAACCTTTTCAAAGGTTTCCATAAAAATCCAAACACATGTTTTAGGGTTTATAGACTTTGCAGAATTTTGGTTGGGGGGGGGGGGTGTGTATAAAGCAGATAAAGAGGAGATAATACGAAGAAACACACAGCATGCCACCATTTTACTCACCCTTCCTTCCTCCTTTCTCCCCTTTTGATACTCTCATTCTCCTGGCAGAGAGTAACAACTCATCCCCTCTTATTCAATCCCCTGGTCCTTTTCACTAAAGCGGCACCAGCCAACTCCCAGAACTTGAGAGGCTTAGATTGGCCTCAGGTGAGGCTATCAATGCGTTTTCCTGTGCAAATGTTCTTGTATCTGCTGCTGAAAGAATACAAATCTCTCCCTTGATGATATAACCATGAGAACTACCCTAAAATGGAGCAGGCTGCCCATGGAAATAGGGTGATTGATTTCTTTTTGTAAACCAAACACATAGAGAGCCATTTAGGGGCACATGGGAGAAGGATTAAATGGATAGTTATGCCAAACTACTTTTAAGATCCTTCCAACCCAGAGAGTCTTTAGCGCAAGAATTCCGAGCACGGCCAGACGGACAGCAGACAGATCGGGACTGGAGTCCATATTCCATCTCTGCAGGAGTGTGGGCACATTATTTACCTCCTCCACCTCCACCACCCCTTCCCCACATCTGTAGAATACAAGTGATAACAAGGGACATTTATTTATGTGTTATTTAGCACAATGCCACAGTGTTATTTAGTGACGATGCTCTTACTGCGTGGGGCGAGTATCACACAAGCAGACGGCCGGCATGATCTCTATTTCATTCTCACTGTGTTGTTTGGCAGGGTGTCCAAGTCTGAGAGGCAGCAGAGTCCAATAAATAGAGTACCCAGTTAGGAGTCAAAGGAAATAATCTCTAACCCCACTCTTGGTACATGAGATCGAAGTGCTGGTCAAGAGACCAGCTGACTGCTCTGGGCCTCACTTTCTTCGCTTGAAACTGTGACGTGATGACCACGATCCTCTTTGACAACCTCAGTTGCCGTGAGAGGCACATGAGAAAATTCAGGTAACCGTGCTTTAAAATTTTTAATGACCTTAAAGATATTTGCCATATGTGCCCTAGATGCCTATTGCACCCATTCGTTTGTTCTCTTTTTTAAACTGAAGTATCATCAACATACCATATGCTATTAATTTCAGGTTTACAACGTACTGATTCAACAATTCTATACATTATTCAGTGTTCACCATGATAAGTGTAGTCAACATCTGTCACCATACAATGATATTATAATATCGTTGACTATATTTCTTAGGCTCTAGTTTTCATCTCCATGACTTATTCATTTTATAACCGGAAATGTGGATCTCTTAATCCCCTTTATCTATTTTTGCTCATGCTCCATCCCACACTTTCTGAGTGCTCCTCTCCCCAGTGCTTTTGTGTTGTCTCCAATTTGTCTGGGGCTCACCAGCTTATTCATGCCCCTAGAGAAATAACCCCAAATCTACTCCACCCTCAATGCCTCTCCCTCCCACCCCTGAAAGCCCACTGTTCAGTAGTCCTTACTGCCTGCCCATTTCAGAATTTATCAATGACTTTGTAAGCTACCATTCTTTGAAAACATATTTCTATTGTCAGTAGAAGTCTTCTGGAGACATTGCCCCATAAACCAACAGTAAGATAAAGGTAGTGGAATTACTTGAGAGGAGATGGACATTACGGTGTCTATGCAGTTTCAAACAGCCTGCTTGATTGACAGGTGGACCGACTCTGCTCTAGTTTGTTTCCTACTGGAGCACCTACCCCAAGCCCTGTTCATCAGGGGTAAGGTCCACAGACACCCATATCCTTGGAACAGCTTTCATTCTGTACCAGACTGCCTCTCCTGTATGGCCAGAGGCAGAGGCACGGACCAGATGACCTTAAACCTTCCCTTCCAATTCTTGGAATCAAATATCAAAGAGATTCCAAGCAAAGCAATTGCAACCTTTTCTCATTTCTTCAACAACAAACATTTACTAAATCCCTACAGTAAACCAGGCGCTATGCCAGAATCTGAGCACACGAAACTCTAAAAATGCAACATAGCCCCGAACTGGATACTTACCTCTTTCCATGAAACTAAGTAAAGGTACCATTAATTCCTAATATTCGAAAGAAAAAAAACAAAAACCTTTCACATGCAGTTTCTCATTTGTTCTTCAAATAACTCTGTGATATAATAACTGATATCCCCATTTAGCATAGGAGGCATCTGAGGCTCTGAAGGCTTGAGGGATTTGCATAATGTCAAAGAATCTCTAAGTAGTGGTGCTGGAATTTGAGATGGCAGGAACTTTAGGGGAAAGGCAAGCCCATTTTCCTTAGTCTGTGCCATCCGTCTTTGAGATTCTGGACCTGGTTAAATGACTAGGGCAAACCAAACAGAGAGGGATTAGACGATCAACTCACCTTAGTCCATCTGCTGTATCAGATGCCCTCTCCCCTTATATCCTTGCTCGCTCTATTGTAGATGCTGGGCTAAGGCAAATGCAAAGACAAGAGTGGATTTGCATGCTCCAAAAGGGCAGCATAGACCTTGAAGCCTGTGTCACCTGTTTGAGTCATTATCTTCCTCTTTATCAGAAGGGCCTGATTTCACAGCACATTTCAGAACTAGAGTGGGAGTGTTATGCACAAAACCAGAAGTCTAGTATTAGAATAGTCTTGAAGTCTCTAGGCTTTTTGGCTAGAGACAAAAATTTGGTCAGAGGGCTTTAACTCTTCATTCAGGTCCAAAGGGGACTGTAGCTATCTGCAGTTTCCATGACAACGGACTTTTTCTCTGTGAGTAGATCTGCCCCAAGCGCAGTGGAAGCTTGTAATCAGTTCTTAATAAATGTTCACAAATGACTGATCAATGACTGGAAATAGCATCTCCCTTCTCCCATTTACACTTAATCATTCCCAACAGTGAGTTCATAAGAGCTTTTTTTGCATTATAAGGAAATTTATCCTAGTATTCACTGAAGCTAACAGAAATAGATTTAGATAAATATTCTCTAAGCCATTAATAGTTCAACGCTTTCTAAAAATAGCTTTTAACTAGAATTTCTCCAGGCTAAATCAACTTGGGTCTCAACAACTCAGTATCAAAATAGCATTTCTTGGGCTCCTCTCCCACCTGCTACCACTATAATTCTGGTCACCTCCAACTCCTCCCTTGCTCATTCTGGGAATCCCCAGGATGTGGCCATCTTTGGTAGCACTCTTGGCTACCATTGTCCTCTTTTCTCATTAAGCCTTGTAGCAGTGATGTCTTCTGTCATGGCCAATGCCAAAGACTCCATGACATGATTTTGCTTCTGGAGCGTGGTGACCTCTCCATTCCAGATGTGAGCTGACTTTGGCTCAGGTGGTATTCCTTCCTGTGGACATGCCATTTTGAAGCCAAACCATCTGCTTTCCATATGTGTTCGGAACTGTATCCTAGGACAAGTATAACTTAAACAATCAAGCTGGGATCCCCACTAAAGCAAGCAACTGCATTGGTCTTTTTTCCAGATAGAGTGGAATTTGCCGATCTGGTGATGATAAGTGTGTTGGCAACATTTGGTTTTCTTTTATTTCTGGTATAAATAGTTAAGCTAATCCTACCGTTCATTCATTGGGTGCCTGGAGGGAGGAGAACTGAGCTCATTTTCTCCCTCTTCTGGGAAAAGAAAGAAAAAGCAGAAACTTGGGGCACAGTCCCTTGATGGATCTGAGTGACATAATTTCTTCTACCAGAAGTTGAGACACATGTCTGACAAGTGAGTTTATAAGGGTAATGGAACAGATGATTTGAAATGAAGTTTCTTTAAGATGCTGAATTTGTTCATTGTTTCTGCCTTGCTCCATATAGCAGGTAATATAGCTGTCGGGGATATTTAAAGACAACAAAGAAACTTAAACAAGAAGCACATATAAATAAAAAAGACAAACATGACTGGGGCATAAAATAGCATTGGAATGAGGGTCATACAAAAATACTACTCACGAGGCTCTAAGCTTCCCAGTACCGACGCATAAAAAGAAGCCTGATCAGTTATGGGATTCCTAGATTTCTCAGGATTTGTTTTAAATTTCTCAAGAAAAGTTAGCTATTTTTGATACCAAATAAAAATAAATTGCTCCCAAGAGGATGTATAAAGTGAGCTCCATGAATAATTTTAGAAAATGCAGTCCACAAAACCAAAGAAAGCCTTCAATGGACAGAGGGTGATTCTAAGTACAGAAATGGAGGGTGAGAGGAGTCCCAGCCAGAGCTGTAGGCTCTTGCCCTCTTTCCCCCCTCCCCTGCTGGCCTCTCCCTTTTCTGTGTTTTGCTCTATCTGGCACTCCTCTTTCTACTCCTTTTTTTTCAGTGGCTCGATCCCTTAACTCTCTCTCTCCTTCAGTAAAGTTGTTTCCTCTTCCTGTCCTAAAGCTCAGAAAAAGCATTGTCCAAGGTCTTTGAATCAGATCTATGTTTCAGCCTGATCTCTATCCCTAAATATCCATTCAATACTTAGCAAGAGTTTCTTGAGCTCTGACTTCGGTGATCCCATGCAGTCTCAAGACTTGAAACATCACCTGTATACTCACATCTCCCAGGTTCACACATCTGGTCATGACCTCTCCCCTGGCATCCCAACTTGTATATCCAGTGCTTCCGAACAGCCATCCCCACTTAAATGTCTGAGAAGCCTCTCAAAGTGTCCATGTCCAAAGTACCATAAAATGTAGGTTTTTCTTCCAAAGCTTCGTCTGACCCAACCTACTACATCACAGGAAATGGATCTCCATTTACCCACCTACTCAAGTCAGTTTTCTTTTCCTGCCCCAATTAAAGATATTAGGAAAGCTTTCTGCTCTAGCTTTGAAACAGACCCCCAAACCCAGACACTTCTTTCCATCCCCTATACCACCAGCCTCGTTTAAGTTCTCGCTCTCCTGTTCTACTGCTAAAATAACCTGCACAATCTCCCTGTTTTGAATCTAGCTCCCTTCCCAGGCTGATCTCCACACAGCCTCTGCAGTAATCTAGTTAAAACTAAATCAGGTCGTGGCACTTTTTTGCTCAAAACCCTCCAATGCTGCCCTTGTCTTGAATAAAACCTAAATTCCCTATCAGGGAGTGGCTTCAAGGTTATACGTGACCTGGCCCTGACTCACTGAACTCATCATTAAGCACTTTCCCCTTTATTCATTGTGCTCTAGACTTACTGGCCTTATTGTTCCCAGACAGGCCAAGTTCATTCCCACCTAGGGACTTTGCACACACTATTCCCAGCACCTGAGCATGGTTCCCCAGATCTTCATGAGGGCTATCCTCTCCTTCATTCTGGTGTGTCAAGTGCCATCCCTTCAAAGAGGCCTTCCTCATCACCCTACCCCATTGCTCTCTATCCCCTCCTTTGCTTTTCCCCCTCGTGGCACTTACTGTGTTGGTTGTTGCATACCCTTGTTTATTTGTTGATGGTCTGTCTCCCTCAGGCAGAATGTGAATTCCCTGAGGCAGTCTTGCCTGCCTTGTTCCCACAGTGCCAAGTGATGGCAGTCGGCATGTTAGACAAATTCAAAGCATTGTTGTTCACTGAATGCTTAAATGTGCCAGACACGTAGTGGACCCTGAGTATCTGTAATTGAATGAATAAATATAACAGGTGCTGGGGAGACAACAGTGAACAAGACAGGCAGGTCTGTATGCTCATGGCGCTTAGCCGAAAAGGTAGTCATGAAAATATTTAAGAATAAAATAAGAAGAATGTTATGATAGAGAAAGTTCAGGGAAGTAGCAGAGACCTCTAATATAATTTGGTATGAATTTAACACCTTCGATGTATGGCCTTAAAAGCTAATCTCTCCAGGAACTAGAATCTGCCTGTGTGCAAAGGTATTCTCAGTTTTAGTATTATCAGTTGCGTGGTTTTTGCAAGGAAGAAAGGATGTATGTTAAATGCCTGGCACATAGTAAATACTCAGTAAGTTTCAGCTACTATTGCTGTTATAATATATTAACATTCTTTTTAGTTCATGAAACCCCTCAACATCTTTTGAACTACCTTCCTACATTTGGGAGAATGGTTTACATTTTGAAATCTGCTGTGCCGAGTTAGAAGCCCAAAGTCTCTTTCCTAGCCTTCTGTGAAGCCCAGATGTCAGTACTTAAAGCTATGCTTCCCCCAGCAACTTCATGCTCTTTGATTAGGGAGAGAGCAAGGTGTTGGCACAGGCACCCCATCGACACCATCTTTTAATGAAAAGGTGGCTGGAGTGTCCAGCTTTGAGGTACAGTATTGGCTGAGATTCAGACATTCTCAGTCTGGCATCATCAATGGGAGCCAAGGTATTTGTTTCCATTAGTGACAGTGGTGTGACTCCCTTATCCACAAAGGGTCTGGGGTGTTGTTTCGAGTTAAATCCCCTAACCCTGATTCTCTGGCTCTCCTTGGAGATTCTGCGAGTTCCCTAAGATCCTTAATAAATTCCTTTCTGCTTAGATTAGTTAGGGTGAGCTCTGTGTTTGCAACTAAGAACCCAAGTGACATACAGATCATCTGAATTAAGTGGTTGAGGACCCTGTGCTGTGCACACCATATTGATTATTGATCAAGGGCTTGTTCAGGTCAAAGGTACCAAGGGAGGGACCCTAGGTAAGGGATCATTACTATCTCAAAGGCCACCTCTCCACACAGCCTTACCTGATGGCAGCTGGAGGGGCTCCCTCCCTCCTCCGCCTCCCACTCGGTTGACGCTGTTTATTAACACTTGCGTGATCACCTGGCCTGGGACGTGTGGAGGGCTATGTCTCATTCTTATCTTCCCTTCCAGTCTGCATTCATTCAGCTTTCACCGAGCGCCTGTTATGCGTCAGACATTAAAGACACAGCTCACTTCCAAAGAATTTACTGTCTCCGCAGATGACTAGCCTGCAAGCGACAACCGAGAGGCTCTGTGATGTTGGGTCAGCAGGATGTTAGGTTTGCAGGATAATGTAATGACTGCATGCCGAAGCTTTGGGAGCAGACTGACCCAGGTGCAATTTCCAGTTCTGACATGAGCTGGTGATTTTTGCTAAATTATTTCATCTATTATGCTTCAATTTCCTCACCCATAAAAAAAAACATTAATCATTACTAATAGGGTGGTTGCGAAAATTACATAAAATCCCATATATGAAGTACTAAAGCCTGTCTGATTCTTTGAAACGTTCAATACATGCCACTATTACAAACAATAGCAAGCATGTCTGAGGATGTCAGGAAATCCTTCACGGAGGGAACAAGGCTTCTTACTGAAAGGAAGCGTTCTCAATCTGAGCAGGCAGGTGCACCTATTCATTCTGTTTCTTAGTCAACAATTTTTCATTTTTAAGAATGGTTTCTTATAACATCCTGGGATGAGGAGTATCCTGTTTTGTTTCTTCTATTTTTGCAAACAGAGAAAATTGTCAGAAGTTAATGAACTCATTCAAGCATGTATTCGTTCTGTTGCTCAACTAGTCAAGGCTTTCTGTGAGAGGAGACTGTGCCGTAAATCTGATTGGATACCTACTCTGTGCAAAGGCTTTCAGGAAACACAGAAACGCGTAACCACTAACAGACCCCACGGTGCTCGCGGTGAAGCTACTGGGATAAACAAACACGCAGTGTAGCCAGAAGAGCCAGAGTGGCCATTCTGTGGTGTGGGGCTAGAGTTACAGGAATAAAGAAGAGCTCACAGTCCAGAGGACTGGTCTGAGAAGACATCATGAAGGAGGTAAACTTTAAAGCTGGGCTTCAAAAAATGAATAGAATTTAGACAGTGGGTGTCTAGAAGGGTCAAGGGAAGAGGATCAGAAAGCAGACAAGCTATCAACAAAGGGCACAGGGGTAAAGACACAGGCTCATTCTGGAGACCTCAGACAGCCAAACTGTGTCCAGCGAGTTCTTACAAGGGATGCAAAGAAGATCAGAATTTGGAGACAATTGCTAGATCAAGGAGTTTGGATTTCATCCTACAGACAGCAGCCGCTGCATGGTTTTGATGAGAAGATTTTAGGAATATAAGCAGACTGTAATGGGAGAGCATGAAGCAAGAATTCAAATCAGAAGTCATTGCCAGAATCCTCACCTAAGATTGGCATTGCCTAGGGATTGAAAGGGAGGGGCGAATGAAGCAGATATTTTGCCTGAATAATCACCAGCACTTAGTGATTAGCTAGCTACGACGGGAGATGGATAATCTACACAGCACGAGCTAGAGGGACCCTGAGCCCTGCAGTTATTTCTGAAAATGTTGTCGACAGACCAACTCTAGCAGAATCACTTAGGGTGCTTGTTAAAAAGTCAGATTCCTGTGTCCTATTTCAACCTACGAAATAAGAATCATGGGGACCAGGAGCCCGACAAGCATGCATTTTCATAAGATCCCCCAAGGGATTCTTAATGCTTGTTACAAGTTTGAGGATACCTGCCTTAGAGATTATTTGACCAACTATATTTGTTTTCAAGATGGGAAACCAGGGTTCAAAGAGGTCACATAACTTTCCCAAGGTCGCAAGCTATCTGGAACTAGGATGAGGGCTTCTAACTCAGAGGCTTGACTTGTTCTGCCATGCCCTGCAAGACTGATATCTGACAATTGGGTGTTGCAAGGAAGGCACTGTTTGCTCACTTTCAAAGTAGTGAGGCAGAAAAACTGGAACTAAAACCTAGCGGATGCAGATGTGGCTGGTTTGAAATTCCAGAAAGCTCATGTTGACCTGCTATGGCCCAGAGGACCATCCCCCAGGGAAGCTCTCACCGTGGCTTGACTCTCAAACTCTGAGCATGTGGGTTCAAGGGAATACCCAGATGACCTCCTCAGAGTGGCCCTAACACATGATCGTATGCGGGAGATTGGTCCACACAGCCAATCTTGCTCTCAGAGGGACAGCAGTGTAGGAGTATTCCTTGACTTATTACCCCAGACAGAGCAAGATTTGTAGGACTTTGGTTACCTGGTCTGAGTGTCATCCTCTTTGATAAGCCATGTTATTTAGAAGACTTATACTGAATTTAGAGAAAGAAGATCTCGGTTTAAGTCCTTTCCTAGCTGTGTAATTTGGGCCAATTATGATATATTGTTACCATGAGATTGACCATGCCAATCCCCCTATTTTATAGGTTAAAAAAAAAAAAAAAAACCCAGAGGCTCAGAAGAGAAAAATAATTTATTCAAAGTTACACAATATATTCACTCTCTAAATCTGCATTTCCTTAAAATTTCTTTCAATAGATGAATGGATAAGGAAGATGTGGTATATGTGTGCGTGCGTACGCGCACACACACACACACACACACACACACAACGGAATATTATGCAGTCATAAAAAGGATGAACTCCTGCCGTTTGAAACAACATGGATGGACCTAAGGATATTATGCTAAGTGAAATAAGTAATACTGAGAAAGACAAATACCATATGATTCCATTCATAAGTGGAATCTAAAAAAAATTGAATAAATAAAAAAAAAGCAGAAGTATATGTAAATGCAGAGAACAAATTAATAGTTTCCAGACTGGAGGTGGGGGGTGGGGATGAGCAAAATGGGTGAAAGGCAGTGGGAGATGCAGGCTTCCAGTTAGGGAATGAATAAGTCATGGGAATAAAAGTCACAGCATAGGGAATGCAGTCAATGATATTGTAATAGTGATGTATCAAGATAGTTGGTAGCTACACTTGTGATGAAAATAGCAAAATGTATGCACTTGTTAAATCACCAAGTTGCACACCTAAAACTAATGTAATGTGTCTCAACTATACTCAAATAAAAGTACACAAATGTTTTAAAAAATAATATCAACTCTACCTTCCTCATTAAGCTTTTATGACGGTCAAATAAGAAAAAATATATATAAATACATCACGGTGTTTGATTTGAATGCCAGTCACTCTTAATCTTTTCTTTCTACATTGGTAAAATGGTAGCAAACATTCACACACACACACACACACACGTAACACATGTATAACAATAGAATATGACACACGCATACACACCTAAGACTTCTGTAAGAGTTTTGAGAAGAAAAGGATAAAGCGTTAACTGAAGGTAAAAATGTGTTTATGAGCCCGTTTCTGGGCTGACAGTATAAACTCCATCATGTGGTTTCCTGGGGCAACACTTCTGCTGTAACGGGTGAGAGGTGTTCCAAGCCCTCCACGCCCTACGTTCGGAAGGGCAGCCAGCAGCACATTATGTCGACCCACCTCACCTTTTCTGGGGACCGAGAGTAGGGGTCTAGCACAAGTGTGTCTAATCAGGTTGTCCAAAACAAGGGAAGCCTGAGCAGGTATTTGGCCTTTCATCAAATAAACCAATCTGTTATTTTTAACTCTTACCTATTTGTAGCCTTTGGGTCACTATCTCTCCTTAGAGGTCACCGAGATCTAGTGTTTAGCCTATGATTCAACCAAAGAACTTAGACGGAATATAATGAAAATACTTCCTCAGGCTTCCTACTGGGAATCTTTACCCTTCTCTCTTCTTGCCTCAACTTTCTTCACAGAGATACAGCAGTAAAGTACACCATTCGTAAAGTTTTATTCTTATGCACACCAAAGCTTAAGAAACACTGCCCTCCCTCTGGTACAAGCCAGTGTTTATGACTAGTAGGCCAGGCACATGAGGAATTTGTGGTGAATGAGTCAGCGGGAGGAAGGAAGAGAAGGGGAGAAAAAATAAGGGCAAGAAATGAAGGATCTTCATGGTTGTGGTGCCAGGAGCCAGTGGAGTAAAGTTCCGGTCCCCACTCTGTCATTAACTTAGTGGGGGACCTAGGATGAGTCACACCTCTTCTCTGAGCCATAGGGTACTCAACCAGGACCAGGCGGAATTCTCCAAGGCAGAGCTTCCCAACCTATGTGCCGTATCACAGCAGTGTGCCACAAATGGATTCCAAGCACGCTCTGAATCAGTGACTCTCTCAACACTCAGAGCACCCTGTGTGATGGGGAATGGCCGAGGTTCTGGGGCTGGGTGCCTCTAACCAAGAGAAGTCTCATCACAGATTCCTTGGGGAGTGATCTGAGCAGTGCAGGAGTCCAAGGGCCACCCTCATAGTTCCCAGAGAAGACACAATGAGCCGTGTTTACCATGCATCGTTCTACTCTGATGCCCTGAGTGCTGCCAAGAAGGTGCGTGATAACCTGGGCGTCTCAGCCGCCAGCTTCAAAGTACACCACTAACCGTCCTAGACAAAGTCTGAGGACCAGTAGGGAGTTTGTTGCCAGGTGCCCAGGGATTGGAGCCCAGCCCAAGATGCAGACACTTGGGGATCAATCAGTGGGGAGATATGGTGGGGCTTTCTGGTCTGCCGAGCAATAAATGGTAGCCCGGGATCTCTTGTGTTTACATGAATCAGATTCTCCTGCCCACATGCAGCTGATGGACAAGAAACCCATTTGGGAATTTCCACGCTCGCTGCAGGACAACTGTTTTTATAATGCATATGCGATGTATTTAATCAGCCTTTCGTTATTATTTTAAAATACAAGATATGTAGAAGTTAGAATTTGAAATATTTTTGCTTTATCATAAGAAATTTAAACATTGATTTGTCAGTATAAAAAAAAGAATAAATTAGTAAGTTTTTTTAAATTTCAAACGTTACAAATCTTCAAGTGACTATAGACGATGGTTTTAAAATGTTTATCATCTACTCGTACAAATGAAGTTTCTTACTGATAGCGATCGCTAAGCACTTGAAGTGATCATGGTTAAAAAGTTCTGGTCAGAGTTGCATGTAGCCTTTTGAACATAATCTGTTGGTAAAAAGATAGGTCAGTGAAAGTAAGTTCAAATTTCTCATTTAAATTTTTGAAATAATTTTATTTAGAATTTATATAAGTTTAATGTGTAATATTTTCCTAAAGACTTTGTATTTTATTTTTTCTATAAATATATAGAGCTCAATACATTTTGTCACCAAGCTTTATACAGCTATTTCCAGATCCGGTCTCATTTACTCCTTTCCTATTCAAATATTTTCATTTTCTTTTAAGATTTTATTTTATTTATTTATTTGACAGAGATAGAGACAGCCAGCGAGAGAGGGAACACAAGCAGGGGGAGTGGGAGAGGAAGAAGCAGGCTCATAGCGGAGAGCCTGATGTGGGGCTTGATCCCATAATGCTGGGATCATGCCCTGAGCCGAAGGCAGACGCTTAATAGCTGTGCCACCCAGGCGCCCCAAATATTTTCATTTTCTATGGGTGTTCGAGGTGAGAAAGTTGGGGACAGTTGTCTAGAGGAGGAGTTTTCAGCTGAGGGTGATTTTTGCACCCGGGGGACATCTGACAATGCCTGGGGACATTTTTGGTTGTCACGGCTGTGGAGCTGCTTATTGGCATCTAGCGAAATGCCAGTGATGCTTCTAAAGGTCCTACAGAGCACAGGACGGTCCCCCATGAGCAGAGTCACCGGACCCAAAGTGTCAACAGTGCCAAGGATAGAAGCCCGTTCTAGGGTCCCTCTCACCCTGAAGTTCTATGATTCTGAATTATGATTGTTCTTGTTGTTCATTGGATAGTCCGACTGGTAATAATGGGTGTGGCTGGGAATAGCCAGGTTTAACCTCCTAAGTCCATTTAGAATAGTAGGGCCCAGTAGGCAGGTAAAGCAAGCTTCCTGTATGCTTGCTGCAAATCAGACTGTGGGTATTTGCTTGAGATGGTGTACATTTCCAAGCGGCAGGTGTGTGACTTCTGTGGACACAACCTCAGCACCCCTAGGTGAGCATCGTCCCTTCCTCCCCCTTCACTTGTTTTCAAGTTCCATATTCTGGAATTAGCCTTTTTATTCCATTGGGCCATGACCTATCTTATTTGTCAGCCGCTCCCCTCTCTGTACTGCAGGCCTCACGGGGACTAACGTGGCTCAGACGGGTCTCTGATAGGCAGAGCTTTGCACTGAACAGTTTTTCAAGCCACCCCAATCCCTTCTGCTCCTCCCTGCAATTTCTTTGGAAGTTGAAGGCCTGCTGTGTTTGGGCGTGAATGCCCTACCTCCAGGACTAAACAAACCTTCCACATCTTCCCTCCTTGATGCACCCTCCCTGTGCAGTTCTCACTACTTTAGGATGATTCAAGTGATGAAGGATTAAACCTATCAGGACAGCCTTCAGTCGATTTTTACAACCCATTCACATCTGCCACCTAGTACCAACAGCAGGTTTAATGGAGCGTTAGGTTCTTTTATTTATCTTGGGATTTAACCAAAGCTGGGCAATTCTATCAATACTTGCTCTTGGGTGGAGGAAAGATCAATAGGCCCGGGGTCTCTGCAGGTAAACGCAAGCCAGCCATTGGTGCCTGGGGGCTTCTGCGTAAAAGAGCCCCAGCAGCTGGAAGGGTGCTCAGATTCCATCCAACTTCAAACAAAAGAAAAAGCACTGACATTTTGACAAATACATCAGTATTAGGACACAGACACTCTATGGTACTGACTCACTGCTCATGGTGTCATTTCTACTGAAATGAGGAAGTTGGTTTTTACGGTTGGAGTCAGGAAATAGTTTACATCCTCTGTAAAGGTTAGCATCCCTGGAAGATTATGGTCACTGATGTTAGCAGTGATAGCGCTTAAGTTGGAGAAACCAATCCTTTCATTCTCTTAAGGGACATATATTCGGCCCCTATCATGCTCTTTCTTTGAATACAATAATATTTATCTTTATTTTGCAGATGAGAAAATTAAGGACCCGGTGGCTAAAGAGATCGTTCAAGGCAACCCCCGCAGTTTTGAGCAAGGAGGAAGGGGAAGGGCAGCAGGGCGCGAGGGGCTACGTCCAAAATGCTTAAAAAGTCCCCCTTCTCAGTTCCCTAATTTGAATGCTGAAGATTTGCTCCTCTGACCTACAGCGCACCCGCTGCAGCTGAACACTCGCTGTCCACGGCCTTCAGACGCCGTGTCACGTTGTCGATCAGAAGCAAGAGCATAAGGTGATGTGTTTCTTTGGTCAGACTTCGCTTACTGTCCCGCTTGTTTAGAAAACCTACTAGAGTTTTTTTCCTCACACTGCTAGGTCGCGCTCACCAGATGGACGACGTATGTTGCCACAATGCGATAACCACCACCCCTGCTTTAATTTCCTTCTGATTCTTAGCAGATAGCTGAGTTGCAACATCAATCTTCAGTTCATGATGGCTATTTGAGCTGAGGAGACTGACAGCCCGGGGAAGAAGATGTGTCCTGCTCATGCACGTTCCAGTGTACAGGCCTCCCTTTCTACCTTCTTTCACAACGAGGCCTCGGGCTGGTTGCGTTAGTAAACCCCTACTTCCTGGTCCAGGTTTGGAGTCCTTTGGACCTCAGCGTGCTTGACAACTTCCAAGGCTCTCAAATCTTTTAGGGTCCCTAAGTGTTCAATGTTCCCAACATGGGAGGCGGATGACCACATCCTCGGGCCTCATTTTACTGCATTTACCCCAGACTTTGTTTCCCTAATTAGGTATGTGGATATGTAGCCAAAATGCTCAGGTACTGTTGGCGAAGCAAGGCAATTAGAAATGTGTTTAGAGAACTGCCTCCAGGCTCCATACCAGTTAGAGTTCTATAGCCTCACCAACACTTGGTGTTGTCCAGCCCTTCTGTTTTTAGCCAGTATGATAGATTGGAAGAGTATCACACTGCGGTTTTAATTTGCATTTCCCTAATGGTTCTTATTTTCTATATATAAAATCTAGTGTCTTGAGTTGATATGTATACTCATATAAAATCTATCAGTCATTATATATAAATAAAATCACATCCTTTATCAGACATATGATCTGCAGGCATCTTCTGTTAGGCTGTAGCTTGGCTTTTCACTCTCTTGACAGAATTTTTAAAAGAGTACTGATTTCAAAATTTGATGAAATCCAAATAGTCAATTTTTAATTTTGTGGACTTTGCTTTTCATGTCATATCTAGAAAATTTTGCTTAATTCAAAGTCTTTAAAAGTTCCCTATATTTTAGAGGTTTAGATAGTGTAGTTTTAGATTTTAAATTCAGATCTATGATCCATTTGTGAGTTATTTTTTATATATTGTTCAAGATATGTATCAAACTTCATTTTTTTTCATACAGACATTTAATTGTCCCGGTGCTATTTGTTGGAAAGATTGTCCTCTCTCTACTGATTTCATTTGTACCTTTGTCAAAAATCAGTTGTCATATATATGTATATATAGTCTCTTTCTGGACCCTCTATTCTGATCTAATGATCTATTTGCCTATCTTGATGCCAACGATACAGTTTGCATTACTGTAACTTTTTCATAAGTATTAAAATCACATGGTACTACTCCTTCATCCTAGTTCTTCTTTTTCAAAGTTGTTTTGGCTGTTCTAAATCATTTGCATTTCCATTTGAACTTCACAATCAAATGACCACTTCTACATAAAGCCTGCTCAAGCTGTCCATCTGGCTTCTCTGTGTTCCTGTGCTGCACCTGAACCCTCTCAAGGAAATAAGCTAGGGTGCGGGGAGGGCACAACTTATCTGATTTTTCCATCTCAGGTGTCATTGTCTTTCATGGCCTGATGTTCAGTGTCTTGAAAAACATCGTTTCACACATTTTGTTTTTTCTTCCTCCCTTCCTTCCTTCCTGCCTTCCTTCCTCCCTCCCTCTTCCCTTCCTTTCCATTTTCTTTCTTTCTTTCCTTTTCTTTCTTTCTTTCTTTCTTTCTTTCTTTCTTTCTTTCTTTCTTTCTTCTTCTTCCTCTTTCTGTTAAGTCAGGCAAGAGGGTAAATCTAGTCTCTGTTACTTCATCTTAGCTAGAAGCAAACTTGTGGTTACAGTTTTCTGAAGTGTCCTTATCTTTTAGATTAACATACTGAGCTATGTTCAGAAATGACATGATATCTGAAATTTGCTTCATTGTACTCCTGACGTCAGAAAATGTGTGGGGTATAGATGAAACACCGCTGGCTAAAAGTTGATAACTGTTCATACTGGATGATGGGTGCAATGGAGCTAACTGTACTTAAAACTAAAACGAAACTGTTCTATGGGCTTGAAATTTTCCACAAAAATTTTCAACATAAGGGTCTTAACGCCTGCCTATGTCACAGGATTGTTGTGAGGATTAAATGTGGAATTATATGTAAAGTGTTTAGCACTATGCTTTGAACTTAATGAAGAGTAGCTATTAATACTATATAATTGTATGAAGGCAACCATCAAAGATATACAGAAGAATGATTAAAAAAAACCTTCCAACAAAAACCTTTTAATTAAGAATAATTTTAACAATCGTGCCCTGGGCAATGGAGAATCAGTTTGGGCATCACCTCCTCTTGGTTTGGTGCCTTTCTCTGAATTGCCCTAGCACCCTGTTCCAGCCACTTTCAAAGCACTTAAATATGGCCTGATAGCTCTATATTTATGTATCTGCCTCCAATCTCCCAACATCTCCTTCCATTCATCTCTGTATCCTTAGAGCCTGGCCCAGTGTAGAAGGACACTTGATGAACTGGTTTACGTTGTCTTCTCACCTGCCCATCCCTGTGTTGTTCCCCCGTCTTGTACAGTCTGCCTTGGGCCAGGCAGCCAGAGCTCAGGGAGACAGTAAGGAGATAGCAGTGACAGGAGAGCTCTGGGGGTGAGTTCAGACCTGCAAGGCACTGTTTCAGGCTAATCCAGAGCCCCATACCCTCTTGGTCTTCATGCAGGTGGACCAACGTGAAATATTCAACCAATAAAACTAAAGAACTTAGAACATAGCATGTTAGGATTAGAAGGGCCATTGAGACCATTGAGCCTTGTAATTTGTTCAAATTTTCTTTCAATAGAGTGTAATATTCTTAAAAACAAAACCAACAAAAAATGAAACAAAAGCACATATTTCCTACCCCCATCCCCAACAAGGAGCTATTTTGGTTAATAAGGTTGGAAGAGACGGTCCTGCCCTCATTCCTCTTTTGCACACACTGCAACAACCAAATGTGTCCACACACACACACACACACATACCCTTGGCAACTGGAAGCATCTCCGAAGAATCTTTAGGTCATTGAGGAGCAAGAGCACCCTGGGTGCTCAAATTCCTCGTTTCCTTTCTTTCTGTTAACTAATTGGCACTGCCACTCCCGACACAAACCACAAAATATTCCACAGATGTGTCTGTCTTCTGCACGTCTGAGCCAAAGGACCCCATTTTAGTAGAAGCGTTACTGGAACAATCACTGTTCTCAAGAATGAATCCGAGGGAGAGATGAACAGGCAGAACACAGAGGATCTTTCGGGCAGTGAAAATACTCGGTATGATATATCACTGTACATTTAACCAACTCTGTGGAATGTACACCACCAAGAATTAATCCTCGTGTAAACTATGGACTTTGGGTAATAATCACATGCAGATCCATCCGTTATAACAAATGTCCCACTCTGGTGGGTGATATTGATCAGGGGGTGGGGGCGTATGCATGTGTGGGAGCAAAGAGTATATGGGAAATCTGTATCTTCCTCTTAATTTTGCTGTAAAGCTAAACTGCTCTAAAAAAATAAAGTCTTAAAAAAAAAAAGAATGAATCAGAAATGTTTCTAGCTTTTTTCAGGGAAAAAGAGAAAAGGCTGCATGATGTCCAGATTGAGAGGGTTTGGAAAGCTGGGAAGTGAGAGCGATACCTTCTGCTTGGAAGGCTGGAAAGCATCAAAATGTTTTGCGTGTGTGCATGTGAGAGTGGTTTAATAGCACCATCCAGTGGCACAAAGCAATACAGGCACGAAAGCTCAAAAACAGGGTTCACGGTCTTTTTATTGTTTATTTTTTAAATCAATCCACAAGTTTTAATTGGAAAGCCCGTGATATGTCAAGCTTTGCACTAGACACTGGGAATATAGCAAGCGTTATTTACAAGAATCCAAACACTGATTTCAGAAATACCTGTACATATTGCTCTCTTAGGCATCGCTAATTTGCTATCTTCACTACTAAAAACGGGAGCCAGGCCTCTAAGACAGGTTTCTAAGACAGATAGATCTTCCTCACTCTTTAATCTATGGTCCAAGCTGACGTCAGTCTGCTCAGAGCCTAGAAAATACAGACCTTTTAAACTCCAAGCTCCTGATGTGGGCATTTCTGGGGAAGCAAGACTTTTCCAAATCTCTCCTAGAACACTACACCCAGTTGTTTGTCTGGGAATGCAGACGTATACACTTTTTTGAGTTTTAGAGAGAAAGGCATTTAGATTTGGGTCATTCTCATGGAATCTTGAAAAGAGGCAATCTATAATGTGTCCAGGACTCAGAAAGTGTCCGATCAATCGGCAATTTTTCTTCCTTCCTGGTTCTCATGACTCCACCTATAAGTGCTGATCGGACTCAAGTTGGAAAGAACTATGGTTTGTATGCCCAATGAGCGGAGGTGTCTTTCTTTGCTGGGCATCCAGGATGACTTGTAAAGCCAAGCAGTCTGTTGCTAGCTGACCTCTTACTTTGCCATTTTCTTTTCATTTTTTTCTGGGTCTAATCCACAGACTGTTAGATAAACCTGAAATGTTTTTTGGTTCCCAGTGATCAGTATTCATCCTTTTTTTTGCGGGGGGGAGGAGGGTTGTTTTTCAGTTGCAGAAGTAACTTGGACAAGTCATTTGCTCCCTCTGACCTTCATTTCCTTTGTTAGAAAAATAAAGTCTGGAATAATCGGACATGGATAATCGGAAAGTGTGTTATCTTCCTGACAAATGTATGAAAAACATTTTTGAGCTACAGACAACCCAAACTCTTAGCCTGACCTGAAAATTAAACTTACCAAAAAAGGCTTGGATTTTAATTTCTGCCAGCTTGGCCAACTAGTTACCCTAAAGCGCCTTTCATATTAAATATAATTTGTTGGTGGATCAAGCAAACACAGTAAATACAATTTTGCTGCACTTACTAGAGTGAAGGGAAATTTTCTGAGGGCCTAAGAATTAATCCAACAGTAACAGTAACAATGAACTAAAGCCTGAGCAGGGAGTAGGAAGGAAGTGAGCAGAGGAAGGAGCTAGAGGATGGGGTTGCCTGGAAGTAAATATTCACATTGTTGCAGTCAACACATCCGTCTTAGGCTCTTGGGAGTCTCCCAGATTTCATTCAATGAAATATAGGCCACAATTTTTTAAAAAGCCCACAAAAGGCACAAGGAATAAGTGAGACATAGCAGAAACAATAAGTAAAAGACTTAGATCTCCTCCCCAAAGACCTCAGATACTGGCATGGGCTGATGGAAATGTGTGATAATCCCTGTAAAAGGTTAAAGGAAAAAAAGGAGAAATAAAAACAGGAAAGGAAAACTAGGATATTAAAAAAATGATAAGGCAGGTTTTAGAAAGAATTAAATAAAACTTGTAGATTTCAAGTACACACACAGATCCCAGTGACTGAGTGGAACGGACCTGAAGAGACAATGAGTCAGGAAATGTAATTTGAAGGAATTACTTATAATGAGGTCCAGAGAGAGAAAGAGATGATAACATGAATGGAAGATCAAGAGACATAGATCAGGGAAAACAAATTCTAACACGACTAACTGGAGTACAGAAGTAAAAATTGGTGCATGAGTGGGAGGAGGCCTTGAAGGGTACTGATTAAGAAGGTGGGCCCTGGACCTCACTGCCTGAACCCACAATCCAGTTCTCCCCTTTCGTAGCTTCGTGATAGGGGGCAAGTCAGGTAAGTTCGTCATGACTGTTAAGTAGGGATAAGAAAAGCCTCTATGGTGTTGTAAGCTTCGAATTAATTATTACCTGTACAACACAAAATGTTTTAAAAAATCCTGCCCAATGACACAATTTTTTTCAGCTAAAGACATGAAGATGTGGTAACTCTATTTGTTCTTCAGATCCTCGTTATAAGTCTTCCTTTGGAACAGTTAGTTACAACTCCTGGAGGGCTCCCTTTTGAACTCATGACCAAGATCAAGCTAATCATTTTCTGCTGAATCTATAACAAATAAAATATAAAAATTTACAAATAACAAACTGATGTCCAGCAATGGAAGTTATAGCATTATAGTAGTGTGGGAAAAAAAATGGCAGCATCTGTTATAAAGAACAGAATAGCCTTAGAGACAAAATATATCTCCATGAGTAGGAGCTCACAGTGTCTTTTACTTTCATCAAAATAAAACGAAAAAAGTATAGCATACGATGTGTTATGTTTTTATCTAAAAGACAAATTATATGGGTAAGAGCTCACTTAGTCTTCAGGGAGAAATGTTTAGTCAAATAACAGTTTTTATCCAAGACGTTGTTTTGCTTCAATCTGTTAGCAAATAGAGGCTTCCCTCAAATGTTGGGTAGTGAGTTTTTAGGGCTGTTGTAACAAATACCACAGAGTGGCGTAAACAACAGAAATGTATTTTCCCATAATTCTGAAAGCTAAAAGTACAGGAACAAGGTGTCAGTGGGGTTGGTTTCCTCTGAGACCTCTCTCCATGGCCTCAGATATCTGTAGACGGCTGTCTTCTCTGTCCGCACACGGCCATTCCCTCTGCGTAGCAAGTGTCTCAACCTCCTCTTATAGTGACACCAGTCATACTGGATTAGGACCCACCCTGAGGATCTCATTTTACCTTCATTAACTCTTTAAGCGCCCTATCTCCAAATACAGGCACATTCAGATGCCAGAAGTTAGGACTTCAATATATGCATTTTGGTTGGCTACATTCAGCCCGCTGTAGATTGTACTGTGCTCTGAAATGACTAACTTAGCTGGGCCGGACTGCTGGGTCTGCCACAAGACGAAGCTTATGAAACACGTACGTTGTTCTCATCAGGAGAATGGACACACAGGCCACTCAAAAAAGAATGACAGGTTCTTAGATTTAAGGAGAGGATCAGCCACTACGGAGAAGTAGGTGTGCGTGCATTGCTGGGGGGGGGGGGTGTACATGTGCGTTCTTTGTTTGCTCTTTTTTTTTTTTTTTCAAGATTTTATTTATTTATTTGACAGAGACAGCCAGCGAGAGAGGGAACACAAGCAGGGGGAGTGGGAGAGGAGGAAGCAGGCTCCCAGCGGAGGAGCCTGATGTGGGGCTCGATCCCATAACACCAGGATCACGTCCTGAGCCGAAGGCAGATGCTTAAAGACTGCGCCACCCAGGCGCCCCTGCTTTTTTTTTTTTTTAATTGGGATAAAATATATATAACATACAATTTACCATTTTGATCATTTCTAAATGTCCAGTTCAGTGGCATTGAGTACATTAACATTGTTGTACGCCATCACCACCATCCATCTCCAGAAATTTTTCATCAGCCCCAGCTGAAACTTTATATTCATTAAACAATACTTCTCCATTCCTCCCTCCCCTCTTCCACCCTCTGATAACCACTGTTCTACTATTTGTCTTTATAAATTTGGTCAAATTCTGGCTACCTCAAGTAAGTGGAATCATATCATATTTGTTCTTTTGTGCCTGGCTTAGCTAACATAAATGTTTAAGGTTCATCCATTTTGTAGCATGTATCAGAATTTCATTCCTTTATAAGGCTGAGTAATATTCTATTGTATGGGGGCGCCTGGGTGGCACAGCGGTTAAGCGTCTGCCTTTGGCTCAGGGCGTGATCCCGGCGTTATGGGATCGAGCCCCACGTCAGGCTCCTCCGCTATGAGCCTGCTTCTTCCTCTCCCACTCCCCCTGCTTGTGTTCCCTCTCTCGCTGGCTGTCTCTATCACTGTCTAATAAATAAAAGTAAAATCTTTTTAAAAAAATATTCTATTGTATGTGTGTATCAAATTTTACTTATCCATTCATCCATTGATGGGCATTTGGGTTTGTGGTATTCCTGGCACAGGGTTCCTAAATCCCTTGGGATTTCCTGAGTGCTAGGGCTGTCTTTTGTTATTCATAAAGAGCCCCTTTTGAGCGCACCCAAGTTTATGCTAATAAGATGATTTCGGGTGGGGACACTAAATAGCATCAAGATGGGCCTAGTGACCAGAAAAACAGATGATGAGAAGTTTGAAACTATCAGCCCTACCCACCCATCACTGGTAAAGTGGCAGGGAGGCTAATACTCTATAAAAACTCTTGAACACTGAGATTTGAAGAGCTGCTAGGTTAGTGAACACATCAAGGTGCTGGGTGTGTGTGGGGGGGTGAGCTCAGAGAGGGCACAGAAGCTCTGCACCCCTCCCTCTGTACTTGTCCTGTGTGCATCTCTTCCAACTGGCTGTTCCTTAGCTGTATACCTTTATAAAGAGTCAGTAAACATAAATAAATGTTTCCCTAAGTTCTGTGAGTCATTCTACCAAATTATTGAACCCAAGGAGGGGGTTGTGGGAAGCCCAATTTAGAGCTGGTAAGTCAGACATACAGGTGACAACCTAGGCTTGTGATTAATGTCTGAAGTAAGGGGAGTCTTACGGGACTGAGTCCTTAAACTGTGGGATCTGATGCTGTCCTCAGGTAGATAGCATCGGAACTAAGTTACATTTGTGGGACCCCCAGTCAGTGTCTTCTGAGTATCTGAAGAAGTCCTTGATGTAGAAAATCTGCAGCCCCCCCAGCACCACCACCAACCACCCTCTGGTGTCAGAAGTTTTGAAGGTAAAGAAAAATAGAGTTTTCTTCTAAAGGTTTTTTCTACTTTTTGGCTATTGTGGATAATGCTGCTGTAAACATTGGTGTGCCACTGTTTACTTGGGTCTCTGCTTTCAGTCCTTTTGAACATATACCTAGAAGTGGAATTGCTGGATCACACCATGATTCGAGGTTTAACTTTTTGAGGAACGAACCACCATACTGTCTTCGTCAGCAGCTGTACCATTTTACATTCCCACCAGCAACGCACGAAGGTTCCAATTCAATTTCTCCATGTTCTTTGCAACCTTGGTTATTTTCCATTTTTGTTTGTTTTGTTTTCATAATAGCCGTCCTAATGGGCATGAAGTGATAGCTCATCTCAGTTATAATTTGCCTTTCCCCAGTGATTAATGATGCTGGCATCTTTTTATGTGTCTATTGACTTTTTGCATATCTTCTTTGGAGAAATGTCTATTCAAGTCTTCTGCCTGTTTTTGAATTGGGCTGTTTTTGTTGTTGAGTATGAGGAGTTCCTTATACACTCTGAACGTTAACCTTTTATCAAATATTTGACTTAAAAGTGTTTTCTCGCATTCTGTATGTTGCTCTCACTATTAGTAGTATCTTTTGAGGCACGATAATTTTTCATTTTGATGAAGTGCAATTTATCTATTTTTTTTCTTTCTTTGCCTGTGCTTTTGGGGTCACATCCAAGAAATCCTTCCCAAATTCATTGTATGATTAAGGGCATTTTGAATGGCCTGATTCCCTAGAATGGCTTTGTTATTGTTTTTCTTTTTGTTTTGCAAACTGAATCATTAGCATAACGATCACAACAAATTACGGTAAATCCCTGTGTCGTGTCACCTGAGTCCACAGATGTGTTGGGCCCTGTTACCAGTCCTGCCCTTCCTCCAAGATCTGTAGAAATAGACAAAGGAGTACTCTAGCCCTTAGGGATCACGTCACTCACAAAATAAATATGTTAATAAATAATTACCAACACTAAGATATTTTAAAAGAACTTCACAAACCTAGTCTCGTTTTCTCTTGTAAGAGCACAGCACGCCCAAGACAGTGGTGAGACTAATAACAGGTGACATCGCTAGCACATTTAAATGTGCTAGATAATGTTGAAAGCATTTTATTTTTTAATTTAACAAATTTTTTGTTAAAAGCATTTTAAATCTGTTAACTCATTTAATCTTTATATAACCCTGTGAGTTAAATACTATTATTATTGACAATTTAAAGGCTATAAAATTGAAGTGTAGAGACATTCATCAGTAACTTGCCCAGGATCACACAGCTAGTTTGTACTAGAGCCAGGATTCAAGTCCTGGCAGACTGTTCGAATCCCTGGTTTTCACCACTACGTCATACCACCTCTCTGTGATCAGTGATCCCAGGGGACACCCCTGAACACCAAACACATTCCTGTTTACCATGACATGTATTCCAATATTTAAAAACCCACTGTATCTTGTAGAAAAGAAAGATGTACGGTTGAGATCTCTTTTAAATTTAAAAATAATTTTTTTTCAATTTATTCAACACATAATTACTTTATGTCTACTATGTGCCAGGCACTGTTATAGATAGTTGGGATACACCAAGGAGGTTTCCTGCTTGGATGAAGTTTACAATCTAGAGAGGAAGGTCGAGAGTAAACAAACTGGTGACCACCTACTATAATATCTACTCATAATATGTGCTGTGGAGAAAGCAGAGTGAGAGGACACAAGGTGATGAGGAAGGATATTTCAGTTCAGCTGGTTAGGAAAGAACTCTCTGGGAAGCACACCCTTGAGCACAGACATAAAGAAGTGAGGGAAGGAACTATGTGGTGAGAAGCTCCAGAGCCAGACTGCTTGGTTCTATGTGACCTTGGGAGAGTTTCTGGAATTTTCTGTATTTTGGGTTTTCTTATGGACTGAATGTTTGTGTCCATCCAAAATTCACATGTTGGAATCCTTACTCCCAATGTGGTGGTATTAGGAGGTGAGACCTGTGAGAGGTAATTAGGTCATAAGGGTGAAGGCCTCGTACACGGGATTAGTGTTCATATAAAGGAGACCACAGGCAGGTTTCTAGCTCTCTATCCACCATGTGACGACACAAGATGTTGGCAGCCTGCAACGTGGAGGAAGGCTCTCACCAGCACCAGACCATGGTGGCCCCCAGTCTCAGATTTCCAGCCTCCAGAACTGTGAGAAATCAAAGACTGGGTAGTCTTTGATAATTCATCGTAGCATTCTGAACTGACTGAGACAGGTTCCTTTATCTGTGAAACAGAGATACTAACAGTAATTGCCTCACAGTGTTGGTGAGGACAAAACGGTTTACCTGTACGTCATTGATTCTAAGACCTTGTTTGTCTTTCTGTTTTAACATCTCAGAATGAAGATGTTCTTACAACGAATGGGGCTTTCCCCTGCTGATGTCCATGCAGCAGTCCTGCTAAGGTCATTGACTGGTCATCGGTTAAGACTGTTGCTGTTCCCGGTGGTGCAACAAGATACTCACAATTGCTCCATGTTTCAGGCCACAAGCCATTAAAGACATTTTTAGGATGCAACCTGAATCCTGATTGTTGGAAAACATTCTATGACACCTTATAGCAAGATTCCAAAAAACTCTAGTATCAAAACTGGAGAATAGGTGTCAGTGGCTTGGAACAGGAATCAAAACTTACTGAGAATAGATCGTCTCTAAAAGTAAATATGTTTTAGAAATGCATTAAAGAACTTATTTCATTAATATTTTTATTTAAAAAAATATTTTATTTATTTATTCATGACAGACGGGCGCCGGGGGGTGGGGAGACGCAGAGGCACAGGGAGAAGCAGGCTCCCTGCTCAGCGGGCACTCGATCCCAAGACCCTGGGATCATGACCTGAGCTGAAGGCAGATGCTTAACCAACTGAGTCACCCAGGCATCCCTATACTTTCCTTTTTATGTGTGAACATTTGTGATCTCTGCTTTTTTTTTTTTTTAAATGTGTTAAAATAAGTGCCATCTTTGATAGGCACAAAATGAAAATTCAAAGTGCAAGAATGCATTGTTCATGTTTAATTAGCATATTTGTTCATAGTGGCTCATAAAATAATACTGTGTTTTATAAGCAAAGCATCTTAGCATCAGCGAAATGTAGGTGAATCTTTTAGAATAGTGCCTATTACTAAGTAAAAGAAACCAGTCATAAAAGGCTATATACTGTATGATTCCAACTACACGGCATTCTGGAAGAGGCGAGGCAATGGAGACAGTGAAAAGATCAGTGGTTGCCAGGGGTTGGGAAAAAGGGATGAATGGGTGAAGCACAGAGGACTTTAGGGCAGTGAGACTACTCTGCACGGTACTACAGGGTTGGATACGAACCCACAAAAGGTACCCCAAAATGAACCCTAACGTAAGGTATGGACTTTGATTCAATTTATTTAAATAGTTATAGTCAATGTAGGTTTATCAGTCATAATAAATGTACCCTCTGGTGGGGGATATTGATAATGGGGGAGGCATACCCCATGTTGTATATGAGTAATCTGTGTACCTTTTGCTGCAAACCTAAAACTTTTCTAAAAAACTGAGGGCTTCAGAGGGGAGGGGGTGGGGGAATGGGATAGGCCGGCGATGGGCATTAAGGAGGGCACGTATTGCATGGTGCACCGGGTGTTATACGCAAACAATGAATCATGGAACACTACATCAAAAACTAAGGATGTACTGTATGGTGACTAACATAACATAATCAAAAATTATTATAAAAAAAGAGTTTGGGAAATAAACAATTTGGCAAATAAAAAAATTTAAAAAAATAAAAAATAAAATTTATTTTTTAAAAATCTGGAAAAAACTACAGATTTCTAAGAATATTTGTCCAGTCGTTTTTCTCTGCCCTATTGTGTTATCCATCTCCCATGACACACACAAAATAAACAAGTAAGCACGGGCCCTAAGGAGATAGGAAAATCCCTCCAAGTTGAGAAGAGAGTGTTCTAAGGAATTCAAGACAGAAACTGGTGCGGAGATTTGAAAAGTGGCACCAATACCCCTCCTTCCTTCAACTGCAAGATGGTGGATATAGGGGATGATAGTGCACTCAGAGAAACTGGAAGGGTTTGGACGGGGGGAGGCCTATGCTCTGCTTCTCATCAGCCCTGGGAGATAGGGAGCACCTGTGGAGTTCTTACACCGTCACACTCATGGGAGTAGAATGGAGATGCTGTGTGAGGTACACGGGCTGATGGACCAGAGGTGAACTCAGCTCCTTCACTCACCAGCGGAGCGCTGAAATTAGCAGAACATTTCCGGGATAGCCAAGGGGATTGTGGATGTGACACGGAAAGACAGAGGAGCTGGGGATGCCTGCGGACGAGGATAACCCCCATTATATATGCTCAGTAGGCTCTGAGGACCCCCAGAAACCTAGATGCCATGTCAGAAGGAAAAAGGTTGATGAAAAACTCTAAAGGGATAAGTTCCCCTAAAAGAACCGAAGGTGTCAAAGTTAACTCTGAACTGGCAACACTGTGTCTTGTTCTTGATGGAGTAGGGGCTTAAGGAAGAAACCATGGTTAGTTCTGAGAGGAAGAAGGGTAGTTCCAAGAATATGGCTTGAGAATACTTACCTGCATATGCATATATTCTTAGAAAAGCCATTAATTTGGAGGAATTATGAGTGGGAAATAGTGTCTTCTAAATCCATAATGTGAAGAAAAATTTGTTCAACTACCAAGGAATTTCCCTTATTTTGTAGTTACTTTCTTAGAGGAATATAGAAAAAGGGTTTATCAAAATCACAAAAGAATAATATTGGGCTCTTTTGAATGTTTCCCTTATCTCCAAAAGAAGAATTCTACACTAAACTTTTGAATTTAGTGATGCACATACTTTTTATTGTGTTCATTGGGAGGCTTGGGGATACCAGCCACTTTTTTCTACCATGGATTTATTGACATACTAAAGAAATACTCAGGGAAAGCTTGTTTCCCTTTAAAAAAAAGTATGAACTCCTCCCAACTATACAGAAATTCCAGCAGAAGATTGAGGGTCACCAAGGACACAGCAATAGATTTGAGAAAGTGTTGTGGGATAATGTGCAGAAAGAAAAGGCTCAAATGTTGTATGTAAAAAAGGAGGTGAATGCCAAATTGTGTGATGAACGCAAGAGGATTGCAAATGGAGTGTGGGAGTTAATCCTTGAAATTCGTGAGCAAGTCTGGACCTGCCCAGGAAGTCACGGATGGTTATGTCATGAAAAAACGTTTCATTCACAATAAGGAGTTTCATAAGCAAAACTTAAAAGAAAAATGTTATAAATTGTGCATTTCTTAATTTCCGATTCTTTGTGATTGGCACACACAGGGCTTCATGGAGAAGTCTGTGACAAGGCTTAGATGAGGCGTGCGCCTCTCACCTTCTCTCATTGCCGGGAGTAGTTCTGAGCTTCCCCTCTTATTGAACCGTAAATTCCACATATCCCAGAATCAAGAGCCGGGAGAGACAAGGGCAGCTGCAAGCATTCATGAGCAGCACGTCGTTCCTGTCTTAGGTCCTTTGCTTCAGTAAACAAGTCCACTTGGGAGATGGCCAATGGTGGGTGTTGCTGGGACTTCCTTCAGCTGCACCAACACAAAGAAGTCTTCTATTTTTTTTTTAATTTTTAATCTTGTTCTCATTTGGATTACACACATTTGTTAGTTTAAGAAATATATGTAAATTAAAAATCCTATGTTTCAGACTATTTTTCCATTTTGTAGTTTTCAGCAGTTTTCCCACTCACGCCCTTTTCTGTCCCAGATGCAACTCAAGATCACACGTTGCATGTAGTCATGTCCACAGGGTCCTCTCCAATCTCCGTGACAAGAATTTTTAATAACTGAAAAATTTTCTAAAGATTTTGTTTATTTATTTGAGAAAGAGAGAATGAGAGAGAAAGAGTGAGAGAGAAAGAGAGAGAGCACGGGCAGGGGGAGAGGCAAAGGGAGAGGGAGAAGCAGACTCCCCACAGAGCAGAGAGCCTGACATGGGGCTCCATCCCAGGACCCCGGGATCATGACTTGAGCTGAAGGCAAACACTTAACCAGCTGAGCCACCCAGGTGCCCCCGAAATTTTTAGTATAAGTTTTCTAATCTATATAAATTAAAAACAAGAGGATAAAATGCCCCAAAGTTAGATATAGCTATTACATATGTTGAGAATGATTGAGAAAAAGTGATGAAGTATCTTCAACTGAAAACACTAATGACTTTACACTGAATAAAATTCAACTCTTATCATGCACAGTCCTGCGAGTTTTGAGAAACATATCCACTTGTGCAACCATAGCAACCAAGGTATAGAACAGCTCCAGCAGCCACAAGAATCTCTTTATTCTGCCACTTCAGAGTCAGGTCCTTAAAACACTCAGCCATACTCTCCCCTAAAACACTCAGCCCATGGTGACTAGTTTACTGACCTAACGTTATGCATATATTCCCTTAATATCTCTTAATGTCTGTAGAATGTGTAGTGATGTCACTGTTCCCATTCCCAATACCGGTAACTTGTGACTTCCCTTTCTGATCAGATGTACTGGCAATGCATCAATTTTACTGATTCCTGACAATCTAAGAATTTTTTATTTTATTGATTTTCTCTTCTGTTATTCTATTTTATATTTCATTGATTTTTGTACAGATCTTGATTATTTCCTTCTTCCCTTGTTGGTTTAATATGTTCTTTTTCTGATTTCTTAAGATGGAAGCTCAGCTTGTTGATTAGAGATTCTTCTTGTCTACTAAACATTTATTTCTAGCAATATCAAGCACAGCTTTAGCTATGTTCCACCCATTTTATACATTGTGTTTTATTTTCATTCATTTAAAAATATTTTCTATTTTCCACTGAGTCTTGCCCTTTGAGGCATGAGTTACTTAGAACTGTGTTGTTTAATTTCCAAATTTTTCAAGCTCTTCTAGGTATTTTTCTGCTCATTACTAGTTCAATTTCTGAATGATAACATGTTTTGTGTGATTTTAATTATTTTTAAATTCATTAAAATTCAAGTGGGTGGGGTGCCTGGGTGGCTCAATCGGTTAAGACTCTGCCTTCAACTCTGGTCATGATTCTGGACTCAATGGATGGAGTGCCAAGCCCGTGTCAGGCTTCATGCTCAGTGGGGAGTCTGTTTTTCCCTCTCCCTCTGCCCCTCCCCCTGCTCGTGCTTTTTCTCTCTTAAATAAAATCTTTAAAAAAATAAAATAAAATTCAAATATGTGTTATGCATACATAATTTTATGTAGAAAATGGTTTATTGTGTACTTCCTCCTGCACTTGAAAATAATGTGTATTCTACTCTTCTTGGAAGGAGTGTTCTGTTAATATCCATCAGGTCAGGTTTGTTGATAGTGTTGTGCTGTTTGTATCTTCTTTATCCTTAGTGGTCTTTAAAATCTATTTGTTTTATCAATTACTGAGAAAGAAGTATTGAAGTTACCAATTGTAATTGTGGATTCATCAATTTCTTCTTTATTTTATCAATTTTTGCTTCAGGTATTTCAAAAGTCCCATTGTTAGGGTCATATATGTTTAGAATTGTTATGTCTTCTTGATGAATTGACCATTTTATCATTATGTAATAATGTCTGTCATTATCCCTGGTAATATTTCTTGTTCTCAAGTCTACTTTGTTTGATATTTATCTTCTCCAGCTTTCTTTGGATTAGTGTTACCTATCTTCCATTTTATAATTTTTAACCTGTGTTTAAAATTAGTTTTTTTTTATAGATAGCATAAAGTTGAGTTGCTCACTTATCCAATCTGATCAACTCTTTTAGTTGATATGTTTAGACTACTTATGTCTAACATAACAGTTGACATATGTTTTAGTAAAACCTACCATTGTTGTTTTCTACTTGTTCCACGCATTCTTTGCTCTTGTTTTTCCCACCTGTTTTGGATTGAGTATATTTTCACTTTCAATATTACCTCCACTTTTGGTTTATTATTCACAAAACTTTTTAAACAATTTTATTTTTAATGCTTGTCCCAAGGTTTACAATATTTTTCATTTAAAAAGCATGTTTCCCTAAAATAAAATTCTACTACTTCAAGGATTATTTAAGAACCTCATAGTACTTGCTCCCAATTCCTCCATCCCATATTTGATCCTGTTGCTGTCATACATTTTTCTTCTACACGTGCCATGATGTGTCTCTGTTAATTTTACTTTGGACAGCCAATTATTTTTTAGAGTGATTAGAAATAAAAAGAAAACTTTTTAATTTATTTTTATTTTCACCATTCCCAGAAATCTTCACTCTTGTGTACATCAAAGTTTCTCTCTGATAGCATCTTCCTTTTGCCTGAAGAGTTGTCTTTAGCGTTTCTTATAGTACAAGTCTGCTAAAAAGAATTCTCTTGGCTTTTGTTTACTAATTCTTTCCTCAGCTGTATTGATTCTCTCGACGGGTCCATTAAAATTGTTTTTCATCTCTGTTACCCATTTTTTTTCAAGCACTTCTATTTGGCGTCCTCTTTCAGTTTCAATTCTCTGGGTTGATGACATTCCCCATCTGTTCATGTGTGTTGTCCATCTTTTCTCCTAGAGTCTTTACTATATTAATCATTGTTAATTCAGACTGATGCCTGATGATTTCAATACCTGGGGAATCTCTGGGTCTGGTTCTATCAATCGCCTTCTCTCTTGGCAGTGGGTGTTGTAACTTTTTGCACGCAGGATGTGGTATGGAGAACAGTAGAGAGTGAGGCCAATATTATTTATGCCTGCAAATAGGAATACCTCATCTTCTGCTGGTGTTTGAGCAATATGGTCAGAAATTCAGCTCATTTCAATTTTATTCTTGCTTCTGGGCCTCACCAGTTTAATTCTTCTAGTATTACCTGTGCTTAAGGTGGAGGCTGGTTTGCCAGGTGGTTTTATCAATGTTGTTGTTCTACCCTCAGCTTTAGGCCTTCCTTGTGTACCTACATACCAGAGAAGTCGCCTCTCTAATACTCTTGCCTTTCGCTCAGCAATAAACTGCTATTGCTTGTTACTTGTTGGCTGCTGGCGTGGTAGTGGTAGTGGGGTATGGGGGACACTCTTTGTTGCCCTGTTTCTGCCTCACTCTTAGTCAGGCCCTACATTCAAGGGTCTCAGAGTTGGAGCTTTCTTGGTGATCTTGCCCTTCCCCCAAAGTAGGTAACCTCAAATAGTCTACAGTTTTCTAACCCTCCTCTAGTCATGGAATTTTTTCTTTTTCCCTTCCCCCAGCTGAAATGGATCTTCACCTGCACCCTGTGGGCAAGAGGGTTTGCTGCCCTTCCATTGACAGTTTACATATTTGTTCCTTAGAAGACAAGGGTCTGGATAGGATTCTGTGCTTTGTCCATAGCAGTGGCTTCTCCCCTGTCCAGGCTCTCAAGAAAAGTTAGGATTTTGTTGGATTTTTTGGAATCTTCTGTTGTAAGTTAAGAGCAACATTCTTAAATCTTTAAAAAAAAAAAAAAAAAAGCAACATTCTTTTCAGCTTATCTACATCCCAGATGGAAACTAATAAGTCTCCAGATATATAATTTTTTACTGTTCTTTTGTTTCTTTGCTTACAAATTTAACACATGATCACTATTAAATGTTTCAGCCACCTTAAAAAATTAAGTTAATTAGAAATAATTTCACACAAATACAACTCCTTCAAGATTTATTTTTCCTGGCTCAATTATAAGCTTTGGAGAAAATGGCTATAAATTTGAACTAAGGTATAGTAACTCTGGACCTCAGGGTAAGGTGCTAATGCAACATTGGGTAAGAATCTGGACATGAAAACATACCACCTCACGATGGACACGATTCAATCTAATATTATGGAATGAGCGTTCAGTAGTGAGCCATTTGGAAATGATCAAAGCATCAGTGCTCATGGACATAAATTTCCTAGTTCTCTATTTAAATGTATCTGAAAGTAGAACTCTTCCCCTGTTGTATCTCTAGCATCTGGAACAGTGCCTGGCACATAATGGTCACTCCACAATTTCTTCTATGAATAAATTAATGACCGAGAAAGTCCTGTGTTTCTTGCACAACCAATTTTGAAACTTCAAGGAGACACTGGACTTTCTGCTGTTTATAAGAGTATATGAGAGTTTCAGTCATTAATTGAAGAGGTAAAATTAAAATGACAAATTATATCTCAGGCTGGTAAACAGATAGTGTAGTTGTGTTTCTTTAATTGAGATTCATGCTGTTTTGTAAACTTCATTTTCAACCCATTATTTGTTTTGGACAAATTCCAACCAAAAAGAAGCAAATAAGGGAAATTAACTTAGAAAATAAGTGGTGGAGGGGCGCCTGGGTAGTGCAGTCGTTAAAGCGTCTGCCTTCGGCTCAGGGCGTGATCCCGGCGTTCTGGGATCGAGTCCCACATCGGGCTCCTCTGCTAGGAGCCTGCTTCTTCCTCTCCCACTCCCCTGCTCTGTTCCCTCTCTCGCTGGCTGTCTCTCTGTCACATAAATAAATAAAAAATCTTTAAAAAAAAAAAGAAGAAAAGAAAATAAGTGGTGGAATAAAAATTTTAAAGAAAGCATGAGGGAAGAGTAATTCACCAAAAAGTATAATTAAATACCTTCTATTTGTTTAGCTTTATGCTAGGCACTGTGGAGTGCAGGTGCAAAAAAGTATTAGAAAGAGTTTCATTAAATAGCTACAACAGAATTGGACAGAAGTTGATAGAGAAATAAATCAAGAGGAAAAAAAAAAAGCCAGATCTGCACAGACATGTGCCTTATTGATAAAAAATTTAAAAATTCAAAAAGAATTAGACAAAGAAGTTAAACAAAGCAACTGAGACCCATCATCTATGAACCTTCTAAGACTCCAACTATAGAGATTTATTGATCATTTTAAGTCATCAAAGAATTTCCAAAAAATATTGATCTACAGTAATTAATTACCTTTTCTCTGGATAACCTACCTCTGTGAATTTAAAATATTCTCTCACAATAAGTTGTGTTCTCATCTAACTTGTTTTTCACAATAAAAAATAAATCTTAAAAATGTCAGTTTCTGTGCTGCCACCTTAACCTACTGTCACAGTCAGACCATGTTGCCTTGGCAACTTCACAAGACAAAGTGCGCTGCTGGGTCTACCTGTGATGTCATGCAGACGGCCTTGTCTCGGCAGCAGAATGAAATGGTTGCTCTCTCCTTAGCTATTTTTTCTGGACTGTCTCAGCATCATTATTCATAGGAAGGATCACACAATGTCTGTTTTGAATGTGGTATTCTTTTAAGTATTAGATTGTTCTAGAGTCCTTCACCTTTCCTCCTTCATGTCAGTCAATCAAAGCAGGACTGGAATATAGGGGCTCCCTGGGTTTCTGCAGTTGATCCTGTTTGTTGCCTACGTAGCACCCATTCCTTCCTTCCTCCTTCCTAATTTTGTTTAGGTAGCCACTGCTTGCCTCTCCCTGGAAGTCATGATTGTGACTTTAGAATAGCTTAACTTATCCGCGCTCCAGAAATGGATTCTAATAACTAAGCCAAATATAGTAATTCTACCCCACAGCGAGTGATTTATGCAGGGACCCGGGTTTAAGCAAATCAGTGCACAGGCATTTCCCTGTGACTGTACTGGTACAGGATTGAGCATATGATCAAGTCGGCTCAGATTATACAGAAAAATTTCCATTCGAGGTTTGGAGGAAAGAATCTCTCTCACTGGTTAGACAAGAACCAAGAATTCTTTTTGCCATAATTACGGTGAACAAACAGGTTGAGAGCATGTGGGATGCAACCTAAAACTGACACCTGGGAAAAGGGCAGAGCAGAGAGAGGAGCACAGTAATAGAGTCAGAGCCCTTGACCGTGCCTTGCTTGCAGACTGTCCCACTGCTGGCCTTTTTATTATATAATATAATGCATCTTATTATTGTTTAACACAGTTTAGAATCTAGAGTCAGAGTTTCTTATAACCAGGAGCATTTTTTTTATTTTTTGAGAGGGAGAGGAAGTGGAGGGGCAGGGGGAGAAAGAATCTTAAGCAGCTTCCAGGCCCAGCATGTAAGCCTGATGCAGGGCTCGATCTCACAACTCTAAAATCATGACCTGAGCCTAAATCAAGAGTCAGATAAGGGCTTAATGGACTGAGTCACCCAGGCGCCCCAACCAGGTGCATCTTAATTCACACAGTTTCAGTATATAGTAACAGATATGTCATCTTGGATACACCCATTCATGTCTTTGGGAATTAGTTCTTCCATTGAACAATTAAGGGTTTGGAAAGGAGTCCTCTAAATTGTGCTAATTTTCTAAACTTCCATGTCTAAAAGATAAACCACAGTTCTGGGCACCATGTCGTTTTTAAAACAATATAAGAAGTCAAGCGTGCAGTTAAGGCCCAAAGTTTAGGGCAAGAGACACTACAAAGTATGACACATTTTAAGAACAATGAGGCATCAGAAGTTTACCTGAAGGCACCAAAACTGCCCAAACTCTAGTTGTTACAAGAAGAACCAAGAAAAGGAAAAGGTAGTGAGCGAACGTTTTGGAAAGTGCGCAGTTTGCAAAAAGTGGCTGTTTCCTTCCTCACTATCACCTGTGGAGGAGGGCTGGCCAGTGGCTTCATAGCTCAGGGGCCTCTGGTAGACTAGTTCATAAAGATTGGGGGTGCCTGCAATGAGGGGAGATCTGAATTGATTCCCAAGTAGAAACCTGCATGGCTGGCGGTTTATTAATCTGTCCCTTTATCACCATGAACAGAGGAATAGAGAACTAGAGCATAGCGGGGCTGAGAAAGGGGCCCGAGTGAAGCAGCCTGCCCGGCAGATCCCTGAGACCCCTGTGCATGGCACCAAGAAAGGCTTTTGGGCTTAACCTAGGCTGCCTGCTGGATCAGGGAGCCCAAGCGAGACGGAGTACCTTTTGGGGGGCCTGGGGGAATGAGTAAGTGGAATTAAGACCGGGTTTCCCAAATCATGGCGTTGTGTAAACAAGAGACGTCCTGCTGTCTAGAATGATGACTTGACCTGCTGCATGTCGCACAAGGGCTGCCCTGATGCAGATGAAACAGTAAATGTTCATGGAAGGAAGGTAGGAAAGGAAGAAGTGAGTTGGGCTCTTTGCGCAGTGCTATGCCCCCTGTATAATTACATACCCATACACATTTTTTGAGGAAAAGGAAGATGATAAAGGTGACATACCCAAGCTCCTATTACTCTTCTTCACAACATTATAGCTCGGAAACACTCATTTTCAGGCTCTGACCCCCTTCCTACTTCTTTCGCTTTAAGTCTCACCTGGAACTCTTGGTATACTGGACCCACTTGCTTCTCCTGACATACTCTGTGCTCTCTTACACTCACTGGGGCCTGAGCCCTAATGCCTTCCTTCCTGGGTTGTCTGGCAAACTCCTTCTCTACTACTAAGAAGAGATCTTGAAGTCTTTCTTGACTGTCTCTTACAAGATCTGGGTCTTCCAGGATACCTTGTGTATCTTTCTTCATTAATCTTTATTTACTTTCTGACGCATGTACTTGAGGCCTTTTATGTAATCTAAATTTGGTATTTTTCTTACCTTGAATTTGTACCATATACTTTCCTCTGTATTCATTTGCAATGAACATTTTCCCACTGCTTTCTTCCTACTTCTCTGCCATAATAAAGTTATTTGGAATTCAAATCGCATTCTCCAAGGTGTTATCCACACTTTCCGCTCTAGAAAAATATTGACAGAGCTGCCTATATAGTGAAATCCTGTTACTTTTATAGATAGGAAGTTTCTTTAAAGATTATCTAATCAACATCCTTGTGTCAATGATTAGGAATCTGAGGTCATCAGAGGTGAAATTACTTCTCCAAATTTATAGAGCTACTTTATAGTAAAGCCAAAACACAAACCCTAATATCCCAATAGACAGTAAGGTGTGGTGGGGTTTTTTTCCCCTGCAGGACTAAAGGCAAAGTCAAACATACCATCTTAAATTGAACTCACTCATGATTCCATGACAAAATTACTAAGCATCAGCTGAGTAATCTCGCATTGTTTTCAGAACCTCTAGTCACAGGTTTGAGCACAGCGTACTCCCAGCCAATAAATGACATGTTTAGGCAGGATCACAACATGTGTCAGAAAAGATAGGGTTAGCACAGGACAAGGTAACTAGCCAAAAATGTTATATACTCCCTGCACGATTCTTAGAATGTGGGATTCTTAAAACTGGACGGGACCCTACACGTCACTCAGAGAAGTGCCTTCCATGTGTCAAGCATTTCAATAAACCATTGACATACAAAGTCTTATTTATTTATTACAAAACAAATAATGCTGAGGAAGGTGTTAACCTGTTTTTAAGATGGCACAATTTGGGTTCAGATAAGGTAAATTCTTTTTTTTTTAAAGATTTTATTTATTTATTGGACAGAGAGAGACACCTCGAGAGAGGGAACACCAGAAGAGGAGTGGGAGAGGGAGAAGAAGGCTTCCTGCTGAGCAGGGAGCCCCATGCGGGGCTCGATCCCAGGACCCTGTGATCACCACCTGAGCCGAAGGCGGATACTTAACGACTGAGCCACCCAGGCGCCCCAGATAAGGTAAATTCTTTACTCAAATTTAAAGCCAAGTTATAGAGCTAATCTACAAACACAGGTGTGCCCAGCTCCAAGACCTTAAACTTTTGTACCTAAATCAGGTTTACTTCCTCCAATTATAGGATTCTCTTTCACAGATTACAGGGAGTCGGGTCCCCATCTTCATCTGGAACAACATAGTCTGGAGTCAATTCTGTTTTGAGAGGCAACTCTTTCTCCATTTGACTAGCTCTGAATTTTCTTCCTAATTTTTGACCCCCAAATTTGCCTACCAGAAACTTCCACTGAGTCTTTATGCACTTTTTGGAGCAAACCTAAACAAGATAATTCTTTTAACTCCACTTTTCCCCAACTCCTGTTATTTCCCCCCACTCCAAGCCCTCATTTCTTCGGAGAAAACATCCAGTATTCTCTTAACTAGTCTTTGTCAAAATTTCCTTCTGGGCTACTTCCTAGGTGGCGCTTCTTGCACCTTATATTTTATAATTGTCAGTGTCACTGTTGAAGCACAGCACCCAGAACAGGACACAATACCCCACTCGAGGGCTGTTTTCAACTTGTTACAGGGGTATTAAGTTTCAATGAATGCAGTTGAAGTTTATTAGCTTTTCATCAGGATCCCAGCACACTAAGGACAGATTTTCTGAGCACCCTCTACAAGGCTGGAGAACACTCAAGAAACTCTCAAAAACTAAGCCAACAACACTTAAGATTCATCCCATTAAAAGGAAACACTATTAACTTGCAGTCAAATGCAGCTGAATTGGATCTCAAGTCCCAACATTAAAGACTTGTACAGGAAATTACAAGCTACTTAGCTCTATGTTACTTTTGTTCAATTAGTCATAGAGCTGAGTTATACTTGGTAGAACTTTTGCCAACATCTGTGTTGAGAAGTGCACTGGCCTTCATCTGATGCCATTTCTATGAACACCCCAGTTATTGAAACCAGACCATAAGAATAATAGAACCACAAATTCCAGACTGGGTCACCATATGCTAAGAAATTTCGTTTATTCTTCTGACTGCACATTTCAAGAATGCTTTTTACTTTAATGGGTTCCCAGGTCACCTGTTGGACCCTTCTCTCCAACACAAGAGAGATTCAGCAACAACCTAGAATATCATTTTTCTCTGCCCTCAATAATCAAGAAAGAAAAGGGGTAGTCGAAGAAATTTTCAATCAACACTGTATAGTACACATCTTTAAACACTGTTAGTGCAGAAGCAATGTGTTGTAAGAAGAAAATTACATCTTCGGATGTCACAGCTAATCAATACTGGCTGTATGCTTGCAACAGATAAAAGGCTCAGCTAGATTGTAAACAGCATTAAAGCATTTCTGTCTTCAGCATCACGCTGCATACGTGGCAGCTAGTGCTGTGTACATTTGCATGAATAACTGAATGAACCAGTAGAATCAAACCTACAAATGGTTGACGTTAGATTAAATCATTAGATTTGAGTGTTTCCTTGGTGGGGTCTTTAGATCCTCTTTCAGTGAGATGACCTTTAGATTTTTGATGTCATTGCTTATTAGTAATGCCCATAGCCAGTGCCCCTAGACAAAGTCAGATTCCTCAGTTTTATGTTCTTTATAATTTAGTTGGATGAATGAATGAACTGAGCTTCTCCACACATATGGTTTTATTCTATCTTGGGAGAGATGATATGATCAAAAAGAATATTTTCCATCTGGTCCAAACAGACTTTCCAGGCTAATAAAATAAACTTTCTATGAATAGGTTTAGGAAGAGGTCAGATGTTTTTAACAGTATCCTGACAGGATTATTATTTTGTAAGGAGTAAGGTAAAAAGTTATAGTAATAGGACAAATGTATTATCTTCATAACTCATAAGAGATATACATTATCTTAGGAGAAAATAATACTTATTTTGGCGAAGAGTGCTTGCTCTTTGGTAATTTGTGGTCTAGTCAGATCTTGTTGATATGGAGAGTAATTTGAAAGCAGAGAATGCACGGTCTTCCTCACTCACAGAATGAGACCTTGTACCTTTCCATTTGTAAGATATCAAAACGTGGGCTGAGAAAATCCTTTCGTGTCCAGGCAAAGATCTTAGCTAAGATAAAGAACTGGGACCTTGTTCTCAAGTGTAGATCGCACACACACACACACACACGCACACACACACGCACACGCACACGCACACACGCACATCCTCTACCACATAGTAGAGTAAGGAGCATCACAGGGGAGAAAGCAGGGCGGGTGAGGGAACCCGTTCTGCCAGAGCTATGATAGCACTTACATTGTGTAATTGTATTTAATATTTGACTATTTGGCTACTGCCTGTTTCTACACACTGACCTCCTCTGCACTGCTCCCTCTTGCATCTCTGGTTCCTAGCCTGATAACTAGCATGTAGTAATTTCTCTATTTAAATGAATGAAGGTTAAACACATAAATGAAAAGCTTCCCTTCTCAGTAAAAATAAAACCCATAGTCTTCCAGGTTGGAACCAGGAGGAGAATCTTTCGGGGGTAAAGGGTGGCTGGTGAATCAGCCTATGTCTGTCCCAGTGACTCATCTTTCACTTCAGGGTCTATCACTCATTGTCCCTGACATCTCCACACTGGCCTACGCCCTCTTCACACTCTTGTCCAAGCAGGGACACTGGACCTCTCTCTAATATCTCTTATTCCAGATGAGGCAGAACCAGAAAATCCAAATAAAATTTAATTACGGACTCATGCATAATAAAGGGGAAATAAACTCAGAGTTCCAGAAGTTTCAAAAGTCCAGTTTAGAGCTTTTTTTTTTTTAATTTTGAGTAGTGTAGAAATAAATTATCTGGTAGATAACAATGAGATAAAAGAAACCTAAAGAAGTTAATATCTGTTTCTTAATAAAATATTAAATTGGGCTTGTAAATGCTATAACCGTGAAATTTCCAGAACCTAGAATACCATGAGGTCCAGTTTTCTGTATTTTCAGGGAATCCAAAAATATGAAAAGAATTGTCCACCATAATGCAGGACTAGAGGAAGAGAGGACTGAATTTCAGTTCTGAAATTCAGTCCTCTTGATATCCAGTCCAGTTCTTTGGTCACCCAACTTAATGTTAATTACCAACTGCCAGACTCTTAAGGTCTCCATGGGCCCTAATCACTGAAATCTAAAATAGATTAAAAAGCAAATTAATTCCACTTGTGGTATTTTTGTTAAAATATACTTTACCTTTTTAACTTCCTATTATTTTGTAACTGGAGATACAACCCAGTGCATTAAAGAAATCTTGATAGCTGCTGTTAACTGACAAATTGTTTGTAAGGTAGTAAGACAGGAGGAGAAAGGGCTGCTTGTTTAGAAAAAGATAGAGTTCAGAGATCATTGCAACTTCTCTTTCAATTTGTCAGATGGAGTTTTGTGGATAATTCAGGAGACAATCACATTCAGGAGATGATTATATAAGAAATGAATGGACTAAAATTTCTGGGCCAATGGTGTGATGGAAGAGGTATTCAGGGATGGATTAAGATGATGACACAAAGGGAATGTTGAGTAAATTTGCCTGGGAGGAGCAAGGAGAATGGGCAGAAGAGATGGAGATAAAGAAAGTGAGGTAGTTAATTTACCTAGAACGTCTGCCTAGAAGCTTTCCAATTCTTTCAGGTAGCCAGTTGACCTCTATTAGATTGTCCACGTGGAATTGGAAATTGCACCATCAGTCTCTATCTCCAGGTCTCCTGCAATCAGCAATGATTGCTTTGCTAAGTTCTTGGATGAGTGATTGCTAATTAGCAAGCTCAATCATAACAGTAGAAGAGAGAAGTGAAAATAATGATGTGTGCAGAAAACTTCTGCCAAAGCAGCCTTTGGGCCAAACTATGGGAAGATGTTATCATTTCTCAAGGGGATTAGACCACACCATATGATGAAACCTTCACAGAAAAGGGGGAAGGCATGATCATTAGGACAGGACAAAGGAAAACTAAGTCATCTACAGAGCCTGGAGAAGGCTATAATACGCAATGTTAAAGGACTGAGCAAGTTTGGATCTGATTTTGACAAGCATGAGAATCAAAGAGTGCTTATCAGTGGGGTAGAGTATGTCCCTGGAAGTTATCATAGGCAAGGGGAAGACCCCAAATCTGAGTTACATATTGGACCTAGCCAGTAGGTTGTTGCTAGACAGAGAACCAAGGCAGAGCACCTTGAAATTTTATGGACTGGGACAGCCACAGGAGTGTTGAAGGGAAATACTTGGGACATACCAGAACATGCAGGGTTTATTCTGTGTACCAAGGCTGAGTCTGTGGCACCAAAGGCCATCTACCTTTGGTGCTCTAGATAAGAACAGTGATTTGGAGATTAAAAGCATTGATTCTAAATCCTGGCTTTGCAGTTTATCAGCTATGGGGCCTTGGGGCATAAATTAAGTAAACTATTTGAACCTCACTTCCCCCATTTATATAATGAGATAATGCCTAACTCATGGGCCTTATCAAGAAGATTAAAGGAAATACTATTTTAGTTCATAGTTCAGTATGTTCATGTCAGTGTTCAGCAAATGGTCGATATTATTATTTTAATTATTTTTTACTGATGAGAGCAAAAGTTGCTAATACGCCTGTGGCCCTAGCCAGGACTGACAGGAACCAGGTGAGCTCTAGATGAGCAAGCCAAGGAAACTGAGGAACTTAGAGTTGCAAGCTGGGTCTCAACCATCAAGGGGGCCACCTTTGATGGGAATCTATTTAGTTAATTCCTAAAGTTTGTTGCCAAAAATAAGAGTACAGAAATTTCATGTCCTAGTCTCTGCAAAGGTTTATTGTTTTAAGAATCAAACAAAGCCCAAAATTAACATTTCAAATCAAGGCTCTACTGGATATGCCTTCCTCCATATAGATGAGCCATTTAAACCATTGGAACATACGAGTATATTCGTGCTGCAGAATACTCTAAAAAAGACTTGGATAAGAATTTGTTTTGTTAAGTAGTTAAGCAGTTCCCCTATAATCCTGTTCAGACTATCAGCTGGCATGGCAAAACCTTACTCCAGGTAATGGAAAAAATACAGTTCAGTCCAATTTCTGCCCATACCATCACAAATCTGTGGGATCTGAATAAATGAGACTTTTCTGTGTCCGAGAATATCAGGGGGTTTCCTGAAGAGATTTACAAATATAAGTCAAAGTTAACTTTATAGTTACTAAGGATTCCTATCTCCCCATCAGTTGTGAACATGGAAGTACAGTGTAAATGTAATAATCCTGATAAGAAAAGTCATTTTTAGCTTAATTAAGGAAAGAAAAAAACCCAGAGGCCAGGGGTCTGTTCCAAACCCTTTCTGAAATGCATACAGTTGTAGACCTTTACCTCTGCCCAAGAGAAATCCAAGAATGGAATTTATTTATCCATCTCTTCAACCAAAAACATTGAATTGTGTGTCTACAGCACGGGGGAGACTGAAGTGAGTACAGAAGATAAAGTGCCTGCTCTCATGGAGCTTACATTCTAGGGCAGGGAGACAGATAATAAATACATAAATGAACACACACATATACTATAATTCAGGTAGAGATAAAAGGAATTAGGGAAAAAATGTGGCAGAATAAGGGCTGGGAGATGAATGGCAGAAGATGTTTTTATAGACAGCAGACCAGGGGTGGGCTCTCTACGGAGGAGACAGGTGAACAGAGACCAGAATGAAATGAGGAAGTGAATTAGCAAAAGCCAGGCCTGGCAGGGTCCTCTGTGACATCCCATCAACCCTTGTCCCCCCAGTCACAGAAGCTTCCTCCTTGACAGCAATGCCACTTTGAGACTTGGGGACATGTCCCCTGTTTCCTCCAAAGACGCAGCAAGAACACAACTCCTATCTGCCATGTACTCTACCACCTTTGTCACCACTAATTGTCATCACTTTCTACTGCCAACACTATTTCAATACTAATGGCCTGTCCCTATGGACTTAGCAGCTCAGCTTTTTAAATACCTTAGATAGTTAAGTGTCTGTTTCTTATGAATCTGGGTAAAAGGAAGTAAAAACATATGCAAGAACTAGTGTAGGTAGCTTGAAAAGTCTTCTGTATCAGGAATTTTTCAAAGTCGTTTGATAGCAGAAATCCTTTTCTCAGACAAGCTCTTATGTAAAATAGATTATGTAGTATAAAACAGAAGAACTGTTTTGAATGAGGTGAGCTGGAGGTCTCAAAGGTGGGACTCCCCACAAATTCTTAAGCCTTCCTCAAAGCCCTAGGGGCAAAGTCTCCTTGGAACAAGTAGAAAGAAGATGAAGTTCACAGATGGTAGGGGTTTTTTGTTTGTTTGTGTCTTTTTAAGGATATTCAAATTCATTCTTTAAGTTGATAATAAATTTTTAATAAATTTATTTTTAATAATTTTAATAAATTGAGGGCAAGAGTGAAGAGTAGAAAAGAGATAAAAAGAAATGATGTATTGATTATATTCTGAAGGAGATAAGATGGTGAGATATAATGGTTAAAAGTATGAGGTTTGAGCCAAATAATCTCAAAGCTCAGTTCTTAGCTGTGTGGTCTTAAGCTACCAACCTTACTATGCTTCAGTTTCTTCACATGTGCAATGAAACCTATTGATTTGGTCCTTCGTACATTGGTCCCTGCCAGGAGATCATCTCCAAACATTATGGTTAAACCACACTCCTCCTCCAACTAAGCTTCACTGGATTGAACAATAAGGAAATAACAGTGAGTTCCCTTTATGAGAATGAGGAACCAAGACAGAGTATTCTGGTGCCCAGATGATGACCCCATACTGGACCTATTCTGTTGTCATTCCTGGACTCCAGTTACTTTCTGTCTTAAGAAGTTATCCAGATGGAAGAGTTGGGCCTTTCACATGTTAGATGAGATCAAGGCTGCTGTCCCTGACTTCAGTTCCATTGCAAGGCTTGGTTTTAAAAATAAGTTTCTGGAAAGCAAAAATCTCGATCTATCCAAAGCCCAATGCCCCTTGTGCCAAGTCTGCCTCCCACAGTTCCAGGCTGGCGGAGGGACCACAGAGAGTACTTGCATGGTTGGTCCTGCATTTGGGGCAACATGACTCACGTATCAGATGCATTTCATTCTGGTGGCATGTAGAGGCCCTTTTCCCTTTGATATCAGGAATAAACTAGTTCCTTGATAACCAGCATGAAGTCTGCCCACCTGGTGCTGAGAGAGGAAGGGAAAAGGCTTTCAGGACTGTGGAGGCCTGTGGGGACACAGTGCGTGAGCATGTGTGCCTGTGGGCAGGGAGTAGCCAGGGGTAAGAGATGAATGCTGAAATGGGTCTCTTTTGTCAATATGCTTATTTTATAATGATGAGCATATTAAATAAAAGTATGCATATAAAGTAGCAACACAGTGCCTTGCATATAGTAAACATTCAGTACATGGTGACTCTCTTCTAATTGATAACCACGAAGCATGCCTGCACTGGTCAGGAGTCATCTGATCACAAGAAACAGAACCCCACTTTCAACTACCTTAAACAAGGGGCACCTGGGTGGCTCAGTCATTTAAGCATCTGCTTTCAGCTCGGGTCATGATCCCAGGGTCCTGGGAATGAGCCCTGCGTCGAGGTCCCTGCTCAGAGGGGAACCTGTTTCTCCCTCTCCTGCTCCCCCTGCTTGTGCTCATTCTCTCTCTCTCAAATAAGTAAATAAAATATCTTAAAAAAATAAACTACCCTAAACAAAAGGGAAGTTTTTTATGTATCAGAAAAAACAGAAATAAAAAAATCAGAGAGGATCACATATAGGAAATAGTTCCACGGATGTTGGAGGCTAAGAGGACAAAAAGGGAACCCTGAGCTAACACAGAGACTGTAGCTGCAGAAAGAAGCTCCCTCCACCAGCTGGGGCACAAAACAGAAGGGAAGCTTCCAGAACCATGGATCTCAGAGAAGTGGCTCTGTGGACCTAATGCTCAGACTTTTGAGGAAAGGGCAGTGTCTACCCCAGCTACTGTTGGTTCCTCTGAGGGGCTGTGATGAGATAGCAACTGAAAGCCAGCTGCCACTGCTGGGAAAACACTGATGACAACAGCCAAAAAACAGATAGGAAGTCCCTGCTCTTCTCTCTGGGCCTCCTTCTCTCCCTCCAGTGCCTCCTATAAGCCAACAAGAAGCCAGCTCTTCCCATTTCTGGGAAATGCGGTTTGCAGAATATAGAAAGGCAGGAGGGAGCTGAGAGACAACAGGTAAATAACTGGCAAATTTGCCGTGGAATGCAAGGAAAGTTCGACTCAGAAAGCAGAGGAAACAGGACCTGGGTGTTGCCTGGACTTCCTCTCTCTTCTCTACCTTGTGCTTGTCACTGCTCATTGACTAGGCAGTCCTGTTCCTCAGGAACATAAGCCCTGGGCCACCAACATTGACACCTTATAACTTTGGCCACTTAGGGAGAGAGCTTAGTTCTCCTTTTTCTCAAGCCTAGTTTTAAAAATCTTAAGAAGACTCTAATTAAACTTCCAGTTGGAAATAGAAGTTCTATCTAGACCAGCCAACTAAGACCAGGAACAGAGGAATTGCCTCTGAAAAAGATAGAGTAGGTGCTGGAGAAGGAACCAAGAAGTGGGTACAGCCAAGCCTCAGGATAGGGATCCTGGAGAGACAAAACAAAAGATAGCCCCCACCATGGTAGCAAAGGACCTAAAACAGCAAGAAACACAAAACAAAACAAAAAAACAACTATGGGGTGGGAAAAGCAGACATTGGGGAAACTTCTCAAATGGCTGGCCATTGAGGTGAGTTGTGAAGCAAAGGGCTATGAAAACTGGAGGGGCCTGGCAAGGGCTTCAAGGGGGAAGAAACATCATTTGGAAAGATGTGGAGACCTAAAAACACACATGATGTACAGGGCTCAGAAAGTAATCAATTTGACTGGAACAGAGGAGAATAAAAGTGAGTCTTTAGTAAGAGTTGAAAAGTTAAATTAGGGGCAAAAAGGAATGCCTGGCTAAACAGAATGTTATTTATTCTTAGACATAGAGGTTTACAGTGTTTTATGCTACAGGGAGTTAGGAAGAATGGGTGGGAGGAAGAAGTAGAACAGGAAGGCTAGATCCTTAGGCGTTTGCCCAGGTGAACTGAAACTTAACTAAAATGTCTGCCTCCACCTTAGTCTTGCTCTAATATGAACTTGACCCAAATCTGCAGCCTTTTTGAGTTTCCAATTTTTTTTTCCTCTTCGAAGTGGAGTGAATAAAATTGTGCTGTTTGACTAAGATTAGGCTTATGAGATACTTGACCTTGGGCAAGTAGAGAAGAGTGCATCTCAAACTTGGTAGTCACAAGGGGTATTTCTGTTCTCTTTTGTAATATTTCAATGATGGATCAGTAATATTTTTGGAGACATCAAAATTCCTACAAGAATCAGACTTGTAGTCTAAGGTTTTCAACGTAGCCTCTCTCCTGCGCTCAGAATACTGTAGTTACCGCCTAGGCATGGATCCCATTGTGACGCCTTCCTTCCCTTCCACTTCCTTTTGGCCTGAATCCCATTAACTACTGCACCATAATGAGAAGAGGAAGAGATAGACCAAATCAGTGAAACGTAATTCAGATTGTTTGTTCTTTGGGATTCTCAGGAATTTGGAGTAAGCACAACAAGAAAACAAGCTAACACAGCCTACTTTGCCGTGTGTGAGCTGGTGACCAGGTGCTTTCTCTGCATCTCGGTTTTTTTCATTTTTGTTGTGAGAATAATAACAATTTTTTTCACAGATAATATTGATGAGGGAGCAGAAGGCAAGGTGAGGACAAAGCACAAGCTGACACCCCCCAACCCTTCCCCCCCAACCCCCATGAGATCCGTGTGACATTCCTCAGGGACTCCTGGCTGCCCTAAAACTAAGGGGAGGGAAAAACAAATGGTGAACGGATAGAGATCACAGTCCTGCAGGACAGGAGTCTCCGCCAGTTTACCAATGTCTTAGTGATTTACAAGGAAAAAGCATTCTTATCAATAGCCTAACTTCCAGAGGCCCATAACTCAATTTCCTGGAGCCCTAATATCACCCTCCCCTCCATGAGTGATGTGGGAAACAGAGGCAGAAGAGAATGTAAACAAAATTAAATTTCTTTATGACCTGCAGCCTATTGACAAGGATTTGTAATAGGAAGAGTGAACATCCCTCCAGCAAACTCCCAACTCTCTTAAGGTTAATGCTTTACTAGAGGGAAAAACAACCTTAGCTTGACAATAGCCACAGCCTGCGGTATCCTGAGAGTCTTCTTTAGCATATCAAAGTCCTTTTGGACACCTCCCTTTTCCCTTAACCTCCCATCCTCAGCTCCCAAGTATATAATCTGCCACTCCTCACAATCCCAGTGCCCGCACTTTCTGCCCATGGGTCCTGTTGCTGTGCTTTAATAAAATCATCTTGCACCAAAGACGTCAGAAGAATTCTTTCTTGGCAGTTGGCTCCGGACCTAACCAACATTCCAAAAAACTACATCAATATGAAGACTAAATGAAGTAATGTTTGCAATTAAAAAAAAAAAAATCACTTTCCAAGTCCTTTCTGATTTCCCCACACGGTCACCCAGATGACCACATGAAGGGAGCTGAGGCCAGGATTCACTCACTGGCCTACTTTGGTTCAGGTGACGTTTGCGGACCTTGCTGCCCAGCCTCTGTCTCCAATTCCCCTGCCATGTTTAGAAGCTAGCAGACGCAGAAGGGCTCAAGGTAAGAGATAAAAATGCCCAAATTTCTAAGTGGCCAAAATCTGAGAAGGACCCAGAACTCAGAAAAGTTAGAGCTACTCTGGGGGCAACTGCAGCTCTAAGATGGATGCGTCAACATGAAAGCCCCTGCCAGGACTGGTAACTATACGAACGAGATGACTAACCCCAGAAGAGAATAATCCAAAAAAAATGTGTGAGTAGAGACCCCACAATTGTAACTGTTTCTTACCGAAGTGTGTCAGTACGGTCGGGCTGTGTCTTTCCTAGATCCGCACAAGCTCGGCTAGTCACTCAAAGGCAGCAGCTTTAGAACTTCCAAGGACTTCTAATTGTCTGCAGGGTAAAACCCAAACTCCCTGCCCCTTCTACCCAGGACCCTTCATAAACTGGCTCGGATTCACTGCCTTCACAAGCCCGGTTTCTCTCCATGGATGCTGCTTCCTCTGCTGGATCCAGACTTCCCAGGACTCTGCGCCTCTGGGGCTGGTGGGTCCCTCTCCCCAGCTGCCCCTTTACAACTTCTACTCATTTTTCATGACAGAGACCAGACATCACTTCCTTGGAGAAGATTCTTACTTTCTCCCTTCTCACGAAACACAACCATTAAAAGAGATGGGCTTGCAACTGGACTAGGGGCAGGGCCTTGAAGGCAGAAGCTAGGGCTGATTCATGATTATATTCCACCTCCCTGTCTCTCTCCACTCCAAGTTTGGCCTTTATAAAATTTTTAGAAAGAAGGAGAAAAAATATCTTTCTTACATGAATAATTTTTCCTGAACCTTCTCTCTTCTGGGATCCCCCTTTCAACGAGAGCAGCGGTAGAATGGAAAGCAGGTTCTGGGGTCCCGCAGACCTTGTCATAGCCCTAGTCTGCCACCTGTTAGCTTTGTGACCATGATCAAGCTACTCAACTTCTCTGAGCCTCAGTCCTTACATTTTGTGATGAGGATAGTAATAATGATTACATTTGGTAGAAACTATGAGGACCAAATAAGAAAATATTTATGATTTTTTAAAATATAAATAAGAGAAATTAAAAATTACGTAAAAATTAAATATTTTAAAGTGGAAATAACTATGTTTTTTTAAGGTTATTTACTCAGAGGGTAGAGTAGGAAGACAGACAGAAAACAATAAACAAGTTAAAGGAGGCAAAGAGAATGAGAGCATTTCATAAGTGGCCTCTGATAAGAGGTAAAGAGAAGTGGCTAATATTAATAATGTCTGAAATGAAAGTTTGAAGATTTTTCCAAACATTAATCAATCCTATGACAAAATGTAAAATTGGCATTACTGTTTGAATATTGACATTGAAACCCAAATGGTAATAAAATAATTTCTAGTAAAAGACACAAAATGCAAGTTCATATTTCAAGAGCAGAATGCATTTTTAAACCCTTTCCTTCTACCATGCTTCTCTATCCCTTTATTCTTAACATGAACCCTTCAAAACCAGTTTCTCAGTTTGACTCCATCCCCTTCTAGCCTACCCCTCCAGATTCTGACTGTACCACTCTGCCTCTCCTCTCACATAAGATCCATTTTTCAAAACTATTTCTCAAAGCAGCTTGGAGATCTGAGTCATACAATCAAGTCACTTATAATCTCCAGTTAGATCAAATAGAGGTTTAAAGGGAAAAAAACCCTCAGTTCTCCTCCTTCCGTACAGGGAAAACACCCAGTTCTTCCCTTGTATGGGTCTGTACCCCTACATCTCCTTTACTTTTCACCCAGAACACTTCCCTTCTGACATGAAATTCATAGAGAGAGGCTTTTTCCCACACCAAGCAACTCTCTGTGACACCAACTGGGTGTCCTACAATTTAACTTAATTCTGACACTATCTTTTGGAGAAAATGTCAGATCACACAGGTTAAGCGTTCAGTCCCATGAGGCTAAGATTGCCCCTCTCCCCACATATACGTCGGATGCCAGTCCCAAGCCCACATTATCACCCATTGGCTATGAATCCCCTCCTCGATTTTGATTAATTTGCTAGAGTGGCTCACAGAACTCAGGGAACCACTTACTTACCTTTAACCAATTGATTAAAGGACATGATAAAGGACACCCATGAACAGCCAGATGAAGACATACATAGCATGAGGCCTGGGAGGGTCTTGAGCACAGGAGCTTCTGTCCCCATGGAATTGGGGGGCATCACCCTCCCAGTGTGGATATGTTTGCCAGCCTAGAAGATCTCCGAACCCCATACTATGGGGATTTTATGGAGGCTTCATTTCAAAGGCATGATCAATTATAAATTCCACTTGCAGCCCCTCTCCCCTCTCTGGAAGATGTGATATGAGGCTGAAAATTCTAAGCTTCTAACCCAGGCTTGGTCTTTCTGGTGATCAGTGCCCACCCAGGGCCCATCCAGGAGCCCAACCAGAACTGCCTCATTAGAACGAAAGATGCTTCCAGTGCTCTTATCACTTATGAATTTATAAGGGTTTCAGGAGCCCTGTGCAGGAACTGGGGGCAGAGACCAATAAATATATTTTCTATTATCTCACAGCGGTCAATTCCAGTTATAAGAAAACAAGTAGTTTGGGAGTCATTTTAAAGACAGAAATAAAATACATCGGGGAAAGCTGCTTCTCTTACCAACTATGAGAAATGATAGCTCAGATTTTAGGGGGAAAACAAATCCACAAGTAATTGAAAGGTAAACTGGAACTCGAGGAGTAATAAAATAAAGGACGGCTATAATGAGAGTTATCCAATCATAATTCTCTGGGGAATATGAAATAATACCCATCAAGTTCTCTATCACAAAAGGCATTCATTTAAGGCCTGCAGTTTTGAAGAATTATTTCAATCAAAGATTTCCATGGAGTCACAATGGTGGTATATAAACTATATAAATAATCGGTTAATGGAATGAGCCATAAAGAATGAGATAAGCACCTCTAATATTAACTTCTCTCTTGCTTTTCCTTTGCATAGAGCAACGAGAAGTGGAGGCTGGGTGATGGGTATAAATAAAATTGAAATGTGTGCACAGTAAAGTAGTATCACTTAGCTGAAGAGCATGTGGTCGGTCACCTGAGCTGCCGATGGTAGAGTCGGAGTGTCTGAAGACAATGAATATGATAAAATCTACAAATCAAAGTCACATTCCTATGTCATACATCAACCTTACATGTCCTAGCTTACGATGTATTTATTTTTATTTTATTTTTTTAAGATTTTATTTATTTATTCGACAGAGATAGAGACAGCCAGCGAGAGAGGGAACACAAACAGGGGGAGTGGGAGAGGAAGAAGCAGGCTCATAGCGAAAGAGCCTGATGTGGGGCTCAATCCCACAGCACCGGGATCATGCCCTGAGCCGAAGGCAGATGCTTAACCGCTGTGCCACCCAGGCGCCCCTATTTTTAATTTTTAAAGTAAACTTACTAGTTATTTGGGTTGTGGTTTTTTTTTTTTTTAGGTTATTCAAGGGAAAATCATTTTTTCCCTTTCTTTTTCTTTTCTCCATTTTTTTGGCTTAAAAAAGAATACAGAAAAGTTTAAAGAAAAAAATTAAACACCCACAGTAATGCTAGTGCACAAAAATAACCACTTTTGCTATTTCGTATATTTCATTCTAATCTTGTTTTTCTTTGCATATGAATATAAATAGGTTGAAAAATGAAAATCATTCTCTCTATATAATTTATACCCTGCCTTTTTCATACTGATTGTTATTTTAAGCCCAGAGCTAACAAGTTTGGTTGTCTAAAATATTCATAGCATTTTAGAAGCAGCAAATTAGAAGAGAGATTTAGGGACTGTTAAAGGAAAATATGCCCTCAACTCACAAATGAACATCTGAGAGTGTAGTAAGTTAGAAAAGTCGTTGAGTGAATAAAATAATAAAAAGCTCAGGATTAGAGAGGAACTCGGAGAACATGCAATTCAACCATTGTGCAAATGTTTAACTCCTTCTAAGGCATCTTTGTGGAACGAATACCTTAGTGACAAAGAATGTAGTACTTCTCAATGGAGCCCTTTCCATTTCCAGAATGGTTTTTATGCTAGTTAGGGCAAGGCTCCTATCTGTAACAGATAATCTAGTCAAATAAATCTAGTCAAGTCCAAAATAGCTTACCTAATGGGTAGCAGTCTCCCCTCCAGGCACTGATTCAGGGCACGGTCTCCTTTCATCTCTGGCATGTAGCTTCCAAGGCTTCCAGTATCATCCACTTGAGGCCAGTGGAAGGAGAAAGAGCATGGAGGATTGTGTAAAGGAGTTAGTTCTGGAGCAGGCCTGAAAGCAGCAAATGTCACATTCCATTGGTCAGAACTCGATCACACGGACATACCTAACTGCAAACAAGGCTGGGAAATGTGTCTAATTTTGTGCCCAGGACAAGGCAAAACAGGTTCTTATAAATGACTAGCCACTCGATGCCACAGTTTTATTCATCAGAAAGTTCATTCTCATGTTGAGCCAAAATTCCACATAGTTTGGTTCTAATTCTGCCCCCAAGAAAATGTAAAATAATTCTAATCCTTCTTCCACAAGATAACCCTTCAAATGTTTAAAGAATGATTTTATGTGTCTCATATGTCTTTTTTCTTCAATCTAAATAACCCCAATTTCTTTAATTTCTTCATGTGACATTACTATTAAAGCATAGTCATCTGGGGCCATTTGATATAGAAATAAGCTCATTTACATATATCGGTATTCCCCAAAGGCATTAATTTTTTAGGCATGAAAATAATAACTAATATGCATAATAAAACTCTTCAATTATCTAGAAATAATTTAAGCTTACAGGCAAAGCATGTAACACAGTTAAAATATATGTCACTGAAAAATTATTAAAATAAAAAGGAACTTGCTGTTTTAAAAAGTTAGGTTTCATGTACCAAGATGCTATGATGGGACTTGTTTGCCCTATCTTAGTACCAATTAAGATACTCATACTACATATATCAGGATACCAAAATGAGCCTGAGACACAATTCGTCCCCTTGCCCATATTCTCCCAAATGCAGATTTATAAAGAAAATGATCCTGAGAAAATAATCCAGGTCTCTTAAACTCTTCAGTCAGATCAAAAATAAAAGTGGGAACTGTTTTTTTAAAAAGGGGGAAAGGAGATGTCTTTGAGGAGTACATGTACCTTGCTGTAAGTCTCTACTTGGCCTTGGCCACTTTGAGATGTGGCGTTACAGTCTTCTCAACTCCAGTCCTAGTGAAGTGATCTTCAAAAAGACCACTGGGAGCGATTCCCATGTGTCCTCTGCAGTTGGAGAAGACTGGTGTCTAAGAAAACAGAAGTAGACTCTGAGCGACATAGAGTGAGGAAGAGGTGGACTGATTCCTGTGGGGCCCCAGAACAAGGGTTGCTGTCACAGAGAGCTCAGCCTTTATTCCAGAGTCTGATAAGACAAACAATACAGACATGTTTCCTGTGGACTGTGTGTGGGCCACACAGACCATATCAGTATGGAGTCTTCTTGGGTCTTATTCAATAGAGTGACCCAGAGGAGCAAGAAGATACCTGGGAGCTGAGAAAGTAATCATAGGTCTTGCCATTGAGAATAGAGATGCATCTGCCTAGGGCAAAAGAAATGGAAGCAAGTAGAATTAGCATTAGCACCTTCCTAGAGCTCACAAAAGCGCTTCAAGAGGAGGTCAGCCGGAATTATCCATCAGGCCTGTCTAGAGCTGCCAATTTAATCATCGTCCAGGGCTATAGGACATAAAGCTACACAGCCAAGTAAAAACTTTCCCATCCGCTTATCTCGCCTCCCCACACTTTGCCATATGCAAAGGTAGCATGTGAAGACCAGATGAGCAGGGACAGGAGAAGGAGAAATCCAAATGTCCCCTTCCTGCTGTGGCCTCTAGTCTAAAGCAGACCCAACTTGAGGAGGAAACAAAATGTGGGTTCAGAGTTTTAATTAAAATCTTACATAAAGCATTCCAAATACTGAATTGAAAACTGCTTACAACTTAAAATAACTGTAAGACTGTGCATTTTCTAAGATTGAACAGAAAATTTATGAGACCTGCCCAGTTTTCATTCGGGCATGGGAGAAAGATGATCACAAGTAGTATTTGTTCAACAAGCTGGTTCCACTTGAGTATTTGGAAAATTCACTAATGTGAAACACCTCCTTCCTAAATGACTTAGTATAGACACAGGATATGTGACATGAAACAGACAGTTAGGAATACCCCTTATTCAAATACGATTGGCCATGTTTTGGTAACAAGCCCAGAAACATTTGTGGTCTTACAATACCAGTTTATTTCTCACTCACAGAGTCTCCTTAGGCCAGACAGCTCTCCAAGGCTGTTCCCTTCCAAACAGGGATCCAGACTCCTTCCATTTTGTGGCTACATCATGTGGAAAAAATGGCTTCCAACGTTATAAAAGAGAGGAAGTGCAGGGCTCACGTCCACTCTCAAATATTGCTGTTCAGGAATAACCTGCCTCACTTTTGCTCAGACTACTGTCCAGAATTGGGCACATGGCTCCATCTGACTGTAAGGGCCCAGGCCACGTTCCTTTGTGCTCAGGAAGGAAAGGAAAGCTGCATGAGGAGAGCATCAGTTAGCTTGTGTAGATACCACAAACCTCCAGTCTGGCTACTGCGTGTAGATAAGGACGCTTAATGTTGCCTCACTGAGAGGGTCATAACACTCATGGTCCTTCCTCACTGGAGAGCCAGCATTAATCTCATGCCTCTCTTAGGAAGTAAGTCTTTGCATCAAAGGGAGAGGAGTGAAATAATACACGCTTCCACTATAAGGAAGATAAGCAATTTGAAGAGGAGGTGAGACGTGGAGAGAGGTGAGAACACTGAGGTCACCAAGAATGCTATAGGTTTAAATATATGACATATGGTTACTAGGTTAATAAATAGTAGTGAGTGGCAAGTTGCAAAGTCTGTTTAAAGGAACATTCTCCAAGGAAATCTCTGGTAAAAAATAAGTATTTAAAGCACATAGTTAGGATGAGCGTGAAACAGAAACATACACAAAAGATGGTGAGTGTCTTCAAAGGCCAGTAATAAGCATTATTGTAATACCGGTTACTTGATTACACTCAATACACTTAATATGCCCAACAGTAAGCAAGATGTTCTACAAACATTTTATCCTTACTGCAAAACAAAGAATGGATTATGATACTCCTTTTCTAGATGATAAACAAAAAGAGATGAAGTTAGGACATTGGAGCTGCGATTCTTTCAGCTGCAAGCAACAGAAACTCTTGCTTAAATGATCTGGAATCGCACTGTCTCACTTAACAGCAAATCCAGAGGGCCAGAGATAGGGCCAACTCCAGGGATTAAGTCTCACTATGTTACCAGGATGCCAAGTTATTTCCATCTTTCCATTCTGCCACCTGTAGCATCTTTGTGGTCATAAGATGGCTGCCGTCAGGAGATGCTTCCCAATTAATATCCAGTAGGAGAAAGAAAAACACAAAACACAAAAAACAAACTGCTTTCCCTTTCTCGGAAGTCACCTGTTTTCCTTCAGACCAGTGGTTCTCAACTGAGGATAATTATGCCTCCCCAGGGAAATTTGGGAACGTGTGGAGACATTTTTGGTTGTCATGACAGGAAGCAGAGACATTACCAGCATCTAGTGGGTTTAAAGATGCTGCCGCAGGATATGCGCAGGATAGTCTCCCACAGCAAAGCATTAGTCAATACAAAAGCTCGATAGCATTGAGGCTGACGAACCTTGTGTTAGATTAAAGCTACATAAGGCCAAGAAACACATCTGTGCTCACCAGTTTATCCCCAGCATGTAGCCGAGTGCCTGATGCATGGGAATTATTTAGTAAATATTTGGTTAAAATTGATGGAATAAATTTGATCCTCTTGATGGTTCTGTGGTGTAGTCAGGGTGGGTATCATTATTCCTTTTTTTGCAGAAAAGGATGTTTAGGTTCAGAGGGCTTAAGTGCCTAACTCAAAGTCAATGTCACAAAATCAAAATTCGAATTCGACCTTTCTAAAAATGTTTAGTAGTATTCTTACTCGCTCCGCGTGTTCTCCATGCTTCCCTATCAGTATAGATCTTGGTCTAAGAGTACCTTCAGCCAGGTTTCAAGAAGCCAAGACTCAAGTTGACACACAGAGATCATCAGTTCCCAAAGCTAGGTTGCCTCAACCTTGTACAACCTTTCTCTAGATACAGGCCCACACTTTGCAATTCGTTATCGGAGTCTACCCAGTTGGGAAGCCATTTTCCCGGGCCCGGAGACTGGGAAGCTACTGTAGTTTTGTTCTGTGAAGCAGGCCTGAAATCTCAACTACACTGAAGACTTCAGCTGGATGTTTTCAGAACTCCTGTTCTTGTTTCTTTCTCTCTACTGCTGGAAAGAATTTCGTAGTTTGAGTGATCTATGGGGAAGTGGGGCAAGTTGTTCATGACCTTGATCTGATTCTGGACATTTTTATAAAACACCTCCATATGAAAGCCTAGATGATGTCCATGGCCTGGGTTTCTTGATGATATCTGGAATTTGAAAGTTTCTGAGGATTAGGAGGAACCTTCAAGGATTGCTGAGAGCAGATACTTAATTCTTAGCATATCGTCACTCCGACCTTCCCCAAGAGATTAGTGATGTGACAGGACAGCACATATAATTCATCTCTTGCATTGTAGGAGTTCAGTACATGTTCTCTTCCTGTATCTCTTTTCATTCCTGGACATTTAAGTTCCAGATCAGTCTTGCAACCAAAGAGTAAAGTTTGGGGTGGTACAGAAACTCTGTTTTTAATGGCATGGAAGGAAAGTGCCTAAAAAAATGAACCTTATTGTAAAGAAGACCTGGCTGTCACTTCATTTCTCTTCTTGTTTATTTGATCACTCAACTATTTTATTGAAACATGGAAACTAATGATTTTTTTTGAAACTTGGAGAAAGAGGAAAGCCTCTCTAAATATTCACAAAGACAAGGATGCCAACTAAGAGGTGTGATTTCATCCGTTGACAAATCTTTATTGAATCTGCTCTGTGTGACACTATGCTGGCACTCTGCAAGCCTCAGAAAAGCTTTAGACTCAGGTCCCATCTCCAGAAGCTCATGATACTTCTGACTTAAAAACTCATGGGTTGTACAAAATACATACTCAGTAAAACTGAATACCAAGTGTCTGTAATCAATGGCAATCTATTACAACCCCCGAAGAGAAGTCTTAAGACAATATGGAAAATAATGGACAAATACAGGATAATGGAAAATAATTGTAAACAATTTAGTACAAAACGGTGCCAAAGCCATCTTTGACTTTTGCCAGTCCTTGGTTCCATTTGAGAAGTTTTCAGAAATCTGATCAGATATGAGATAATCTTTAAAGGATGCATAGTATTCAGGTATAATGAGTTCGCCGCATAGTGCCCAGGTCCATTCACCCAAAATAATTTCTTTATGACAGTAGAAGTTGATTTACTTTATTAGTTTCTAAAACATACACAACTCCAGGAAATGATTCATCATTTCTTGGTATTTCATTTTTGAATTGAGGTTACTGAGAACTCTACTCTAAAAAGACCAAACTCTCAAGGTAATTTCATATATACATGAAATTTGTTCCATTGTTCCCTGGGGTTCTTCCTACATAGTTCCCAGGGTGTGGGTAAATATAACACATCAAGGAAATCATGAGTCAATAGTACCAGTCAGTAGTTCTGAGCCACTACTTGCAGAATTTTAGAGTCCCTTCCTTAAGTCCCGTTTCCCTCTGTGGTCTGCATGGTCTGAGTGGCCTCAGTTTTACCCCTTTGGCCGCTGGTGCCAATCTCGGCATGTCACCCTCTGCCTATTGATCTCTCTTCTCCAAAGCCAGAGTGATCTTTCTAAAACTCAAATCTGAACATAACACTACCTTGATTATTGTAATCAGTGGTTCCTCAGTGCTTGTAGCAATGTTCTGCAGGGTTTATGTATTCTTGTGGATAATCACAACAAGCCAAGCATAGTTCTTAAAGAATTGATTTCCAGATACCTAACTTCCATTCATAGCATTTCCTAAAGTTGACGTGCCTGAAAAGGCACCTGTGGCTAGAGAATCCCTTTACTTTCCAAAAAAACAGCCGAAATTCACACTTACTCTAAATTGCTACAGGAAATTCCTTAGGCTGTAAATAACTTCAAGGTACCACAAAAGGGAACAATGTGAAATATTAGTGTAGCTATGGAGAATGTGACTCTCTCTCATGAGTGGGTAGAAAAACTCTATGGTAAGTTTGGTGGGTTCCATATTCCCTGTTTGCAAAGGTAAAAGAAGAAATTGAAAGAGACCTTAAATTGTAAGCTGACAATTAAACATAGTTTCATAATAAATCATTGTATAATATTTAGGCACATAAAAATTCCAAGAACTTAGTAACATTTCTATAACAAAACTTCTTCTACTTCCATCTACTTATTTATATGAAAGACTTCTCAGAACCTAAATGTTTAAAAACAACAACAAAATCAATAGAGTTGATGCTTCCCTTGACTCATTCTAGCAAAAATTATTATTTATTCATGGATTTTTAAAGTAACTTTTTAAAACAGCACTATCCTTTTTACTAAGAAATTCATTGCCAATGGAGTCCTAATGTTTTCTTAATATTTATCAAAATATATAATACATTTTTGATATTTGACAGACTGACTATACATGTACTAACTCAATTTTGGACAGTTTTACTAGCCAAATATATTTGCTGCTAATTTAGAAAAATGCTTTCATTTTGTAAAGTTTCAAATTAATTTTTGAATTTCAGGATTTGGTGTAAGGGATTAAGATATAATTATAATTAATTATTATAGTTATATAATATAATTATACTGATAATGATAACTCAATCAGGAAAAAAATGTAACAAAGATTTGTGATTCCAGGAAATTTTTAAGTGTTAAAATATTTTTCTTTAGGGAACTATGAAGTGATCAGTGAAATGTTTCCATGAGTAAAAGTTATTCAGATAAAATTCTGAATAGAACCACAAAAGAATAAGAATAGAGTTTAAGTTTGTTCTATATAAGAATAGAGTTCCACACAAATGGAATAATTATCCCCTGGGTTAACCTTCTTAGAAAGTGTCAGGTCCAGGAGGGTTCAAATTGTGGCCTTTTGAATAGTTTGAAAAACTTTCTCTTATTGATGGAGATCTTATCCCTGTTTGGCTGGTAACGGTGTGTACTCTGAGCCATGTAAATGTTGAGGATAATCAGGGTATTCCCATGAGCAATGAAGTTTGCAGAGGAAAGTGTGTCCTGCCAAAAGGAAGCAGGCCTGGAGCTGAGCAAGGATGAAACCTGAAAAGAGAGCCTGAATTCAGGTTTGTGCCTATGAGCTCTACCAGGAGCAAACACACATTGCTCTCTGCGTGGTCTGTCATCAGCATTCATAAGCCCCTTCCTCTTTCAGGGTTTATAACATGCTAAGATCCGAGATTGACTTAAAATAAGCAGAAGACTAATCTGACTGATCACCGAAGAACAAACAAGAGACTGGCAATGCAGCAGCCCGAGCCTATTTAAGAAGAATATTCTTTTAACCAGGTCTTATAGTTCATCCTATTCACAGAACACAATAATACAATCTTCAAATTTCAGTTCCTTCTTATAAAACCACACCCATTATATATGGGGTATAGTGAGAGCAGAGGAAATATTAGGCATGTCAGGGCAAATTAGTTTATTAATGCAACCTTCACTCTTTTTCCTGAGATACCTACATAAAAATCTTTATAGGCCTCAATTTCTTCATCTGCAAAATGGGGATAATCATATCTCTGCATAGGACTGTTTGTGGGGATTAGAAAGAATGTGTGCATGGGCGCTTGGGTGGTGAAGTTGGTTCAGCCTCTGACTTTTGGTTTCGGCTCAGATCGTGATCTCAGGGTCATGAGATCGAGCCCTGTGTCAGCTCCGCATTCAGCACAGAGTCTACTTGGGATTCTCTCCCTCCCCCTCAGCTCTTCCTACTCATGCTCTCTCTCTCTCTTTCTCCCTAAAATAAACAGATTTTTAAAAAAATGATGTGTTCAAATACATAAAACATTATCTAGAGTATGTTAAACACTCATCGAATGTCAGCATTTACTATCAAAATAGTGTCTTAGCACTCACAGATTATTCATGATTTAGATCATTTGCGAGCAGCCTCAAGGCCTCTTCATGGCGAACTGAGGAATTATCCTGGAACATTCCTTGGAATGAAGGCCTGAGGAATGATTTGCGAAGCACAGAAAGCCGTTGATGGAGTTGAGGCTACCCGACCCCACATCATGTGCCTCATAATCTGATGCTGTTTTTACTTCAAATACTTTTGAAGTACGGACAGGAAGTGTTTTCTTCAGGGATCTTTGGTTAGATAGCTTGTGCACTGAAAAGGCTGCCCCGCACAGTGAGTCCAGAAGGTCATGCTTTGGGTTCACCAACAGGCAGAGGTACTGCACATTAAACCACAGCAGAGGCGCACCTGGGTGGCTCAGTCGTTCAGTGACTGCCTTTTGCTCAGAGCGTGATCCGGCGTTCTGGGATCGAGCCCCACATCAGACTCCTCCGCTGGGAGCCTGCTTCTTCCTCTCCCACTCCCCCTGCTTGTGTTCCCTCTCTCGCTGGCTGTCCTTCTCTCTGTCAAATAAATAAATAAATAAAATCTTTAAAAACAAAAAAACAAAAAAACAAAAAACCACAGCAGAGGGGAGATAACCAGCTGAGCTGCTTTCCCAAATACCAAAAATCACGGTGAGGTTTTTACAATTTCACAGAAGAAGGGAGTTTAGATCTAGGTGAGCAAAGAATTTAAAAACACACGCACACACACAAAATTTTAAGACCAGAAAACACAGGAAATATATGTTTTGAAAGTATATTTTAGTAATAGCCACTAAAAATATGAGAATGCCAGAAGCAAATCTAACAAATATGTGTAAGATTTTCATGGGGAGAATTATAAAATTTTACTAGAAGACTCTAAAGACCAAAATAAATGCTCATGAGTTGGAAAACTTATAGGAGTCCAATACTCCCCTGAATTGTTCTATAAATTTGAAGAAATAAAGTATAAAATCCTAAAAGGTTTTCCATGTAATTTGATGATAGGGGCTCATATTGCTCCAAATTTCGTATATCGAAGTCCTAAACCTGAGTACCTCAGATTGTGACCGTGTTTGGATGCAGGGCTTTTAAAGGAGTAATTAAGTTAAAATTGAGGTTATTAGGGTAAAATTGAAAATAAGCATACCCTATAATCCAGTATTCTAATTCTTTGACATGTATACCTTGAACACATTTTTTTGAAAAAGATTTTGTTTATTTGAGAGAGAGAGAAAGCTGGAACAGGGGGTGGGGCAGAGGGAGAAGCAGGCTCACCTCCCTGCTCAGCAGGGAGCCCATCGCAGGGCTGGATGTGGGTCTGGATGTGGGGCTGGATGCAGTGGGGGTGGGGAGCTCAATGCAGAGGGGATCCATGTAGGGGGCTCCATGTGGCGGGGTCCATCCCAGAACCCTGGGATCATGACCTGAGCTGAAGGCAGACACTTAACTGACTGAGCCACCCAGGTGTCCCAAGCCATTCTGGCAGCTGCGGGATCCTTGAACACATTTTAATGGGCACACAGACACATGCAGAAGAATGCTCTGAGAAACACTTCTTGTAATAATTGATAATTGAATAAAGCCTAAATATCCACCTCCAGAAAAATGATTAGATAACCACAATGGATTCTATTTACCAATGAAAATAAATGTTTAAGAGCAACACAAGTAAAAATGATACTTCTCACACCATAATAATTGGGTTAAAAAATTAGGTTGCAAAAAATATATATATAATGAGATGCCACTAATATCAAATTAAAATGAAAACTATTGGTAATGGGAACATACACGTGAAGTAAAAATATATTTTTAAAAAAGAAATCAGAATTATCAAGATGAAATTTGGAACAGTATTTCTGAGTGGGTAGTGGTATGGCTTGGAGGAGAGAGAACACAGAAGTACCTTCACTTTGGGCAATAATAAATAATAAAGAAATAAATTAAGCTTATTGTGCTAGATTTATACCTTCTATATATCTTAAATTTATACTTCCTATATACCTTAAATACCTTATAACACATTAAATAAAAACAGTGATTTCGTTGTAAGTTCTGTTACAAATTATTGATAACTATATTAACAATAATTATCTTCTCTAGCTATAATTTATCATTCCCTATAATTACTCTTATTCTGTCTCAGAAGGATGACTTCCATAAAAATATAAATGCTTACGTTTCAAATGGGGAAAGGTTGACTGCGTTGTAGAAAAATTGGACCTAAAGAGTGTCCTTATCTCTTTACACTGAATGACAAGAAAATGCAACAGATAAATCTCTCACATGAGAGACCAAAGAAACTTTTCCTTAGTAAGGATGACCACAATTCATCATCCAAATGGGGACACTTTTGACAGTGACATGGAGAAATATTAAATTAAAATAAATGGAGAAATAATAAACCTAAAACATGAAGTATAAAGAGGGACTGTCCTGGACAATGTATTCTCATTTCACTGACCAATGCTCTTTTTTTCCTTCACCAGTTATTAAATTGAGGTTTCTTCTTTTTTTCCAAAGATTTTTTTAAAAATTTATTTGCGAGGGAGAGAGAGAGAGAGAGGGAGAGCACAAGAGCAGGGGGAGGGAGAAGCAGACACCCCACTGAGCAGGGAACCTGATGCAGGGCTCCATCCCAGGACACTGGGATCATGACCTGAGCTGAAGGCAGACTTTGAACCAACTGAGCCACCCAGGAGCCCCAAGAAAACAAAACTTCTAGAGGTGAAAAATATAATAATTGAAAGAGAATTCAATGGATAGGCCAAAAAGAAGATTAAGACAGAGCTAAAGATAGTTGGGGATTTAGAAGCTAATGAAATTTCATAGATTGCATTATAGAAGATTATTTCATTTTTAGTCATCTTTTTGTTATTGATTTTGAACATTCACTCATAAATAACTCATGGATCAAAGGAAAACTTATGGAAAATGGGAAATATTTAAAGCTGAATGTAAAAAGTAAAACACATTGAAACATGCAACATTCAACTAAAGCAGTATTTGGAGGAGTTTTATACCATTAATGGTAATCTTAGAAAATAAAGGGGCACCTGGGTGGCTCAGTCAGTTAAGCATTGGACTCTTGATTTCAGCTCAGGTCATGCTCTCATGGTCATGAGATAAAGCCCCGCATTGGGCTCAGGCACTGGGCATGGAACCTGCTTAGGATTCTTTCTCTCTCTCCCTCTTCTTCTGCAACCCCAACCACCCTCCCTGGTCGCACTCGTGCACTCTCTCTCTTTCTCTCAAAAAAAAAAAAGAAAAAGAAAAAGAAAAGAAAAAGAAGGAAGCCTTAAAATATGCCAACCAAGCATTGAACCTGAGAAATTGGAATTAGTTGAAGAGAATAAGCCCAGGGAAAGTAGAATGAAAGAGCTTATACAATAAGAGCAGAAATGGATTAAACAAACAACAGGGATACAATAGAGAGATTCAACAAACTACATCCAAGAAAAACTAACCAAATGAATATGTAATATCTATGTTGAATTTATCCCAGCTATTCAGAGTTTAAAATGTTAGAAAACCAATTAATATAATTGGACATATTATACTCTTTATAAAAGAGGGAAAAAAGGTATGAAAATCTCAATAGACATGGGAAGTACATTCAATAAAATTCAACACCCATTCATAATAATGCTTTGTAAACTAGGAAACAAAAGGAAATTTCTTCCATCTCATATACATTATGTCTTTAAACTTTATGGGAAAATATCATTTTAATGTGGCACCTATAATTGCTTCATTTTATAGTAAGGGCCAGCTTATACTGTAAAAATACAAACCCCTACTAGGAAATGCGTACGGGTCTTCTGTACAGGTGTTGGGTTTATTCAGCTACATCTTTAAATTACCATAAATAGTTAACTTTCTCACCCTGCAGTCAGGTATTTATAGGTAGCCTAGAGGAGTAGATGGCTTGACTACCCCAAAGTCCTGTTTATAAAGTGAGTGGGTAATGGCTTTGGTTAAAAAGTACCAGTTTAAGTTATGTGTCAATTTCATGACTATGTTTTCAGAGCCCCAAATCAAAACTCCTTGCCTGGGAAACAGAAGAAAACTTCAGAAGAAAATGGGACAGCATATTTGAAATCCAGGCTCTTCTGTGTCTTAGGCTTTTCAGGCTGTTCTAAAACACCTGAAACTGGATGCCTTATAGACAGCAGACTTATTTCTCACAGTTCTGAAGGCTGGGACGCGCATGATCAAAGCACTGGTTGACCCCACGTCTGGTGAGAGCCTGCTTCCTCATTGAAGCCATCTTCTCCCAGCGTCCTCCCCGAACGGAAGAGGCAAGACAGCTTTCCAGCACCGCTTGATAAAGGCACTCACTGACCTCATTCACGAGGGTAGAGTCTCCCAAAGATCCCACCTCCTAATACCATCAATTTGGGGCTTATATTTTAACATATGAATCGGGGGAGGCACAAATGTTCCGATCATGACAGCATTCTGTAAAATTTGAAACGCGGAATTTTTGGAACTGGACAGTAATGCGGAGCTTTGCTTCTGATTAGTGGGATAAGCTCAGAGAGTACATGACGCTTTATGGCAAATCCTTCTTGGGTTATTAGAGTGGCATGATCTAAGAGCGTAGACGGCCCTTTAAAAAATCCCTGAAAAACAACGGTGTTACTAGTGGTTTTTTCCTGGAATTTTTACTCCTAAAGTGAACAAAAGCCTTCCATTCATGGTCTCTGGAGGCAGACAGAATGAGGTTCGGATTCTAATTCTTCTTCTTCCTAGCTATTTGCCCTTGGGAAAGCGTTTAAACTCTCTGGTCTTCAATTTTGTTACCTGTGAAGTGGAGCTAATACCATCTACATCATAGTGTAGAGATAAAAGAAATACTGCATTTCCTGTGCTTAGCATAGCCTTTGGCACAAGTTAAGCCCAACAAATGGCTGTAATTCTTATCTTTGTATTTCCATGTCCATACCCCTTTTGAAGTAACTCATTTAAAACCCTACTTGAACATTCCTGGTTTTACATTTAGCTGTGCAATGGGCAACGGAGGCAAGAAGTTGACAGCTAACACTAGGACTGAGTATTAAAGGTGGAACAGCGCCCCCCTGAGGTCAAAGTGAATTTGGTAGTCCTGGTCAGCTCCAGTCCCTTGAAGACAAGGCATTCATTCTGAGACAGCGCTGGGGATGGAAGATTCAGTTCAGGGGCCACTTGCCTTGGGACTAGAACCAGCTACTTAATCATCAGGGCTTAGTGAAGAATGGAAAGATGGGGCCCATTGTTTAAAATTAACCAGAATTTCAAAGTAGAGCATTAAACCAAGACTGGGACTCTTTGAGCTATGCGGCTCTGTGTGATGGCATAAGTTTTCTGTCCAGGAAGATGGCCCTGCCCAGAAGCATCTCTGTGTTTTTACTCTTGGAGAAACAGGATTTGTTTCTTATTACTGAAACCAAGGAATTTCTTATGTATGACCTTGAGTTTCAATTTGGGACTTCCCTGGGAGGCGTACTTGGGACAGCTCTGTTTCCTTTCATAGGGTGATTTTGGTGTATAAATCAACTCTATTTGCATTCTCCTTTTAGCATTGTAGGTTCACACATCTTAATAGGAATAAAAACTCTCCATAAATGTAATTACATTTGAAGGAGGTCCTAAATGAAAAATACCAAGTGTGCCATAATGGTTATCTCTGAGGAAGAAGGGAAGTGATGAGAATTTCAGACAATGTGGAGAAGAGCTTCAACTTTATATTTCATTGCCAAATATAAAGACACTTAAATTTCAATAAAGCCAGGGAATAAGTACACATATACTAATATATTAAACTCTGTGAGCTTCTCTGTTTGCCACATTTTACAATAAAAGTATTTCCAAAGAACCCGGGGCGCCTGGGTGGCACAGCGGTTAAACGTCTGCCTTCGGCTCAGGGCGTGATCCCGGCGTTATGGGATTGAGCCCCACATCAGGCTCCTCTACTATGAGCCTGCTTCTTCCTCTCCCACTCCCCCTGCTTGTGTTCCCTCTCTCGCTGGCTGTCTCTATCTCTGTCAAATAAATAAATAAAATCTTAAAAAAAAAAAAAAGTATTTTCAAAGAACCCAAACAAAGGAATTATAATCTTTAAATTTAATTCTGGGCAATTAAGACAATAATTTAAATTCCAGTTATGTCATGCAGTATGGTTGCATAACCTTGAACGTGTTACTTTAACTCCCTGTGCTTCCATTCTCTTCTTATGAATTAAGAAGGTTGAATGTGTAATCTTTAAGGTAATTTTGGGGCTAATAATTTTTGCTTCTGTGAAGCAGAGAATATATGCAGACTATAATTTGAAATGAATTATAATTTGGGAATGTTGATTCAGTTAGCATAATTGATTGTGAACTGTTGGGGCAATGTGATAAAAAAATCTTAATGTCCAACTGGAAAGATCTCTGAGATACATAGATATTTTTCCTTCTCTGATCTTCACTTTTAAAAATCGTTTAAGCAATTTGTGCAGTCATTTAGTCAAAATATTGCCTATTAATTTAACACAGAATTGAAAACTCAAATGCCTGTAGGTGAGACATACAAAAAATCGTACAAAAGATGTTAGATGTGACACAAGGGAGCAGTGGGAACTGTGGGAAAGAAGAGAGAGTGTCGTGTCTAACTGGGCATCACCAGTCCCCTACAGTTTATTGTTCCTGTGTGCCAGTGAGCCCAATATTGACAAAACTTTCCATTTATTAGAAGAAAATGGAAACCTGGGATTTTATGAGATAAATTCTGGTTTTTATTTGTTGGCAACTAACCCAAATCTTTTTTTTTTTTTAAGTTTATTGTGTATCAGGTAAAAAATATCAAAGGGCTTGATTTAATTCATGGTTCTAGTGCTTTGCTGCCTGACTTCCGGGCTAAATTGTGTTTATTGGTTTTTATGCTCAGTTTTGAGGTTTTTAGTAATAGTAATTTTGTGTTAGGAAAATTGTGGCCATTATCTACTGGCTCCCAGGTTATGACCCCACCTTTACATTTTTTGGTGATGTCAGCTCCTGGCTCGCATGCTCTGTACGCACTTAAATCTTGACTCGGTGATTTCCATATATGCATATACGATGCTTTCACAGCCTGGCTGCTCATCTGCTTAATGTCTCTCTCCCAGTGATCTTGCGTCCACTCTGCCTCAGCCTCCTCACTTCCCAAGTCAAACTGTAGACCTCATCAAGATTGTTATCTGCAACCAAGCCATAATCCACTCTGATCATCACCTTTCATCTTTCCACCTTATTCTCTCTACCTGTCCGTTTGCTCCAATGATCTTTTGAGTCTTCAAGGCACTGCTAATCAATTGATCATTCCACCTTTTCACAATTCTTCATATTTCACAATTCTTCATCTTTTGCTTTCTACAAGGTCAGTATTTATAGACTTGTTGAACATATCAAATCCCTTGCCCAGCACTCACTTCATCTTACCTGCAGGCAAAACCACAATGCTGGCAATCCAGCATTTCTCCACTATTTCACATCTGCATCTTAGCTGGAGGTGCCTAGGGGAAAACATTCAATCCTGCTGACAGAAGTCACCTGAAATTGCTGACCAAGGACCTCAAGTAGGTCCTTAATGCTGCCAGACCATTGTCCTATCTTTCTCTACTTGTCGCGGGCAATGTGTAGAAAGATATGAAGAAAGGTTACGGGCAAAATGGATAACCTTCTAAGTGCATGGCTGGGGAATTAGCATCCATGCTGGGAGCGCACTTGTCTAATATTCATTCAGGGAGAGTTTCAAGATTTGTTAAATGACTAAAGACTAAGCAAGGCGAAAATGCTGTTGAAAGTTCTAGCGCAGCTCTTGAACATGCCGTGGTTCAATGCTTATTGGATTCTGTGAACATCAAAGCAGTGATGAGAAGACATAGAGGTGCTGGGATGTTCTGTGGCAGCCCTGGAGAGCATCAATGTGTGTGTGTGTGTGTGTGTGTGTGTGTGTGTGTGTGTCCAGGCTTGCGTGTGCGGGGGGGGGGGGGTGGGGGTGGGGGTGGGGGGGGCTGGTGCTCAAATGCCTGTGCTAATTTTTTATGTTAATGAAACTGATCTTTTTTGGAAAAAGTTTTCTAAGACAACATTTACCAATTCAAACCTGGGAAAATTCGAACTTGGCTTTAAATCTGTGAAGGAACAAATCACACTTCAATTTGGTTAGAACGGCATCAAGGAAATAACACAAAAAGCCCTTCCAACACTTTAAAGTTATAAACAAATGGATTCAGAAATAGCCTTTGAAATCTAACCTGCTTTATATTTTTAAAAGGAAATATTTTATAATTTAATAACTTCAATGATGACAAAAACATTCACCTTTGAGTTATGTTTTGTCATTTCTTACAAGTCTTCTCATAACATTAGACTAAGAATTTTGGGGAAAGAAATGATCTCTTTTGGTCCTTGTATTCCTAGCATCTATTAAAGCGAACACTTAAAAAAATGTATGTCAGTTAAATGAATCATTGATAATCAATGATTGCACAGGTAGCATTAGATTCTGACACAACGAAAAATTCCCAAGAATGTACATATTTTGTAGACTATGGCTAGAAACTTATAAAACCTTGTCCTTGAAAGGTGTGCAAGTACAAGGGTGGAAAAAATTGTGTTTTTGCATTCTTTCACAGTTAACTAAAATTCTGCTCGTCTCTTAGCATTTTAGTTAATTAAAAAATTGTATTGTATTTTGAATTAACGTTTGGAAGTCTGATGGCGGAAACATGCTGTTCATCGTGCTCAGCGCAGTTCCAAAATTACAATAAGGATTAAAGGAATAAAAACCAAAGTGCTCAATGTCCTCTTAGACACTGAGAACTGTTTATGCCAAACATGTGCCTACTCTGTTTACTCACGTGGCTTCCTTTCTGAATTAACCTCTTTCATCCTTTGTTATCTTACTTTTTCACAGGATTGTGACATATCCGCGGTCCAGGCGTATTTGAGAAACAGTGATCCAGTCGCATGAGCTTAGCAACAAAACATGCACACAAAATTTCCCTGTTGCCTTCATTTCCTCATTTGTAAGTTCAGTTCAATTTTTGAGTGCCTCCTAGATTCCAGTTACCGGGCTTGGATATTCACAGAGATTGTCTGATTTCATCCTCATAAGAATTCTATACGGTAGTTCTTATATTCATCTTATAAAAGAGAAATCGGGCTCACGGAGATGAAGTTATTTCATCAAAATCAGATGACTAGCAAGCGAATGAGGATTAAAAACTAGGTCTATATGTTTCCCAAGCCCATCCATTTGCCACTAAAACATACTGCTACCTTCCAGTAAAAATGGTAGTGTGAGGGGCGCCTGGGTGGCTCAGTCGTTAAGCACCTGCCTTCGGCTCAGGGCGTGATCCTGGAGTCCTGGGATCGAGCCCCACATCGGGCTCCCTGCTCTGCTGGGAGCCTGCTTCTCCCTCTCCCACTCCCCCTGCTTGTGTTCCCTCTCTCCCTGGCTGTCTCTCTCTCTCTGTCAAATAAATAAATAGAATCTTAAAAAAAAAATAGTAGTGTGAGTGCAGTCCAATAAGAATGACCAAAATTAATGAAAATGAGTAAAAATAAGGAAGATATTGCTAATCCTGAATGCAAAGAAAGTTTCCTGTCCCATGTTATGGACTTTGATTCCCATTGTTTATGTAAATAACACCGATCACCCAAACTAAAAATTTGGGAGTCATGTCAGTATCCCCCATCTTCCACACCCCCCATATTCAATGTAGCTGTTTAACAGTACATCCTATTTTAAGAAAAGTCTATGTACAAGGTTCAGTCATACAAATAAGTCATAGACTCCGAAGTGAAGCGGACCTCCCCTCCAGTTCAACTGCTTCACTGTTCAGAGGAATAAACTGAAATTCAGGAAGTTTAAGTCACCTGCCCAAGGTCATCTGACAAGGTACCAAGTGAGGAAAAACTAGAACAGAGCTCTCTTGATGGTCTATTAGCACTCCTTTCTTTATATCATGTTGTCACCTTTGCAAGGGATGGCATGGTGCTATCAAATGATACATTCATCAAATATTTACTGAGGACCTATTACGTATCAGGCACTGTGATATTATGTTAAACAAAAGGATGTAGTGGTAAAGGAAACGGTCATAGTCTCTGTCCTCCTGGGACTTAGAGTGTAGGGCAGTTAGAATTATTTATTAAATAATTGCACAAATGTGTAAGTACACTCTGTGATAAGTGCTATAAAAAAGTACAAAGTGCTGCTATGAGAATGTAGCCAATCTGAACTGACGGGGTAGGTTAGATATGGGAAGTCAGGCTAAGTTTCTCTAAGGATGTGGTGTTTGAACTAAAATTAGGGTGATGGGTCATAGACCTTAAGAAACTCAGAAGGGCTTCTACCTACAGCTGCTACAGAGACTTGGTTTCCAAAAGCCCGAAGGATTAACAAAGCCAGTATCAAGTTCAAACATATAAACCATCCGGTTCAGTCCAGAAACATGGTTCCCCCAAGCCAGTGTAATGTTCTGAAAAGCAAAGTTAAAATCAAACACTGAGCAGTTACTTTTGGAAGCTGATTCATTAATGCTAGGGAGGGTATTCAAAGGCAGATTGAGGTCAAACAAACAAGAACTGAAACGCCAGGGTTATTAGAGGTGGCAAAGTTGGACAATGGAAATTCATGAGTAGTTGTAAAATTGGCAAGAATGCTGCATTTGTGTTGGACTTGATAGTATTACCACCAGTCCCTTTTGAGGCTAAGAACTCCATTACCCAGAATTCCTCATCTATAAGTTTCTGGGTTCAAATTTGCCAATGGAAGAACTTGCATGAGATTTGAAAAGCAGAAATGGATCAGAAGCTATTATGCTTGCAATATCGTGGCAGTCATAATGTGGCAGGCTTCCAAACTTCTTCCGAAGTTCCTACTTTTAAGTTGCAATAGTTACAGATTTCTCCAAAAGTGGCAGTTTTTGTCCTCTGTTCTATGGCTTTTGTTGATGCCACAGTGAAACTTTCTCCTATCATCCAGCCTCAAAATAGCAGATATCCCAGATCCCCCAGATCCTTCTAATTTGTAAGCTCTAATTTCTATATTAAAGTAATTATTTTCATTATATCTGTCATATAACTGTTTTTCTGACCAAAACAAAACTAATGCAACTTTTGGGCTAAAAGTAGTCTCAGGGGGACAGAAACTTGTGGATAGGAGTGTTGCATTGGTTCTCTGACCTGATTAGACTTAAAAGAATTAATAACTTTCATTTTTAGTGGTGATGAGTCAATGGTAGTTTATGGCAGGCGGTAGGAAAAGAAGTTATTTAAATTATAACTGTAGTTACCTGGAGTCAAGTACCTATAGAAATCAAGGCTGGAAGCTTCTGCAATAGAACATTATAATGGAAATAAGCGCATAGTAACTGTTGAATAGGTTAGTTGCTTCCAAACGTAATGGAGAATTTAGGAAGGGGGAGCTATACTTAGGGCTCTAAAATTCCTGCTTAACACTAGATAATCAGAAAACTTCTATGATTACCCTGAAAGAAACCCTATCTTCTATAGTCTCAGAATTGAAGTTTCTGACAACCAAATCCAAAGTTTTTTTCCCTCATGTTAAATTTAGGGCACTGATTGAGAAAGAGCAGGACCCTAAAAATTGGGCTGAGATTATCTGGCAGATTTTAATTAAGCTAAGAACTTGGAAGTTCCAAGTTCCCCTGAGCCTGTCTTGCCAGTAGAAACAGCCTTTCCTGCCCTGTGTAAAAGGGTTAGGCTCTTCTTGCCCGTAGAACCAGTAATGACCACTCCAGAGACAGTTTCCTTTTAGGTAAATGCTGATCCTTAAGACCAACCTTCAGCACCTCTATCGGTTCTAGACCTGTAATATAACTCAGCACCAGTATAATCCAGATGAACAGACACCGAGCCTAAGGTCTTACCAACTGTATCAGCAGAAACTTGAGAAATATAGAGAGGAGAAGAGATCTTAAGAAAGGCAACAAAAGCAAAAATAAACAAGTGGGACCACATCAGACTAAACAAATTTTCTACACAGCAAAGGAAATTATCAACAAAATGAAAATGTAACCTATGGAATGGGAGAAAGTATTTTCAAATCATATATATGATAAAGGGTTAATATCCAGAAATATAAACTCTTTTTTATATATTTTATATATTGTCCTTTATAACACAAGGACAAAAAAACAAAACCAAATGTAAATCCAATTTAAAAATAAACAAAGGAGGGGCGCCTGGGTAGCACAGTCGTTAAAGCGTCTGCCTTCGGCCCAGGGCGTGATCCCGGTGTGCCGGGATCGAGTCCCACATCGGGCTCCTCCGCTGTGAGCCTGCTTCTTCCTCTCCTACTCCCCCTGCTGTGTTCCCTCTCTCGCTGGCTGTCTCTCTGTCACATAAATAAATAAAATCTTTAAAAAAATAAATAAATAAAAATAAAAATAAACAAAGGAGATCAATAGACACTTTTTCATAAAAGACATACAAATGATGGCCAATAGGTACGTGAAAAGGTGTTCAGTATCACTAATCTCCAGGGAAATGCAAAGTCACAATGAGCTATCACCTCACACCTGTTAGAATAGCTGTTATTCAAAAAGACGAGAAATAGCAAGTGCTGTTGAGGATGTGGAAGAAAGAAAACCCGTGTGCACTGTTGGTGGGAATGTAAATTGGTGCAGCAGCTATGGAAAATAGTATGGAGTTTCCTCAAAAAATTAAAAATAGAACTACCATATGATCCAGGATTCTGACTTCTGGGTATATATTCAAAGGAAATGAAAATAAGATACCAAAAGTTATCTGTACACCCATGTCATTGCAACATTATTCACAATAGCCAAGATATGGGTACAACTTAAGTATCCACCAACAGGTGAATGGATAAAGAAAGTATGGTGTATATATACAATGGCATATTAGTAAGCCACGAGGAAATAAAAAATCCTGCTACTCACTACACCATAGATGGATCTTGAGGGCATTATGCTAAGTGAAATAAGCCAGACAGAGAAAGACAGATACCCAAATTGTATCACTTATATGTGGCATCTTTTTTTAAAATGTCAAACCCATAGAAACACAGAATAGAGAGTGGTTTCTAGGGACTAGGATGTGGGAGAAATAGAAGTTGGTAATAGGATACAAATAATTATTTTTTAAAGAAGGGATTTTAAAGGCATTAGACCGTGGTGGAAGAAATATAATATTGAATCAGACTGAATTTATTAAAATGGATGCATCAACTAGAGATTTTGAATTCAATGTAAGCTCAGCCAGGTGAGAATGATTCTAAGAGTTTCTAGAAGGGTTGACCTAAATCGAGGCCCAGTAATGGTCCATAAGTAATGAAGTTAAGATATCAAACCTTCCTCGGTATACTATAGAGCAGGGTTTTTCAATTTGGGCAATATTGACATTTGGAGTTAAATAATTCTTTGTTGGGGTTTGGGGGCAGATTGTAGAATGCTTAGCAGTATCTCTAGCCATTACCAACTAGATGCCAGTAGCATCTCCTCCAGTTTAAGTCAATGAAAAATGTCTCTAGATATTGTCAAATGTACCCTGACGGAGCAAAATCGGCTCCAGTTGAGAACCATTGTTACAGAGGAAAGTATCCAAAGGCTTATGGAGATATGAATGCTGGAGTATATTTATTATGAATGACCTGCTTAACAACCTGCTAGTTATGTCATCTGGGAGGGTCATCTAGGCTTTGAGAAATAAATTGGTTAAGGCAGTACCGGTATCCTCGAAAGACACTGTAGTGGCAGTTGTCTGCAAATAAAGTAAGAGATGCTGCCATGGACATAGGCTCTGAATTCAATGGGTGATAAAGTCCCTGAGTTATAGGATCCAAGAAGTAATCAGAATGATTCGGCCTATAGAAATCCTTGGTAGTGGCTAATTTATCATGGGAACCCTAGGACCACAATGAACCACCTACTTCATTCATACAAGCAAAAGAAACAAAAACAAAACTTCATTAGATGACAGAGACCTGACATGAATCAGCACAATAGCTGGACATGTTTCTTCAACAAGTTCCTAAACTTGAGCCAAATCACAGACCGAGAGCCCCTTTTAAAGGGAGAGATTAGATATGGTAAGGAGAGTAAAGTTTCCCCAAAGATCTCCACATCCTAATATCCAGAACCTGTGGATATGTCATATTACACAGCAAAAGAGAAACCAAGGTTGCAGACAGACTTAAGGTTTCTAATCAGCTGACCTTAAAATAAAGAGATTATCCTGGATTATCTGACTGAACCCAGTGTAATCACAAGGTCCTTCAAAGATGGCAGATGGAAGCAGAAGAGTCAGAACTGAAGAGACAGCATTGGGAGAAAGTCTACTGATCACTGCTGGTTTTGAAGACACAAGGGGGTAGTGAACTAATGCAGGAAAAGGCTAGAAAGTAGATTGTCCCCTAGAGCCTCTAGAAAGGAATATAGCCCTCCAGAAAAACTTAATTTTAGGCCAGTGAGACCCACTTTTGGACTTCTAACCTCCAAAACTGCAAGTTAATAAATTTATGTTTGTATTGTTTTAAGCCGCTATATTTGTGGTAACTTTCTATAGCAGCCATAGGAAACGAATATGCACTAGGTCACTTTAAGTAAAGGATCCGCTATACTTCTAAAATTGTAAGTTTGCCTCCCAACCTTTCCCAAAGGGACTTGTGTCCGTTTACCAGGATGACTGCATACTGAAGAAATGGAAATAGTCATACTTTCCAGGGATTAATATAAACTAACTTTGAACTAATGGTCATTCCTCTAGACCCATATGCCACTGTGGTCCAATAGTCCAAGTACGGATTTCAGGTCAGGTGGTTGGTTAATGAAGTTTCAGTTCATGACTGTCTATAAGGCCATTAGGTCTCCAGGCCTCTCACTGCTTACCTAGTGCATAGCTCAAATAGGCCTATTCAGACTTCTCATTATTAATTCCTTGATCTGTGGAGTGACAGATGGTGGTATTCTCTTCTAAAATAGTAAACCAAAAATCATGCTCCATCAAAAACTTGAAATATGGAGGGACATTGGTTCCTACCACTTTATCCGTTCGACCTATCTACTTGACCAGTGCAGAGAAAAAGAGAAATCTTGGAAATGACAGTGGATTACCATAAACTTAATCAGATGGCAATTTTAGTTGAAGCTATTGACCACGTGTGGATTTTTACAGGAACGAATCAACACAGCTCTTGCTAATCTGGTATACAGCTATTGCTCTAATGGATTTTTTTTTTTTCTACACTTGTTAGTAAACACAACCAGACAAAGTTTTCTTTCATGTAGAGGGAGTAGCAATCCACCTTTACTAAGTTACCTTACCTCACACCTCTGTAATACGTCAGTCCCCAAGGACCTCGATTGTCTAGCTACTCCACAGAACACTATTCTGGTCTATTGCCTTGATGATATCAGGCTCACGGGAACTGAAAGCAGGAAGTAGCTAATATGCTTGAATACCTTCATAAAACATATACATGCCAGGAGGTAGTCCACAAAAACCAGAGATTGCAGACTCAGTGCAATTCCTAGGAATTCTGTTGTCTGGGATATATTGAGATTGTCTCTACCAAGCAAAGAACAAGAGGCTCCAAGCACTAAGAAAAAGGTATAACACCTAGCATGCCTCTTCGGATTTTGAGGCAATCTATACGTCACTTAGGAATTCTGCTTTGATCCATCCATTTACTGAGTAATAACCTCTTAATACCGACAGCCTTCAGTAGGAAACAGAGCAAGGAAAAGCTATGGGACAGGTCCACGGTGCTTCCTGTTCAAGAGTCTCTGTGGCTTAAGCCGTATAACCCTGCATATTCAATGGTGGCGAAGTGTCTGGAACAGATACGAACGCTATACAGAGTCCTTGGCAGGTCCTTGAAGATAAAGAACAGGGCAGACCTTTTGAATTTTGCAGTACATTTATGTTGTCTTCTGAAGATCACTATTTTCCTTTTGAGAAACAGCTTTTGGCTCACTCCTAGGTCCTGCAAGAGACTCCCCCCACCCCACCTAGGAAACTAGATCGGACCCACCGGCTCTAGATTCGGGGTCCGCAGATTCCCAGTCCTATAGAGCCCCACCTTCCAGAAGCGGCTGTCTGAAAAGTCTGATGGTAGGACCGGGCCCTGGGGATAGTGCTGAGTGAGGGAGGTGTATCCGGCACTCACACCTGCCTCCTCCAGGCGGACCTGTGCAGGCCAGGTGGGGAACTCACACAAGGCAATGATCAACAGCATCTGCATATTGGACAATTGCAGGTCCTTTCTTAATAAGATACATCCTGTTGCTTTATTCAGATATTTGTACATTTCATCCAGTTACTGGAGATGGAGGGAGAGATGTGCCGCAAACAAAATACACCTTCTCATAAAGGGAGAAGCTTTTCTCACAAAATGTGTGCTGTCTGGCTCACCAAGTTATAAATTTGGGTACGTTCAACATCGCTTCAGCATCAAGTGGAAGCAGTATATACAAGATAAGGCTGAAGCAGGTCTCGAAAGCACAAGCCATCTGCCTAGGTCATTACTGAGCCTCCTACAGTTCTTCCTCCTATTGCCGCACCACTTCTCCTCAGGCAGCACCTCTAGCTGCATGGTGAGTCCCCTCTTAGCAGTTCATTGACAAAAACCAAAGCCTGTTCACAGGTGATCTGCATTAGACTCTAGTGGCTATAAGCGGGCATCTGCAACACTGCGGCGTCACTCGGGAGTGACCCTGAAGAATGCTGGTGAACGGAAATCTTCCCAGTACAAAGAATGTCGAGCAATGTACTTTATTATTCCTTTTTCTTGGACAGAACTATGGGCAGAGATATGCATCTTTACTGTTTTATGGGCAGTGGCTAAGAGTTTAGTTAGATGTCATAGAATCGAAAGACACGAAATTGCAAACTTGTTTACAAGGAGGTCTGGAGAAGAGGTAAGTGGATGGAATTCTCCAAATTGGCATGGTACATAAGGATACATGGGTCCCATATAAATGCTCACCAGAGGGCTACCACAGTAGAGGGGACTTTCAATAGCCAGAGGGACGATATCATCCCACGTGTGGATGTCAGTTGGTCTCTCTCCAGCCACATCTTTTGTTGCCCTATGTGCTTATGACCAAAATGGGATGAAGACTGCACACTCATCAAGGCTGTTGGCTGTAGCCTCTACTGAGTGGCCAAGCCGCCAAAGCGAAGATCAATCCTGATGCCCTCCGTATGGGGCCATTGCCTGGGAGGGCCAGCCAGCTGCCTAGTGGCAGTGATTTGTTCTTACTGAAACACCATTTATTCTGGATATAGATTTGCCTTCCCTGCCTGCATTGCTTCTACTAAACTCACTACCTGTAGACTTCTGGAATGCCTTATTCACTATTGGGGTTCTTCTATGCAGGCATTGCTCTTAGCCAAGGAAGTGATTTTACAGTGAATGCAATAGCTACAGGTTCATGCCCTCAGAATTCAGAATTCACTGCCTTGTCATGTCCCCCATCATCCTGAAGCAGCCGGCCTAATATAACAGTGGCATTGCCGTTTTAAGATGTAGGTCTGTAAGTGCTTGACAAACTTTACAAGGCTCGGGCAAAGTCCTCAGGATACTTATATGCTCTGAATCAGCAACCAGTGTATAATGTTATTTCATCCATAGCCAGAATGCAGGGATTTAGGAACCACACAGAGGAACTGGCTTTCCTCATTATTACCTCTAATGATCCACTAGCAAAATTTTCCATTTCCATTATTACCACTTGGGCTTGCTGCTTTTAAGATCTGAATTCCTAGAATCAGGGGACACACAATAATTATTATGAACTAGAAACCGTAACCACCATCTGGCTATTATGAGCACTTCATGTGACTGAACCAACAACGAATTAAGCTGTTCCTATAATGGTTGGGGTAATTCATTCCAGTTATAAAGGGGCAAGTAGGTTGCCAGTACAAAATGGGAGTAAATTGAGTGTGACTAGAACCCAGAATATTCTACAGAGGGTTTCTTAGTACTCCTGTGTTCTGTGGCAAAAGATAATGGAATCTATAAGAACCCAATACAGACAGGACTGTTAATGGCAGACACCTTCCAAGATGATTTTGGTAACTCTAGTACACAGAGAACCACAACCAACTGAGCTACTTCCTGAAGACAAAGAGACTGAGGGAAGTTCAGTATGATAAGAAACATATAAATACCAATTATGGCCAAATTATTACTTGTAGAAACAATAATTGTAGTAAATATACTCATTTTCTTTATTGCCTTGATTTATTTATATTTATATAAACTAATGAATTATTTGTTTCTTTTTCCTTTCTTCATTGTCATATTATCTAATATTAGTTATTTTAATAATGGTTACCTATTTCAATATTAAATTATAGGATTTCAAAGAGGTAAATGTAACTCAGCTTAAGAAGGTTAGATATAATCTAGGGATACTCAACATGACATATGGGACTTAAGTCTTCTCTTCGGGAAGATTGCTTGTTGGTCTTTGGTTGTTAAAAGATGGTTGCATTGTGCTAATTAAAAGGATGATGTTGTTTTATTCCATATTGGGGGGTTAAACGTGGTAAAAAGAAATGGGCAGAGATGTCAAATTGCAAAAGAGTCAACGCTGCTAGATTGTTGTCAATGTAGTGGCATCTTGACAGTCTTGCCTTTTGAACCTGGAAAATATGTTTCCCCAAATTGCCTTCCCTGTATGGTTCTGGATTAGAATTTTCCAATGAGAACATCTTTCTTGAGATTTAGAAGGTAGACGTGAAGCAAATGAATTTTTGGAAAGTCACTGCAATCCCACGTGGCGGGCTTCCAGGCATCTCCCTCAGCTAGCGATGACAGAGGGTTGAAAACTTCCCTTCCCTACTCCTTTGCTTCGGTCAGACACCTGTTATTGTTTCTTGATTGTCCAGCCTTGGTCATCAAGACTGATACTCCCCCAGCTCTTTCCACATTTGTGTCATAAGCCCTGTCTTCATTATCAAACCCAATTATACCCATTAATCCTTGCAGAATCTCAACTATCTTGAACAAACTCATACTGAGGCAGGGAGTGATCATCTGTTGCTGTTTTATACTCAGCTGTGGCCTCTGCGACAGTGATGTTCAGTGATGTAAGACTGCAAGTGGAAAATGGATACCAGTTCTGTTTGATAAGACTAGAAAAAGTGCCAGAATCCCCAACAAGCAGGTCCTAAGGAAAACAAGCAGGAAACCTAAGGGAAGATCACGTATATGGACAGGATAAAATGGTAGAGCGCATTCAGGCATTCAGAGTTCAGCCAAAGCACACTGATACCACACTGAAAACATAAATAATTGTAAGCTTCACCTGCTGGTAGGAATGAGTGCAATTACTAACATTCTTTCTAGCCTTTGTCAGGGACGATTCACAAGAAGTGCAGTTGAAGCCACAGCTGAAAGATATCAAAGATGCTGTTTCAACAGGACTGAAAAAGGCATGGTCTGAAAATGGGGATACAAATACACCCAGGCTTATTATAGATCAGAACTAAAACTAGGCAAAGCTTATCATCCACAATATTAATTAACATACTGAATTATTACCAGCTAATACCTTAATGAAATGAATAACCACTACATTACTTGTTTTTCACAAAGCAAATATATTTCTCATCTCTCATCTCAAATCCATTTCTCAGGTCCACCCATGTATCTAAATTAAAGTGCAGCACTTCTCATTTAATAGAATTTATATTCCTATTACTATTTATCAAGCAACCCCAAAACTGAAATGATTTATTTGGCAAGACCCTTTTCTAATTCCCTTTCATGGGTATAATAATTTGGTTAAATTTTCACCTGTAAAAGTGATAAGATTTAGAGAACTTAGTTAATTTGTTCTTTTTATGGTAGAAACATTACACCATGGCCTATTTCCAGTGAAGTGACTAAAGAGGGGAAAAACTGTTTTCTCAAATGAAAAAAAAAAAAAAAAAGCAATTGCATAAGCAACTCTGATTTTTTGTGTGTAAATCCTAAACTACTCCCAAACTTTAAAGCCTTCAGGGAAAAACGAATGATTAATATTACAGCTTGGGCACTCATTGATCCATGTAAAAGAGCAGCCTTCAAACATTTTTGGTCATACTCCTTACCTGTACTGATGGTAGATTCTGCAATGAGCTGGGTTGGACCGTAATCACGGAACCCACAAGAAGCAACTGGAGATGCAACATTTTTCTTGGACTATGGACTGTGTGGAAACACTGCCCGATTTCAATTGAAAAACACACTTGCGGGGCGCCTGGGTGGCACAGCGGTAAAGCGTCTGCCTTCGGCTCAGGGCATGATCCCGGCGTTCTGGGATCGAGCCCCACATCAGGCTCCTCCGCTATGAGCCTGTTTCTTCCTCTCCCACTCCCCCTGCTTGTGTTCCCTCTCTCGCTGGCTGTCTCTGTCAAATAAATAAAAATCTTAAAAAAAAAAATAAATTTCTTAAAAAAAAAAAAGAAAAACACACTTGCATGTGTATACGCACACGTATACACCACACACACCACACACCCGTAAGTGCACACCACAAAACAGAGAGCGAGTCATACACGTGTTATTTACTTCCAGCTGGAAAATCAGAGCAGTTTTCAATTTACAGCAAGTGACAGGCCTAATTGCAGCAGAAGCTCCCAAGGCTCCTCCCACTTCCGTCAGTTCCCAGCCATGCTCCCCTCGGATGGCGTCTGTTGACAAGGCACCTTCTGGACACTTGCTGACAGGGACAAGGAGCTTATGGGTTTTGAGTGAAAAGGATTTGCTAAATAAAGCTTCAGTTCAAGCCTTCACCTCTCTCTCCCAGAGGTCAGGGTGCTAAAGTCCTTGGTAGCTATGGAAATCGCAAGGTGAACCAATGAATTATTTACATTTTAGAGCTCTCTGCTTGACACGGATTCCCAGTGAAACCCAGTTAGGAAATCAAGCTCATGCAATTATATTTTCAAAAGGAAAATACAGAGTGAGAAAGCTTCTTTTTTATAGTCAAATAATTAGTGGTGAGTGTGCCTCTCTGATTTACCGCCAAAGATTGATTCCCGCCTAACCTAAACGTCAACACGTCGTCCTGGTGAAATTAACTCTACCAAGAGCCAAAGCTCTTTTTTTTTTTCTGTGAATAAATTCTCTATCACTTTAGTTTCTTGGTTAATATAACATTATTTCAAATGTCTTTATTCCCTTTGATTGCTTCCTTTGGTCTAGCGCATGATTTCATTTAGTTTGCAGTGGTCATTAAAACGGAGGTGGTGAACACCAGTAAAAAACACTATTTTAAGATGGAGATGGCTTCATTTGGGCTTGATTCTTAAGAAATTTATTGGTCTTACTCCATCCATGTCTTTGAACTAAGTTGACCTACTGATTCTTATTTTGACTAATGACCTTTAAAAAGAAAAGAGCTTCATTTAGAACTCCTTTGCAAGTGACAAATAACCAATCTGAATTTGCTTGAGCAAAATGGGCAAGTTATTCCTTCTTCTAACTGCAGGAAGATCAGAAGCAATAAGAGAAAAAAAGATGGAGGTGCTCACAAGCCAATAGGGCTGACACTCACTCTCTCTCTCTCTCTCTCTCTCTCCTTGTCAGGTGTATTCCCCACACACAGGTTTGGCCCAGGGGAAGGACATGGCTGACATGTTGCCATGGCTTCAAGTTTACGTTCTTACAGCTTGAGTACCTAATAGGAAAAGGTTCCTCACTCATAGGTTTAGTTTCTTGAACCTCAGGGAAGAATTCTAATAGGGCTAGCTTGAGTTACAACAGGGAAATAAGGTATTATTGGTTCATCTTGGGCCAGTAGCTCTCCCTTGACCCAACATTGTAGATAAGGAGGTGTAGCCATGTTGGGCGATGACAGAAACCATTTTTCTTCATGATGGAGTGTAGTGTGAAGAAGAAGGGAATTTATTCCCCAAAAGGGGAATGGTGTTGCCAGAGCAAAGGAGGAATACTGAACCCCCAAAATAACAATTAATGTTTAAAGACAAATTTATAATCATGTAATTGCAAGGTTAAGTCATGGGCTTTAGAGTCAGACAGATGTGAGTTCAAATCCCAGCTCTGATACTTTCTGTTTTCTTGGACAGGTTATTTACTACTTCTGAGCCTCTATTTTCTCATCTGTACTAGAATACCTAAATCATAGGTTTGGGGGAATTACTAGAAATAATGGTCATGAGTTACTTAGCAGACTACCTATAGAAAGCATAATAAAATATAGAATGCTATGAAGTGCCTATTAAACTCAGCTAGTATCACAGTTCCCTGTGGTTTTTGTTTTTGGTTGCTCTAATAACAACCTCACTAACCAGGTTTGGCTTTTGGTTCCAATCCGAGAGGTAATTTTTTGGGCTTATATTCCTACTGGGATCTTCTTAGATATCTCTCATAAAAAATGATGTGTTTGTTTATCAAATAATTTTTGAGCACCAAATATGCATCCAGCATTGTGTTATCTTTGTAGGAAATGTCAAAGAAATAGAAGGTATGGTCCCTTTCTTCTAGACTTCTGTTGGGGTAATATCTAATAGACACAAAATAATTAGGAGATGACAAGCCATATAATGAGAAGCAGATGTGGCACATGCAGTAGGAGTTAAGATAATGAAAGCTCCATGTGCTCATTTCCTTGAGAGGATTTGAGTTTGACCTTGAAAAAAACACGGCATTTATAGAGAAAAAAGTAGGCATTTCAGGTTAGGTGAGTGCAAGGAGACAATGGCTAGAGCAGAATGGAGCAAGTATTAGTTTGTTTTGAAGGAGAGATTCCTCTCAAGGACTCCACCCTCCCACTTCCCACACATAAACACAGATTTTACTCCCAAGGCTCTGAGAAGTGAATAAGGAAGATCATCAGCCCTAGGAATCACAGTAAGAAGCAAATGTAGATTCAGGCTGTGTTAAGGCATATGTATGGTCTGTGGAGGGTGGTGAAGGGCAGATAAATAGTTGGGGGTATAAGGAAATCTACAGTGTGAAATATTGGAGATAAACAAAGATGAGGTCCAAAATGTGGCTATACCTTTAGTGCCTAAGACTCAATGGAATTGAAGGTCACTAGAATTGAGGAAGTCAAGCAACTGTGAAATAGGTATGTCGGATCATGGAAGGGATGCTGAAGTCCTGAATAATGAGGACAGGTGGTGAGATAAAGAGGACTATGATCCAGTTGCTGAAGTCATAGAGAACAGTGTAACCTGGAGTTGGTCTGGGGTTGGTAAAAAGAGAAACAACTAAAATGGGAGAAAGTAAGCAAGATGGATCCTAGAAGATATTTTGGTGATGGCAGCAAATGATTGACGCAGAGGCTGAAATGGAGAACTATGAAAATCCAATCTCCACTCTTCATCTAGTGAGTTGGGGATGAGGGTGGGACATGGGAAAGGGAGATGGCCTCCAGTTCAGTGTAAATACCCAAGCTTCCTTGGCCTCCTCTCTACCCCAGCTGTTCGTCCTCCGTGTTACCTTAGCTCAGAACATTTATAAATCTGTGTTTAATTCTTGGTTTGCTCATCTGCTTCCCCCACTGTACATAAGCTTCTTGAAAGGTTTATGACTTTTTCATCTTGGTGTCCCAAAGCCTGAAAGTTTCCGGGCATAGATAATTCTTCACATATCTTTATTGGATGAAGAAATGAATGGATGTAAATATGGTAGTGATATACACCATTGGCATATAATCCCGAAACAATCCATCCCCCTTGTTCACCATGTTCATTGGGTTGGTTTTCTGTCAGTCTCTAGAACAGCACTGTCCAATAGAATATGTGAGCCACAAATGTGAACCACATATATAATTTAAACTTGTCAAGTACACATTTTAATCAAATATATAAAATATTATCATTTCAACAATTGATCAATATAAAAATTATTAATGAGATATTTTAGATTCTCTTTGTTTTGTACTCTTGTCAAAGGCTGGTGTGCATTTCAATGCTTACATCACATCTCAAATCAGACTAGGCATATTTTAAGTGCTAAATTACCACTTGTAGCTAGTAACTGGATAGTGCAGTTCTAGGTTCTAGAACATACCTCTTCTTTCTGTTTTGATGGCCTCTACAAAGGGCCATCTGTTTAGAATACTCTTCCTCTAACTCTTCTAAAAAATTTGTATTTTGTATTATATCATCCATAAAAGACTATGTATACATATAGGATGTAAACATATGTAAATATTACACAGTATATACACACTATATATAAATTGTATAGAGATTAATACAATGAAGGTTTAGTTCTTGCACATTCCAAGTCTAACATAGCTCAGGTAGCTGTCTGCCATTTGGGAGGGATAAAGAGGTAAAGGGCATGTGTAGGATGTTTGCAAAGGCCAGGGTTGGAAAATTCCATTGCCTTAATTTAGTCATATAACTTCACCAAGATGCAAGAAAGGCCAACAAATACAGTCTTCCTGTGTATCCATACAGAGAAAATGGTGTGAGAAACACATATCAATATTTCTGACACAATTTTATATCTTTTTTCTTCCTAATTTTTTGGCCAGCATCCAAAGAACAGAATTAAATGCTATGTAACAATGATGATAAAAAACACTTAAGTCTTACTCCTAATTTTAATTAAGTTTTTTTTTTCATTGTGTCTCCATTTAACAAAAGGATAGATTTGGGGAAGAGACATGTGTATTTTATCATCCTAAGGAGGTTTTTATTCTTTTTTTTGTTATAAGGGTTTTATTTAATGAGTGATATAAGTTGAAATTTATCAGATATCTTTTCGGCAACTGTGGAGATGATATAATTTTCTTTTTAGTAGCTTAACATTGTGAATTATATTTATAGATTTTTTTAAATGTTGAACTATTTTTTCTTACTCCTAGAATAGTCTAACTTACGATATGCATATACATGTATATGTATAATATTTTTGAAAAGCTGGATTTTGTTTGCTGTTATTTTATTTAAAATTTTTGCATGATATTAAGGAATAAGATTTAACCATAGTCTCTTTTTTTTCAAAATTATTTGTACCAGGTTTTATAATTTGCAAAGGGAATTGGGGAGCTTTTTCTCTTTCTCTAGTTTCTTGAACTATTAAAGTTGCATCTGTGTTAACTGATTCCTCCAAGAGAAAAAGAATTCCACTGTGCTTGGACCTGTCATTGGTGCTGTGGGTCTGTGCTTCCAGCATCTTGCTCTGGGCCTATCAGTTTTTCTGCTTGGCAGTATTCACTGTATCATTGATTATATATATAATCATGTAAACAGGTTTTTAAGATTTATTTATTTGAGAGAGAGAGAGAGAGAGAAAGTGGGGGGAGAGGCAGAGGAGAGAATCTTTCAAGCAGACTCTCTACTGAGCTCAGAGCCCAAAGCAGGACTTAGTCCCACTACCCATGAGATCATAACCTGAGCCAAAATCAAGAATCTGATGCTTAACTGACTTAGCCACCCAGGTGCCCCTATATTTAAACTTTTTTAATGAGAATCTTTTTACCACTTTCATGCACTCTTTCTGGCCCTCAGTCTGCTCTTTATTTTTTTTTATTATTATTTGTTTTAGAGACAGAGAGAGAGCGAGAGAGAGTTTGCTGGGGGAGGGGAGGGGCGGAGGTGGGGAGATGCAGAGAGAGAAGGAGAGAATCTTAAGCAGACTCCATGCTCAGCACAGAGCCCCAAATGGGGCTCGATCTCACAACCCTGAGTTCATGACCTGAGCCTGAATTAAGAGTCAGACACTTAACTGTCTGAGCCACACAGCTGCCCCCTACTCTTCTGTCATAGCACTCTGATCTTCTTTATTGTGGCTGTATCCCTAAAATTATATCGAAAGTAAAAAAATAGATTTTTAAATGCCTTTCCAGTTTTCTACATTTCCTCTGCTTTCAATGAGAGTATTTCCTCTGCTTTCGTGAGCTGTAATTGTTTATTTTCGTCCTCTTTTGAGGCTGCTGACTCTTCTCATGTAGTCAGTCTTTGTTGCTTAGCTTTAGCCATGTACATCTAGACTAAGCAGTAGTCCTAGCTGATACACTTTCCTCCAGTACTCAAGCTGGTTCTGGGCAGGGATAGAACAATGGGTGGTGAGCAGACCAGGGCATGTCTTGTATTGGGGACAAGTGAGCCAAGAAGAAGTATAGTCTGCTTCCCCCTCCCTCAGTGAGGGGGAGGATGACTCTGGGGTCTGCAGTTTTTCTCAGGCTGTAGTGAGTGAGAATATATGAATAACCTCTCAAGTATGCTGGATGGATTAGAGTAGCATTTTCAGTCCCTTTGCATCATGAATCCTTTTATAAGTTTCATCTTAGGTGAACTGAATAATGTCCAAGGCAAACAGCCTTTGTTTCATAGTTTCTCTCCCCACACTGATTCTGGTAATATGCTCCTTCTTTCTTTGACAATGCCTTTTCTACTTCTCCAGTTATATAGGGGATTTATACTATTAAGGGTTGTTTGTCCCAGAAACTTCTGTATCTCCTTCCCATATTTAGTCACAGTGGTAGGCATGTGACTAAGTTCAATGTGAGTTTTGGGTTAAATAATTACAATATGATACCTCATCAACCTGGTCCCATTGATTGGTCCAAAGGGTGAACAATGAGCCAAGTCGGTTCAATCAGAGCCCTTCTCCAGAAGTTTTTTGAAGTAGATCTTGAAAAGTCAGGCTCTGAAGATGTAGGCATAAAAGATTAAAATGGCCAGCTCTCCGATCACAGGGGGGATAATTAGTAAGGGAAAATCACCAGACATGCTGAGAGAAACAGAGTTGTAAGTACTTGGTTTTGGTAACAAAGTTTCCTGGAGTATCCCAGTTCTTGCTTTCTATGTAGTCCTTCATATAACTCTGTGAGCTCCCCAAATAAAGCCCCCTTTGGCCATGTTGGTTCCAACTGGCATTCTTCATGCTAATGACTTGGCCAATATATATATATATAATTTTGCCTATTTCATCCTGTAGAAATCTAACTCTTCCAGTGGGACCTTGCTGATTTCCAGGGCTTGGACAATATTTTCTCTTCTACATTCATTGAATTGCCTCAGTGGGGACAGCAAGAGGGACAGAATCAAATGCCATGCTAAGATCACTATCTTGGAAATACATCTATATCCGTATATCTATATGTCTATTTACATCCATATATATCCCTTTATTAAACATTGTTTCTATGTTAATTTTCTTTCCTCCTTCCTTTGTGACTCAGTTCTCATGATTTTCTTTCTCTTTGTGAACTATGAACAGATTTTTCCTCAAACACTAAAATTGGGAAATCGTGAAGAAGTTCAACTTTTATAGTAAGAATATAATAGGATTTGATTCCAAAAAACATGTGTAACGGGCGTCACCACCATACAAGTGTTATTTCAGAAAAAATAATTCAACGTCTAGTGACTTCAGCAATTAAGTTTTGGTCTTGGACTAGTTGCAGGCCCCGAGAGCCTGTTATGATCTGGGTGCACGCACACCATCCAGGACTAGATCCCTAGGCAGTCCTTGCACTTTGATGCAAGTTAGTAATTTAAATAATCTTTTCCTTTGACTTCCACTTAAAATTTGCAAAAAATAGTCCATTATTTCAGCGGCTAGAAATTCCCCTTTGTACTCGTTGGTAAACAAAAACTGTACTAGGAAATAATGAAATTTGAGCCACAGTATGATGTGTTGTCATTGTTCTTGAGAAAACCTATGAGAAGACAAAATTAAGATGCTTAAGCTGTTCTGATAACATACTTGAGCAATTTTTTATTTGAAGCACAACTTTGCTCCTCAGGTGTTCTTATAGTTGGTAATTAGCAATTGGTAATTACAGTTGGTAATAAAGTCGCACAAAGTTTAACCAGTCCTTGGACTAGCCTTACCACCTTTAACGACACATCCTTTCTTGGTCCTTCTCTGACAATCATATCCAGACACTTCTTTTTCCTATAATCACCCCTCTAACTAGCTGTCTTGCTGCATGTCTAAAACAAAACTGATGTTTGTTACTAAATCTCTCTGAGAAGTTTGCCCTAATACGCTGTAAAATGTACACTGGGTGAGGAAAGGCAGGCAGCCTGGATTTCTCTGGTACTCTTGCCCCCTTACATCTCTGACAATAATTCTTACCACCACATCTCAGTGCTTGCACTTACCTCCAGATTTTATCTGAGCCATTTTTCTTGTTTCGAACTCCCTATTTGATATACAATGGCCACTCCAAGTCCATTCCAGTTTTTCCTGAACTCTAAAATTCCATCTCTGAAAGCGGACCTTCCTTCACCTTCTTCGTTTCAAATCTTTCTTCTACTCCTCTGTCCCCTGGAGCCTCAGAAGGCTCCCACTTGTTCTACCTCTGAATGCACCCCTTGGTCTTCCATTAAGTGGTTCTCTGCACCTGTAGGATAACTCTCAGTTAGCTACAAACTCCTCTCACGCCTCTGGCTGCCCTTTGGTGGTAATAACACTGATATTAAAACGCTAACAGGGGGGGTTTATGACACTCCAGACACAATGCTAAGTAATTTACTGGCCGAGTATTTAGAATACTGCTTGGCACATAGTAAGTCATTAATAAAGCTTTGTTATTGCTAGTATTTATAGCCCTACAAACTTGGTACTATTTTTATCTCCACTTTACAGATAAGGAAATTGTGAGGCACGGAGAATTACATAACTTGTACAGGATCACAGAGCTCATTAAGCGGTGGGGACAGAATTTAACCCAGTCTGGTTGATGCCAATAGTTATCCATGTTCCTAACCACTACAGAAAATTGGGCTAAATACACACACACACACACACACACACACACACTAATGAATCTTGTTTCTGCAGTTTTCAGAACAGTCTAAGTTGTACTCATGTTTTACTTTGAAACTCTTTTCTCATTTAAAATTCAACTGCCTCATAGATATAAGGAAAAAGGCAGAAGTATTTGTACCTCCTGGAGAGTGCCATTGTGAAATTTCGAAGCTACTGAAATATGTGTCCTCAGGGAGAATAAGGAGTTTTTAAAAACTTCTAAGTTGCTAAGGAACTGAGTTTTGGGTGTTTTGTTTGTTTGTTTGTTCGTTTAACTGTTAGTATGCTCTTCAGTCAGCCTTTTGAATTATATTTTCTTTCCTAGTTCTTAGCCAGCAAGCAATACTTCATATTTGCTCTGGTAGAAAGAACTAGACTAGGCTAGCAATGTCAAAGGCTAAGCAATATTAAAAGTTTGTGGATATATTTATAACATAAAAGATTAATAATAGCATTAGAGACTCAACACCGATCATGTAATGCATCTTAACTTCTTAAAGTTATTTCATTTGATGCTCACAGTTGCTCTTTTCTCCCAATCCTCTTCCTAGATTGTAGAGGGAGCAATGCCCACTTCTGCTGTTGTCCCCGAGTTCTAAGGAGGACTCTCCCTTTCTTCTGATCTCCCCTCCCTCTTCTCCCTCCCATGTGCCGCTGCCTGCTTCTTCCTTAGCTGTCAGAGCCTGCTTGAAAGGAACAGAAGATCGCCGGACCCCCGCGCCTGAGGCCCTTCGAAAGGCTCCCGGGGTCCCTGGGGACCATCCGGTGACAGATTCTCAGCCCCAGCAGCGGGGGTGCCATAACCCTTTCCACTTAAGCAGCAGCCCGGCACCCAGATCCCATCCCTGGAAGCTGCAAAAAAACCCCAAAAACCAAAAAAACAAAAAACCCTGGGCTCCACCCACCCCTCCGGCCAGAACCGGCACAATCGCCTCCCTCCGGATTTCCACTGGGGCGAACGAATGGGCTGGAAGGCGGTTATAGATGCCTGAGGCGCCTGCCGCAAAACCGTGGTATCCTCTAGAAGAAAGTTGGTTTCCTCCAGGGCCTGCAGTTGGCGGCACAGCCTCGCTCCACCTGGGGAAGGAGGCGGTTCCGCGTGCGCGGCCGCGGGGAGGCGCGTGGCGGGCCGGGAGCGGGGACTGGAACGCCGAGCGCCACGGTGCCGCGGGGTCGGGTCTGGGCCGGCGGCGCGTCCAGGTTGCAGCGGGAGCAGGCGGCGTGCACAGCTGTCCTCCGTCGGGCGAAGGCCTGGCCGCCCTGCCGGCTGCCCTCTCTCCCGCCTCCCGCCCCAGAAATTATCTCAAGCGTCGCCAGTTTGATTCCAGAGCCCCACTCGGGTGGGTTCTTTTGTTTCTTTGTTTTAATGACAGTTCCCAGCCCTTGAGCATGTCATGCGCGATTAATTCCCTGGCTCTGTTGAAGGCAGCTGGGATGAAATTTCTTCTGCATCATCCTTTTGGGGATAATTGCTTATGATGTGACGTCAGCCGGATTGATTTTTCTCTCTTGAAAGAGAGAGGGAGAGAGAGAGACTCACGGACGTGTGCGGAGGCCAAAGACATTAACGTTTGGAATTCCTTGAGGGCAAAAGGAGACGGGAATGGGAGCTTAAAAGTGTGCGGCTGACATCAGACTGCACGGAATTATTACCACGTTTTTCTTTAAAAAAAGAAAAAAAAAAAAAAACCACAGTCCCCTCCGCAGCGAGCCACTTAGGTGCTCCTTTCATGCCCGAGTCCCCCGTTAAGGTGGCAGCGTCCGATAATTAATCTCGGGTACCCAGCCGCTGCAATAGGCTTGAGAAGACGAAGAGGAGGGGCGGGGAAGTGCGTCACCAGGTGGGGAAGGGGCTGTGCGTTCGGTGACAAGCGGGAGGGGTGGGGGTGGAGAGGAAGAGGGACGGAAAATAGGTTCTGTGTGCTCTCCCGGGGTATTGTGTCAGGAGATGCAGGCTGGCTACCATGTGACGCGGTCCAGAGCTGAAGGGATTGGCCGAGGCAGCGCAGGCGGTGCAGCTCGGCCGGCTTGCTGTTCCTCTCCCTTTCTCTCGCAGCATCTTCCTGGGAGCCCGTAGGTGAAGCGGCACCAGCAGCATCCATGGGCTATCTTTGGGGTTAACTCTTGTCTCATTTGGCTTCAGCAGTGGACAGAGCAGACCTCTCGGCAGCGGCGTTGTGAGGACTTAGCTGGGACCTGGAATCCTATCCTCCTGTATTTTTTCAGACTCCTTGGAAATTAAGGAATGCAATTCTGCCACCATGATGGAAGGTAGGATGCTTTCTGCTGTGGTTGACTGGCTTCAGGCAAGGTTTGGGCAGAACAGCGTTGAAGAATGTGTGCAGCCTGTGTTTGTGGCTGGTCTAGAACCTGGTTGCCAGGATTTGCAAGCAGAAATGCTGCAGTTTGCTTGCAGCGGACCAGGGCTCAGACTAATGGAATCAAACCACAAGGCTTCTGTTTAGCTCAGAACCTACAGAGCTCCCAGCTCTTTGGGGGGGGGGGGGGGACCTAAAGTGCTTCCAGGGAGCTGAGATAGAGCTAAGAAAGAGCTTGCAGAGCAAATAAGTTGGGAGAGAAGATAAGGTTTTCTGCTCTGGGTTCCTGGGACTACACTGATTAAACATTTACAATGGAAACTTGTTTTCTGAAATTGACATTAGATAGGAGAGGTCATTGACAGAGTTATCCATGCTGTCATTTTCAGGGAACTGTTTAAATTTTTTTTTTTTTAATTCTTGTAAGATATTTTTGTCTCTGCAATTTACATCTTATTGTTGAGGTGAGAGGTGCTGCAAATTTGGTCCATAAGCTATAGTTATATGGGGATGTCATTGCAACAGAATGAGCAATATGAGGAAAATATCTGGGCCTCTTAGCCACGGATTCAGGGTCTTATCAGGTTAAAAAAAGGATTTTGTGCTTTCTAATGCATTCCCGTGCAATGATTCTTAGCCAAGCACTAATGATTACTTACTGATTACCTTTTTGCATTTGATATTAAGTGTAAGAAGGAACTTTCCCTGGGGAGATGTTGTTTAAACTATATTTTATTCTACTAAATTATCCTTCCAAGCCTGAGGTAGTGACAGCCAAGATTGCCCCCAAAAAGCAGCAAGCTGATTAAGAAAGAAGCAGGCCGCCCTACCCTGGCTTTGATTTTGTTTTCACACTACAGGATGGTGCAAAACTCCTGGCCTTTCCTAAGATGACAGGCAGAAATTTGTCCCCAGCCTGGATTTCACAATGCAGAATCGAGTGCATAATGGGTCTCAAATCAGCCATGAAAATGGCAGAGAGGCCACCTCTTAAGCCAAGGTCTGCCCTATAGATTTTAAACATTCCTTAGAAATTTACCAAAATGGAATAAGAGGAGGATGGTTTCAAAAAGCAGTGGTGTAGCCTGCACTTATTTGGCAGAAATGAATTATTTTTCTCTCTCTGTCATCATGTCCCACATTGTTAATGTAATTTGGGGGAGTGAAGAATTCTACAGTCATGGCCCACGGATTTTAGAAAATAGCCTTAAAAGAGACATTGGGTATCATCTTGTTGTGGAGCCTGATCTTGTTTGCAAAGGGCTCTCAAGCTAGTTCTTTAAAATCCAGGTCTAAATAAACTGAGCTTACTAACACCCTGAGAGTAAATCATTTTCATTAATTCAAAATGAATTTAATCTTTGAATAACAAGGCAAGACAAACAAAAAAAGTATCACTGATACACTTTTCAATTTAAACTCATGTGGATTACCCTCTTCAGAAAAAACAAAACAAACAGTCTTGTCTATAGAGGTACTGTATTTCTCCAGCTAAATTTCATTTGTAGCATTTCCTAAAAAGAAATCTGCATACATTCTGATTAGGTCGGAATCTTACACAGGGAAGTGAAAGATCTTTCATTTTTACTTCATGCCTTGCAAACTACGGAGTTAAAGTGTCTTTTTTGAAGTAATATTTATTGACGCTCATTAACGACTCTCTTGGTAATATCATCTATTGTGCCCTCCCAGAATGTCAGTCGGTTCAAAGCCCTATGATAAGCTTCTCTGAGCTGCCTAAACTGAAATGAGAACTGTAACAAAGACGTGGGTTGGAGCTGAATTAGCACTATTGCTCTGGGTCTGCCAAATTCATCTAATGAAGGATGTTATTTTAGCAGTTTTGAATTAGAGGTGACACTATGGATGCAGTTGCCTTCCATCAGATCCCTGCAAAAAAAAATGGACAGGTGTTCCCATTGGCTTCAAAATTTAAATGAAACTAATCATTTTTATCTACCCACAGTTCCTACTTAAATGCTTTTCAAGACTTATTATCTTAATGGTTCAGTGACCTTAGAAAGGCAGGTAGGAAACTTAACTAGAAATCAATTTGCCTATCAATAGCCTTGTAACTTAGTTGCCAGTCTTTTCAGCAATGTATGTATGTTTCTGATATCGCCTCCCAGAATTTCACCTCTGAATTGCTCGAATTCTGAATATGTGGCAGGGCAGTTATTATTTCCACTTAACTCACCCCTAGAGGAAGCTAGACTATTCCATCTATCACAATAACCTTGGAAAGATAAGGAACCCCCTAAAAGTCACCCTAAAATTCTGTCATGGAAGCCCTCTGCTGAAATATCAGCAGGCTCTGAGAATGTGTCTCCCATTAAGATAGTTAAATGATGTCTCTCCTCAGCTAGTACATTTCATACACCCGCCCACACACATACACACAGTTATACACAGTCGTCAACACATACACATTATTACAGAAGGGAGAGAGCCTACATATACATTGTATATATTTCGATATTCACCAAGTGTTTTAGTCTGCTGCTCAGGAATAGCACGGCCATGGTAACTTTTCAAAGCTACTTCTCTACTCAGTGTAAAACACGAGTAAACAAATATTCTTCAGAATGGCTCACAGTTTAGTTTTGTGATCCTGTTTTGATGGAATGAGATATGGGCTCCATTCATTCAATACCTATTAGAAATTCTGGTCATAGATGAGGAATGTTACCACTTGCCCAGTGAGGCTAACATCATAAGGTAGTGCAATAATTCTGCAGCGCCCTCAAACATGTTACCAGCAGTTTGTGGCTCCATGATCCTTTTCGAATATTTTTTATTTAAAAACACATATTTTAATTTGATATTGGATTCACCAATTCCTGCCGTCTTTATTTTTTAGCAGTGGTTGGTATAGAGTTGTGTCTTTCCTAAGGAATGTCACATGATATGGAGCCTTCTGGGGTATGAATGTGAAGCGAAAGGTGAGCAAAGGGAGTTATTTGCTAAAAGGCCCATGTACTGGTTAAGCTTACGTTGCAGTCTATGTGATGAGGGCAACTCTTCAAGGGTTCTGCTGTTTTCACACATTATTATTAGAGTTTGAAAATGCCGTTTTAGCTACGCCTTCCAAGATAAGTGAAGCAAAGTCAGGGTTTCTTAGGACATCTGTGTATTTGTAGGGCAGCCTGGAAAGTTTTCCCTTGTCTCCCAGAACTATACTGCACGCAACTGTGCTTTCAGTTCCATAGTCAGGCTCTTAGGTACTGTCTTGGAAGGAAAAATCTTTGGATCCCAATGGTTTCATCCTATATAAACAATGTTTAAACTCAACGAGCACATTGTTAAGGGTTTGCTGGATATAATTGCAATGTACAGGGTGATTGAATAAATTTTATCATATTTAATATTCATGATGACCTATAACTAAGTGTATTCTGCATGCAGTCCTTTTGCAGTATGTTTTTGAAATTGCAAAAATAAAAAATAATGTTTTGGGGCAGAAAAAATAGCAGAAAGGAATTTGAAACCAAGTTCATGGTTTTTTTTTGTTTTGTTTTGTAGTCAATTCAAGTTCTTACAAATAGTATAAACTGAATTGGAGACCTTTATTATGTCGCGTATCTATTGCTTCCTTCAATTTTAGAGGAAAAGCAGCAAACCAGCATAGTCACCTGGGTGTTTTGCACTAGCATATTTACCTCAGAAGACATAATTACATGTTTTTCCTGAATTCTGATGAATGAAGATGAGAATTTTCTGGACTCAAGTTCATTTAACAACAAACTTGTATTTTTGACCCCTCATAACATTTTATAATAGGAACTTTTTAAAATTTGTATCAAGATGGGCATCTTAACCTAATTGAAAACTAGGACTTGGTTTCTTGGGTGGCATATTCTCTCTCTCTTTCAAATATGAATACCCATGGAACCATACCTTTTAATTCCTTGTTAATGCCTTTTATCTCCAAAATTATTATTTAGACAATTTCAAACAATTCTAGCTTAACTGAGCTTTTGTTGTTGCAATGAATCTTATTATAGTAAAGTTTTTTTTTTCCTATCTAGAAATAGAGTTTTATTTATTTGGAAAATTCTCTGATCCGATCAAAAAAGAACAAAATGTTTTGAAGCTGGAACTGTTCATTTTCTAGTTAGCTAAGAAGTTTTAAAGGGAATCCTTCTAACTTCCCAGAAAGAGTGAAGTTATTTTGGAAAATCTTAAGCATGCATATGAAATTCTAATACATGGGTCATCATTTATGTAATTTTTATCCTTCCTCAAGGCTCTGTGTCAGAAAGAGCCTTCTTATATATGTAAGTTCCCATACAGTTCCATGGGTCAACATTTTAAATCTCTAAAAAGAATATGCAGTCTCAAAAAAAATTGTCTTAGATAAACCATTCTAGAAGACTCTGGATAATTCTTTCTGTTGGATTTGGCACATGCATTATCCCTGTTTCAATTAAACAAATTGCAGGAAGTCACCAAATCACAGTTTTTATGTTCCTGAAAGTTAGTTTATGAATTGCTCACTTGAAATAAGTTTTCCCATAGGAATAATGATATATATGATGATTAGAGTCTCACACTAGTCATTCAAAGGCTTTTCACCCATTATATAGTTGAAATACTAAATATTTGCAATGAAATGTGTGAAGAACAGTACAGTTACAACAGTAAGTAGCCAGAAGAGAACAATGGAATTAAATGTGTTTTCAATTTTAAATGTTGCTATTTGTGAAAAGGAAGGTTTAATTAAAGGACCACGAGGATATGGAGAGACAATTTGAAGAGAGTTTTTAGGTATATTTCCAGAAGTTTTAGAGACTTAAGACACTGGATTTTCAATTATGTTCACTTTTACTTCCATACTCATGGTGTACCCTTTCTCAATTCAATTTTATCATATGTCCTACTGTAAACTGTGATTCCTTTCATTATGTAAACTCACAAATGGAATTAATAAAGGAAGAGAGAATTTACTGAGATGATGGTACAGGAGTTGGAAGGGAGAAAATGTTTAAGGGATTATAATGGATTTGAGCTTACGTGTCTGAAAAAGTCCCTGAGGAGTAATGAACTGAGTAAGGGGATCAGAGATAGAAGGTTACTGAGGGGCATGAGAAGGGCAGGATGTCCTTGAGGAGAAAGTGGGGTGCGTGGCAGAGGTGTTGGGTCTAACCGGTTTCTGTGTTGGCTACCAAATATTTTTGTGGGCACAGGCTGGTTTGCTTACCAGGGAGAGAGCTATTGGGGATGGAGGTTGGACTCCATGGGAGAGGGGTCAGTCTCCGTTCTTGGAACGTGTACGCCATTTAACTGTATCCACAGAATGTCAGGGAGAGATTTAGAATCTCTATTGAAATACCTCATGTCATATCACTTCCTTGTTTAAAAAGCTTCTGTATCTTCTCCTTTCTGTCAAAATCCATCGCACACAGGAGGCTGCACACTCCGGCCTGCCGTGCCTCTCCACGCGTATCGAACACCTTTCTGCCAGTCTCGGAGTGTTTAGAACAAATACTTAACAGCCTTAGGCTTTTTGCTCTGCCTACAACATGATTTTGCCAATTCACGCAGTGACTGATTTTCTTGCAGTCCCAGCAAAACCGCCATCTCCTCAGGAGGACTTCCCCAGCCTCTTCTCATCCCAAGTTCCCAAATACACACACCCTGGGCCCCAAGAATGTCCCAGTCCACCCTCTCTCCTCAGACATGTATTTATGATTCATGGTCGTTTAATGGTGCCTGGGCTGAATTTCTCACTCAGAGCTCAGCGCCACAAGGACAAGAATCTGGTCTATCTTATTCACCTCCTCATCCTTAGTTCTTGACACACAGTGGATGCTTAGTGTGTTTATTCGCTGGAGAAGTGAGGAAAACCAGATATAAATGACTTCATGTGGTACATTGTAAGGTATTATTTGGGGGCATTATAGTCGTAGGAAAAAGAAATGCTCAAATTTGTGTTCTCGCTGGAGAATAAACATGAAATAGTTAAGAAAAAACGATGTATTGTGGCGTGGGATATTGTGAGATATAGATAATACATTTTGAGAAGCATAAGAAAAGAAATGGTCCATTTGAAAATATGTGCTTGGGCTTGAAACATTTTGGTGATTAGCTCCAAAGAAATGATTTTATAATGGGAGGAGACGAGTGATAGCACAGCCTTTCAAAGAAATTCCCAGAATATCCCAGGAGCAGTGCTGTCAATACTCTGGACATATTTTTCCTTTTCTCTCTCCCTTCTGCTTTCCTTTATTTCTGCCTTTCCTGTCTCTACTTCCCTCACTCTTCCACCCCATGTTTCTCTCCCGGGGCTCTCTGTCCTTTTCTCTGGACTATGACCAGATCTGGAAACACTGGCTTCTAGAGGTAGAGTTTGACTTGGAATCTGGCAAAGTATGTTTAAATAAATAAATGAATACAGATGACAGTAATGTTGTACAACGTATTTGTGTAATGTGCTGGTCGATGATGGTTTTTCTAATGCCAAATTATTCCTGACAGGAGAACTCAGCAGTCTTAGAAGCTCAGTATATTTGCTGAATTTGTGTAGTTTGGATTTTTTTGGAGGAAGAGCATGGACCCAGAAGTCAGACTTAGGTTTGAGTCTACGTGTTGTGACTGCTTGGCTGTGTGCCTTGAGAAGGTTACTTTACCTTCCTGGGGTTCTGTTTCCTTGCAAACAAAATGAGAGAATTGATCTGCCTACCTCCAGAGCTTCTAGCTTTAAGAGTCTCTGGCATTCACTGAATGGTTTGGATTCCCCAGACTTACTCCCTCCAAGGTTTAAATTGAATGATTGAGTCCTTTTCCTCCCATCTCAAAATGTACTTGTCCCTAACACAAAATAATTCATATGTGTTACTCTTTGCCTTTCATTGCCTGCTCCTTCTCTGCTGTTCTTTTGCAAGGATGCTCTGTTAGTTTTGCTCCTTTTCAGTATTGGAAGACAGAAGTGCCATTACGCCACCCTCATCCATTGTCCCTATCGCATAGAACTGTCCATGTCTTCATCAGAAATTGCGTGAATTGTATGAATGCATACTAGGTGTTCTAGGATGTTCTACATGCTATAGGTTCAATAGTGAACAACAGATACAATCTCCTGCCCATGGGGAGCTTCCTGTTTGGTGCAGGAGAGATGGGAAAATAAAACAGAACACAGAGTACATTCAATGGGGATAAGAACTTTGGAGAAGAATCCAGTTGAGAAAAGGGATAGAGGAAATTGTGGAAGAGAAGAAGAAGTGGGGTAGATGGGATTTCATTGTAAAGAAGGCGGTAATGGATGGCCTCACTGGGAAGACGTGTGAGCAAAGACTTGAAGGAGGGGAGGGAGTGAGCGGCCACGTAATTATTTGGAGGAAGAGTCCAAAAAGGTGGGAGAAAGAGCATGTGCAGAGGCTCGGAACATGGGCAGAGCAGCAAAGATGTCAGTGCTTCTGGACAAAAGGTTAGGGGGATGTTCAAGAGAGGGAGTCTGAGGTAACGGAAGCAGACACCTGTGACTCCTCAATGGTAGGAAAGCCAGCTTCCTTTTGCATTTGTCAGCGCAATCCTGTGTTATCCACGTGTCTAGTGACAGGTGGGCATTCGGAAGGCTGGCGCTCTGAAGCTGGTTCTGTGGTGCCTCTTGGACTCATTCTTTCCACATATTTAAGTAACCGGATGAATAGCATGCTCTTGCCTTAGCTTGTGGTCCGAGCCCAGAGTTAGAGCTGAGTGTTCAGCTACAACTTGAGGCTTGAACATTTCCACACAAGAGAAACGGCGCCGTGATAAGGATGACTCCGGAATCAGAATTACACAGCAATTCACGAATGTTTTGACTACCTTCATTTTTATTTTTTGTTCATATCAACTTCTTCTCTTGTGTATCAGGACTGGTATTTTAGATTTTTTTAAAAAGACCATGCAGAGTGACTCATGTTACCTGTCCTTAACAGGCAGCATAATGAGTAAAATAGTGTGCTTACTTAGGACATTGTCCTAAGATTGTGTGACATTTGCACACACTTCAAACTTTCCAAAATGCTTCATTTATTCAACAGGTACGTCAGAGGTTTTTCCTCAGTCTCAGGTATTCTAGGCACTGTGAATATAACAGGGGAAAAAAGGCAGCTGTGGTCTCTGTCCTCAGAAGCTTAGAGTCTAGCACATGTTATCACACACTATATGCATATGCATTTTATTCTCACATCATCTCTGTGGGGTGGAAAGAATAAGTATTACTATCTTTCTTTCAAACAGGAGAAAAAGTAGGGCCCAGTGAGGTGAAGTGACTCACTTAAGGTGACCATCTTACCAAGTGGCAGAACTAGCATTTATTTACCACATTTGACTCCCAGTCAGGTGCTCTTTATTTGTATAATGGTGTAACCAGACAGTCCTGCTCATTTCTGAAATTGTTTGGCCTGGGTCTCTGGTTGACAAGCAAACAACAGATTGACTAGACTGGACATGGTATTTCAAAAGCTTTGTTCAGTACTAAGCAAAGTGATTTTATTAACAGATTCTGATCCTTCAGATCAACCATCAGCTCGAGGAAGGCCACCTAACACAGAACTAGCCTCCTTTCAGTGGCACTCACTGGTTTCCCAGAATTTTATGATGCAGAGGGGCATGTGATATCAATCACCCAGTGGACTCTAAACTTTCACAGCTTACCCTCTACACAATGTTTTATCAAAAAGCCTGGCTCCCACTATGAACAAAAGCCCTTTCTCCCTAAGAAGGACAGCTCGGTGTTCACTGACATTCTATGAAAGCCTTGGTCATTGTCAGGAAAACATGATGGTGTGTGCTACCATTGAAGATTAACCAATCTGGTCCGACCTCATTTTGCAGTTGAGCAAACCAAAGCCAAATGAAATAACTTACCCAAGGATTTTTATTCTGCCTGTATGGGGACAAGTCAAAGTTTATTTTAGTAATGATTCCAAAAATGTGACTAGACAAAGACTTGGAACCCGTGGTGTCTTTCACGTTCAAAGGTGCTGAGACTGGTTGGGTGACTGCCCAAAGACACACAAATGAATGGGTCCCCAGGGTCCACCGTTCCACTCAGTGCACACACAATGTGGCCATTTATAGCTCTCGCCTGTGCTTCCATGGCTCATGCGTCTGCTCTCAGTGAGTCAGCGCTGTGTGGAGGCAATGACTAGGACTTGAAGGGGCTGGATCTCCTGACTAGCTCTATGACCTTGAGTGAGTTCTGGAACGGCTTTGGCCTCAGCATCCCCATTTCTAAGGTAGGAATGATGCTGGCTGTCTACCCCACAGAGTTGTGAAGATCGAATGAGATAATAAATATGGAACCATCTGAAGAAGTGAGGCGCACATGCCAGTGATTTTGTCAGATCGCTGTCTCTCGGGACATGTGCTTTCTCGGCATCCGGCGGCTAGGCATTACTGCTCGCTATTGACTTGGCAAGAAGATAATTGCTGCAACTCTTCTGCAGCAAGGCCTACAGATTTCTCTCCTACCTTCACCATACTGTCAAGTACTAGCATATTCTATCATCCTGGATTCTCAAGGGCTACAACTACCCCTTTCCTGACCTCGGAAGGCATCACTAATCAATCTCAACCATCATTCTCTCTGGCCTCGGCGTCTCCCTCAACATCATATTCCAGGCCACCTCTGCTAGTTGTTTGGAATTGGCACATGGGATGATATCACGTTGCTCTCCCTACCATGCACAGCTTCCCAAAGTTGAAAAACAATGAGTAAACCTGGGAGGTAGGTGGTCTCGCTGTGCATCCAACCTTTACAAATGCCCTTAGTGTATCATGGAAAAATGGCATGTGAAAATGGCTCACAGCACTAGGGTTGGTAGCGGTGGTAGAAAATGGTCTGTAAGCCGTGTAACAGGTAGGACTCTTCTCCTGTGCTATAGACTTCAACCACCAAGTTTTTCTTAGCCTCGTTGTGCCTCCAGTTCAAAGAACTGTGTCTTCCAGGTAGCCAAGCCCCAGGCTGTGCTTGGATTCATCCCTCATTTCTCGGTCCTTTAGAGCTATGGGTTATCCTTCCGGAAAAAAAAGATCTTGGCTCTGTTCTCTCCCTTTCATCCTCTGCTACCACACCTGATTAGACTTTGCTGCTTCCCATCCATGCTCCTCACAGCCATCAAAGACAACACTTTCACACACACGCCTTTGATTGTTCCATATATATATATATGGAATATATATATATAAAGATGGAGTGCAAATGCCTCAGTGTGCGGTGTAACACTTTCACACACAGGCTGTCTTATCTGCTCAGATCCCACTGTGCCAGCCAGACAGGAGCTCCTTGCCCTTCTCTTTCCTTTGTATATGCTATTCCTTCCCTTATCGGTGTGGTCACAGTCTGTTCTGATCATCATTCAAGGTCAAACAGAAGTGCCCCTCTTCAGTGAAGCCTCCCCACATTCTCCACGTTGAAAGTGAGGTGCTCCCCGAGCTCACTTAGCTCTCAGTCCTCGCCCTCCTAAGGCCACATATTGGAAGGGTTAAGAGCACTGGCTTTGGAATCAGACTGATCTAGGTTAAATCTCGTGTATGTGACCTTGGGAAGTTAGTGCACCTGCTTCCTCATCTAGGAGATGAAAGTGATAATAGCAGTAACTTTCTCATGGGTAATTTAATCATGTGAGGTTGCAAGGATTAAATCAGAAAGGGCACTTGGAGCAGTGCATTCTCCAGAGACGCAGAACCAGTAGGTTAAGAAGGAGACGGAGAGAAAGAGATAGAGAGAAGAGAGGTAGAGGGTGAGGGCCAGGGAGATGGAAAGGGGTACGAAGAGGGTAAGGGAGAGGGAAAGAGAGAGAGAGGGAGAAGAAGAGATATTTTTAGGGAACTGGTTCACTTGATGGTGGAGACTGCAGGCAAGTCTAGAATCCATAGGGCAGGCCGGCAGGTAGGGGCTGATGATGCAGTCTTGAGGTAAAGTGTTAAGCTCGCAATACATCTTAGCTGCCATTTTTCATTTATATACCTACTTTGTTTGCTCCTCCGCCAAGAACCAAGGACTCCGCCAGAGCAGGGACCGTGTCTGACTCAATTTTGTATTCCCTATGTGTGGCATGTGTAAGTACTCAATAAAAAGCCAGTGAATGAATGAATACTGTTGAGGGAACACAACTTTTGGGGAAATATGCAAGCCTTTTGGTGTGTGGTTATCATGAGAATTGTATGAGTTAACATATGCCAAACATTAAGAGTATTTGGTTCCTAGCAAAGGTGTCTTAAAGGTTACTCTGCTGGGAACACTGAGGGCTCCAGTATGGTTCCTGGATGCCAGGCAGTACCCAGCATGGTGCGCCCTCTCCTCGCCCCAGAGCACCCACGTGCTGCGTAGGCTCCCCCTGGCTGAGAGCCACGCGCCGGTTCAGGAGCACGCAGCTAATCTAGTATCTCCCACAGTCTGCCTGACTGCTTCGATTGTTTTGCTCTCATTTTAAGAGAGACTGGGTTTCAGTGTAGAAAACTCAGAAAATAGGAAGATACAAAGGACAAATTGAAATCACCAATTATCTCATTATTATGAAATAACTAACCGCTGCTACAATTTGTTGAGTGCAGAACATGGACTTTGGGGACGATCTGAAGCCCTTCAAGCCTCAGCGCTATTAGCAGTAAAGAGGGTGAAATAACAGCCTCCACATTGTGGGGAAATTAAATAAGATAATGTACGGACTTCAGTTGGCACTTACCCGGCATAGTAGGTAAGCGCTCAGTGAATGCTAGCTCTTAATAGCTTTACAGGCAAACTAATGTTTATGTGCAAGAACCCAGTCTGATCTGTACGTATGTATGCACGCATGTGTGCATATCCACACACAGACCCTCATGGCTTTTTCACTTGACATGAGGTTGGAACCACTGTCCTAGGCAGTGTGTATATTTGTTAAGAGTATAGATCTAGAGACACACTTCCCAGATGCAATCCTTGACCCCTCTACACTTGCCAGCTGTGTAAGTCTAGGCAAATTATTTAACCCCTTTGTACTTTTGTTTTTTTCTTCTGTATGGGGTAATCCCTGTCGGAAAAGGTTATTATAAGGATTCAATGAGTTCAACATATTATATGGAGTTAGTATTATTTTTATAATATATATTATAATTATATATGTGACATATAATATACATAAACAACAGTATTTGGCACAGAGTAAATGCTCAATCAAGAAACTTTAGCTATCATTACCATCCTCCTATTTTTACTGGTTGTAGAATATTCCATGATTGCATTATGTCATTATCCCCCTGTGGTCAGACATTGGGACCATTAGCTGGAGCTTGGTTTGTATATTGATCTAGAAAGGCTCATGTTGGTGAGTCACATGGTGTGTCATGAAGTCTTCGTTTTCATTGAATAAGATAGCTGGGTGAGTTCTGCTTTGGGTTCTAGTCCTGCCACCGCTCCAGCCAGCCGAGTGAGTTTGGACAAGCTATTTAACATTGGGAAGAGAAAGCAAAGTAGTAGAAAGAGAAATTGATTTTAATTCAAAAAATTCTCACATCTCCTGGCACCATTCTTTATTAGCTATGAGGATGAGGCCAAGAATTTGCCAGGTGGGTGGGAATTGACTTTTTATGTCCTCTTTGAAGGTCCTGGCTGTGTATTTTGGGCAAGTCACCATCTCTTCTGTTTTCCCATCTGTGGAATGGCAAATGAGCTTTCCTGCCTTTCTCCCGTGGTGGTAAATATCAAAGCACAAAATATATGTGCAAATATCTTTAAAAGCAGTAAATTTGTATATAAACATAATGTAGCATTAGGGCTGTTGTTACATTTAGTATCTTGGAAACTGTTTTCAAGGAAAGGTTAGGTTAAGTAACTTTGAAGGTGCTAACTCATTTTAAAATTCTGTGCTCTGGGTGCCTGGTGGTGCAGTTGGCTAAGCATCTGCCTTCACCTCAGGTGCCTGGGGTCCTGGGATTGAGTCCCCATGTCAGGCTCCCTGCTCAGAAGGGAGCCTGCTTCTGCCTCTCCCTCTGCCCATACCCCGGCTGGTGCTCTCTCTCTCTCACTCAAATAAATAACTAAAATCTTAAAAAATATAAAACGAAATTCTGTGCTCTCCTACAAGGGTTTCAGGATGTAACCCTACTACAGTTAACTTCTCTCCCCATACCTTCCACCCTTCACGCATACAAGTGATTTTCTTCATTCCTGGATACTGGGCGAAGAACACCTTCCCTCATTTGATGAAATATTTATTTGAACAGGAAATGCTACATATAGTTTTGTGAAACTGGGTAAAATATTGTTTCTAATAATGAATATATAGTGGGACAATTTAAAATGCGTTTTAAAGTGTGTTCGAATGAGATCTATCTTGGCCCAGTTACAAACACAAATATTGTTCTGTGTGTGATCTCAGCAAGGTCTAATCCAAGCAACGTAATCGCCAGATCAGATTATTTAACCTGGATTTCTTCTCTTCAGCTTTTCACTATCTTTTATCTTTGTGGCAACCCACCTCGCATGGACAGATTGAAGAACAGAGTTTGTTGCTCTCTCGATGAATTTTGACTAAGATACCGAGGACGTTTTCTAGTGGCCGTGGGATCCTGGGAGCTAGCCATGGTTCTAACCGTGGGATACAAGGGGGCAAAACACACAGAGTCCTTGCTCTGCTGGACCTTGCGTCCGACTATGAGGAGACAAGACTCACAAACTAAATCAATAAACAAGATAACTTCAGATGGTGGTAAAGTCAATGAAAAACAAAGAATCCCTTGGAAAAGAGTGGGGAGTGGGGCATCAAAGCTGCTTTAAGTGGTCAGGAAAGGCATTGCAGCTGAGACTTCTTCACAATGTGACGTGTCAAGATCTGGGAGCAGAGTATTTCAGGAGTGAGCACTGCAGGGACTTGGGAAGCTCAAGGAACAAAAGAAAAGCCAGTGTCGCTGGAGACCAGTGAAGGGCGGGGATGGAAACAGCAGAGAAGGAAGGCAAGTTCAGATCAGCCAGGGCTATGTGAGCAATGGAGATGGATCTGGAATTGATTGGAACGTAGTAGAAAGCCACTGGAGGGGTTTAAGGAGGTCACATTTCCATCTGCATCTTTAAACAATTACTTTGGATGTTGAATGGACTGGAGTAACTATAGATGGCCTTCTGGTTTTTGTGTGTGTTTTTTTTTTTTTTCTGTTGTTATTGTTTTGAGAGGAGATTGTCTTGAATCTGTGTTTGAGTAATAAATACTCTGACTTTATTTAACTATTATGTTTATTTTCAGGAAAGCTAAGAGAGATTGGAAGGGATTATGGTGCCCTTCCCCAAAACCATTCAGCACTGTCCCTGCTGAGGCCTGAGGGCTCAGGTGATGATTTAATTCAGCTATTGAATAAACTCTTTCTCTAACCCAAATGGTTCTGATATTAGATTTTTTCAGAGTCATGTTGACACGAAAAAAGACGAAGATCTTAGAGTGTATCATGTGCTTTTTTTTCCGTGTACTTGTTTTTAAATGGCTTTGAAGCACTTCAATTATTTGATAGACATTTTGATACTGAGTCGGTTAGTTTATTAGGCTGGCTTTCATCACTGAAGCTCTTTCCCTCTAAGCCAGATTGGAAAGATAGACGTGCTTAAGAGATCTTACTGTTGACAGAGGTTGACCTCTCCGTGTTCCATTTTTCTCCACCAATGTTTCCATTAAAACCTCTTGAGTCCTCGCCAAATGTCAATGATGGAGATGCCTACTGTCTCCCGTAACAAGACTCACCTGTGCACGCCTCCGACTCTCTTGCTCCTCTCCTCCTACCTTCAGGGGGCTGAAACGGTCTTCGCTCTGAAATGTATTTGTAACCCAGAGGAAAATATATGAAGCTTTCTATAGCTGGGACTTGTTCCTGTTCCAGTCTTCTTTATACTAAGGGCTCAGTTTTTCTTTTCTAATAAATTATACAATATAGCAGGTAAGTATACAGGCTTAGAAATCAAAACAGACCTTGGTTCAAATCCTGCCTTTGCGTGGGATAAGGTCCAGCAGAGCAAGGACTCTATGTGTTTTGCCCCCTTGTATCCCACGCTTTACTGGCCAAGTGCCTTCCTTCCCTCTTTCCTTCCTTCTTTCTTCCCTCGCTCCCTTCCTTCCTGCCTTCCTTTCTTCCTTCTCTCCCTTGCTCTCTCCCTTCCTCCTTCTTTCCTTCCCTTCCCTTCCCTTTCCTTTCCTTTCCTTTCCTTTCCTTTCCTTTCCTTTCCTTTCCTTTCCTTTCCTTCCCTTCCCTTCCCTTCCCTTCCCTTCCCTTCCCTTCCCTTCCCTTCCCCTTTCTTTCTTTTTCTCTCTCTTTCTTTCTTTCTCTTTCTTTCTTTCTTTCTTTCTTTCTTTCTTTCTTTCTTTCTCTCTTTTTCTTTCTTCTTTCCTTCCTTCCCTCCCTCCTTCCAGCCTTCCTTCCTTCTTCCCTCCCTTCTTCCCTCCCTCCCTCTCTCCTTTCTTTCTTTCTTAGCTTTTTAATCTATCACAATTTACAAGATTTTCAGGAAGTATTTATTGCAGCTCCAAACAGTATGCTAGGTGCTAGGTGCATATGGTAAATAGCATGAACACAGGCCTTTGGAGCTTATGGTGTAGGGACAAAGACATTAAATTAATAAAGATATCTAAGTGATTATAAGTGAGCAAAGTGCTATAAAGGAAGCACTGAATTCTCAAAGAGCTTTTAAACATGGGACCGAACCTGGTCAGATGAGGGTGAGTCAGAGTTGTTGCAAGCATCCCATGACTTTTTGCTTTTGCCATAACAGTAGTTCCACCTTATCTATGGGTTCGCTTTTGGGGGTTTCAGTTACCCATGGTCAACCAGTCAACAGAGGATCCTCCTTCTGACTTTCAGAAGGTCAATAGTAGCCTAACACTACGTCGCACTGCCTGTGTCATTCATCTCCCTTCATCTCATCACGTAGGCATTTTATCAACTCACATCCTCACAAGAAGAGTGTTATACAGTAAGATGTTGTGGGAGAGAGAGACTGCATTCACATAACTTTGATTACAATATATTCTTATAATTGTTCTCTTGTATTATTGTTGCTAATCTCTTACTGTGCCTACTTTATAAATCAGAGTTTATCATAGGCATGCATGTATATGAAACAACAGTATCTACAGGGTTTGGTACTAGTCATAGTTTCAGGCATCCGCTGGGCGTCTTGGAAGGTATCCTCCATGGAGAAGGGCGGCTCCTGTATGACCTTTGCATTCAATAGATCATAGCTATGGTTATCATTATTATTAGCATGACTGTTGTCACTGCTAATACTGCACACACCCTGTGCCTGTGTATATGGGATTCAGCGAGCTTTCCCAGAACTTGTTACATGGTGCTCCAAAAATGTCGATCGACTGAGCTCTTGGTGACTTGCCTGGAACGGCTCTGCATCTGTGCTCCCTAACTCCTGCCAGCTTACTTCGTTTCTGCCCTGGTGGCTGAGTAGTTTCTGGGGCTAGCCACTCATAGCTTGGGTACCATCCATGCCTTGGCTCTCCCAGATTCCTTAGAAAGCTCCCGATCTTACTGCTCTATCTCCTAAATGAATGCCAACCAAATCCCAACGTGACAACTGCTGTGTTGCTGTGCTGGGTAGGCTCCTGAACGAGGGAAACTTTCAGAAAATTTCCTGAAAGAAAAGAAAGTGCCTCCCTCTCTCTTGAAGCCCTTTAAAGAGCCCGTTGCTACTCTGTACTCTAAGCACCTTTGGGGGCTGAGTTATGAGCCTGAAGGGTGTTTCTTCCTGTTAGTTTTCCAGACAGTCTTGTGTTATTTATTCACCACTGACCTAGAGGCGAGGCCATAATAGCCTGCAGACTTTTCCGTTCCTCCGTACCAAAGCCTATGAAAATATGTTTCTTTTTTAATTTTGATGTTGTCAGTTCATTTATGATACCTACGTCTGTGCATGGTCAGCTCTTGATTCTTCTAGCTGGGTGGTGAGAGGAGTCGCTCTTTATGGCCATTATCTCTGAATCACTTGTTCTACTGGACTTGCTCATCATGGATTTTAGTTCTTCCTTTTCTTTCTATTCTCGAGTTGGACCTAATAGGTAGCTAGCCTGTAACTTACCAAAAGATGGCTGCCCCAGGACACCCCTTGATTTCTGGATATTGCATAATAAAAATACTAAGAATAACATTATCCCTGAAATGCTCCACAATTTCTCTTAGCAAGTAGGTATAGCTATAACCACTGCCCTCCCTGGGAGGAGGAAATGTTCAAGTAGAGCTCAGATTTATTTATATGAAAATATTAATGTAAAAATAGTATTAATAAAAATCGACCATTTCTTGAGGTCCTGCTATGTGCCCGAAACTGTTCTTAAATTTTCTATAGGCATTTGTCTCCTTTAATCTTCACAACAATTCTGTGGGGTTACTTCTATAATAATTACCTCCGTTGTATAAATGAGGAAACTGAGAATCCAGGAGTTTAGGACTTGCCCAAATATTTAGAGTTTGTGCACTGATCTCTCTGACTCCCCAACTTATGTTGTGAACCACTGAATAATATTGTCTTTCAAACTTTACCTTTGAGAAGTTATATTTAATATATTCCCAGGTAAGGGCAAAGCAGTGACATCATACACCACAATAGTTGAAAGTCTATGATAAGTAGTATTGGTACAGAGTGCTTGCCTCTTTCTTCTCACCATACGAAAATTAAATTTGAGGATATTCCTGTCCAGTTCCTATACTGCTATTAAGCATCTGTAATACTTCACATATACATTTCTGGCTAATGAAAAAAAGTAGTTGATGTACTTGACGAGTAGATGAATACAGAAGTAACAAGACTATTATCCAGAATATCTTTGTTCTGATTATTTTTAATCCAGTTGGCTTACAGTTTCTCACATTTTACTTTATAGGTTTCTGTGGCACTGCATGTTAAAGCAAACTGTAATAAACTACACTGAATATTTCAGAGAAATTTGCAACGCTTTCTTCAGTATTTAATGCACTTCTCCTGTACTAGGGTGAGAAATCTATTTCCTCTTCTTGCTTAACAATCTATTGAGCACATCTCCCAGTTTCATTTATCATAGATTTTTTATTTTATAGCATTTCAGAGGCAATTCAATCATCAGTTGACCTTTGTTTAACATGAGAAATAAAGTCATTTTGGCTACATGGTTGGGAAAAGGTGATAGTTCCCAATTCCGTATTAATAGCTCCATTGTAGCTAAGATTTAACACTGCCTTTTATTGTAATATTTCTAACAGATGCTCAGTCCTCAATAACCATAACAAAATGCATATTTTAAGAATGTGTGAAAATATGCAGATCTTCTCCAAGTTTATTTATGAACTCGAAATGGAGCATTTATGCTGTTTACTTTGCAGTAAGTACAAGCACAGCCCTTGGTATCACCATTTTCCTGTGCTCTGTGTTTCTTCTTCTCCTCACAAGTGCTTCAGTCGAAACAGGAAAAGCAGTAGGAGAGGTGAATTCCATATATGAGGCACACGCACCCAAAGTGTGCAAAAGTCGAAGACTCTGTAGATTCTCTGCGGGCAAAACTGGTCCACAAAGAAGTGGGCTGGTCATCTGAGGGGGTAGTGATGCCAGTCATTATCGCTACCGTGTGTAACGTATGAGTGTGCCGGGCTCCGAGTGAGGGCTGTGCAAACAGCGCGTCACCTGTCTCTCACCGTAACCCTACGAAGGTTATTCTTACTCTTATTTGATAAATAAGGAAAATGAGGCCCAAGGTTACGTGCGCAACGAGGAAGTGGCAGGGTAGGATGGAACCCCCGAGACCCCGATCCCATCATCTCTGAGCCACCGTGTCTAATGACTGCTGCCCATCAGCCTGGACCAGTCTGGGGCAGCTGGGTTGGTGAGGCTCTTGTCCATGGTCAAGAGTGGCCGAAGACTTCACATGGGCCCTCTCTCACCCCTCATCGCCCCGTCTGAGCTCTCGAGTGTGCCTTTTGTACGGGCTATGCATTGCTAAGAGACTTTACTGATGTCGGCGAACTCATTTTGCAGCACAGCTTCCAAGGCCGTGCTGGTCTGGGTTCCTCTGCTGGGTGCCGTTTCTGCAGTGTGCAATTTTGCTCCGTTCCACTGCTCCCTCTTCTCTCTCCTTTCCTCCTGCTCCTAGTGCGGTTTGCACCGGGCCACTGCTTTCTGTGTTTCCTTTCTGTGCTGCCTGCTCTTCACGCTCACTCGATCAGATGGGTAGCCGTAGACATCGGGGAACCTTGGAGCTGGGCCACTTGGGTCACCCCCGGACCCCTCTCACTTATTAGCTCCGCAGTCTTGGCTCATTTACTTCTCTGTGTGTATCAGTTTAAAAAAAATCAGTATTACAATACTAATACCTATTTCAGAGAGTTACGATGAGGAGTGAATGAGCTGACACGTATAGAGTGCTTAGTCTAGTGCCTGGTGCATAGTAATTGCTCATCTAACCACCCCCCCACCCCGGCTCGGTTTGCTTTTTACATTTGCATGATGGCAGGTAATTTATGTCAGGAAACCCCATCATTTGTTGGAGAGAGAAATGACTTCAACCACACAAGGAAAACCCTTCCCCCAGGAAGAAAACAAAATGAGTTCTCCCTTTAAGATGCTTCCCATTCCTTCGTTGTCAAGTTCCCTTTGGCCACAACACAAGTTGGCAGCCTGCCACTGGGGCCTCAGAGACCAAAACATCAGCCAAGTTTTGTTTTACTCTTAACTCTTGCAACTCCTGTCTTTCCAGCTCCCTACTACCCGCATCTACAATGCAGGGGTGTGTTGGCAATAGCTCCACATTTGGGTGGCAGTTGACCTGGGCCTAGTGGTCTTGGGGGCTGGACAGAAAGCTGGGGGAAGAATAGCTTTCTGATCACTTGTCCCACAGCAGACATGCACCAGAGCCCGTGTGGCAACACCCTGTGTGGACAGGGAGGAGTGCATATAAAGATGAATTCAAAATGACCCTCAGAGCCAGCTGTGCCCAGTAGTTTTCATAGAGCATTTCATTTGATAATCACAAGCTCCTCTTACAGATGGTATTCTTTTTGTCCCATTTTAAAAAGAAGGTCATCAACATAGAGGCTAAGAGAAGTTGAGTAATTTCACTGAGTTCTACCTGATTCCAACACAGGAGCTCGTCACTACCCACCGTCCTGCTCCCTTCGCTTTGCTGTACAGCTTCCTTCCCTCACTGCCTCCTGACCTCAGTGTCCTCATCTATAAAATGATAGGACTCGGCACAAGGATTTGGAGTGCCCTTCCCGCTCTGACATTCTGGCGCTCGGGGTCACCCTCTGAGCCTACAAGCGTTGTTGCCCGTCGTCACTCTTAGCGTCTGTCCAGACGTGTATGAACTGGCCTCGTTTGCTCACTGCTGGTTGGTTTAGGCTGCAACTGTCTGTGACTGTCTCTTAATCACATTCCAGCTCCCATTACCGTGTCTCCTGTGCTGACCAAACGCACTTTGTTCCGTTACTCCTGAGCAAATCCTTTACAGAATCCAAGAGAGCTTCAAGAATTCTCTTCCAGTAGTTGTTGAACGTGCATTTCCTTGATTCACAAGTTTATACAATTTCAGGAGAACAGGTGCTGTGTAGAATGGAAACAGGTTGCAGTTGAGTGTAGAAGAGAGGGAGCCCAACAGCCATGAGCTCCGCTGAGTTGAATGTGTTTTGCTTTGCTTTGTTACAGTCTTGTGAGATTTGATACTTTCTCCAAGGCTCAGACAGAATAAGACCCTATAGCTTGTGCAAAGCATTCAAATCTGAGGCCGCCTATGTTTTTACAGGACGTTGTGACCTTTCCCTTGTGTACAGTAGAAACAAGCACGAGACTAGACATTTCATTCCAGGTTTGCTACTAATTTTTAATGTGCTGTTTTGATTAAGATGCTCTTCATTGATCAAATCAGTCTATAAAATTGATTATCTTTAAACTGAGTAATCTGTGGGACTCTATATCTTGAGCCATGTTAATGCTTTAATCATCTTAACTGCTTGGGAGGACATAGAATCACCTTTTATTCTTTTTTGTGCTTTATCTCCTGGGTTCAGTCACCAAGCACTATCAGTTCTGATTTTAAAATGACTCTCTGTGTTCTTCTTTTCTCTGTCACCCACTATAGTAAATCTGGACCTTATTTCACTGCTGGAATCCTGAAATAGATTTCACGTTGTCCATACTCCCAGGTTCTACCTAATTTCCCTCCCAGTCCTTCATGTATGTCCTCCTTATGTCTATTCACTTGCTCGCTTCTTGCTCTTGTCTAAAACCTCAATTGTTCCTCCTCTATTGCTTGCAGTATCAAGTTCTCCAGGCTCCCATTGGCACAATCTGCTCAAAATAAACTTTCTCTTTTTCCATGTCCACCATCTTATCTTATCTCTGAACCTTTGCCAACGATGTTTTCTGAAACTCTCTTCATTGAATTCTTCCAAGTCCTTCAAGGTCCAGCCTGAGTACAAAAAAAGAGCCTTATTCCTCTTGTTCATCAAGAATTCTGAGGAGCGCCTGGGTGGCTCAGTCGGTTGGGCATCTGACTGTTGATTTTGGCTCAGGTCATGATCTCAGGGTCCTGGGATCGAGCCTGCATTGGGCTCCCTGCTCAGCAGGGAGTCTGCTTGAGATTCTCTCTCTCCCTCTCCCTCTGCCCCTCTTCCCGCTCGTGTGAGCTCTCTCTCTCTCTCTCTTTCTCTCTAAAACACGTAAATAAGTCTTAAATCTGAGCATAAGCCAGGCACATAGTGAGCAATTAGCAAATATTTGTTGAATTAATATATGACTCCCTCTCATAAAGGTATCCTTGATTGCTTCATCCTACATTTATGGCAGGATTTTTTAAAATGCAGTGATACCAATTTAGCATCTCTGTAGTCTTCCGGTGTCAAAGAGTTACTTTGTTTTCATACTAAAGGAAAAATAAAATGAATGAAGTCAAAGAAGATTTTTGAATTGGCCAAATCCTGGCCCTAGCCATTTCTCTTATAGACTGGAGGAGAAGAAAGTTCTTCCTATGTGTCAGGCCCTGTTCTGAGTGTTCTATCAATGCTTTACTTATTGAACGGTTCCAACGACATTGTAAGGTAGGTGGTACCCTATCTCCATTTTACTGATGTGAAAACTGAGGTCCAGAGAGGTTAAGTAACTTACTCAAGCAAGATAAAGCTAGAACATGGTTAAATCAGAATTCAAATTCAGGGATTCTGGCTACAGAGTATACAGTTGTCAGCACTCTTCTATGCTACCTCTCATACCACTGCATGTCATAAGAAAATATTGAATATATTATTAGAGTAACTCCAATAATGAAAAACAAAACAGAACAGAACCTCTTCAGTCAGACTTTACAGTCAATGGAACACAATATTATCTTACTAGGAATGGGTAGCCCTTTAGATTTCGATCTCATTTATTTATAAGCCCCAGTAAGATTCTCTTCGCTGTTTATAAATAGATATACTCTTGTGTTTTGGCCTTCAGTGATAACAAAGTTGCCCTAGCTGGAGCTTCTCTTTTTCCTTTAAAGGGTCTTCTCTGGTCCTCTGAAATGCCCCATGGCTAACGACAGGATGTGCCTTCTGTAAGGAAACTCTACTTCCTGGAGCTTCTCTGGCACGCTGTCCCAGGGAACTGCACCGCAAGCCTCTAATCAGCTGAATGAAAATGAAGGGGGCATTTGTATTTCCCCACTGATTGAGTTGGCTCAACCTGATGTAGGTTCAGATTCACAAAAGCACAGACAGGCTTGCTTCCAGGCTTGCAGTGGAGATGGAGGGAGGCAGGCTGTGTGCCCGGCTTCCTTGCAAAGCATGGCTTTGGATATGTGTCACTGGTACCCTTTAAAACCAAGGCTCCAGGACTCCCCCGCACCCACCCAGAAGTCATGGGATGATTTGTACAAGATGCCCTACTTCTGATGCCAACTGGACCCAGTTCAAATAAACGTGCAGATCAGAAAGTGTTTTTAAAGGGTGAGGGCATCCATGATGGATAAAATGATATGTAACACAAGATGTCTCAAACTGTTCCCCATTGGTTTTCCAAGCTTAATATTGGTGTGGTACTTGAAAGCCTTTTCTCAGAAGAGACTAATCTTGATCATGTGAATTCCAGTTATTTAAGAGAATGTCAGCCTGGTTAAATTATGTTTTCTGAGTCCATGCTTGACGAAATATTATAGTAGTATCTTGATATTTACAAGTTTAACAGTCAGGTTTCTGTTATTCATATAAAGCATCTTAGGTTGACAATAAGGAATAGGTTTCCTAAGGTATGACTACGAATCACCCACTTCAGGATGCAGGGGCTCAGGTGGGGGCAGTTAGAGAGTAGACCCAGTTGTGGGTCCAACATCCACATCTAATGTGCTTTTTATTCTCTTGGATAGGGATTGTAATTTGGGGATTCTCTTCCAAGTGTCAAGGGTAGACTTGACATCTGAATCAGTGGGATAGCTTTAGATTTTTGTAAAAATGGTTGCGACATAAGGCTTTTGGAATTTTCCCACTCCAAACTCATGGCCAACATTGTTAATCAATCAACTGCCCTGGCCAAATGCAGCTTGCTTCAAAATCCTCTACAAAAGGTTAATTGGATTTGGTATTCAAAGATGTGAAAATTGCTCACTTCTTGGGATTTGAAAGTCTAAAATGAGCTGCCCCTTTTTTACCTCTTTTTAATTTGAGCCTGACTTGAAATACAGATTTCTCCATTCTCTTATGTGCACAAGTTTGGTTCTCTTAGACATTGCCAAACGTTCTCCAAACACATCAGGAAAATGGCTCACTTCATTTGATCTGCCCACCTTTGGCAATGGAATTGGGATAAGTGTTTTGGGAGCATGTAGCGAAGAAAAAAAGGAATAGGGGCCAGATTTCATGCATGAGGAAACTAGGCGGGTACACAACTGACAAAATTTCCATGTAGACAAAATGATGTGCTTTGTCCCTCAACCAGAAACTCAACTTGTGGTACCCTAAAACAACCTGCTTCTTGGCTCATTTAAAAAGCTTGCCACACACACCAATAATTTTTGTTAGGAGGGGAACTTCACTAACCTATAGAAGACACTTAGATTTTATGGGTTTGTGATTCGGTTTCAAAGACTTAATATTTTTTGTATTATTCTATTATAATGATCTGCGGCCTCGAATCATAGGTCTATTGTCATGTTAGTCTGCCCACTGAAGTGTGAGCCCCATTAGGAAGCGGGATGTCTCCTCTTTTTTAAATTTGTATCCAAGACTCTTAACAGTGTACTTTGCATATGGTGGGTTTGAATTAAGAAATGAATACATGATATTTAGTACAAATGATTTTTCACAATCTTATCCCACATGAACCAATCTTGGACCTGTTCCAATGACAATTTCTCATCGTTGTACAAAGTTTTCTGGAAGTAGAGACAGCTGCGTCCATTTCTCTTCTGCTCATTTTTATCCTGAGAGCAGGGCTGGCTTCATGGGTACAGTTGCATAAAGCTTAGAAGGGTCCTGCCCTTAGTGTAGTGCTTGACTATTACCTTCTTAAAATTCGTAATAATTCTTGAATTAGGGGCCCTGCATTTTCATTTTGCACCGCGCCCTACAAATTATGTACCAGGTTCTGCCTGAGTGCCTGATATACACAGTGTGCTATTCTGGCCGCTGTGGGTTGGCTGTCCTTCCAACTCAGCTTTTCTTGCCCCACGTTGAATTCACAAGTAATGGCTGTGTTTGTGAAGTGTGGCTCCAGCTGTTTAATAGGAAGCCGTCTACAGCAGGCATCAGTACCAGGGAGAATCATCCCTTGTCACCTGGGCATCAGAGGAATAGTCCTAGAATCCTCCATGCAGGTGTTGTGATTTTGATTCCAGAGTCAAAGAGAAAAATCTTTAGAGAAGGGGACCAGGAGAAGGGCTAGAACATGTGAATGACTTTCGGACCCTTCCCTCCAGCTAGAAACAAGGGAAAGGAGCAAGAAGCTGAGCCTTGAAGCCTTGAAAGCTCCTCAAGAAATACCTGGGGTACCCTGTTTCTGGGCCCTTTTCTCCTGCTTCTCTTCCAGGACTCAAGCATCCTCAGATAATGCTTCTCCAACTGAATGTGTACAGGAAACACCTACGGATCTTGTTGAAAAGCATGTCCTGATGAAGCAGTCAGGGTCGGGGCTTGAGATTCTGCATTCCAAGGGACCTCGGAGGTAGGGCCGTGCTGCTGGTCCCTGAACCACACTGGGTAGCAAGCTGACAGGTTTGCCATTTTGCAGGTGTTGGGAAGACCCGAACTTCTGTTTTATCTTAGCTTAGGGGAGCTACCACCTTCCGCTAAAAGCAGTCGGGCTTACCTTACACCCCCCATGTATGTGCTGACACTGGCCGCACAAGGGCACGCGCACCTTATGACGGAGACCGCAGAGAGCGTCAAACAAGAGCAAAGCCTAACTCCAACTGCCTTCAACAATGAAGAGACTTATTATCTCACACAACTGAAAGAGCTGCCGGAACCCGAATCAGGCACTACGAGCAGCAGAGTCCCTGCCTCTAGAGCAGCATCAGAGATGCAGACTTTCCTCTCTCTGTTGTGCGGTCCTTAGCACACAAAATGCCTTTCTCTGTTACAGGCATTGCCTTGAGATAAAATAATGTCCAGAGACAGAAAGGGGCTGTCTCTGGGGTGTTTCTTCTTAGAACCTGGATTTCCCAGAAGCCCCAAGCAAGTGTCTCCCATTTGGGGTCAAAGGTCTATACCTATATGGGTCTATATTGGGTTCAGTGATTTAGCCAAGGGATTGAGGTGACAATGATCGGCTTAACTTAATCAGGATGATCAGGGTCCACTCGCTGGAGCCAGGGAGGAGGGGGTTAGTGCCCTTTGAAACACATAGATATATGGAGCAGTGGGTAGCTGCAAAAAGCCCAGGATATGTTAGAAAGCGGAAAGGCATTATAATGGGGGAGAGAAGGAATGGGTACTGGGTTTGCAACCAATCTAGCATCTACTCATATACACGCCCCGATAAAAGGCCTTCATTTCAAGGAGGGCAATAGACAATCTCCCCACAGATCTGCAACCCCCATCTGGAGTCCCCAGACCCCTTCTTTTCCTTCACTGGAGTACTTGTCCCCAAAGCTGCCACAGAAAAAGTTTGGTTTGATTTTAGAAAAATAATTTTGACTGCTGCATTTTAGTGGGTAGCTGATCCCCAGTACTTAATGATAAAGCAGGACAGGAACAACTGCGTGACTATGAAAGAAGTACCAGATTGGTTTTGTTGTTGGCTTTACTTGGTTGAAATACTAAACGTTTTTCGGGCCCACCCTCATATTCATGAGTTCGTTAGTTCCATTAGTTCCATTAATAAGGTCATCTCTGTGTCTCATACAGCTAAACAAATAGAGGGACCCCGAAGTCCAATACTTTCTTGATCCAGGTGTTGCGATCTCACGGTGTTAGCAGCACTGTCCGGCATAGCTTCTTCTCTCATAGTTTAGACTTGAGAGGAATGTTACAGAAAGCAATTGAAAAGCAACCACACTTCTTGAAAACATTCCCGGAAGACCTAGTGAACTACCAAAAACTACTTTTACAAGTATGCTAGGACGGTCAGAATGTCAGAATGGATAAAATTAACAACAAAAGAAGCAGCAGGAGTTGGCGAGGATGCAGAGCAAGGGGAACCCTCGTGCACTGTTGGTGTGACTGCAAGCCAGAGCAGCCATGCTGGAGGACAGTTTGGCGGTTCCTCGAAAGTTAAAGATAGAACTACTCTGTGATTCAGCAATGACACTACTAGGTGTTTCTCCAAAGAATACAAAAATACAGATTCGAAGGGGCACGTGCACCCTGCTGTTTATCGCAGCATTACCAACAATAGCCAAACTATGAGAGAGCCCAAGTGTCCACTGATGGATGAATGATAAAGAGGTGGTATATATATACCATGGAATATTACTCAGCCATCAAAAACAATGAAATCTTGCCATTTGCAGTGACGTGGATGGGGCTAGAGTGTATTACCCTAAATGAAATAAGTCAGTCAGAGAACGACAAATACTATGTGATCTCACTCATATGTGGAATTAAGACAGAAAACATGAACATAAGGGAAGGGGAGAGAGGAAAAAAGGAGAGAAGGAGACGAGCTGGAAGAGACCCCTAACAATGGAGAACAAACTGAGGGTTGATGGAGGCCGGTGGGGGGTGAGGGATGGGCTAGATGGGGGATGGGCATTAAGAAGAGCCCTTGTGATGAGCACTGGGTGTTGTAGGTAAGTGATGAATCCCTGAGCTACTCCTGAGAACCAGTCTTGAACTGTATGTTAACTACCGCGAATTTAAATTAAAAAATTTTTAGAAGTATGTTAGGAGAATTTGCTTCTTCTTATAAATTGCTATAGTCAGAAAATGCATTGAGTGAACCTTCTGTCCTCATTTATTAATGAATGCTACTACTAAAAAAAAAAAAAGGCAGAGCAACATAGTGGGTAAAAACACAGCCTCTGAACCCAGTTGCTTGAGCTTAAGCCTTTAGTTATGTCACTAAGTAGCTGTGTGACCTGAGGCAAGTTACTTAGTCTTTTTATGCTTCAGGTCCTCATCTGGGAAATGAGGATAAGAAAAGCAGCCCTCTTTCGGTTGTCGTGAATATTAAATGTGCATAAATAGAAGAGTGCTTGGCATGGAGTAGGCCTTCTGTAAGTATTAACACGTTTACATGTTTTTATATGCCTTCCATGAGACAGGCCCTGTATTACACACTTCGTCTCTAACCCTCAAAACAAGGTTATGTAGTATTGCAAATACCAATAGCTAATAATAGCTAACCTTAATTGAGGACCTACCATGTACCAGGCACTATATGGGGTATCAAGTAGGCATCATCTCATTGAAGCCTCACAGTAACCCACAGAACTATGATATTTCTCATTTTCCAGATGAGGAGATGGAAGAACAGAGATCAATTAGAAAGGAATATGTTGGCCCTTTTTAGATGTGGACCACCTAGCTGCGGGCATGGCAAAACCCACCAGTATAAAAGAGAGAGAGCTGAATTGCTCTACGAAATGACCTTGAACAGATCTGAAGTGTCTAGGAATTTCCCTGGAGGGGGCGTGGAAAGGAGGGGAGTGAGCAAGGAGTGAGGGGCTGCGGAGATAAAGAGATTTGGCAGGTGGAAGGTTCTCTGTGACTGTCGTGACATGTGACTTTTAAGAATAGAAACACTTGAAATTTAGTTTTAAGTGACCTACTTTACTGTAATGTAACCCTTTCTTTGTTATTCCCTGTTCGTTGTTGTGGTTAAAGTCTATTACCCAGTCCTCTTTAATATGTGATATTTAGGGGCAATTGAAAAAAGGGGGGGCATTGTCCTGAAACATCACCGTTAAGTACAGAGAGATATAAAAATCAGCAATGAACGGAAAAACACAGCATCAAGAATTCAGTGTAAATAGACCATCTGAATAAGATATGCCTAAGAAGAATGTAACCTTCCCAGTAGTCTTTGGAGGTACCAAGGGGAGGGTCAGTGGGTGTATTATGGTCTACAGGGTTGGGGTTTGAGGCATTTCTCGTCGATCCTGAGAGGTGTTCCACAGGCCCGAAGAATCAGGGCTGTGCGTTTGGCTGACTCCGAGGTTATTTGGAGGAACACAGATGTTGTATCAAGAAGGGGCTTTAAGACACACATGTCTAGTCCAGAATCTTCCTTTAACAGATTTGGAAACCAAGACCAGCGAGGAAAGTGACTTGCTCAATTCCAAACAAGGAGAGGCATAGAAAAGACCACAACCAGATCCTCTGACTGCAAGCCCGGAGGGCAGTTCACTCTGTCCCTGTCTCTTTCACACGAGACGATTCTGTGCTTTGAGGATGCTTTGGGAAAATCCTAGTGATTTAGAGCTCTCCAGTGGGCCGACTGGCTTAGCATCTGGGAAATTCTGAATCACATCAGATGGAATGTTTTGTTTACTTCCTCCCCACAGTGCGAAAGGGGAGAAAGGATTCTTTTTTTCCTCCAGCTAATTTGCTGGAAACAGTAAGTAATTTCCCAGTTCATCTGGTCTCACTTGCAACCAATGTCTTCCCGTGGCCATCTATTTGCTAGTTTCAGAGAAGGACTATCATTCGAAATATTTTACTTCTTTTCAAAAGTTAGCCAAGAGAAGGAAGAAAGTCTCTCCCCTAACTTCTCTTAACTAGCCTATGGCTAGTAGCAATTTGTAACATCAAGCTCCCACGAGGGGCAGTCAGTACAGCCTGGGATGGCTGTGCATTCAGACGTTGTTAAACCAGGACCATTAACAATCATCTACTTCAAAAAAAAAAAAAATCATCTACTTCAGTGAGTCAGAAGCTCTTTTTTAACCCAAATTAAAGCCAACACCCAGTAAATAAAAGTCAGTAAAACTGGAGTCACCCAGATTTAAGTTAGGGACGTAGAACATCTTAATCTCCTTCTTCCCCTGGAATCTCAGTCCCTGAGACAGGTCCCTAAAGAAGCAATTAGACAACTACTAAGCTTGTCCAGTTTATTCACTCTATCAGTAGTGACAGTCAAGTTTCAGAGTGACTCTCCCAAGGTCCTGTGGCTAATGAGTGGCATGTCTGAACTTGAACTCGGGCCTCTTCAATCTCAGTTCTTCGACTCCCTGTATCTCACTTACTCTTGACTTCTGTCGGAGAAGGGATGAGGCTGGATGGGCAATATGTCTCTGTGTCCAGCAACCCGGGAAAATTCAGTGAGGCGGAGTCAAAGGAAGCTGTGGTTTGACCTGATCGATCTGAACTAAAGCATACAGACATGGAAAGAAGGCATACAGAAGATTATTTTGTGGAAATCTTGAGAGACTTAAGAGTTCTGTGTCATATGCCATTTCCTCTTTACATTGGTCCAAATATGGTCAAAGATGCCCTATAGTCCTGAGGAAATGACACATGTAGGAAATCAGGCCACCGGTTATTCTTTTATCAAAATGTGGTGGGAGATACTCACCAGGACATGCAAGGAGAAGGGAATTAACTTTGATTGAGTGCCCGTGGAGAATCACACAGTCTGCTAGCTGTGGGACCTTAAGCCAGTTACCTTGTCCCCTGCTACTTTAGTCACCTCCCTCACAAGGAGAGTATGAGAGGGAAATGAGACATGACACGTGGAGCCCTTGGCATAGGGCATAGGGCCCTTGGCATAGGGCCAAGCATGCAATAGTATTGATTACTACTAGTACTACTACTAGTACTACTACTACTACTACCATAATTATGATGAAGAAGAAGGAGAAGAGGAAGGAGGAGGAGAAGGAGGAGAAGAAGAAAGAGAGAAGGAGAAGAGGAAGGAGGAGAAGAAGAAAGAGAAGAAGGAGAGGAGGAAGGGAGGGAGAGAAGGAGAGGAAGAAGAGGAGGAAGAAGAGGAGGTGGGGGAGGAGGAGGAAAAGAAACTGGCTTAACAGCAGTACTCCTTATAACAATTCTATGGGGTTTATAGTTACCAAAGTCCTCATTTTCCAAAATGAAGAAACTGAGATCTGAAGAGGTTAAATGCCTTGCCCCCAAGTCACACAATTAAGAAAGGGCAGAAAATGAGATAGGAAACCAGGACCACCTGACTCCAGTGCACATTTGTTTTCTTCCACAACAGCCCCTGATAAATTTCTCTATGGGTTTAATTTCAGGGGGGAAAGGTTTCTGCCATTGCATAGCTCTTGACATGTAATTAGGGTGTCTCCCTTTTTCTCAGAACAAAATTTCTGGCCCAAGTGTAATTATCTCATTAACTATAAAAGAATTTATCCTTCTATTTACATGGACTCTTATTTTCTGTGGCCTGGATTTTATTTATTTTATGTTTAAACATCGTAGCATATTTCCTTGGAGTGTCTTTCCAAAAACTGTCTAGGTTATCAGAAACAAGTGGGTATTCAAACATGAATTTGAGGGCTGAATGAGGTTGTGGGGAGTATAGAGAGGATAAACCTAGGTTTCTGACATCAAGAAACTTGCAATTTAATTGAGGAAAATAAAATATAAAATAAATATAAAATAAAATAAAAAATTAAATGACAAGCAGTAAACAAATTCTAAGTGGGGGGTATGAGCAGAAAACACAAGACAGTTCTGAAGAGAGGGAGAGATTTCTAAAATTGGGGTTATACTAGGAAGGACTTTCTGAAATTTGGGCTTAGAGTTCTAGAAAAGAAAGTGTGTCAGAGTGGAATGCAAAAGCTGGAAGGCTCTCATCCCTCTAAGAAAGTTACATTAATCATTTGCTTACTCATTTATTCAACACTCTTTATTTACCTCCCCATGCTAGTCTCTGTGTGGATGCCAGCCAGTGAGTACAGTAGGAATGGTCTTTGCTCCTGTGAAATTTAAAATCTAGTTTGTCAAGAAAAACTTTATTAGTTCTACCATGTTGTGTTTCTAGGAGGAAGCAAAGAGCAAGAGGTGCCAAAATAGAATAGTCTAGTCTGAATTTTAAATATTCGTCTCCTTCCCATTTGCCAGCTCATTTTATTAAAAAGCAGATTTTATTCAAGTAAACTATTCTAGGTTGTTATGGTTTCAGTTAGGTTCAACACAGACCACTCATTACACTGAGTGAAAGATGCATTCATTTAATGTCTTCCTTTTATTGGGGGAAATTAACCATTCAGCTAGAATATATTGAAATTTAAACCAGTAACTATGTAAATCTTATTATTAGAAGGGCACTCGGGTGATTTCTCTGATGGTAAGCAACACACCCCTGCTGGCTACTTTGCTATTTGAATCATGGAATCTTTTTAAGGTCGATGTGAATAATGAGCAAGTGCTGTCCCTAAGGGCCATCAACTTTCCTAGGAGCTGATTCTTACTCTGTTCATCATTTTGATTTAGAAACATTTGGAATATCAAGTGATTATTTGGAAAGAGGAACTTTTATATTTTACTCCAAGATCTTTTATTTTAGCCAGAAAAAAAAAGTACACTTTTTCTGGGGGAAGAGTTTTTTTTTTTTTTTTTAAGATTTTATTATTTAATTTGACAGAGACAGCCAGAGAGAGAGGGAATACAAGCAGGGGGAGTGGGAGAGGAAGAAGCAGGCTCCTAGCAGAGGAGCCTGATGTGGGGCTTGATCCCAGAACGCCGGGATCACACCCCGAGCCGGAGGCAGACGCTTAACGACTGCACCACCCAGGTGCCCCTGGGGGAAGAGTCCTTTTACTCATTTTTGGAATAACAGATTTCCTAGTATGCAGAACAATCTAGGCCAGGGGAAGAACGCCAGGCTGAGAAAGAGGAGAACAGAGGAACAGAGTTTTAGTACTAACCACACCACTCAGCAGGCTTTAGGTTTTATCTATGAAGCGGAGATGGTAACAACAATAGGATAACTGCGAAAGCATAGTACAAACCAGAGCATGCTTTATTGTTTTTCCCTTCCTAGAATGCATTTGCCCTTTTTATAGTAGCAGTATCCAAAATTTCCTTTGGGATCTAGCCATTCCTCTATATGGCAGAGTGCATACGGCACAGACCTAGCCAATCAGAAAATAAGGCAACTATAGTGATTGGGTGAAGGATAGACAAATTATCCAAACTGGTTGAATCAGAATGCAAAAACAGTAATGACAGAGGACACACTTGTCTTGCTCCTGATCTTAGTGGGAAAGCTTTGAGTTTCTCATCAGTAAGTCTGATGTCAGCTCTGGGGGTTTTGTGTGGATGTTCTTCATCAAGCTGAATCTCCACTCTGATCTTAGTTTGCTGAGAGTTTTATCATCAATGGCTGTTGGCTTTTGTCCAAGATCTGTCTTCATCTACTTATATGATCATGTGATATCTCCTTTTTACCTGTCGATGTGATTACATTAATTGATTTTTTTAATGTTGAACCAACCTTGCATGCCTGGGATAAATCAGACTTAGTTGTGGTGTTTAATTCTTTGTATATATATTGTGGGATCCAACGTGTTAATATGTTGTTAAGGATTGTTGCATCTGTGTTCATGAGAGAGATTGGTCTTTAGTTTCCTTTTCATGTTATGTCTTTGTCTAGTTTGGGCAGTACGTTAATGCTGGCCTTGTAGACTGAGTTAGGCATTATCCCCCCCTGCTTCTTTCTGCTGGAAGAAATTGTACAGGATTAGTATAATTTCTTCCTTAAAGGTTTAGGAGAATTCACCAGTGAACATATATGAGCTCGACACTGCTTTGAAAGGCTGCTAATCATGTATTCAAGTTCTTTAACAGATACAGGCCTTTTCAGATTTTCTATTTATTTTTGTGCAAGTTTTGATAGATTATGCCTTTCAAAGAATTGGTAAGTTTCATATAGATTATCAATTTATGGGCCCAATATTCCTTTATTACCCTTTTAATGTCAATGGGATCTGTGATAATGGCCCCTCTTTCATTTTTTATATTTGTAATTTTGTATCATCTCTCTGTTTTTCTTAGTTAACTTGGCTAAAGGCCTATTGATTTTACTAATCTTTTCAAAAAAAGATTTGGCTTTGAAAATTTGTAATTAGTTTTAATGCTCCTGACTTTACCATGTGAAATGCCACCCAGTGGACATGCCCGGGTTCTCACATTATTACCATCCTAGGAACTTTCTGAAACTTCTGTTTGATTTGAGGCTAAAAAAAAAAATCAAAAGTTCATCCCTACATTCCTGTAATCCAGATATATATTCCAAGGAATACATTTAGATTTATTTAGGTATTTCTTTACATCCCTGGGTTATATAATTTGAAATATACTTTACAACATCAAGCATTTTCCTGAGGTACTAGTGATCAACAGAGAAATATCCTGAAGGAAAGTCAAATTTGATGGGTGTTTCAAATTCTCTCCCCAGCTGTTCGTAATGGTGTGTACATCTAATTAGTCTTCTATTTTCGAAGCTTATGCACCATCTCTCCACCTGTCTATCCACCCATCCATTCATACATGCATTTAACAAATATTTATCTATTACCTACTGCATGCCAAGCACTGTGCTAAGCATTAGGGGTTCAGTATTGGGCAACATACATACAGTTGTCTGCTGTCATGGAGCTTATATTCTTATGTTCTCACCACTTGCTCACTTGCTCCTACTCTTATCCCCCATTTATATAGATTGGAATATATTTCCAATCTTCCAATCATTCTACTCCAGAATTATTTCTTGAATATAACATTCCCTTTGTTTACCTGTTGTTCTTGACTGAGGTCACATCCACTTCTTGCTACTGTAGTGCTATAATGTCTGATTTGCCTGCTACCGAAGTGGTCTCACCATAGTCCATGCTTCACACAGTACTGGTAAGGTCTTCTTGGAAGCAAATCTGATCATCGATCTTAGCATCCCTGTGAGTGCAGCAACCAGATATCAAGTGCCTTTCAAAGGGATACAATCTAAAGTATAGAATACAACCTATGAAGTATTCTTGTCTTTAAAAAATTGAAGCTGAATCTTTAGGCCTTTTAGAGTAAACTACCCATTGTAGGAAACAGGAAAAATATAAGAAAAGTTAAATTATATCAACAAAGAAGCAAATAATAAATGCAATATGTGGGACAGACGCCAGGACATGATACCAAGTTTCTTTAGTAAATCAATAGTGTGGGATTAAAAGGGGGAGAGATGAATAGGAAGAGCTCTAAGTTAAGATTTTTAAGAATCATTACAACTGATATGTGTAATTTGAGAAACAAAGCAGAGGATCTTGGGGAAAAGAGGAAAAAATGAAAAAAGACGAAACTAGAGAGGGAGACAAACATAAGAGACTCTTAATCTCAGGAAACAAACTGAGGGTTGCTGCAGTGGAGAGGGGTGGGTGGGATGGGGTAGCTGGGTGATGGACATTGGGGAGGGTATGTGTTGTGCGGAGCGCTGTGTATTGTGTAAGACTGATGAATCACAGACCTGTATCCCTAAACAAATAATACATTATATGTTAATGTATAATAATAATAATAATAACAAAGAATCATTACAACTTAATGCAACATGGGAAATTAATTAGGATCCTCATTTGAGCAAACCTACTATAAAAAAGGTATTTATGAGATAATTGAGGACATTTCAGTCCACAAATGGTTAAATGATGTCAATACAATATTAATTTAGTTAGATGTGAAAATGTATCATGCCTAGATAAAAACATATCCATATGTAGAGTTTCAGGGTGGAAGGAGATCAGGTGAGAGGTTTGCTTTAAAATCCTTCATTTAAATAAAATGAGGAAAAGTGGTAAAATCTCGATAATTGTTGAGTGGTTGATATAGGTATGGTAATTTTATACTATTCATTTGTATTTGTTTTTACAGTAAAATTTTTTAAATAGTCCAACCTTGTATCTCTTTCTCCTTGAAAAAAATCTGCTAATTCTCTGCTGGCTAAAGAACAAAATCTAAACACATAAGCTAGCCATACATGTCCCTTTATAGACTGATCCCAAACTACTTTTCAACCTACTTTTCCATTCTCTGTATTTCTTTCTTGCATGTCTCCCTTGTTCCTAAACCTGCCACGCCCTTGCATGACTCCAAATCTCTGTGCATCCCATTACCACTGTCCAGAATTCGCGTGCTTTCCTTCTCACATAGCAAATGTGCTCATCCTTAAGGACTTGACACGATACATTTCCCATCGAGACAAGGAGCTCAGTTAGAATTAGCCATTCTTTCCAAGCTTCCCTTTTACTCATGACTTTCTTATAGGTCTTACTATATTCTGTTATAATTACCAAACCAATGGCTCTATATCTTTATATTCTTGGCTCCACCACTGCCCGGGAAACAAAGGGTGCTTGAGTGTCTATCAAACAAATCCAATGCGATGCGTGCAGTCTGTTCTTTCTTTGTGATTGTCCTCCTGGTGACCCAACGAGAGCAAATACAGAAAGAGCCCTCTCCTTTCTTGCAGTGTTTTACTCTTGTCTTGTAAATCTCCTCAGAAATTTAACTTCTCTAATATGTCAAGGTAATCAGGGTTCTAAATTTCCAGGCTACAGAAATATGTTAATATTTCATTTGTAAACACCACCAACAAATTGACTCTGTCATTAAGATTTAATGATTTTTAGACTAGCTGGGATTTATCTTTAGAAAAACACTGAGACTTGATTCCTTTAATGAACTTTTTTCCCTGACCCAGCAATACCTAATTTCTACTTAATTGCTTTGTGTTGACATTAGATTTAGTTCCTTGGGTTCCTCCTCAAGATACATCCTTATGGAGGCTGCTGCCAGACTGTTTGGTTACAATGCATTAGTTTTTTCCTTAAAATTCTTAATTTAAAAGGTATGAAACCATGCTTTCCTCTTGTGGGTTTTTTTTTCCCCCACTCTTGGGGACTTTGTATATTATTACTCTGAAGGGAGTTTCAAATTTTCTGAGTGATTTTAAACCAAATAACCATTGTTTTTGTAAAATGTTGGTAGTTGTTAACCTACCTACAAGAATTTCAAAGTGTTTGTGTATTTTGTAGCTAAATGAATCTCCTCCTTATTATGGTGATAGAGTATTTTAAAGAGTCTACAGCGGAGATAAGAGAAGAGTGGGCAGGAGTCATCCACAGTACAATATGTCATATCCATACAATGGAATGCTATTGTCAATAGAAAGGAATGAAGTACATACTACGGGAATGAACCTTGAAAGTGTTGTGCCAAGTGAAAGCAGCTAGTCACAGAAGACCATATATTGTATTATTCTGTTTATAGGAAAGATCCAGAATAGGCAAATATATAAAGACCAAAAAAGGGATTAGTGGTGGTCTATGGCTGGGGGAGTTGGGAGAAATGGGGAGAGATTGCTAATGAGTTTCTTTGCGGAGTGATCAAAATGTTCCAGAATTCAATGCCAGTGATGGCTGCAACTCAGTGAACATACTGACAACCACTGAATTGCAAATGTAGGGTATATAAATTGTATCTCAATAAAGCTATTATTTTTCTTCAAAGTTTAGGCATGAGAATTGGACGCCATGTTTTTAGGGTAATGTTGGCTGATGTAATAAACAAACTCAAGAGTTGTGGTGGTTTCACACCGGCAAGTTTGTCTGTCTCCTCATTTACATAACAGTCCAGGGCAGGTATTCCTGGTAGAGGAGGAGCCTCCCATGCATTCGCTAAGAGACGCAGGTTCTTTCCACCTTCTGTCTCTGCCCATTGCTGGGCAATGGGGAAAGTGAATGGAAAGAGGCACATCCATTTTTTTGCTCTCTCTGCTTGTGAGTGCCCAGTATAACTTCCGCTCAAGTTTCATTGTGTTGAATGGCACACCTAATTGCAAGGGACTCTTGGAAATGTGCCCTAGTTATGTGTCCAGGAAGAAGAGGAAACTGGTTGGGCAAATGGCTATCCAGTCTCTGCTGCCATCTCCCAGCACTTTCCTGTCCAATCCATCCTCTCTCCTTTCCCCTTCCTCCCTAACTTATTTGTGCTCGTCCCCACTTGTTTGCCACGTTTTACTCATCACCTGATATAATTTGGTACCATATACATTCCCAATCCTTAACTAGGCACAAGTAATATAAATCCATGAAAATAATTGGATTGTTTTTAATCCTTTAAAGGGAAGGAGAGTATGGTTTTCTTTCTATGCAGCACATGGGGAGTTATCAGTCTGTCCATTTGCTCCCTAATCCATAGTCTTTGTCATCAGACATATTTTTCTTTAACAAATCTATTCTTGTTACTTCCTTTCCTAGAACATTCAGTGGCTCCCCATTGCATATAGCTCTCGTTTTCTAATTCCAGTCTGTAGACTGCTCCTGGTCCATAATGAAGTGATCAAAATTAAGACAGTGTTGTGTGTGTGTTTTATTTAAGGTTGCCAACTACCCTTGTTCAGTAACTTTAGCTGGATATTATGTCCTTCTGATCTTTGGGGTATTAAAAAATTATTTTCTTCCATGAAGCCATAGACATTTCCAAAAAGATGATTTTGAGAGAAACATGTATAGAATTGCCACTTACAGAATACTTGGAAGGTACGTCGTAGTCCTGATCACATGATGTGTGATTTTTGACCTGCTTAGAAGGCTTGTGTCTGTATGGGGCTCATGGGGATAAGAGTGAAGGACCTTCCAGGAATTTAGGGCATCTTGTGAAGAGGATGAGAGGGCTTCTACTAGGTCATGTGTGAATTTGCCATAAGATTGATCACGTTACAATACTCTACGGTCCTAACTATAGTCTGGGGAGGAGAAAAAACTTCTCTCCACCCCCTAGGTTCTGTGGCAGGCCTGAGAACTAAACTGGCATCAGACAGATTAATAAGAAAACAGCAAGCAAATTTATTTAATATTTTACAAGTACACAGGAGTCTTCAGAAGGAAAATGAAGACCTGAAGAAGCTGTTAGGCCCAAAAGCTTATATCTTTTTACATAAAAAGTTGAATAAGTTGTGGGTATGGGACAAGACAAAGCAGCTTGAGCTGGGGCAGTAAATTGTGGGACAGTGACTAGGAAACATATGGGGGAAACTGATGGAAGATCACAGTTATGTGAGTAGGTTTCTTTGCACAGGTCCATTTTGGCATTGACTCTCATTCTCTGGTGATAAGAACATTCTTCTTTTCCTAGTACGGGGAGGGTGCCTTTCTCATGGGAAATTTTATGACTTGCTTTTAGGTAGAAAGGAAGAGTTCAGAGACTCCTTCAGGCATCTGCTCTTTCTCAAGTGCTTTCAGCTCAAAATAATCAATATGCCAAAGCAAAATATTTTGGCGTGGCATGTTCTGAACCCCTTTGAGTTCAAAATGTGCGTTTAAAACATCCTATTTCAGGTGTCTGGCTGGCTCAGTCAGTAGAAAATGGCTCTTGATCTCAGGGTCATGAGTTTAAGCCCCACGTTGGGAGTAAAGTGTACTTAAAAAAATAAATAAAATAAAGAACATACATTCTATTTTAAAAACAATAAAAAAATAAAACATCCTATTTCATTTGGCCAACTTTCGCATTCTTATGATCAAGTTGGCCTTACTTTTATTTGTAGACACACCCCAAATTTTCCTCTACTTGCTGTTGCTTTAGAATAGAGCCACTTTAAAGTAATAGTCAAAAGCCTCAGAGCTGAACCCAAGTAGCCAGAGCACAAATTTAGTAAATGTCTATTCTCTCAAACCCACGTATGTTGATATCCTGCACATGGCTCAGTGTGGCTCATTATTCACGTCATGCCAGCTCTTTGGGCCTCAGTTTTCAACCATTAAAAAGAGAAGAGCAGGCCAGCGTCTCTTCATCTCTAACACTGTAAAAATTATTCATGGTAAAATCACATCAAGGGCTTTATTTTCTATCCATGGTTAGATTCGGATAAACTTCAAAGTGAATAAAATACGTATTGTATATTTAAAGCTTAAATAGAAACCATCCATCATCTGGGCATCTTGGAAAGACAACTAGAGACAGAGTTTGCCTTTGTTACCAGTTACTCATGCTCCCAACAGATCCAGGCTTCCCTTGCCAGTGACAGTTTTAGCATCACACCAGGAGCAATGTGCAACTTATTTTGTTTGCAGGACTTTTCTTCTTAGGAACATGCGGGCACTGGAGCCAGAAATGAAGGTGCAGAGATCCAAAGTGGACCAATATTTATTTATGTATTGCAGCAAGAGGTCAAAAAAAATGAGAAATGGCAGTACACTTGAAACTAATATAACACTGTACATTACTTATACTGGAATTAAATAAATAAACAATAGGAGACTTGGTAGTCACGAGATGGAGATAGGACTTGGGACTGCGTCCTTCTGGAGTCATCAAGATAAATATGTTTTTAAGTTGTGGTTAAAAGGAAAGAGATACTGGATTAGCGTTAGAATTTTTTCTCTTGAATCAGAGGTGCTAATTCACTTTGGAATCACCAGTGATGAGGAAGAATGAGAAAACCTGTCTATGGTAAGCCAGTTGAAATAATTGTAACCAAGTAGCTTCCCATTGCTGAACCTAGGCGGTTAATCCCATTACAGTGCAAGGCTGGGAGAGGCGCCTGGGTGGACCAGATGGCCCAGCTCAGGTCATGATCTCCAGGTCCTGGCATCAAGTCCCACGTCGGGCTCCCAGCTCAGAGGGGAGTCTGCTTCTGCCACTCCCCCTGCTTGTGCTCTGTCTCTTTCTCAAATGAATAAAAAAAATCTTTTTTTTTTTTAAATGTTAAAACAAACGAACAAAACCAATGTGGGGTAGGAGCCTGGATGTCTGGTGTTAGTAACCCAGGTGCCGTCCTTTTATAGGTTCAGCCACTTAAAAGCTTTATGAATCTGTGCAAGTTATTTACTGTGGCAAGTCTGTGTCCTCACCTACAAGCCGGAGATGAGAGTATAGGTCATGGTAAGGATTTAAGGAGACAGTGACCCCAGTGCCCATGGTCAGCACTCAAGGAAATGACCGCTATTTCTATCACTCCACCAACATTTCATACACACCCTAAGACCAGCCTCTTCGATCTCCACCAGTTTTGCTCGAAAAATCCATCCGTTTAAATTTTTTGAAACTATCTGTGATTCTCTTCTCTTCCTGTCCTTTCCTTTTTTCTCGCCCATCTTCTCAGAGTAGGTAGGGATGGAGAGTGGCCGTATGCCAAAGTGTTCTTGGAAGAATGTGCCTTCACATTAGCCATGTGTCATCTGAAGTTCGGGATCTGGGAATTATTCTTCAGAGACTACAAACTAGACAAAAAGAGTGATTGTCTTATTTTCTCTCCCACCTCCTCCCTTGGGGAGCTCCTGCCGGCTCGGCCTGCCGCCTCATTGGGCTTGCGCCTGGCGCTCGGAGTGCAGCTGCGGTCGAGCTGAGAAAGCTCCATTTCAGTTCTTGAGAAGGGCAACTGCCCGTTGGGTGGGTCACACTGGGGTCTTGGGTCACTGCGGAACTGCCGCACCGCGACAGGGCAGCTCTCCTCCCACGTAAAGCGCAAGCTGCCGCTGGCACCGCCGTCCTCCCGTCTCGGCTTAGTAAATGTTTTCCCCATTTTTCGAAATCCATTCCGAATATGAATTCCTCCATGAAGGCCTTTCTTGGTCTGTCTTCTGGACTTCCTTCTCCTCTCAGCTCATAGCCTGTGTTCACAGCAGAGACTCACACCTCTAAGTCTTCTTGATTAATCGGGTGAAGTATTGAAGGGCCTCTTCATGCAAAGGAACCCCTTGAAGGACATTTGTCATTCATAGACTGATCCTGCACGATTGCTTTTAATGCACTCGTATTTTGGTTTGATAACCATTCTCTACTTTTAATCCATTCTAACTCTGATGCTTAAATTAACTAATTAGCTTTATCCCACGTGGCTTCTGATTCCCACCACACGGGAGGATGGTCACAAGTGAAGTACACAGAGAGAGGTCATGGGGCTACCCTAACTGGTGTTGTTACGTTCATTTATTTGTATCACAGTGACAGGTGTACTTGTCTTATTTCTGTCCGCTAAGCAAGATCCCAGAGACTTGTTTATCTATATAAAATGAGGCTTTGAGCATAGCAAGTACTCAAATGATTCATCATTTGTGTCTGATGAGCTAATTTACTTAGCAATTTAGAAAAGTGATACTAATCCAGTCCTCTGTGTGTGTGTGTGTGTGTGTGCACGTGTGTGTGGTGTATACCCAGAGAGAAAAAGAGGAATAGGAAGAACACCATGGCAGCAGGCTCCCTAGGTTACATTTTGATATTCATTATTCTTTTGCACTTTTCCTTCTCATGCGAAATCAGGATTCAAGACCAGATTATTAATTTTAGCTTCAAGATTGGTTTCTTGGAATCATTCTTCTATTAACACCTGTTTAATCAAAATATCACATGGTCATTTATAAATTAGTGTGACTTTTTCAAAACCTTACCTCTTGCAGAGACACTGTATTTTAATCTTTCTCCATTACCAAATATAAGTTCCTACCATGTCCAGATACTGGGCATTACTGGGGGTGGAGAATATCCAGTTCCATGTAAGAAGAGTTTCCCAATCTGGCGCCTTGCCTGAGTCACATGGGAGCTCTTATGTCTGAGCCCATCTCTGGCGATTCTGAGTCGGGATATCTGGGATGGGTCAGGTGCTGGGAATGTATATCTTTAAAAAGCTTCCCAAAGGGGGCTAAGGAGCAACTGACATGGGAAACACTGGGGTGAAAAGCTTGGGTCCTGACCTTATGAGTTTATAAGCTGCTCAGGAAAAAATAACTCACAAATTTTAATTATGTTATGAAATATATAATTTACATGTGTAAAGTACTTTACCACTGATGAAGCATTTTATAATGCTCTCATAGACCCCATTCTTTCTATAAAGTAAGTAAAGCAGTTACTTTTAATCTATTTTTTAATGGGTATTGAGACAAAGACATTAACCGAATTGCCTAGAAACCTGAAATCCTGACCAGGCCCAGATGCAAATACTCCATGCCCTTTACTCAACAAAGGTATGCAGTGGTCCAAGGAATTTGATCATGGTGAAACAAATATCTAGAACAGCAAGCAGAGAGAACTTGAAGGTCATCTACAAGTAAACTGACACTGTTGATCCAAAGACACATCGGTAACCATGTGTTTTCCAGGTTATCTGGAGGAAAATCTGATGAAAGAAAAAGAGCAGAAATTTTTTTCCTCTTTGTCTTTAAGTGTGCCAGAGCATGGCTTCACTTTTGTCCATCTTGGGGGTTCTTAAGCCGCGTACATGTTTACCATCAGGATTAACAAGTATCATTGTTGTCATTTGTTTTTATTCTCTTTCAAGAAGCTCAAGTGAGGAGAAGCCATTTCTACCCCATCTTCCCACCATACAGTACCCAGCGTGTTCTTTCCCAAGGCTATATGTGCTCGGCTTTACCCACTTTTCACTAGCCCGGCCCTTTGTGTCAGTGTCTCCGAGGACACCCAGGGTGCTCTAAGATAACAGGCAAGAGATGGTGGACGTGGGGGTGCCCAATATCAGGAGTTTTTGTAAGGTTTTACAAAATGATAGGGACAGACAGAGAGAGACATTTCATAGCATAGAGAAAGAGGTCTATATGGGATTAAGGCCAGCTATATAGGATTAGAAAGCGAGTTCTATATGGGATTATGGAGGAAGGCTGACTTCATATGAGAAGAACCTTCAAGATATGCTTTTAGACCGTGGTTCTCAGTTCTGCACGTGTGGCAAAGTACCTTTAGAACAAAGTGCACACGTGGAAGGCTATTCATTATTTGGGCCCTGCTGGCCTCCCCAATCTTATGCTCTCTGTTTCAGTCTGAACAGACCATTTGTAGTTCTCAAAACATTCTTACTCTCTTATCTGTCCTTGCCTTGGCTCATGGTATCCATTCTGATGAAAATAAGAGTCCTCCTTGTTCATGCTCCCTGGAGGACCTTCCCTAACTTGATATCTACTCAAGACTCTGTTCAAATGTTATGATTTTCTTCAAAGCCTTTTTTGGGGGGCAGCAGCCCCACCAAAATACAACCCACCATTGTCTCCCCTTCCCCATCTTAGTAAATAAATGCCAACCTTGTTTTTGCAGTTGCTCTGATCAAAATTTTTGAGTCATCCTGATTCTTCTCTGTTTCTTACCCATTACAACCAGCCAACCAACTATTCTATTGTTTCTATCTTCCCAATACAATCCCTTCTCAGAATCTCCAAAGCTTTCACCCTGGTGTAAGCCCCAGTCTACTCTCAGATGGCTTGTTTTAATAACCTCCTAATTATCTTCTCTGTTTTCATCTAAGCCCCACTTCTATCTATTCTCTACATGTAGACAGTGAGGGTAATCCTTTAAAATGTAAAGCAGATCATGTCATAGTTCTTCAGTATACTTGAATGGCTTTCCATCTCACTCAACAAAACAGCCAAACTTGAACAACTGCTCAGGAGCCCCTATGTAACCTAGAGCCCCACTGTCTCTGTGAGTCCTCTCCTGCCCTTCTCTACCACATTAGAATCCTTACTGTTTCCTATACCCTCAAGCCTTTTGCTGCCCCTGGATCTTTGCACTTGCTCTTCCTCCTATCTGGAACCCTCTTTCCTAATAACCCCACGGTACATTCCCTTACTTCCTTCAGGTATCTGCTCAGAAATCACCTAACCAGAGAGGCCTGTCTTGAGTATACCACATGAAATAGCAAACACTACCTCCAATACCTAGCACCTGAATCTGTGTTTTCCTATCCATAGTACTTCTCTCCACTAGACACAAGATACGTCATTTATTTTTTCATTATCGATCTCTCCATGTACAGCAAGAATTTTATTACTGTGTCTTCAATGTTCAGTATAGTGCTTGGTACATTTTTTGTGATCTGCCAGCTCTGGCCTGTAGAAAAACTATCATAAATACCAAAAGTTTAAAATACGTATGAAAAAACGGAGGGATTTTTTTCTGTACATTCTTTCTTGCAATAGTTACTTGTTTTATCAGTGGCAAAACTTGACATCTTCTCACGCCGTACTGAAATACTCTGAGATATGAGAGCAAATGATGAAACCTCATTACTTTAGACTAATAAAGCCCATTCTGTTTAAATCACCAATTCATTCATTAAAGGCAGTGTGGTATAGTGGTCAAGGCTCCAGAGTCAGGCTGTGTATTTTCCAGTTCTAGCTTGAATAGTTACTAGTTGTGTGTCCTTGGAAAAGTTCTTAACATCTCTGTTTCTTGGATATAAATGAAGACGATGATATATTACCTCCTCCTGTCAACGAGAGGGTTTAATTATATATATCCATGAAATACTTAAAATAGTGCCTTATAAAGAGTAAAAGCTTAATCTTAGCTATTGTTATTATTATTATAAAATATAGCTTTTAATACTTTTTTTGCACGTAATAACTTTCAACAAGGTATTTTCTAGTAGACCCTGCCATTCTTAACGCAAAGAACAGCTAAAACTACGATTACCATCCGTTTCTGTAAAAATAATTCATGTATTACTGTCCATGCATTCTTTTCAGTTTAAAATGCTTTGCCTGGCATAACCTCAGCTCAGCTGAAGCCAAGTCATTATACATTCTTCATTAGGAAGCTCCAGATTAGTGGAGTTTTGTGCTCCCTGCTGAAAATAAAAATTATTGCCTTAATAATACATGTCATCAGGGGCACCTGGGTGGCACAGCGGTTAAGCGTCTGCCTTCGGCTCAGGGCGTGATCCCAGTGTTCTGGGATCGAACCCCACATCAGGCTCCTCTGCAATGAGCCTGCTTCTTCCTCTCCCACTCCCCCTGCTTGTGTTCCCTCTCTCGCTGGCTGTCTCTATCTCTGTCAAATAAATAAATAAAATCTTTAAAAAAAAATAATACATGTCATCAAATGTAAGTTTGGTCCTGACATAATTAAACTTTACTATTAAAAAAAGAAGACTGGAGACTTTTATCAAATCTTACTTCAACAAATGAAGAGAAAGACAGGACATTAATTAGAGATAAGCAAGTAGATTATAATTCAGCTAATCCTTCTGTATTGTAATCTAATTTTCCTCATGAAGTATCAGCTCCCCACACACCACCTGAGGGTCCACATGCACTCATGAGAGATGACCTCCCATCCTGTATGTGGCGTGCTTGTAACAGATGACATGGGACCAGGCGACCAGTGTGTACCTTGGAAAGCCATAGCATTTCCACTAATTTCAAGGCTGGGTCACCAATTATTTTAGCATCAGAATTACACACACACAAAAGGAGAAACATTGAACGATAGCTCAGAGAGGAGAAAAATGATGACTTCTGACTCTCACCTCCCAGAAAGGAGAGGGCCTGCCTTGTTAGGAGTGGTGACAGGATTGGATTCTGTGTCTCCCCAAGTCTGCTCAGTGCTCCTTCCACTCCTTGCTCTTGGGGCCGTTAAAGGAGGTTGTGGGTCATCTAGAAATCTGGGGAAAAGTCATCTTGATTTTAAAAGGGCTCATAAATTCTGAATGAGAATAAATGGACTAGAATCATAACAGGACGGATAATATAAAACATCACTATTGTGTAATGTTGCCTTTGACAATGAATGGCTTTGCTCGGAGGTATTTTTTTCTCAGGGGAAGTGGCCAAATGAACTGGCAAGTGAAGATAGAAGGACTTTACTGTTCAGCATCCCTTCCAGGGATACTCTGTGTGAAAACGGGTCAGGTCCCATGACTACAAATATGAATGGAGAGTCATTGTTCTCTGGGAGATCTGGGGAAAGGCATTTACCTCTGTTTTTGATTAAATGAGGGGAAAACACACTTCACAGACTGAACATAATTTTTTCTTTCTTGTAAAGGGCTTTGCCAATTTATGTCAGTGGAAAACGAGTTCACTCTTTCCAGCCAAAGACCTAGGAGCAGTAGAGTTTTCAGTGCATAAAATAAGCTAAAAAGATGACCCACCTCGAGTAATCTAAGATTATGTTAAAATAGGCTAACCCCACATTTCACTCTTAAATCCTCAAGACTTGGTTTAACAGAGCGACAACGGTGGTACTATGCTAGAAGGGAAGAGTATTGCCCTACAGGTACGTGTTACTTTAAAACAAATGACATTTAAGTTCAGATTTGTGAAAAAAATTAGATTAGGGAATGATTTTATCTGATAAATATTTATAAAATTCTTTAATATATCAAGTCTCTTGTAGGATGTTTCACATCAATTGGTTCGTAACTACCGGAATTGCACATGGCTTTTTACACCTTGCCTAAAAATTATGTATCAAGGAGGTGATACAGATATGCCTATAGGCATCTCAAATTGTATATGATTTCTCAAATATGACACTCAGCTATACTGGTATGCCAGAAAATTCTAAGCCTTTCGCTGTAGCTGGATTTGCGCAGGGCATGAGCCATCAGCTCCAGAAAGCAGCAGGAGAGTTGGGAGTATTATCAAAGTGCGGTCCTTGAATTACTTGCACTGGAATCCCCTGAAGTGAATATTATAAATTCTGAGTAACCCCATTCTACCGCATGGCAGGGAGTGGGCCCCAGTAACTGCATTGAATGAGTTTCTAGTTTGTTCTTATGCATCTTAAAGCTTATCAGTCATTAGGACTGACTATTCACCTAGAGGTTGGGTTTCACCTTTGCAAAAACTGATGATGCTAGGGACTCCTGTGTGGCTCAGTTGGTCAAGTATCTGCCTTCAGCTCAGGTCATGGTCCTTAGGTCCTGGGATCACCAGCTTCTGGCTCCCTGCTCAGTGGGGAGTCTGCTTCTCCCTCTCCTCCTTCTGCCCTCCCCCCTGCTCCTGCTCCCACTCAAGCTCTCGTTTTCTCTCTCAAATGAATAAATAAAAAATCTTCAACAAAATTGATGATGCTAACTTTTATTTTCATAAATAAAAATCCAAGTTCCTGAATTTGTGATTAAATACATATAAGCATCATTCTCTGAGGCCAAATACCCATTCATCTGGTGCAGTCTTCTGCTGTCTCAGCTGTGTTTTGTTTACACCCTTGGCTAAGGCCTCCTGTTTCCCACCAAGCAGAGGTCAGCGGTGTCTTTCTTCTGCATCTTCCTTTGTCACACGGTATGACATTTGTTTGCATGGCTAGCTTCTGTCTGTCCCACTCTGAACCCCCATGAAAGAAGGAAAATTATTGCTAGAAGGTCATCTTTTATTAGTTAGTTAGTTATCACTAACTAAAGAAAATGGAATCACTGTGCCTATATTTGTCCCCTTGAAGCATTGGACTGCAATATTAAAATAATAGGCAAGGACTGTCCCTTATGCTCCAAGTTGCCCTGACTCATTGTCAGTCTCTTGGAAGGTACTTGCCCTCTCTCTCCCTCAATGTCTTCAACTGCAAAGTGTGAAAATATTAGAACCTCTCCTACGTCACTGAACTGTTGAAGAGGAAGTGGGGCAATGGTGTTTCAATGTACTGTGAAGGACAGATTTATTAATATGCAGGCGTTCTCGATATCTGAGGCCAAGTGATGCAAGGCAGAGATACAGTCAGTCTAATAATATGTGGTAATTTGGTTTTTACCGTAAAAGAAAAGAAATAATTCATTGAGGAGAGTTAATTTTTCACGGTTTCTAATGGATCTTCCTTCCTGCATTTTGCATTTCATTTGAAGTCTGCGATCTAGAAAGCTCTGCGGGCAGTTAACGGTGCAGTTAACATTCACAATGTCCCATTCTCATTCTTCATTCTTACCTCCCTTTTGATTTCACATTTAATTTGTGCTTTAGTCTTTGCAGACCATTAGCAATAGATTCTCTGTTGAACATCTTCTTAGAAGTAACCAAAACACCATTATTATTAAATGTCCTTTAAATTTTTAAAATAAGAGGAATATATTACCTCCTTGGTTCTGGCACTTAAAAGAATAAAATTTGGTAGAAATGTGATAAGAAAAGAAAAATCCTTCTATCTAACACAAGAAACAGCAGCAGAACCCTTACCTTCTTAATTTTTTCCCCAACAATTAAACATAGGCCTGCTTTAATCAGTATGGAATCACATGTATGTTCTGTTTAGCATCTAAATACGTCATCGTTAATTTTCTTCACGTAGATTCCTAATATGTACATGCTAACTTCTTTTTTTTTTTGATGGGAGTGAGGGTAAAGAGAAGGTGAAGGGCTCAGGGGTTTCTCATGACTGGAAGGAAATAGAACAACTTAATTTAATGTTTGCTGAAGGGGCTAAGACCTGCCTATTTTAGACTTTGTTTCTTTAAATCCTCTGGGCACAAAAATTTCCTCTGTCATCAACGCCGATTTCTCTTCTTTTTTTTCAAACAAAACAAAACAAATTCCCTAAACACTGGACTAGAAGGTCAAGAGTCCTTAAAGCAAATTCAAACTGTCAGCTTTTCTAGTCCATGAATTCCACAAGGACGAGATTTCCCAGGACCTCAGAGCTTGTAATGGGAACTTACGCCTCCCCACCATCTAGCTTCCAACGAGTACCTGTGGTGAAAACCCAAACATACTCTCCTGTGCTCCATTCCTTTGTTTCTAATGACCCTAAGCCCTGAAGACTCAACCAGTGAGGTGTTTGACAACATATTCCTAAAACATTATCTTAAAGTAAAGACTTTTTAAAGGAATTATCTTCAGAAATCATGGGAATGGGTGGCTGTTTAAACTTTCCATGGCTTTATAACTCCACACCTCCTTCTGAATAGCGAGGTCCTACCCAGTACTATGGCCTCACTGAAGTCTTATCTCTTCTATAAAATTATTATCTACTGTCTCATAAAATTTGTGTTCTGTTTATAGACAGAAACACACAGTTTGCCACATGATGATAGAATGCTATGTATTCTCTTTTATTATCTGTGTTTTTACCTCTCCATCAAGTTATTTAATTCCTTGAGAACAGAAATTAGACTAAGACTTCAAGAGACCCTAGGTACTAAAAGATTTTGTCATCCCCTCCACCACCATATCTAATTCAAAATAAAAATGACATTATTCAGTCAAATAAGGATAAGAAAGTCTAGCAAATTTCAAAATTTTCTGTACTTGTTTTGGGAAATGTCATTCTTTAAGGTTTTTTCCCTCATTTTGGTCTCCTAAGCAAATACATAGATGGCCTTATGGGTAATACTGATCTGTCTGAAGATAAAAACAAATATTTTCCTCCTTGTGTGTCCCCAGGAGTAATTGGATTCTGTCAATACCTGTTAGTTTGATTAACAGAGTCCTATAATAAATCTCTGTAAAATCAGAAGATGCATTAGAAAATAATTTTCATCTGAATTATTAGTTTTAAGTGTGTTTTCTGTATATCTGATTTTTTTAAAATAAGAAAGACATTCTATTTCTGTTAGTGGCCCATTTGTCCCCCCTTTTGGTCTGCCCTAACGAAAGCTCCACTCTCATCAATGCTTCTGCATTAGTGAGTGATGTGAAATTTGCTAAACATTTTTTAGGGGTGATGGAGATATTTTAATATCATGCACTCACAATAAACTTGAAATCTTCTGCGTTCATTGATTTTTCTCCAAAGTTGAGCACTTAAGGGCTAGGGGAAAGAGGTCTCTGACACTGCCATCTATCCTACAGTCTCTCTCTACATTCTCGATTTGGTACCAAAGTCCTGATGCATCTTATCAAGCCATTTCCAAATAATGCCAGATTCCTCCTTACCAGGAATCTTCATCCAATTGCTAAACAATACAGTTTTCTCAGAATTGTACCTCATTTAGACCAACAATATGATTCTTAGGCTCAACATAAGCCTGTGAGAATGATCATGTCTAGGTAATGGACACATTGTCCTTGACCTCCATTTTGATAAAGGCCCTCCTTTTGCCAGTGCTGTTCACTTTTTATTTTCTTTTAATAGACCATATTTTAGAGAAGTTTTAGGTTTGCCCCCAAATTGAGTGGAAAGCACAGACAATTTCATATCCTCCCTGCCCCCACACACAGATAGTCTCCCCCACCAAGAACATCTCCCATTATCATGGAATATCTGTTACAATTGATGAGCCTACATTGACACATCATTATCAGCTGAATTCCATAGTTTACACTATGGTTCACTCTTTGTGTTGTACATTCTGTGGATTCGGACAATTGGACAATGACATGTCTCCACCATTGTGGAATCATACAGAATAGTTCCACTGCCCTAAAAATCTTTTGTGTTCCACCTTTTCATCCCTCCCTCCCCACTAAACCCGGGCAACCACTAATCTTTTTACTGTCTCCATAGTCCTGCTCTTTCCAGAATGTCATATATTTAGAATCATACAGTATACGGACTTTGGACTTCTTTCACTCAGTAATATGCATTTATGTTTCCTGCCTGTCTTCATAACTGAATTGCTCATTTCTTTTTAGCAGTGAATAATATTCTGTCATCTGGACATGCCCCAGTTCATTCATCCATTCACCTACTGAAACATCTCGGTTGCTTCCAGATTTTATGAATTTAGCAATTATGAATAAAGCTTCTACAAACATCTATGTACACATTTTTGTGGGGACATAGGTTTCCAGCTCCTTTGGGCAAATACCAAGGAGCTCAACTGCTAGGTACAAGTATGTTTGTAGGAAACTGCTGAACTGGCTGTACTATTTTGCATTCCCACCAGCCGTGAATGAGAGTTGCTCTTGTTCCACAGTTCTGTTCACTTTTCACATGGATTGGAGGGGTCACTTGGCTCATAACACTAACTACTACGTGTGACTGATTAGGCCCATGGTTCCTTTATAAGAGTGTCTTCTAGTCATTTAGGAAATAGAATACTAGTGTGAGCCGTAAGGCACAATGAATTCACTTGAGATCAAGAACAGACCCAGCTGAGACGTAGTTCTCTTCCTCATTTGCCATACAACTTGCCAATTATTTTTTAAATCTCTTATATGCTTTTGTTTCCTTTTCTTTTAAAAAGTGAATCCCACATATTTGATTGATTTTTAAAGATCTATGTATTTATTTATTTGAGAGAGAGAGAGAGCAAGAGAGGGAGGGGCAGAAAGAAAGGGAGAGAGAATCTCAGGCAGACTCTGCATGGACCGTGGAGTCCAGTGTGGGGCTCCATCCCAGGACCCTGAGATCGTGACCTGAGCCAAATCCGAGTTGGATGCCTAACTGACTGTGCCACCCAGGTGCCCCAATACCCACATATTTGAAAGAATATTTAACTAATAATATCCTTAAATTAGAGAATAGAACAAATGTTCTGATAAGCTCTACGAGTTTCTAATAATAATATCATGAGAGGTGAAATAAAAGAATTTTATCCACTATTACCTAATAACAAGAATGTGTTTTTCTTCTTCACAATGTTATGAAGTGCAATGTGAGTATAAATTTAGAAATTTAAAAATACTGCTATATCTACTAAATGTAGAAGTGAGAATGAAGAGTATTCGGGGGATGATCTAATGGGAATAAACAACATATGTGGAAGAAAAAAATAGAAACTTTTTTTTGTTTGTTTAAATGTAAATTCCTAATACTTACTTAGTCCTCAAAATTATTTCTTTCTACTTCCTTGGAGGTCTCTTTGGGAAATCTGTCCCAGTCTATTAGACCTGTTCTTATTAGCATAATTTCTCACCCTGTAGGTGCTAAAATATAATCACAGCAATTTTTTTTCAATACTTCTATCATTTATGATGAGATCCGTGTTGTGGTTTGTTAATGTGATAAGGAAGGGTGTGGCATAGTTAGGCTGGCTCAAGACTAAGCAAAGTGGCTTCAAAAAACTCAGTTGAGTCTCCATTTCCCTTTTAACCTTTGGGGATTCGGCACTTGATTTTGCCACTGCCCACAAGTGAGCAGGCTCCAGGACTGTGGGAATGATCATGCAGCCCAGAGTCACCAGAAATGTGTATATTAAGCATAACTGCAGTCTATGAACTTATAATGAGAAATGAAAGGCGGTGGAGACAGACCAAGGGCTTCTTTTTCCCAGCCTGAGTGAGTTACCAAACTTTAAGCCTCAGTTCTTATCTGTGAATGGGGATAATAATAGGACCCAACTCCACAAGATTCTGTGAGAATTAATGAGATAATGTATATAGAATGTATTGGCACCCTGCTTGTTACTTACTAAACACTCAAATAACAGGGGAAGGGAAAATTTTTCAGCTCCTTTGGCCACCGCTTTCTCTCTCAGAATGAACTATTTTCTTGATGTGGGTAGAGTTGGAATAAAAAAGAGTCGGGAGATTGTAATAAAGGCATTCCTGGCTGGAGCCATCCTTTCCTACTACAGAGATCCTGTTTCCAGTGATGCCCTCTGGGAGCGCCTTCCCTGAACAATGCCAGAGACATACTTACCAGGTTTGATTTTCTAAACCTCGTGTTTGTATACTTGTGTGGGTTGTCGACCTTTCAGTTGATGGCAGCTTTCTTTAAGCTCTAACACCACTGTTGACAAGCAACGGGCACATTTGTGACAATATCGCCACCAATGCCTGGGGCAGACCTCAGGAACCAGCTGGATTCTACTCCTGCTGAGTCCGGACTCACCCTCCGAATTCTCATCACGGCCCTCCAGGCAGCCCCTTCCAACAGCTCGTCATTTTTACTGGAAGTGAAATGTATGTGCCATCCTGGCAATAGGCCACAGTGAAGTCACCTGTCCCAACTTTTAGCTTAAAACACCTTCTCTCTCATCACCATGTGCTGTTTCCGTTAAACAGATTTTCACCTTGCGCAGGCAACCTAGGACACCCCCCCCATTACCTTCCATAACCTCACAAAAAATGACAGGATAAAGATAAAAGTCATATGGGTGACCTCCTGAGTTCCACTGTCAGGTATTATGCATGTGAGACTTTGTACTTTGGCATTTCCAGTCACTGGATTTCTTAACCTATTCATGAAATTTACGATAAGGGCGAATGGTTAAACCACCCCATGGAATCTGTATTACAGAATACGACTCCGGGACAAAAAGAATGAACTCGTGATACACACAGCAAACTGGATGGGCCTCGGGGGAATTATGTTGTCTTGAAAAAGCCAGTCTCAAAAGGTTACATACTGTACGATTGCATTTCTATAACATGCTTGAAATGACAAATTTATAGCGATAGAAAAGACATCAGTGGTTACCAGAAGTTAGGGATAAGAAAGAGAGGGAGGTGGCTGTGTCTGCTAGAGTAGTACAAGGAGAGAGGTTTCGGAAGAAACCAAACCTGCCTATCCCTTAGTCTTGGATGTCTAGCTTCCAGAACTGTGAGAAAATAATTTTCTGTTGTTTAAGCCGAAAAAAAAAATAGTACAAGCAGTCCTTGTAACAGAACTGTTCTGTAGTTTAATTGGTGTGGCAGTCACAAGAAGGTACACATGTTATGAAACTGTATTTGAAAATGCAGACACACAACACACACACATACACATACACACACACGCGCACACACAAATGCCAGTAAGCCTGGTGGAATCTGAGTAGTTGGGTGAACTGAATCGATGCCGATTTCCTGGTTGTGATATTGTACTAGAGTCATACAAGATTTGCCATTGGAATGGGAAATGGGAGGAAGGGTACTTGGTTCTTTCTTTATTATTTCTTGCAACTGCATGTGAATCTTAACTTATCCCAAAAGGTTTTTTTTGTAGAAACCTGCAGTGAGATTTTGGGAATTGCAGCTGCACCTTGTAGGAATTAAGTATCAAATGTAGAGAACTGTTTCTTTCCAATAGTAGGAAAGAATGGTGCCCAGGTGTTTCAGCCACCTAAGTGGCTGAGTTCATACTATTTCCTAATATTGCTGGTTTGGGGCCTGTTCTCAAAGATGTATTTCCTCCCTTATTTGACCTGAGTCACTGATACTCGAGCAGAAAGCTGTCGATCAGCCTGGGAACTTTATTTAAAACTTGAGAGGGTATTAGTTTATATTTGTTTATTTTATTTTCTATTTTTAGTATAAAACAGTAAAACAAGCAAAAATGTGATCTGGGTTTTTCCCTTAAAAATGGGAGAGGGAGAGTGTTCTGGAGTTGTATGTATTTTAGCCAGAAGTGGAAATATGCACCATGTACACAGGCAGTCTCTGCTCCTAAGTCTACAACAGACGTCATGAGTGGATCGCGGCACCTCCTTTTTTGAAGGGGTTGAATTTTTCCTCAGAATCCTTCTTAACATAACACTTCAGAGAACCATTAACAGTAAGTTGCCATCGACACAAGATGGAGCCCCAGAGTCAGCATTTATGTCCAAATTCTCCTTCCCAGAATATGGGATTTTTCTAGCGTACTGTATTCCTGTCCATGCCAAAAATAAACAAACAAACATATAAGTAAATAATATTTACCCATTGACATTTTGTTTCCTCCTCCAGCTTCCCCTCCTCTAAATATGTTTCAGATACTTGCTGAAATGCCTTTTATCTTTTATAAGTAAAAATTCCCTAAATTGAGTGTTTTTGTATTTAAATACAACATTCCTTAAAAAGTAGTGCCATATGCAGCTGGTAAATTGTGAACAGATTTTAATTCCTTTATAGTTCAAGCAGAAAAAAAAAAAATAACAACTGGCCAGTGAAGGGCAAAGTAAGTTCTCTTGGGTATGTGCGTATTTTTAAAGATATTTACCCCTTTTTTGCAGTAATTAATACATACTGGCAACCTTCAGTGTCAAAGATTATCAGTATCTAGATGCGGACCCAGTGACTTTTGATAATAAAGGTGCCTTTTTATCCAGAAGGGGAAAATAAGTGACTTAAATTTCTTTTCTTTAGCTAAACTATGTCCAGACTAATAAAAGAAAAGCAACAAAATCTAACAAAGTGTAGAACTATTTATCTGAAAGAGATAAGCTATCTAATTCACATGCTTCTTGAATTCCTACTATGTGCTAGGGCCATAGTTTCCCAGCAGTGTGCCAGGATGCCCCAGTAAAGCAGAGATCCTTTAAATTTTTAAGGGAAAGGCAGTAATATATGTCAGACTCTGAACGAGCTTAACGTACCTCATACTTTCAACCTTAGACCATGCTATGTTCCTTCAGATGACTCTCTATGTTTGCAAACCTGGATGCTAGGTGGCAACCATGATAAAAAGCAAGTATAGCATGATGATCAATGTGGAACAGGAAAAGAAGGAGGCAATGTGCGGTGCAGGACCCGACAAGCATACACATCTCATTAGTGAGTAATTGTAGGTATTCACAAATACAATGAAATTGTTCTTGTTTTTCTTTCAATTTATGTGTGTTTTTTTCATACAATTGCTAAATTGTTAAGGAGACAGAAATACTCATTAAGCTATTTGTACCTAACTACTTAATAAATGGCGGTTAGGTATTTGTATTCTGTGCAAATATTACTTAGACACCAAGTGCATTTGGGAACCTCTGCTTTAGGGCACTGAGGACCATGTTTCATCATTATTACTCCTCATATATTCCTCATGAAATCCCATCAGGTGGGTATGATCGGTCCAATTTTATGCCGGAAGAAATAGAGACATACAGTTTTGGTGACCTGTCCCAGTCTAAACGGTAAGTGACTGAGGCTGCGGGGTCTTAGTGACCTGCCTGAAAATTCAGAGCAAATCAGAGGCAAAAGTGAAACAAAATCCTGGTGTCCTGATTCTCCTCCCAGGACGCTTTTTACAAAGCCGTGCTTTCTCTCCAAATCCTCATTTATCTTCTTCCTTCTGAGTTTGAATTTACAATAGAAAGAGGTGGGCTCCCATTCTCCGTATCTTCTTTAACCACAAGAACTTTTGTGCTGATTTAATTGCTACCCCTCTTGATTTTTGAGTATGTGAGGAATATGTAGAAGATATTATGGCGTGAGGATTTTTGTTCCGTTTGAGTAAATAGTAAAACAACTTTCCATTCCTGTAATCAAGGAGACCTTGAGGCCTTTTGGAGGACATGGTCGTCTCCTCGGGTTTCCTGTAGCTAAATGGCTGATCCTGTGTTTCAGGGAATTGGACACTCGGGATCTATTTTCAACCTGGGGAACTCCAATTTAACACTGAAGAGAGTCTGAATTTTCCCATCAGCCTTCACAGAAACAATCCCTGATACCATCTTGTGAGCGCAGAGGGGCAGCCAAAACTAAAACCCAAGGTCCAATGAATGGTGATAGAACCTTGACGAGATTTCACACGTTGGCCACTATTGTAATGGGTATTTTAAAACACAGCTTCCTGAGCTTTGGTGAGCTTTGGCTTTGCTTTTGTTCAGTGGCATTTACCATGCAGCCTTATGAACAGCATGTTAAACAGTCTTTGTACCTTTGGGTTCATTTCAATAAACCTATAGAAATTTAATTTTTTAAAAAAGAGTCCTCGTCAAAAAATTATGACTCACATCTAAACAAAAATTTGTATCTAAGATTTAATCTTCCTTTGATTTGAATAGCTTTCATTTGTTCAGATAGTTCTTGCACATATATTGTTTGCCAGTCATTCTGCTAGAAACTGGAGATGCAAAGGGGGAAAAAGCACAGAGCCCTGCTCCTGTCAATGGAGTCCTGAAAATGCAAAGTCATACTCATGAAGCGGTGTAATGATAAGGCTTTATTCATAAGGCGATCATAGTAATAAGAGTCCAAATAGATCAGAAGGGTTTAAAATTGGGGTAGTAGAAAGAAACTTGCCATAGGATTTGAGCACCCCTAGATTTGTTCATGTGAGCCGAGCTTCTCAGTGACCGAGTCATAGACTGGCTGCGTCAGAATCACCTGAGAAATGTTTTTATGTACAAGTTCCTGGACCTCAACCCCAGAGTTATGAGCAGTGCAGTGAGTGAGGCCTGGGAATGTGAACATTTTGAAAGCTCCCTGCATGATTCACATATGTGACCATGACAGGAAACCTCTAATTTGGGCTTTGTGAACGCTGGGTTCTTCATCCAGAGAACAGTCACGTGGTCTGCCTTTCTGCAATGGCTGTTATGGGGAACAAATGAAATAGTGTGTGTAAAAGCCCTCAAAACAGTTGAAGCCTTACAGGTGCAAGGCACCAATATGAAGCTCTTCAACTAATCTGGACAAATTAACAATGTTTTTCTGAATTTAGAAATTCCAGTCAGTTGCAATGTTTAGGCTGAGAACAACGGATACACCCAAATTGCCAAGCGTAGAACAGAAAGTAGGTTAAGATTATCCCCAATGTGCATGCACTGCCTTTGCTGACCTTGAAAATTATTCATTACAACTGAGGATGTGAAAAGAGAGTTGTGGGTTTGTTTTTGTTTTTTTTTAAATAAGTTGATTTTGCTTGGGCGAACACCAGAAATTTCCTAGAACTTACAAAAAAAAGTTCCACATAAATTTGAATGTTACAAACTGAAGTCCTCTAAAACCGGCCTTTCTGAAGTAAAATGACGTGATGAGCTATAGTAATTACATGTGGAAAATGGTAGGATTTGTTTGTGTGTGTACTTGTTTTCTCCGCTTTTACAAATGTGTGTCAGAAGAAAGACAGGAGAAAGTTCACCTTATATTTTACCAGTAGGTGAAGCTTAAATGAGTCAGTCCTAAAATACATGATAAATGTCAGGCTAATGCTATTTGGCAATGGTTAGTCTTGAGAAAATCGAAGGGACTAGAAGTGTTCAGTCTTTGAGAAGAAGGTATTAAAGGTTTTTTAGTCTATTTATGAAAAAAGCCCACTTTATTTCAGTTCTTTCATGGCATTTCTCAAGTAGACTTTTATTTACTCATTTAGGATATATAATAGTATTTACACATAAAATCACATTCTGTGTAGGATTTACATATATCAAATCTATACTTTATGGGTGAGTGAATTCAGAGGCTGTCTTGGTTAGAAGCCCAGAAGAGTTATATTTCCACTTTAAAAATGAGTAATAAATGGTTTCTCAGTGGTTTAAGATATAATAATGAAAATTTTAGAACTAAAACTAAAGGACTGGAATTAGAATATTCGCTTGTAGGGCTTCTGACAGAGCATCTGAAGTGTAAAGCTATGCTTGGAAAAGAATAAGAAGAACCAATCACACGGACCACAGGACTGGAGCTGTAAAATACATCAAGAGACCCCTTATTAAAAGCTTGATATATGGGGCGGCTGGGTGGCTCAGTTGGTTAAGCGTCTGCCTTCAGCTCAGGTCATGATCTCAGGGTCCTGGGATCGGGTCCCGCATTGGGCTCCTTGCTCAGCAGGGAGCCTGCTTCTCCCTCTCCCATTGCGCTTCTCCCTGCTTGTGCTCTCTCTGTCAAATGAAAAAAAAAAAAAGCTTGATATAAATTTTCAGGGTAAGAAAACCTATTTTTAGGCAAAATATTTAAGGTTAAGATCTAGGAAAGAAGGGAAAATGAAATAGAAAGAACAATACTAAGGATGGCTTAGATTGTCTCTGATAGACCTATATCTGAACAATTGCTTCTCAACTGTGCCCCGATACCTAGTAAGATAAGTGGTTCTGGAGTATATATTTTTTTAATTTCTGTAGCTAGATCAACACCTAGCTGCTTGAACTGCAGATGAACATTGGAATGTGCTGACGTGGGGAATATACCAAGAATCAGAAAGGAGTCTGAAAGGAAATTGACTACAGTTTTTCATCCTCCTCCCTTTTACTACATTACTGACCAGAAAATAACAACACAGTGATAGGTGTCGGACAGCACTTTATAGTTTGAGTCCTCTTTGCATGCATTATCTTATTGGACCTTCATAGGAACCTAGAGAGAGGGCTAGCTTCTGTTCCTGGAAAAACATCTCCAAGGTTAGCTAAGTACAATGAAACATCTGAGAAGAAAAATTTCTAGAAAAAAGGAAGCCACTTTTCCACACATCAAAGTTACCAAGAATGTAAAACTTACTCCTTGAATTTATTACTGGGATCTAGATTTTATCCCATAATATGGCAGAACGGTCTTTGAAAGAAAACCACTAGGATACAGAAACAGAAAGATTCTGACATGATGAATGAAGAAGCAGCCTGCATTTCTGTCACGGGGGTCTCACACAATGAGATTCCTCCACTGCAGAACCATGTGAAATTTCCAAAATAGTCACAATTGTGAAATATGGACTATCTTATACAGTATAACTTATTTTAATTTTTTAATTTAAATGCAATTAATTAACATAATGTATTATTGGTTTCAGAGGTAGAGGTCAGTGATTCATCAGGCTTATATAACACCCAGTGCTCATTACATCACATGCCCTCCTTAATGTCCATCACCCCATCCCCTCACCACTCTCCCCTCCAACAACCCTCAGTTTGTTTCCTATGATTAAGAGTCTCTTATGGTTTGTCTCCCTCTCTGATTTCATCTTGTTTTATTTTTTTCCTCTCTTCCCCTATGGTCCTCTGTTTTATTTCTTAAATTACCTATCAGTGAGATCATATGATAATTGTCTTTCTCTGTCTGGCTTATTTCACTTAGCATAATACCCTCTAGTTTCATCCATGTCATTGCAAATGGCAAGATTTCATTTTTTTGGGATGGTATTCCATTGTTATACAGTATAATTTAAAAAGAAAGATCATTTTCTAGATTTTTGGTGTAAACCTGAGTCTGAGGCCTTGCTCTACCACTGCTTTTTTATGCGACCTTGACCAAGTCCATTTAACTTTCCTTGAACCCATCTCCTCAACTGTGACAAAATATTTTCCTCATAGGACAGTTGGCAAAATGAGTATAGTGATGAATATCTAATTCATGAAACTATCGCTACTATGCAGCTATAAATGTGAGTTATTGCACTGGATTAGCAAAGGGTTAACTGGTTTGCGTAATCTGAGACAGTCAAGTCTTCCCTGCTCAAACTGTAGCCCCTGACTTCTTCTTTTTTTTTTTTAATTTTAATGTTTTCTTATTATATTATGTTAGTCACCATACAGTACATCCCCGGTTTCCGATGTAAAATTCGATGATTCATTAGTTGCGTATAACACCCAGTGCACCATGCAATACGTGCCCTCCTTATTACCCATCACCAGTCTATCCCATTCCCCCACCCCCCTCCCCTCTGAGGCCCTCAGTTTGTTTCTCATAGTCCATAGTCTCTCATGTTTCATTCCCCCTTCTGATTACCCCCCCTTTCTTTATCCCTTTCTTCCCCTACCGATCTTCCTAGTTCTTATGTTCCATAGATGAGAGAAATCATATGATATTTGTCTTTCTCTGCTTGACTTATTTCACTTAGCATTATCTCCTCCAGTGCCGTCCATGTTGCAGCAAATGTTGAGAACTCGTTCTTTCTGATAGCTGAGTAATATTCCATTGTATATATGGACCACAACTTCTTAATCCAGTCATCTGTTGAAGGGCATCTCGGTTCCTTCCACGATTTGGCTATTGTGGACAATGCTGCTATGAACATTGGGGTACATATGGCCCTTCTCTTCACTACGTCTGTATCTTTGGGGTAAATACCCAGTAGTGCAGTTGCTGGGTCATAGAGTAGCTCAATTTTTAACTTTTTAAGGGACCTCCACACTGTTTTCCAGAGTGGCTGTACCAACTTGCATTCCCACCAACAATGTAGGAGGGATCCCCTTTCTCCACATCCTCTCCAGCAATTGTTGTTTCTTGCCTTGTCAATTTTTGCCATTCTAACTGGCATAAGGTGGTATCTTAGTGTGGTTTTGATTTGAATTTCCCTGATGGCTAATGATTTTGAACATTTTTTTCATGTGTCTGTTAGCCATTTGTATGGCATCATTGGAAAAGTGTCTGTTCATGTCTTCTGCCCATTTTATGATTTGTTTATTTGTTTCTCATGTATTGAGTTTGAGAAGTTCTTTGTAGATCCTGGATACCAGTCTTATTATAGTATCATTTGCAAATATCTTCTCCCATTCCATGGGCTGCCTCTTAGGTTTTTTGACCGTTTCCTTGGCTGTGCAGAAGCTTTTTATCTTGATGAAGTCCCACAGGTTCATTTTATCTTTTGTTTCTCTTGCCTTTGGAGATGTGTCATGAAAAAGGTTGCTTTGGCTGATGTCATTGAGGTTGCAGCCTATGTTCTCCTCTAGAATTTTGATGGATTCCTGTCTCACATCAAGGTCTTTTATCCATTTGGAGTTTATTTTTGTGTATGGTGTGAGAGAGTGGTCAAGTTTCATTCTTTTGCATGTAGCTATCCAATTTTCCCAGCACCATTTATTGAAGAGTCTGTCTTTTTTCCACCGGATGTTTTTTCCTGCTTTATCAAAAATTAGTTGCCCAAAGAGGTGAGGGTCCATTTCTGGGCTCTCTATTCTGTTCCATTGGTCTATGTGTCTGTTTTTGTGCCAGTACCATGCTGTCTTTGTGATCACAGCTTTGTAGTACAGCTCGAAATCCGGCATTGTGATGCCCCCAGCTTTGTTTTTCCTTTTCAACAGTTCCTTGGAGATTCGGGGCCTTTTCTGGTTCCACACAAATTTAAGGACTATTTGTTCCAGTTCTTTGAAAAACGTTTTCGGTATTTTGATTGGGATAGCATTGAAAGTGTAGATTGCTCTGGGTAGCATGGACATTTTAACTATGTTAATTCTTCCGATCCATGAGCATGGAATATTTTTCCATCTTTTTGTGTCTTCCTCAATGTCTTTCAAGAGTGATTTATAGTTTCTAGAATATAGGTCCTTTACATCTCTGGTTAAGTTAATTCCAAGGTAACGTATGATTTTTGGTGCTATTGTAAATGGGATGGATTCCCTAATTTCTCTTTCTTCAGTCTCATTATTCGTGTATAGAAATGCAACTGATTTCTGAGCATTGATTTTGTATCCCGCCATATTACTGAATTGCTCTATAACTTCTAATAGTTTGGGAGTGGATTATTTTGGGTTTTCCATATAGAGTATCATGTCATCTGCGAAGAGAGACATTTTGACTTCTTCTTTGCCAATTTGGATACCTTTTATCCCTTTTTGTTGTCTGATTGCTGTTGGAAGGACTTCTAGTACTATGTTGAATAATAGTGGTGAGAGTGGGCATCCTTGTCATGTTCCTGATCTTAAGGGAAAGGCTTCCAGCTTTTCCCCATTGAGAATAATATTTGATGTAGCTTTTCATAGATGGCTTTTATGAGATTGAGAAATGTACCCTCTATTCCTACACTCTGAAGGGTTTTAATCAGGAAAGGATGCTGTATTTTGTCAGATGCTTTTTCTGCATCAATTGAGAGGATCATATGGTTCCTGAGTCTTTTCTTGTTGATATGATGTATCACGCCGATCGATTTGTGAATGTTGAACCACGCTTGCATCCCAGGTATGAATCCCACTTGGTCATGATGGATAATCCTTTTAATGTACTGTTGGATTCTATTAGCCAGGATCTTGTTGAGGATTTTGGCATCCATATTCATTAGGGAAATCGGTCTGTGATTCTCCTTTTTGACGGGGTCTTTGCCTGGTTTGGGGATCAAGGTAATATTGGCCTCATAGAATGAGTTTGGTAGCTTTCCTTCTGTTTCTTTTTTTTTTTGAAATAGCTTTAGGAGAATAGGTATTATTTCTTCTTTGAATGTTTGGTAGAATTCCCCAGGAAAACCATCCAGGCCTGGAGTTTTGTTATTTGGAAGGTTGTTTATCACTGATTCAATCTCTTCATAATTGATTGGCCTGTTTAAAAAATCAATTTCTTCCTGTTTCAGTCTTGGTAGTTTATAGATTTCCAGGAAGGCCTCCATCTCTTCCAGATTGCTTAATTTATTGGCATATAGCTGTTGATAAAAGTTTCTAATAATCCTTCCAATTTCATTGGTGTTGGTCGTGACCTCTCCTTTTTCATTCATAATTTTATTAATTTGGGTCCTTTCTCTATTTTTTTGGAGAAGTCTTGCCAGCAGTTTGTCAATTTTATTGTTTCTCTCAAAGAACCAGCTTCTAGTTCTGTTGATCTGCTCTACTGTACTTCTGGTTTCTAATTCATTGATTTCTGCTCTAATCTTGCTCAACTGCTTCCTCGTGCGTGGATTAGGCCTGTCCCTCTGTTGCTGTTCCAGCTTCTTGAGGGGAGAATATAAAAACTACATTCTAACTATGAGTCATCTTGGGTTCTTCCCGCTCCTCAATCCAACATCCATCATTCACTAAGTTTTCCCTACTCTGTCTAACTGATTTTTTCATCCACTTTTTCTGTCTCCATTATCACTTTTAGGCCCCCATTACATCTCTTGCCTAGATTGTTATGATGGTCTCCAAACTGGTCTGCTTCTAGTCTTCACCACTTAATCCATCTTCCCCACTGTGTACAAATCTACCCATGTAAATGGTTTGCTAAAAGCCTACATTTGCTTCCTAATAACCTACAGAATGAAGTCCAAGTCACCTAGTGTGGCATGCAGGGCGCCCTGTGACCTGATCATTACCTACCTTTTTAGCCCCACCTCCTGTCACTGTCTCCTTACTTAGTGTTCCTAACGAATAGCAAATTGCTTTTATTTCTCCATACATATCATCCATTTCATCCTTCTGTGACCGTGTTTGTGTGGCTTCCTTGTCTGGAATGTTCCTCTCACTTTTTTGTCTCCACCAAACTCTTACTCACCTTTCAGATTCAGATAATGCATGTCAGATGGGACTCTTCTCTGAGTCCCCAGGTTGGGGTGGGTGCCTTTGCTCTTTGCTCTCTGCTCTCATGGACTCTAACTACTGCACTTAAGTGTACCCTGATATCATGAAATCATATTTTCATGAATCTTTCTTACCAATTTACAGAGCTCCTCAAAGGCAGAAGCTCTATGGTATTAATTCTGTATCCCAATACATAGAATAATTTCCAGCATATAACACGTGATCAATAAGCATTTGCCAAAAGTTTTTAGGTGTGTTGCTGGAGGCAGTTACCGAGGGAGAAGCCAGGGTCAGTTCTGAGCATGACTTGGGAAGACATCATGTGGGCAGGCATTAAAGGCTTTCTTAGTGGAGATCCCTGGTTGGGGTGCTCTGGATACCAAGTCCTTAGACTGGCTGCTTATCTCATCTTAGTTACCATGCCCAAGAGGTAGAGAAATGAAAGAAGCTGGAAACGGGAAGCTGGAAAGTCAAAGAAGGGAAATGGGAAGTCAAAGAAGGCTGAAGAGATATGATACTTCTAAAACACTTTCCTAAAGAATTGTAATGAGGCTTTGTTTTCCACCTGGACACTTGAAATTAATTTAAGGAGACTGGTACCATGGTCATCATAATAGACTGTGTCTTAAGGGGATGTGGGGGGAGGCGATCAGTCTAGATACCACAAAACTACTGTGTTACCTGGTGAGTCCCAGAGCTCTTAACAAATACAGCCAAACAATGACCAAACAATTACTCATGACCCTTTAGAGGCCAACAGAAGCTGATATTCTTGCCATGGCAGTTCATAAGGGCTTTTACTTTCGATCTAGAAGGAAATAAAGGTGAAAGCTAATTTGGTGTCGGAGGGTGAATGGAAACAGGATATGAAGTTTCCTCATTACTGCCTGATACCACTGATTGTCTCTGTGGTTCAATTAGCCACATCTTGAAAGAAAAGGCAGCATGAGTTTGAATGCTCCTGGATGGAAGCCCAGTACCCCAGGTAAGGTTGCAATTGCTTCGTGGCTCAGCCAAGACCACATGACCTTAGTGTTGGAATCCACCTGAGTATTCTGGGAGGTGTAGGTCACCTTTTCTCCTCCATGCGTATCTTTTCATCTGGGGAAGCTTTGCAGTCTAGGAAGACATAGGGAATTTTAAGATACTGGAAGCATGGAGTTAGAGCTCATTTTTAAAATAAGTACTTTTTTTTTTTAAAGATTTTATTTATTTATGTGATAGAGAGACAGCCAGCGAGAGAGGGAACACAGCAGGGGAGTGGGAGAGGAAGAAGCAGGCTCCCAGTCGAGGAGCCCGATGTGGGACTCGATCCCGGAATGCCGGGATCACGCCCTGAGCCGAAGGCAGACGCTTAACAACTGCGCTACCCAGGCGCCCCTAAAATAAGTACTTTTAAAACACATTATATAGTAGGAAAAAATACTAGACTTGGAGTCAGACACAAATATATTTAAATATTGGTGCAATTTATTAACCAGGGTGTCTTACACAAGTCACATAATCTCTGAGAGCCTCTGGCTACCCACACGTAAAATAGTGGATGGATGACACCTCCCCAGTGGGACGGATTTATGGATTCTGTGAGATAAGATGTGTGAGAGGGCCTACCATTGTAGTTAGCACCTAATAGGAACTCTGTTTTTTCTTTTATTATCATTGCTAATGACTGAGCTCTTCAGTTTCTATTTCTGCTTCTGAAATATATGTGCTTTTTCCCCCCCTCCTCTACTCAGTTTTAAAAGCTGTGGGTCTAGCAAAAGCACTGGGCTGTTTGTAACAGAAACAGATGGATGACTAGACCAGCCATAAGAAAAATAGGGAGGCTCCATCAGGGAGACATAACAGAGGGTTCGGCTGATTGACTATAATTTAGGACATCCATCATCATGGGTCCAAGGACAAATACTGTGAATTCTAAGACTGACTCAGACTGATTCTTTCTAAAGTGTTAAATAACTCATTTAATATCTGACGAAGCTTCACCATAATGCCTGGCATAGCTGGGTTGTCTCCGCCAAGACCATTTATTATACACTATTGTTAACCATTAATGCAAAAAGATAATTGAATTCCTACAGAGAAAGGGACTTAACTTAGGTCTGTGATACATTTAGGCAGGCTATAAATTCCCAGAAATAGTATATACAGGTTGGTAGATATATGTGCATGCCAATATTTTATGGGGAGGGGACCCATAGCTTTTATTAGATTCTCAATGAAGTCTGTGATGAAACAGAAGTTAAGAGCTACTGTTACGTACTTACAGACATTATTTGTTATAGAGAGGCATTTTCATGAGTATGTTTTTCCTGGAATCCTAAAACATTCCCCAAAACAAGTTTGGAGTCATGCATTGTTTCTATGAACTATACTATCTTGTAATGGGGTTTTGCTACATTGGTTTCTCAACAGAATTCAAGCACATTCCAAGGTCCATTTTAATTTCTATTGAAACGTGCTTGAGTTTATAACACTCTTCTTCTAACCACAAACTGTCCTCATCATTCTCTCATATTTCAAAAAACAAAATATCGACTGGTTACCCCAAACAAGGAGTTCCTTGAGGATAAAAAAGCAAGGCTTGGAGTTTTATTACACACAGTGGCCAGGTAGCCCAGCAACCTCAATGCATGACTTAGAAGTAAAACCTGCTCCATACTGGAGAGCAGCCTTCCGCGGACGTGAAGCGTCAAGCTGTTTCAGGCCTGGCCGGCCTTTGGGCATAGCTGAGTGACAGTGGGGGTGGGGAGGGGAGGAGTTCGCTGCTGATTGAGGGCTGAGAGTATGTGAAGCAAAGAAGCTGAAGTCACTGTCTCTGGCCCTAAAATAAAAACCAGTAATTCAGAGAGAGAAACGGTACATTCTTTCCCCCTTGCCTTCTGATTGTGTGACTGACTCTTTTCTATCATAGGGGAGTCCTGAAGGGCTTAGAGTGAAGCTCCCCCTCTCTCATCTCCCTACCCGCCCCCCCCAGGGGACGCCCTGTGGACATGCCTCTTCAGTTGCTTCAGAGGTCAGACCAATTCAAAAGGTTAAGACCTGGTGGAAAAGAAAGTATTTCGTTCCCACCTGCAAACCGCTGACTTAATTCTTGCTATTGTTTTCCACTGTCCTGACTACAAACATTTCTCCAGCATAATGATAGCCACAGGATGGAGCAGACCAGATAGAGCAGATCCTCCCAGGAGTGCTGCGAGAGGAGACTAGGGAAGCATGAGGAGACCCTGGATCTCAGGCGCTAGTTGAGGGAGCGCATGGTCAGGGCGCTGTGTGCACCCCGCCCCGTCTGCTCGGCCACCCAGCAGACATGCATATATGCATCGAGAACACGCAAGCCTGCATGGGGCCCCTGACCCATCGTTTACTAACCATGCTGTGTTGGAAACTCGTGGCCCTTCTCTGAGAGGTGCTCGTCATCTGCAAAGCGGGGATGACTATGCCTACGTCACAGTGTGCGGCTGTTTTAATGAGATAATGCACAATTACATGATTGCGTTTAATAAATGCTAGCTAGTCTTATTCCACAGAATTTAATTTTCTAAAGGAAGAACATAATATTTTTACATATAGTATATGTAAAATGCAATATATATTACATTTTAGATATTACATTTTAGAAATATCAAAAATTAGGTTTTAATGAATTATGTTAATATATATTATGGATATATATTAATATATATTTAATATGTCTTTAATATATCTGTAATGTACATTCTTAAATATCAATAGTCTTATATTGCTTATGTTTCTTACGCAAAGACCATCAAACATAATTTAATCTATTTTTTGAGGGTGAAAGGAACGTTTTCCTAACTACTTGAGACAACTTTAAAAGCGCTTTTTATATGTATCCGTGTTTAGAATTCCACTTAACGCCCTATGATCTAATTCAACAAAGCTATCAGGCACTGTTGTTATGCATTGAGCTAGGAGCCCCAAGATAAAAGCCCTTTGGTCATCTGAAGAGTGTGATGGGTCCTTTCCTCTCTGGCAGCTGCCATAATGACCTCTGTTGCCTCTTTGACTCCTTCTGTTTGGCTGCTACCCTTCTGGTCCAGAAAAGGAGATCACTAAGGTTATTAGCTCCGTCCTTAAAACAAGAGGGAACAGGCACCGCGGGAGAGTCTGAGGGTCCCTTCCATGTTATGTATACAAGTGTTAGTAAACCTCATTTGTACTAACCTCATTACATAGCCAAGTGTGACACCTTCTTTCACCTTTCTTTCTACGTCATTTACTTTGCTGGTTTTATGTTTTGTTTTGTTTTGTTTTGTTTTGTTTTGTTTTGTTTTAGGATTTTGGCTGTATTTATGATACACGCTCTTAGAGAAGTAAAGATTTGAAAGTATTTTTTGGAAGTTTTTTTCTCAGTGATGGAAAAAGTCTTAACTTGAGAACTTCTCATTTGGTAGCTTCTACCAAATAATGATGGAGAAGGTGATTTTTGACACTGATTCTTTGCCTGGCTTGAAACCTTTTTCTCAATCAATGAATGTTCACCGACTCTCTGCTGTGGACGTGGCACTGAATTAGGTTCACTGATGGGGCACAAGATGAATGACAAGTGGGCCCTATTCTCAAGCAACTAAAAATCTAAAAGAACAAAGATAATGTAAACTGTAATATGAGGCAAAAATTTGATAAGTTCTATAAAGAAATCTTAAGTGAAGTTTGGAAGAACCCAATGAGAAAAAAAATTCAGTTCTGAAGGAAAACTTCCCGCAGGCATAGTCAGGCATTTCTGAGCTAGCGTGAGGATGGGTGGGTTTCTAGTTTGAAGAGAAGGTTGTCCAAAGAGATAGTCCTCCAAATAGAAGCTAACACACGGGTCATGAATGTGCTTGTTTGAGGAATGAGGAGAATTTACCTTTGGTTGCAGAGCGGAGTGTTCAAAGAATAATGATGACAGATAAAACTGGAGAAATATGATAGACCGGGTCCTAAATGCCACGCTAGGTAAGGAGTTCTACCTTCTGGTAACTTCAGAGCAGAATGAATTCCACTGAAATCACTGAGGTAGGCTGTAGTTAAACCACGTGGCAGAGATGAGCACGGCATGTGCTTGTGTTTAGGTGGTCATAAAAAAAACAAAATCAAAAAAACAAAACTAGAGCTAGCCTCAGTTTTCAAGGGAGTTTCAAAGGAGAAATATCTGGGGGCAGCCTGACTAGCATGTTGGCACATTTTTGAATTAAGCTTGAATTTCTCTTATAAATGTGACTATTCCAGAAAGAACAAAATCCACTTGTGAAAAGTACCACCTAATTAGCTTAATTCAGATTCAGCATTTGGATCTTGGCATTTCTACAGATACCATCTCTGATGACTTTTTTCTGTTTTGTTTTGTTTTCTATTATTTAAGTCACCTTTTACTTTCCTTCTACCTTTGAGGTTATAGTCTCATAAACTGAAAAGTCTTTTTAGAGTACTTAACAGAAAAATTAATCAAAATGCTAAGCCGAATTTCAGCTAAAAAGGTATGAGTGCCACTGGAAATGTGATTCAAATTGCCAGGGCAATGCTATTCAGCCAAATAGGGGTTCGTGACACTAGTCTAGACATTTAGAAAGTAATGAGATATATTTAGCATCGAAGTAGAAACAAAAAGTATGCTCAAACCTAAAACGACATGGTATTTTAGAGTGCTAGAGAAAATAGATAGTTTGTGCTCTCTCTCTGTGTCTACACACACACATACACATGTTTATATTTTGTATTGCTACGTATTGACCATCCACACATACACATATGCCCGCCCATATTGAACAGATCAACAGGTAAAGTATATTGGACCGAAGTGAAGCATGAAGGGTTTAGTCCAGCACCCTCTGTAATTCTCTGTGTGGCTGGGGGCCTACAGCTTTAACCTCTCAAGGCTTCCATTTTGCTGATCTAGTATGGAACCAGATGTTGATCTCCACCCTGCTATTCTGTGACTTAATTACCTGTCCGTTGTGCTTTGTTATTTCCTCTTTGTCCTTTAACGGAAGCCGATTAAAACCCTCTTCCAAGAACAAAAAACCTTTGGCTTAAATTATGATTTGGGGGGATGGTTAAAAACCTCAAAGCCTTCTTCCACCATTACCTTTTGGGGGGGGGAAGGTAATTCAATAAACCATAGCATAGATTTTTATTAATCCAAAAATTTTAAGAATTTATCCTAGGATCAGTTTTATATTCCGACTCAACTTTTAGACAATAATGATGGTGACAAGCCATTGATTTTGCTAAGCACATTATAGGCATGATTTATTTAGTTTCATAGCAATCCTATGACATATGATCCATTTCATGGATGAGAATACTGAGGCTGAGAGAGGTATAAATTTATTCAAAGTAATACAAGTAGCAAGTGGCAGAACCAGTTAATTATATGGGACCAGAGCTCATGGCTGCGGAGAAGTGATAGTATCTTTCATCCATGCAGGGATCGAAAGAGAAGCCAGCTGACTTCCAAGGAGCCGGGTTCCCTTGCCGCAGTGCAAAGCTGTTGCTGGGGAGTGGCTTCGCAGGCAGGGACTCTGGCAATATCCCTTACATCTAGGTGAATATATCCAACAGAAGAAACTGGAAAATACTAGATCGTTTGTGAGGAGAAATGGATCTTCCTTCCCTTTTCGTGTTAACAAGGAAAGAGATGGACCTTACTCTTTTCACTGGATTGGGTACTTGACTTTTAGATGGTATATACTACCACAAGTTTACTATTTTTCAACCTTCAATTAAAATGATAAAAATAATCACACGAATAAATAATGATACTACTTTCTGCTTGGGTAACATTTAATGTACATATCTGACTCCATTTTCTCATCTAATACAATAGCCGTGGGAAGCAGGTATTTTATAGTTCAGGAAGCCAAAGTCTGGAGAGATTAACTGATTTTTTTTTTTCCAGCATCACACAGCCAGTTAGTGGTAAAGCTAGAATCTGATTTTGAGACTGATTGCAAATGTAACAAAATTCTGTGGGAGGTTTGAGTTCGGGAGTTATGGAGATTTAAACAGAAGCCTCTTAATTACTTTGAATCTGAATTAGGATTATCAAAAGTGATATATTTACACACTGTCACAAATGGTAAACTCTTAAGAAGTAAAAAATGTTCAAGAATTCAGCTGTTTTGGGGGTGCCTGGGTGGCTCAGTCAGTTAAGTGTCTGCCTTCGGCTCAGGTCGTGATCTCAGGATCCTGGGATCGAGCTCCACATCGGGCTCCCTGCTCAGCCGCGAGTCTGCTTCTCCCTCTACCTCTGCCCCCTGCCCCCGTTCTTGTGTGCGCGCTCTCTCTCAAATAAATAAATAAAATCTTAAAAAAAAAAAAAGAATTCAGCTGTTCTGGCAAATTAAGTCCTTTTGTTTGAGTTTCCTTACCAAAAGTACACTCAAATGTTAGTTTTCAAGTAACTAGTCTAGCGTAGTACTTTTAACACCAAAGAATGCTCGATGTAATTTTGTCTTTTGAAGATCTAGAAAACATTCATTGGTTTAGCATATCATAATGACATTAAACAAATTAAATACCTTTGGAGCTTTCTGGAACTAGGTAGATGATGTTACTTTTCTGCTCAAAGGCTTTCAATGACTGCCCATTCCTCTTACAATCTAAAGTCCTTAACTTGACCTTCAAGAACTTGCATGACCTGGCCCCTGACTTCCTCATGTCACTCTTCACCTCAAACACTGCACAGTTACGCATTTATGTCACACTGATGGACAGATAAGAAAGAGCTAACGTGGGCAGCAGCTACTTCATTGAGGGTGGGTGTTACAGAGTTTTAGTATCTGATCTGTGATCTCATATAATTCAAGGGTAATATTAGATACTGTATCCCTAGCCCGGAAGAGTCCCTGCCACATGACAGATGTTTGACAGGTTCCTAGTCTATCAACCCCTGACTGAGAAGATGAGGAGCTCTGACAGTGGTCACAAATACACTAGAGCTTGCCTGACGCTAGGCACTGAAGAAAAGGCTAGCGTTAGATCCCTGGCCAATACTGGGATATTGTTGAGGAGAATACTGACCAATATGGAGAAATTGCCATTTGGAGCTTGCTAGGTAAGTATGAGCACCTAGAACCAGAGAATCATTAGTAGAGTAACAAACATCAGTATAAATGTTGGAATGTAAGGTTTATAAAGAAAGAAAGGGAGTAATCATATGACCATTTAGCCATGCTGAGGGGATTGCTTGATAAATCTGTAAGCCTACCAGGGGTTAATTTCCCAAGAAGGTTAACTTGATTGATATTTTCTGCCTCCAATGAGAATAGAAAAAATGGCACCAGGTTTTCATTGCAACTTGATAGATAAATGTTATCCCACAGGAATAATTTCATGACAATGAACTTCGTTATCTATTGGGATTTATAGCCAAAGAATGGATAGGTGGGAGGATGGATGAATGGAGGGGTGGAGGACAGGTGAATAAATACATGGATAATCATTATCATTATAAATCTTGTAAATGGGGTCAATCCACATGCATCCCAGCGGCCTCTAACACCTCTCAAAAGAACTTAGGGCAAAATTCTGTATTTAGTTCCCTTTTGAACCTTTTTTTTGTGTGTGTGCTTGTTTATCAGATAACTGATCATTTTTAAAAATAGCTCCATGTTTATATGTTTTTAACTTTTTAAACCATTTCTATTCCATTTTGGAAGTAGGCTTTGTGGATTCTTACAACATGAAGTTGGCTAATACCCTATGAAGTGTTGAATTGGCAGCGCCATGTAAATCTCCTTTCCCCTTGGCCCGTCTCTGTGCCTCCACCCAGCAGGTTAGAATTAAAGCACAAGAATTCTATGTAGGCTGTGTTCCAGCTTCCTTTCTTAATTCACCTTTGAAGAATTTCGTTCAGAACACTAAATGATACATGTAGTAACAACTTAAAGGTTTTACCAAAGTACTTGCTCCTTAGTCTCTGGATGAAATATAACAAGGCAGGGCATATGAAAAGGATTTCTGTCATTGTCCAGTTTGCTTTCTTTGGGATTATTTTCTTGTTGAAAATGGAATGTTTTGGAAATGAAATTTGGTGAATTATGATTCAATTGAATTTTTCTGCTTATGCCTGAAAAACAGAGTCCATCTGAGCGGATCATTAGTTTCAATTTAGTCTACATGTCGATGTCAGGCAGGGGAGGAACTGGAGATGGAGGATAGAGAAGAGAATCGGTGAATGTGGGGAGAGAGAGTGAGAGAGAGAAACAGTGAGTAAGAGGGAAACCATTTTACAGAACCAGGTTCTCAAGGAACAGGTCAAATTAATTTCACTAGTGTTTGCAGTGTTATTTTCCAAGCAGAGCGTGTGTTTCTCCTCCTCAGCGTGAGAGCAGGAAACTCCAAATTCGATATACTACTAATCCGAGTAGAAGTAACATTGGCTTATTTGCAAATCACACCGAGACCAGCTGATTAAGTTTGTAATAGACTTCCATTTAGTAGAGGCTTCACCAATACTGTATTTTTCTGCTACAGGAGATAGTTGTGTTTCTTTAAAAGACTGTGAATCTTTTCATCCCCACTCATTTTTTGTGACAGATGTTAGTAAATTACATTTCTTGAGCCCAAGTTTGGTTTTGTTATTAAAACTGTAACCAAGGGCTCCTGGGTGGCTCAGTCAGTTAAGGGCGTCTGACTCAATTTTGGTTCAGGTCATGATTTCAGGGTCCTAGGATTGAGCCCTGTGAAGTCGGGGCTCTGGGAGCTTATTGGGGAGTCTGCTCAAGGGTTCTCTCCCTCTTCCTCTGCCCCACCCCCTGCTGGCACCCACACGTGCCCGCGGGCTCTGTCTCTCTCTAAAAATAAATAAACAAATCTAAAAAAATAAAAAACCGTAACCAAAGCAAGCTCAAGATTTTGAAAATTTGATTATTTTTTATGTATTTTTATTTCTAAAGGAATAGATCTACAAAGCAGGCATTTAGTTGCTCTTATGTAATCAGTTAAAATGGCTGATTTCTAGTTGTTTGTAACAATCAAAACTAAGAAAGGCAAGAGAAATCTGTATGAAGTGGTGCACAATATATTTTAGGTGTTATACAAAACTTTTACTCCCATTTAAACTTTATAAAAAGCTTTTATGATACATAGATGAGAAAAGTGAAACTCAGAGAGGTGAAGTTACTTGCCCCAGGAGGTAGAGAAGATGTTTGAACCCAAGTCTTTCAGAGCTCAAACCTCCTACTTTTCACTGTAACTACATCTGCTTCCCATGGATCTTGCTACTTAAATCTTAATGGAGGCTGTTCACCTGCATGAAATTCTTTCTAATTCTGGTCAGCTCCTTCATTCCATTAATAATAGCATAGCAAACACTACGTCCTTTTGTGGCAAATCTTTTCCATGACCATCTGCTCTTTAACATTTTCTTCCATGTCACCAAAAGGTCAAATGTTTCTTTAAAAAAAAAAAGTCATCACTGTTTTTAGCTCCTTTGAAATTCTTAATTGCCTTCTAGCAATCTCCATTTTAGTGCCATTGACCTGAACTCTCACTTATCCAACCTGAATTTCAAGGCGCCGTCCATCTCAGACCTTTTGCAATCCAGTACTAACGGAGTGTATTATCAGGATGCACATTTCTGCCAGTAGGCTCAGCTCACAAGGGTGGGGTACCATCTTTGTGCTTTTTAAGTACAAAGAACACCTGGGTCTCACTAGAACGAAGGTAGAGCATTCAGACCAAAAGGCACATGCCCATCAATTTGGGACAATTTTGGTTAGAACTGCAAATACGTAGAGCAACCAGCAAACATTTGCTGAGTGACTACCACGTACCAGGTACTGTTAGACACTGAACTTGACTTTTCATATTTCCTGGTACTCACTTTTGTTAAGGAGTTCCCATATCTTAGGCAGTAGTCTAGGTACTGAAAATCATAAACACGGGAAGGGCTGACCTCCATCTTAACTGGTCTTAACATTGCTCTGTAAGACCCTATGACAAAGAATCTGAATTGGATTTTAGTACCTATATTTAAAACTTAGAGGAAGAGCTGATGTGCAAAGCATCTTAATCTTTCCTGACAGCAATACAGTGGCATCGTAATGAATAGATATTGCCAGTCTAGAGTTGCTGTCAGTATGGGGCATTATGCCCAGGGCAATTAAATTTGCCTGTTTTTTATTACTGAGACCAAATGCTTGGCCTGGGTTTCTGCAGAAAATAAATAATTCCATTACATATGAGTCACCTTTGAGTAACCCTCCAAGCTGATGAAGGCTCGAGCTGAAAATTCACATTTATTTCAGAAATAATCCATTTAGCAAACTTCTATTGGGTCTCCTTATGTTCACTGGGCAACATACAAAGATTTAAACATGTAAAATACAGTCTTTATGTTTAAGAAATGTACATCCCAATTTCCTAAAAATGTCTCTCAATTTTAAAAAATCGAGTTGCTTTTTTTTTGTTGGTTTTTTAATAAGAGAACAAAATGAATTGTGACAAATGGCACAAAAGATATTCCCAAGACAGGAAGAGCGTGGATTCTGGAGTCAGGCAGAAGGAACTCTGAAATGTGGTCTGTCAGTAATACCAGGTACTCCTCCTGCCCCCGGGTAGAGAATCAATACAATAATAGCTCCCACCTCATAAGGTTGTATTGCGCTCAGATAAAGAACTTCCGGACATATTTCCTAAACCATTAAGTACTTAATAAATTACATCTATTCATTTTTATTTATGATACTCATTTTGAGCTAAATTGAGCCTCTTGATGTGCCATTATACACATTCTTCACCTAAAAATGGGGTGAGATCGCAGCATACCCCTCACCCCGAGTCTCTATTCAGATAGGTCCATCCTGTGTCGTCTGGAGCTCCTTCTCCTTCCCTAATACTTCTGTATACACAAGTGAATGTCAGAAAACTGAACATCAGTGGAATGTGTATTGCAAACCTCAGGAAAAGTCCTTAGTTTTTGTTTTCATTATTATACAAACTTTGAGTGGCTTTTCAAATTGTTGAACGCGTACTGGAGGTGTGTTCAGCACGTCCCAGGCATTGCTGTGGGTACTGACTACAAGAATCATCATGACCGGGGGCGCCTGGGTGGCACAGTGGTTAAGCGTCTGCCTTCGGCTCAGGGCGTGATCCCGGCGTTCTGGGATCGAGCCCCACATCAGGCTCCTCCGCTATGAGCCTGCTTCTTCCTCTCCCACTCCCCCTGCTTGTGTTCCCTCTCTCGCTGGCTGTCTCTCTCTCTGTCAAATAAATAAATAAAGTCTTAAAAAAAAAAAAAAAAAAAGAATCATCATGACCACCCTGTGAGAAGTCGCTTGGCTTTGGAGTCACACACGCCTGGCTCAAATCTTGGTCTTATCACTTGTTTGTTTAGTGATGCTGGAAGAGGAACTTAATCGCATCGAGTCTGTTTCTTCATCCATAAAATAGGGGGTTGGTAATAACTTCAGGGCTTGTTGAAAGGGTTAGTCTGTGTAAAGTGCTAAGCACACACGAGGTACGCCATGAACAAGGGCTAGCTTCCCCTCACTGTTAGTGATTACAGAGGGGGAAACTGGGAGTATCCCTCCAAGCCTCCTGCCCTGTGACGACGTAAGTCTTGCACTAAAAGTAACACAGTGTGTATTAGATTCTCTGTAAGTTTTGCTGCAAATGTCAGCCACCAATAAGTGAAAGTGGGATTTGATCCCATATCTTTGGATTCCAGATTCCATGCATTCTGATCCTTTCCACTGTGTCTCCTCCTGGTGTGTCTGGGAGGCGGCATCTTCAGGCTCCTGGGGAGATACTTGAGGGAATGATTCTGAGCTGTGTTTTACATACTGGCCCGAAATAGCTGTCATTGCCACCACTCCTCTTCATGCTCCTTCTTCTTCCGGATCGATAGGTCACTCTAGAGCCAGTTTTGCGCCCCGGCCTTGCCTTGTCCAAGCTCTGCTCCGAAGCACTGTCTTGGGAGAGGCAGGAAGTGGAGGAACCAAGTACACCCCAGGAAGATGATCTCCAAAAATAGCACCTTTTCAATAATTTCATAGACAATATGTTTATATGAGTGTTTTAATGCAATGAAGATTTATCAGTGAAAGCAGGGTAAGCAAGGATGTGAGATGAGTAAAGAAGGTAATCAGGAAAGTAATGCCTTCAAAGGAGCGCTCTCTCCCAACAATCAAATACACAGACTTTGCACCCCTCACCCCAGCAGGCCCACTCTCCCCCAGCATTAGAACCCGGCTTTGTCCTTGGCTCCTCTCCTCCCTACTGCACCCACCCCAGATGTCTGCCCATCTCAGCGCATTTACGTTAGCTCAGTGATAAACCAGTAGCTGTCAGTGTGCTGATGATAGGACAGTGACCATTCTACGTTCGGCCTCTCCTCGGTGTTGTCCTACCAGCTGGCAGTGGAATGGCAGGAGTTCTGCACAAGGACAGAAAGGAGGGGGTCAGTGGCAGGACCCTCCACTTACACTCCCATGTGCCAGGACAGCATCTCTGGTTAAGGCCAGCAGTGTGTTCCGTGTGGCTGGTCCTCAGCTCCTGCCTAGAGGACTTTCACACCTTGATGTCTCCTTTTCTGGACTCAGTTCCTGGACTGTTACCTCAACGTGTCCATCTATAGGACCAGTCTTCATTTTTAGGGAGAAAAATATTTCAAGTGGAATTTAAAAAAAAAAAAAAAACAGAAGACATAAAATCAACCAAGTCAAAACCCTGTAGGTTCTTTTGAGTATCAGATTTTGATGTTTGACCTAAAATTAAAGTATAAAATTAATATAGAGTCGTTTTGTTTTTGTAGCATTTAAGGCTCAAATTCAGAATTGAGTACTTGTTTAATGAATTCCTATAGAACAGTTGTACTCAGGAGAAAAGAAAATGGATAAAGATAATTTTTTTCTTCTGTACTATTTCTTTTTTATCTGCAGAGTTGTATACTCATAAAACCAGGAAGTTCGAAGGTATCTTGATTTTTTTTTTTTAAGTTATCTCAGGGAAGTTTCAGAGAAAAGCGCTAGTAAACACAATTTGTGTTTTAAATTTAAAGGATTTTTTTTAAGTTAAAAAAAAAGACTTTCAAACTTTCTGGACCTGTCATAAGAAATATATTTTACATATGGGTAAACCACATTTTATCTGTCCATTTATCTGTTGCTGGAGAATGATTTCATTAAAAAAATTTTTTTTAATTCAAGTGCAGTTGACATACTATGTTATGTATGTCAACATAGTGATTTGACAATTCCATATATTATGCAGTGTTTACCACAGTAAGTGCAGTTACCATCTGTCACCATGAGAACCATCTCATCTTAAGGGGAATCTTATTCAGAAAATGATTGTAAACTAAATGATCAGGCATTCCATTACAGGTTTAATTGCATATATATAAGTGGAGCCTAAAGGCTTTCGAAGAAATCTGACATCTATTTACAGAAGCCTGAGTATGTGCAGAAATACTATATATTCAGAAACTCATGAGATAGTCCTGGGCCTGACCTATAGGTTCAGGGTTCATTTATATACAGATGGCAAGTGCAACCATGTGAGTGCATGAAATTAGCCCAGGGAGAGGGTGTAGAGGAACCTAGGACAAAGTCCTATGGAATTTCAAAATTTGGGGATCAGTAGAGGTAAAGGAGCCTCCAATTTCCTCCCTGGAGATGGCGATAAGAACACCTAACCTACGCAACCCTCAGGCTCATCATCATTTGAGAAGAAAACACCTCCTACTTTTTCACAAAAATGAGACAACAGGTGCGAAGCAACTGGTGCTTGGCCCATAGCTAGGACCTCAGTCATGGGCGCTAATAATATGGCGGTGATGAAACTCTCCTTAGTCTGCATTTTGTGTCTGTTCTACCCCTGGTGTCAATTTCTGTGCCCGTTGCTTCATTCTATTATGTGGTAACATCCTATCCAGGACTGCCTATTTCGAAATGAGCTCCCCACCCTCTTAAAAAAATCAGTCTCTTTAATTTTGTTGTTGTTCCCAGACATGACTAGCCCCTCTCATAATACCAAAGGAAACTAAAAGAAATCTCAATTAGGTGGAGAGGAGCTGGAGGCCCAGGCCAGACTTCATCTGTGGCTGACCCAGGACTGCAGCTCTGGATGCACACAGGAGGGTGTTCTCATTTCTACAACGTGGAAGAGCACCGTTCTAGCCCAAGGTCATCAAGACGACAAGATTCTTTCTCTTACTATCTCTGTGCTTTGATATTGACAAGGGAATAGTTACTTCATTTCTCAAAACCAAGTGATTTTTCCCTCCTATTTTTGGTAAAGAATAGTTGACAAATATTCAGGACCCAGCCTGAAAACAGTTCTACTGTAGGAATTGACTTTAAAATTTTTATGAAGTTCTGGAATCAGAAGTGGAAAATCATTGGCTATAGTATTTTTGAAGCTTATTAGATTACCAGACATAATGTCTTAAACTTGTTATTCTTACAAGATCTTTAACTATTATTACTCTCTTTCAAAAAATGTCTTCGAATATTTTTTAATGAACCCTCAAAAGTCATGACCACACCTGTACATTCACTTTTAACGCAGTTGGTATGATTGTTTCTTCCTGGATCTTCTTAGGGAGATGTTAAGATATGAATAACTTCTACATCTCATCACTTTGTTTGCTTTAGTCCTTCAGAGTTATCTTCGTAATTTTCTAAGTTTCTCAAATCTCTCCACTTCTCGAGGGGGAAAAGTGTTTCCAACATTTTCTTTTGACACTTGATTAGTTCTGTTTTTCTGGAAAGTCACGTCTTTTGTTTATTCCTATGTATCTTCCATATATAGGAATGTATTCTAGGTACAGAAAATAGAACTTCCTGTGAAACTAAAATTACAGATTGGCATAGCATTTTGTGAATGTGTGCAAAGTCTTTCATCCCTTATTATTGACTCTTTTGTTATAGATTGAGAGATTGAAACAGAAAGAGATAAAACTTGTATTAAGCTGTGCACTTAAAAATGATGCTGGGGGTACCTGGGTGGCTCAGTCGGGTAAGCTTCTGACTCTTGGTTTCAGCTCAGGTTATGATCTCAGGGTTGTGAGGTCAAACCCCATGTTGGGCTCCACATTCAGTGTGGAGTCTGCTTGTCCCCTCCCCTCTGCCCTTCTCCCACCCCGTCTCTAAAATAAATAAATAACATCTTTTTTAAAAATGATGCTGGAAGTGGACTCAGTCTCCTGAATCCTGATCCAGTGCACTTTTCACTGGAAAATGGACAGTTCATTGATGTTCATGACCTAGTTAATATTGGCTGTTGTCCAAATTTGGTGGTCAAAAACAGGACAGAGCTTATGGAAAACTACTGTTGCCTGTTCTGCTACTAATTTAATATAAGAATTACTGGAATTTATGTGTATTTTCTGATCTGTTTGGTAGAGCATGCTGTCTCTTATCTCATGGTCAAATTACAGAAAATTAAATGACTTGAAAACATAAGATAATAAGAGCATTTGTTTTATAGTCCCATAAAAATCAGTGATTGGTGAAATATAGCATTCCTTGTAACCCCAAACCTGAATTAGAAGCATGGAGAAGTCAATTAAGAAACCTGAACCCAAAGCAAATTATGAGAAGAAAATGATAATTGTCACTAAGATATTTTGTTTCTATAAAGGGATAAGACAATTAGAGGTAAGAAGGAAGAAAGTTTTTAACAATTCAAATTGAAAATGAATGAGAGGAAGGTGTTTTTAGATATTATGGGTGGGTAGTTTTAAATGTCAATAACTTTTCCTATAAAGTCGTGTGAAGAATAATGAAGAAGAGCTTAGCTTAATGTGGGAAGAGATTTTTTTAAACAAATATTGACATTTTAAAGACCTAGGCATCTTAAACGGAATGACTATTAAAATGCAAAATTAGACTGAACAGAGGCATTTTGGGGATTATATATGAGTAGAATCCTAAGAGCGAGATAATGAATGACTCAGATAATCTGAGCGGTTTGGGGCTGACTCACATGTTTGGAAGAAGGTGTCATCAAGTCTCTGATTGTGTCAATGTTTTTCCCTTTGTTCCACCTGTTAGTGCCAAACAAATCCTGAAATTCAGGGACTTTTCCAGCTCCAATGTGCTAAAAAAGACTTTCTAAACCACCAGTAACAAGTCTAAGGGTTTTTTAAAAAAATTAATTAATTTATTTATTTAAGAGAGAGAGTGCTCTTGCACAAGCAGGGGGAGGGACAGAGGGACAGAGAGAATCTCAAGCAGACTCTCTGCTGAGCGTGGAGCCCAGTGCAGGACTCAGTGTGGGGCTCGATGGAGGGCTCGTCTCACAGCCCTGAGATCATAACCTGAGCTGAAATCAGGAGTTAGACACTTAACCAACTGAGCCACCCACATGCCCCAATAAGTCTAAGGTTTTAAAATATATAGGCATTTAGTATATCTGAATAATACTAAGAAACATGAGCCATATATGTACCTATGGAACATGCAGGAGATAGGAATCCCAGATAGAGCCTCGGTAGGATAGGAATGGAAGAACCAAGAATGGGTTTGGTTTGTCCAAGATGGAAGAAAGGAGCCTTGTTACCCCAATACTGCTTGAATGATGCTTCCTGGGAGGCATTTTAAATCCACAAATATTATCTGGTACCTGTAATAGGTGTAGGGAACATATAGAAGGGATCCTGGCCTTTGTCCTAGAAAAGCTCACAGCCTGTGAGGGAAACTTTTCTATATCTGGCCCCGATCTCCTTTCCATTCTTTATATCCTTAGGTTGCTCAGAGTGCTAAGAACTTACAGTGCCGAGTCTTCGATAAACATCTGTCGAAAATAATAATGAGTCATATGCACGTGCACCCACACAGACACATGCATACAAATGAAGAAATTTTCGTAGCTTTTTGAATGTTCAAATTTAACTGGTGTGTTGCAACTTTAAAAATATCGTTCCCTTGAATGTTGCTAGGAACGTTCAAATAGAAAATAGATTTCCTTGACCCTGTGTTGTTTTCCCACAGGATTGAAAAAACGTACAAGGAAGGCCTTTGGAATACGGAAGAAAGAAAAGGACACTGATTCGACGTATGTACTTTGGGAGAGCCCAACTGCTCAGCTGCAGCTGAGGGACCGCATGAGGCCATGTGGAAATGCAGATCTGGTGTGGTCAGCAGCACATCAGAATAAAGAGCCCATTAAACCCCTTATTTGCCTAGAATCCCTGAAAGAAAGTTAGAAAATGGGGAAATCAACAGTTCTGTGGACTCAGGTGAAACTGAAGAGGGCTACCTTTACTTCTCACCTTTAGCTTTTCATTCTGTACATTTTTATCATGCATAAATTTTAGCACAAGATTCTAACACAGCTCTGTGTCCTTGTCCTCCAAGAACTCATAAATCATGGGATAAAGCATCTACCCTACCAAAGAAATATCTTTCATATAACAAAATGAGATCACATAGTTGACATGCCTCGTTTGGTACCTAGTACTTAGAAATGCTTAGTAAATGGCAGTGGATGCTGGTCTGATTCTTACTAACACGAATTAATATGTGGTCAGTTCCTTATGAGCAACTAAAAATGAAATTTCATGGAAATTTGAGGGTGGGTAAACTCATGTTTGGACAGATGATCAGTGAACTCTCAGAGCGGGAGGAGCCTTGAGCTTGGACTTGAGAAGATGAAGACATGGCATCTCACGCAAAGGGAGCAACAGCCAAAGCAGAGAGGTGGCAACGTCAAGTAGGTATTCAGGACCAGATCTCTAGGACAGTTTGTCTACCTGATGGCTAGGGGAAGGGTGGCAATGGGAGGCAAGGCTAGAAAGGACATCAGGGCCAGGTAGAAAGGGCTTTAAGGGCCAGGCTGAGGTGTCTGGGCTTCCTTCCTTAGGCAGTGGGCAACCTGGAAGCCTTGAAGGCTTTGAAACCAGACAGTGTAAAGAATTTTGTAAGGGGAGGAAGCTATATTTTTTGTCTGATCTCACATGTTAAAATCTCCTGATCTTGCCTTTACTTTATGCTTTTCTTTTGACAAATAATTATTTCATGGAAATTACATTTGCCCTAGTCTTGCAAATGTTTCAAATGATTGAATTAGGAATGTAGTCCTGAGAATTTTATAATCTCCGGTAGTTCTTAAGAAATTGCCATTGTCTGAAAATTAACCAGCCAGAATCGGTGATGGTACTTTCACCAGAAGCAGAGGCGTGGGACTCTAGTTCCAGGGCGGCCCATAGCTCCTCGGCCTTAGGGATTGATTTTCCTTCCCTGGGCCTCAATTTACACTAGATGGAATCTGAGTCCCCTAAAGGGCCCTACACTGTACCAGTTCATCTGTCAGTGACATCTGTCATCACCTACCAGGTGCCACGTCTTATGTGGGCCACTACTGGACACAGCTCAAGAGAACGTCATTAGCAAACACCAAACCATTTTTCTTTGAAGACCGTGTCTGTAACGGACTACACATAGTCTCTGCTGTGTGGAGAAAGTTCAAAAGGGGAAAAAAAAGAACCTACCTCAGAAGGGAAAAGGAGTCAAACACCCTTCCCGGGGCAGGCTGAGCTAATTTGCAAGGGGCTGAAGCATTCCTCTTCATCATCGTTTCTAAAGGTGTGACAATAAGGAACTTATTCCTCATGGCTTTGGATAGACAGCCCATATCTCTCTGAAGCACTCTATCGAGATGTGTGCTGTAGAATCCTAACCATCTCTTCTTAACTTCTTATCATTTGAGCGCCCCCGATTACTTACATGATAGCAAATTAGCCATCAGCTAGTTCTACCAGCAATCATGGCCAAAGGACAGGCCGTTTGGTGTAAACCTTTGCTTTTCACCAACCCCTGCTCTCTAATTGGGTCATACATCATTCTTCATACATCTGGCAATTTGCTGTCCCTTCAGCTTTAGGCAATGCTTCTGTTCGCCTGCAATCATCGAACGCTTGTTGATGCAAACTGTTTTCAAGACTGTCGCAACTCCGTGAGGGTTGCCGAGCAACGTGCTACAGTTAGTGGCCAGCTCCAGCTATAGTTGATTGAACCTCCTTAGACAGACAGTGGGCTTAGGACCAGAGCTTCCTGATTTGATCAGCGTTACAGTGGCCGATAGAGGAAAGGAGAGAGCCAGTGCTAAGTGGCAGGCCCTGTGCAGGGTATTTTCTATGCACTGATATCCTTTTTAATCCTCATAGTGATTCAATAAGGTCAGAAGTAATATCTCAATTTTAGAGATGAGAAATCAGTGCCAAAAGGGATTAAGTAACTCTCTGAAGACTATCTGGAAAATAAGACTCAGAGCCCCTATTCTAGTCCAGAATCAAGTGCCCGTTCTTTATCACCCAGAAGAAAAAGACTAGATGGGCAAAATTATAATGAGACCAGTACCAGAGTAAAGAGAAGGGGCAGTGGTTGCAAGGGGTAACTGACACTTCTTAAAATAGAGACAAAAGGCCCATGGTAGATGATTAGTTTTAAAAGATAAATCAGTAAATAGGAGGGGTCTGCTGTTAAAAAAGAAAAAAAAATTTAAATATGTATCTAAAACTTCATAAGAGGGGGTTAGGAAATGAATTAAAAGCACGTTCAAGAGTCTGAGACTGCCAACATCACTCTACTCCCCATCCTAGGTCAGATCGTATAATAATTTTATTCTAGATAACATTTCATGAGTATTTACTATATTCTAGGCACTCTTCCAAGCTCTTCACTCCTATTAACTCATTGAATTCTCTAATGGGCTCATGGGGTATATGTCAATTTCATGGCTATTTAGTAGATGAGGAAACTGAGACACAAAGGGATAAAATGACTTGCCCGAGGTGATGCAGTTAGGCAGCTAGGTTGATGGAATCCAGGCAGTCTGGCCAGTGATCTTCACTGCCACGCTCACCGCCTCCAGGCTAGCAAGCAGCAGCCCCATTCCTTCAATGATTAAGACAAAGGCAGAACAGGACCCAATGTACAATTATAGTGTTTCTGATTAAAATTTTTGAAATGCCATCCTTATAGCTGCAACATGCATGAGGTCAAGTGGCCTCTCATTTAGATCCCCTATTGGTACACCCTTGTACCTGGACCAATAGTGGGCAATCCCGCAGCCAGGCCTTTCTCCAGAGCCTTGTCTTCTCCACATCTATAACTTACTGCCCACAAAGACATCCCCACAAGGATCAGTGCCTTTGGATATATCCTACCTCAAAGCTGATACAATCACCTCTCTCCCAATTCCTTTAGCACAGGTTTACTATCGTAGTAAGAAGTGCTCTTTTTTTTTTTTCAGTGTATAGATCTGAAAAGGGAAAGCTGGTTTTGATGAGTGTGGGTCAGTACCTTTTCTCTGTGCTTTCTATCCAAGCACTGGCTTATTGTGGCCATGGTAACCCACTGGATTTACTCCCCTGTCTCATTCGTTTTATGATGAGCATGTCTTCATTATTTCTATCACCTGATTCTAGTCTAGTGCCTGGCCCATTATAAGCACTCAATATTTGTTCAGTGAATTATAACTTTTATCAACTTTTATCTTTCTACCCTTCTATTTTAGGTGAAATTTCTTTGAACCAACTAATTCCCATAGCCAGGTTCAAAGACCCTAAGATTTCCATCAACTCCCATGGGTCTTTTAATATCTAGGTCCTCTCTGCTTCTAGCCCGTGTATCACTGATTCACTTCTGCATCCACATGGACACAGAACTGGTTATGAAAAGTGATGTACCCCCACCAAGTGTTTTGTTATCCAAATGGAATACCGTGCTAAATTTGAAGGGGGTGTGAGTGGGAAAGGGGAATCGCATCTTGGAGCCTGGAAGATGTGCCACTGACTCTCTGCATCTCTCTCTCTCTCTCTCCCTTGTCCTCCCTCTTCTCTCTCCTCCACCCCACCCTGTGAATCAATAAGGAATGTTGTTACCTGGTCCTACCTCCTACAGAACAGTTTCAACCACACCAGACTCCACAAAAGTTCAGAGTCCACCGCAAACACTCATTCAGTTTTTCTTCCAAACAATGCAAGTCCTCATCCAAGCATAACTCTGATCTCCATGTTAATACAACGACATTTGCTAGCTCCTTACACAGTGAACTAAAATAGGAAGTTATAAAATTGCAGTGACTACCCTCTCCTTCTCCCTCCCTCCCACTCCTCCAGCTCAGTTTCCCAGAGTAACAGTCATATTCCTTGCTAGGAAGTCTAATGTGACTGCAAGTGGTCAGTTTGTGTTCTCAGCGAGGAGACATCGTGAAAGAGGAAGAAAATGATAACAAATGAACGTTTGTAAATAGTATGTGTCAGGAACTAATTATAAGTTCCTTATATAATCTATCTTATTTAAACAGGCTTAGAGAGATGAGGAAATGTATTCAAGGTCACAGAACTAGTAAGTGATGGAGTCTGGACACGCAGATCCATCCTACTCTAGAACCCTTACTCCTAGAAGCTACCCAGTGTCACCATGAAGTGACTATCCTGGACTTCGGTCTCCAGAGCGAGCTGTTTAGCAAACATTGTCCTCCATTTCCTGTGCTCCTGTAATCAAAGGAACAGAAAGTGTCGAAATAGGGAAAAAATACAGATTCACAAAGTGACTAGAAAGGCACCATAGGCGTTCCTTTCTATAGGGGGAAATTCAAGACACCCCTCCCCCCGCCCCAGGGGAGAAGACCAGAGAGGACAAGTCAGTTTACATTCCTTGTGGTAATTTAAATGGAGCCAGCTGAGTGGGACAGATTCTTAATAAATTCCCCTCTCAAAAGTGGACCAAGACACCACACCAGCAAATTGTGCCTTTTGGACACCAACTTTTAATGAGAATCTGCCCCCCCGCCATGCACACAGACACACATCCCAGCTCAAATATCATTCAACCAATTTGTTTTGATTTAGTTTTCATCAGCCGGGTTCACTAGGGTGGGAATGCAGGGAAGGGGGAGAGAGGTGGTTTGTGACTCTTACCATTGTACGTTAGTCTATGTAGCAAGAATGATTCCTTTTCCTAATAGCTACCAATTTCTTTTTGTTACAGAGGTTCACCAGATAGAGATGGAATTGTAAGTATTTAAATGACCATTTTCAGTAGGTTTGTGCTTCAATATATACTATGTTGAAATTTCTTAAAGCCCCCCCCCCTTTTTTTTCTGTAGGGAAAAAATAGCCTAAATGACTTTTCAGACCTCTCCCTGTTGTAATTTTCTGTAGTAATTGCATGGGACATATAAATGCAGTCTTGGTCAAGTTAAACTTATTTATCGCATTCACCTAAAACCCTATCCCAGAGTAGGCGAGCTAACTTGATCAATATCGTGGGTCAAAAGCCAGACAGTTCCTGCAGGGGCTGCTACCATTAACTGTTATTTCATTTCCAATTTAATGATATAAAAGCTCATTATGTGAGAATGTTTTTCTGCAACAGAGGCCACAAAGTCATAATGGAGCTGAGATCCAATAAAATTGGAAGAAGCTTTTCCCCTTTAGTTGAGTTGTAGATACATTTTCTGTATTAAATTCCTAAGTAGGGAATGGTCTCGAAACCGCTTATGCCTGAATTTACAGCCTGAAGGAGGAAAATGTCTCCACTGGGTGTAGGTTTAACAGGAACTCTGACTCCTTGCTGGCCACCAGATTTCTTGCTTTTTTAAGAAGTCTGTGGCACATGGGCTTGGATTGATCTGAGTCGAGCTTATGGGAGTCTGTACCAACTTCTAAAATGACTTCCTTTGAATCTAAATCAGATGCCTATTCAGAAGGTTCAAAAGAACAGCTGTTACTGAAAAAAAAAATGGACTCACATTAGGCTCATTGGGCTGGAGTGGGAACTAAAATAAATCTGGTGGTTAAAAATATATATTTTTTGAAAAATCGCCCCTTATATTATTATACCCAAATTGAGGTGTTAATTGCAGCTATCGCAGAAGATTTTCTTCCACACTTGACTTAAGGTTCTGAGCTTTGGGGTCCCTTTTGCATTCATGTAGTTCTCGCCATGAAATGTTAAGAAAATAGACTGAAATTGATCAGACATTGGGTAACACTATAATCAAGGCTCTATTCAGCAGGGGAAAAAAAAGACCCAGAAGACTCAGCTTCTCCTCACCTCTTGCTTCTGGCTCAGAGCCCTCTCGTTAACTCTGTCTCAGGTACTCTCTGCTTCTGTGTCTTCTCTCGGCTTCTGTCTTGGTCCCCTCCCCAGGTTCTCTCGTCCCCATCATCCTGACCTCAGCAAGCCTCCGTTAGCTATTCTCTGCGTTCTGTCCCTGCTGCTCCCAGGCTGGACTGCTGTCTCCTGCTTCTCTCGCTCTGCCACCCTCAGGCTTATCCTTTTCTCTCTGAAGCCCATCCCCTCCTGCCCTCCCTCACCTCCTCATCCCCTAGCCTTTCATTGTCTCTGAGGCCCCATTGCTTCCTCAGTGTTCTTTGCTCTTCTAGGGACCACCAGTTTCATTCTCTGGTAGAACACGCAGCCCTGGCATGTAGGTACAGCCCCGGCATGCAGCTGGCAATTATGAGAATGCGCTGCACCAAAGAGCCCAGCCGTGATTCTGCAGACGCAGGGACAACATCAGGGCTTCATACCCGAGTTCCCTGAGTTCTCTTTCTCCCCCACCATTCCAAGTCATATAAAGCTGTTTATCAACCGTTGTGCCCGCCTTGTTCCCTAATTGGAAATGCCATAAATATCACTGGTCATGATTTTAGGAAAGAGGAATTGCTTAATTTGGGTTTCTCAGGAAATAGAGCATACCTGTTTGAAAAAAAAGGCTCCATTCGAAATAAATGCAATGTTCTCAGAAGCAGGGTGTACAGCTTCCTCGGTAACTGGAAACCATTAGCCAGCTGCTAGTTTTACCATTTGGAAATACTCCCCAAATATTCCTCGTTTACTGGCGTCACCAAATTTTGAGACCTGCTTATCATATCAGTGTTACAGGAGGCCAAGTTTCCGTTTGCATTCAGTCCTTGGAGATCTCAAGCTGACTTTCTTTCAAACTCACACTGATGTCTTTAGTACCTTGTGTCTGTGAACCCAGACACGCTTTCTTTTACCTTTTACCCGGCTGATGTAGCTTCCAAATTGCTGTCTTTTGAAAAGTATCTGAAGTTGAAAGGTGTGGTTTCACTAATGTGGTTCTGCAAACTACAGGTGACGCTTAAGGCTTAGAAATGGCTCCGCAGGAAGTTCAATGTACTGACGCTTACTGAATTTGCTTCTCAAAACTTAACGAAGCCCATCGCTGGTGACAGTGCTTTTGAGGGTTAGTCTACAGAGGCTTCGTGGCAGGGCTGCATGTATGAGGTGGGCTCGCCTTGCTCACCACTGGTGAATGATCCCCAGCAGAGCTGCCCGTCACGATGTCTGAGACCGCAGGCAGCTGCGTGTGACAATGTGTTCTAACCCAGAGACAAACTCTGATTTGTGCAGGATGCACTCAGACTTTTTCCTAAGCAGTTCAGATTTCCATCCACACAGACTGGGGGGCACAGGGAGGCACAGCCATGGCTGGGAGGAGATCTCTGCTCATCCGAACACGTGTGCAGGAAAGGGCCCAGATTTGGAGCGGTCAGCTGTTCATGCTGTGCGTATTGCCAACCCTCAGCAAGGCTTTGATAAAGAGGAAGATATGGTAGAGCTAGACTTGTCAGACTTCTTTCTATTGGAAATATAAGCATTTTTATTGGGTCTCTTCGGTGTGTCCTCGTGTCTGTTCTTTACCCGTAAATTAAGTGCTGGCCGAATGAGGACTAGATCCACGGAAAACCTAGTGCCTGGAACGCATCTTCCTTCTTCTCCCTTCTTCTCCTGGTCTAGCCACACTGGCCTGCTGAATAGAGCCTCATTATGGGCCCCAAAGTCCACTCTTTGCTTACGGAACCCTGCCAAGATTGGTAGACCCTACGATTTGGCCTAGAAATTGTTTCTTCTATGGTATGTTTGCTGACTCCATGTGATTCTTTATATGTGTCTTGAAGAACAAACAGATCCTTTAACAACTTTTTTCTACATGAAAACAATCAATTCCAGCAGCCCAGCCCACATGAACCACCCTACAATAACAAAGCAGAGTGTGCGCGTGAAGGAGGAAAAAAAGTTTCGGTAAGGAAACAGATTTTAGTTTAAAATTTCCAAGGGGTTATAGAAACAGTGAGTAAAATCCCAATTTGAAATTTGAAAGAGAGCAGTAGCATTTATTTAATCGATTTAAGAAGACTCTCTTAGGTATTTCCAAATTACTCTTGAATATCCAGGACCAATTTTTAAATCAGCCATATAGACCTTATGTATTGACGTCTGAAAACACTTTTAAAGAGTGATCGGGTATAAAAAGACATGTGTTTCCTTTGTCTTAGACAAAGGACAGGGATTCAAATTTTTAAAATAATATGCTATCTGTAAGAAAGCTTTGGCTATAATAGAAACATCACCATACAAAATGAGTAGTCATTTGTGAGGATAAGCACCATCTCAGTAACACCAGGAATTTGGCAGGACCTTGGCTTGTGGGAACCTATGCACTTGACCAAAGGATGGTGAGTCAGGGATGCTGATCCAGGCCCAGATTATATAGCAGCCATTGCTGTGTTGTCCAATATGGTAGCCACATACGCCTGTTCAAAATTCAGTTCCTCAGTTGCACCTGCCACATTTCAAGTGCTCTATGGCTACTCATGACTGGTGGCTACCATATTGGAAAGCACACATCTAGAATATTTTCATCTTCACAGACAGTTCTATTGAACTGTGCTGTTCTATAGGGTTATATACAAAGTGAGTCAAGTCTTGCCTCAGTGGCAAAAAGATAATATTTAGGTAATCTATCACATATCTTTAATACTTCATGTCCAAGGAACACTATGTGGCCGTGAGCTGACCTTGGAGAAGAGGAGCGTTCACAGTGGAAATTGAGAACTTTGATGAATGTATAATTGAACACAATTGTTACTACAGTTATTGATTTAGCCCATGATATTATCCGAGAGCAGATAATAAGCCTGGCTAAAGTAAAATACCTATTAAGGCATGACTAACATTGATATGAGCCTCAATTATCTTTAAATAACAGCCATATATTCAACTTAGAAAAGTTACTTATGCTAATGTAGAATTTTAGAAAATACAGAAAAGAAAGAAGTAAAAGAATACACAACTTCAACTCCAAGAGAAAAATCACCTGTTGTGTGTTAGTGAATAGCTAATATTGCTTTTACTATGAAGCCTAGTTTTTAAATGATATTTTCCTATTTATATTCTTTCTTGCTTCCTCAGTGTTTTCCAACTGAAAGTCAAAGGAGCCATCACCTTCCCTATTACTACTATGAGCGGTTCCTTGCTTCAGTGGTTTAACCAGGAGAATTGCTTTTTTTCTTGGGGTTTGACCAGAAGAATTTCAGCCAGGCTCTAGCCAAGCTTTAACTTGATGATTTCCACTTGTGAAACCAAATATATCTGTAATAATCTGCTAGCATGAATGAGGCCAAATTGTCAGTTCCTCTGATAGAGCCACGTGTGCGCGTGCTTGAGTGCTGACTGTCTGCCCAAAACTGTATTGTTTATGATTTGCTGTTTGTGTTTGGTATTTGTGTTAAAAATGTTCCTAGTTTAAAAGAAAAATTTTTTATATAGGTTTTACTTTCTCTTCATCTCAATCTTCTGTATCAGTTTCCATGGAAACGGGAATTTTCACTCAGCCCAGATCTAGAAAATTCAGGAACTTTTATTCATAATGTTGAATATATGTTCTCAGGAAAGATACACACACACACACACACACACACACACACGTTTATTTATTTAGCTAAACATATAAACTATCTGGGTTGTAAAGGGCTTTGGTTATGGAGATAAGACTATTATGAGAGCAAACTGGAATTTTGAACTCAGTAATTTACCCAATCTGTTTGGTTTTTAGATAACAATCCTTTGTATTGAAGAATTGTTTAAGAACCAAAAGGTATATTAATAGTAGTGCTATAGTGATCACAAAATTCATGAGATTAGTTCTTTGGAATCAACTTAGTTCATTTGATTTCCCATTATTATAAATTAAATTTGTAACTGAATTTATTAAAAACTTGTTAAGAAAGATTTAAAGAATTTTGCAAAGAAGTCATATGGAAACAGATTGGTTAAGTAGGAATCAAAAAAGAAAGCAAATATGACAAAAAGAAAATAGGAACCATGCCCATTCTCCATGGGAGAGATTTTTTATTATTAGACAGCACATTATGTAATGGACCATACCCTTAACTCCATAGCTCATAGAGGTACAAGGTTGATGTGGCAGGTTTTAAAAATGCTCTTTGTTCAAAGTAGGGAGAATATCACCAAAACCTAATTCAATAAAGGCAATTCTGTGAGAAGGCTAAAATGATGTAGTCTGACAAAGTATATAATCTTTGTCAAGAGCAAAGCAGAGAAGAGGGTCATAGAACCTATGTTCCTGGGTGCTGGTGGCATGGCAGAGTTCTTGTATTTGTACCCGCTAGTGTACAGGAAGAGAGGGGCATGGACACAATATCTATGCCTTAACGACTCTTCACCCTGACGAAACTGCTGGTTCTTAGAATGCCCAGTCCAACATCCAGTAAGTACTAACTAATGACAATGGTTACTAGGTTGCCTCTAATTGGCTTTTCTAGTGCTGCGCATACATGAAAGGCTTACTTCTCCTACCTATTTGTCAAATTAGGTGTTAGCTATTCCCTTTGTAGTTCCAGTGGACTTTATCTGTGATTGTAGAATTAGAAGTCCTGTCCTCACACCTCATGCTTCACCATTTGATATGTGCTGTTCTGAGATCTGCTAGTGCTTGGGGACATACCGTTGCTCCATGTGCTAAGTACAGGAATGTTGTTGAATGGACTCTCCGTTACCACCCTGATTTGTGTTTTTGTCCTTTGCTCACAACAAGTAGGGAATCCTAGCAATTTCTATTTGTATGATGCCACATCCTTGCTCAAGTGCTTGTGGCCTTTATCATGATTGTTCTAGATGCTAAAATAGAACTTGAATAGAATCCAGAGAGAGTAATGCTGATATCTAGTCATCTTTCAATGATGTATCCTCATGGAGGCGTAGAACACATAGATGACAGAAATCCATAATCAATCCTTGAATCCTATTTTAATAACTTGATAAGAAAAGCCACTTGAAAAGAAGATCAACACTATTTTTAATACCTAGGAGCTGAATTAATTTGGAGTTGATTTCCTTTACATTCTACCAAGGGGGTGGTTAGGGAAAAGTTGAGTCAGTGTTAGAAAAGCTAAAGAAAGATTAGTTAATGACTTGAATACTCTTTAGACATGTTGTAACTAATTGTATGTGAGAGCAACATGGAAGTCAAAATGTTAGAGATATATATATCTGATTATATGCCCTGAAGGTATAGAAGATTAAATTATAATGTAGGTACTACTAATTTTCCAGTAACTGAATAAAATTTGAACATCTAGCTGTTACCATCCCTACGCTTAGGAATCCTACAGTCTTTTGTGAAATAAGTACGTAAGCTCTTTTATGCAGTGTCACGGCAGCTCAATTTACCATTCAGTTACACCAATGTGGTTGCTTAATAGGCTGCTCTAATTTGTCTTTCCAGTGCTGGATTTTGATAGCTCTTGCTAAATACAGATAAGAGTTAAGTGTTCTTTGTTCCTTTTTTTTTTTAATTCAAATGTTTCTCTTCTAAATTTATTTTCAAATTTCATTGCAGAAGAAAAGCAATGGGGCACCAAATGGATTTTATGCGGAAATTGATTGGGAAAGATACGTGAGTATCAGAAGATTGTTTTTCTTCATTATTTCACAATTTGAAAATGAGTTGAGGCATTCGCATAATAGAACATAGAAATAAGTGAACATTCTCCATCTCATTAGGCAGTACCTGGAACATTTAAGGTGGTATAGAGGTTAAGAGCACTAGAGTCTGTTACACTGGGTTCGAAACCTAGCCCTTCCATGTATCAGCTGTGTATGGCTTTGGGATAGTTGTTTGCTGACCAACAGCAATGAAGGCAGTAGTTACTTTATAATATTGTTGAAAGGATTCAATGAGCTAATTATTTGCAGATTATTTCAGTACCTGCCTAGCCTGTGATATGTGTTTTTTTTAAATGCTTTGTAAAATATTAACTCCAGATTTTGCCATCCTGGTTCTTTTTCTAAGCAGCTTTGAGAATCAAGTCAAGTCAGTTAACCTCCGGGATTTGGTTCCATAGTGTCTTAGTCCATTCAGGCTGCTATAACAAAAATACCATAACTTACTGGCTTATAAACAACAAAAATTTATTTCTGACAGTTGTGTAGCCTGAGAAGTCCGTGGTCATGGTGCCAGCAGATTTGGTGTCTGGTGTGTCTGGTTGAGGGCCCACTTTCTGGTTCAAGGATGGCACCTCCTAGCTGTGACGTCACCGGGATCTCTTTTGTAAGGGCACTAACCCCAGCTATGATGGCTCCTCCCTAATGCCCTTATCACCTCCCTAAGGCCCCACTTCTTAACACCATCACTTTGAGGTTGAAACTTCAACATATGAATTTGGGGGGAACACAAACATGCAGACCATAGCACAAGTACTAGAGCCTCCTGGTACAAATTTTTCCCAGGTCAAGTGACAGTCACTTGTTGCTTCCAGGGAGTGAGGGTGACCCTCAGCTGAGACCTAAACTCTCTACCTGATTCCCCCGGAAACTGATTTACATCATCAGGACCCACTTCACCAACCACAACAGGACAGCCACAATCGTTCTTGGATTTTTAATCATATAAAATATGTAGGTCATATTCATGTGCCCAAATTCACAATCCCTACAAAATGCTTTTGCACATGTATCCATTAGATGAGTGTCTTGACCCAACCTCCTCTATCATAAAAGTTAATCTTGATGTTCAAGCTTTTGCATATTTCTTAGTAATAATTTTATTTCTACAATAAATAATACCACCACTTATTGAATATTCACTATTAGTCATAATATTAAATGCTATGGAAGCCTTACCACCTTAAAAATCAAATACATTATTTGCATTTCATAGAAAAGAGAGCTGCAGCTCAGAGAGGTTAAATTCTTGTTTCAAGGGAAACTACTAGATATTAAGAAAATGTGATTTATTTTCCCAGAGTTAATCCTTCTTTACTTAGAAAGACTTCTGTTGTATTTTGTAGGTTCTTTAATATACAAAAATAGGATACCCTAAGCAAGCAAGAAGTATGACAATAAAAATACCAAATTATCTCATCAAATCACATATTACCCCATCTAAACCTTACACTCTAGTGCTATCCCAGGTCAACATGTGAATCCTTAAATGAAGCATAACTTCCTTCGTATTTGTTCAGTCCTAAAAACTAATTTGGTCACGTAGGAATTATTGCGGTAATTCTATATGAGACACCACTTTCTCTAAGTCGTAAGAAAGGTTTTCTTCTTAAGAGATGGTGTCATCTTGCTTTCGGCAGAGAGAGGCGAGAGAGGGAGGATGTGACCTTTAAGCAGAGCTCTTAAGTATAGGAGGGGTTCACTGGCTGAACATTCGAGGGAAGAGAATTCCAGGCAGAGAAAATGGCATTTATGAGGACCCTGAAGTGGGAAAGAGCTTGCGTACTCAGACCATAAAAGTTAACAGTGGAAGGAAGACTGCAGCTGAGGGCCATCAGGGACGGGACTATCAGACCTGAGCCAGGTCATACAGGGCGGTGGGCCGCACGGAGGCACTGGGCATTTATTCTAACTGCACTGAGAAGCTAGGGACACGTTTTTAGCAGGGAAGTAACCTCAAAACACTTGCATTTTTTAAAAAGTAACCTTGAGTACTAAAGAACGACAAGAAGGAGACATTAAATGCTTGGGAAATGGTGGCTTTTCCATAGCATTCAGTCCTTCTTTCTCTCCGTGGTCATGGCACTTTTATCACTTTGATGACTCCAAAATCTCTCTCTCTGGCTCTGTCCTTTCTCACTTCCAGGCCTATAACCTCACCTTTAAAAGGACCACCCTTGAATGACTTCACCTTCATCCTTTCTAGGGCATGGGGTGTAGTCTCAAATACCTGGAGTCAGGGCACACAGGTCTGCCATTTGTTGGGTGTGTGTCCTTGAGAAATGGCATCTCTTACTTTCCTCCTTGGTGAATGGAATAGTTCTTTCCATGTGGGATTGTTATGAAGTAAAGTGGGGGTCACAGTACTTACCATAGAATAGGAACTCAAAGATGATGATACTAATTCCGATCATGCAAACTCTCTTTAATCTTTCCTCCCTTTAAAAACTTCAGTTGTCTGCTGTTATAATTAGTTCAGTCGGGTATACCAGCAGTGTCCCACAAGTTAAAAGTAGAAATCTTGGGGTCTTCTTGAGCTTCCTTCTCCTTTTTCTCCCATGACAGATGTTACAAAGAACTAAGCTTATCCTTATGAAAGTCCTTGATTCATCACTTCCCACCACCACCACCACCATGGTCCGTATTCGCAGCACACCTTGCCTGAATTGATACAAGTTTTTTAACGAGAGTTCCTTTCTCCGGTTTCTTCTGCCCCACAGTCCATTCTGAAGCGTACTTCCAAAATACCCTCGGAAGCTGCTTTCTACCCTGACTGGGAAGCTGCAGCAGCTACATCTAGTTTGAATTCTTCCTCCAGCACGTTGGCCATCCGTGGTCTTAACTTCCTATGTTCTCCCACTTTGCAGCTTCCTTTCCAGCCAGTCATCGTCATTGTTGCCTCTTCCTTCCCCCACCTGGACCGTGCTGTCCATTCCTGCTTCAGTGTCTCAGCGCAGCCTCTTCCTTACCACCAACTCCCCTCTGCTCTCTCCGTCTGTCCTGAGAGGCACAGGCAGACCCCTCGGATTCCTTTAAGCTTCATTAACTTCCTCTTCCTCCAAATTCCTATCACTGATGATTTGTGTTTTATATTTCACCTTTCGAAATGTTTTGCCTAACAAAATACCTTTCCATTTTCCGGAGGAAAAATAATTTGCCTTTTGTATTCTCCCGTGTTGCTTAGCACAGTCCTCGGCTTATAAGAAATGCATGATAAATTCTCTTTGAATGTTTTTGTTCATTGACAGTGGATTCCTAGTCTGTTTGTCTGATAGGAAGACTCTCCAAGTATCCTTCAGTAAATATCTACACGTATGCTGCTCAGCATTCACTTCCAAAGGTTAAAATCCTCACCTTCTAAAATAAGAGACATAGCTGTATCTTCAAATAGAAGTCTCTAGAAAGAAAATGAACAGTTCCTTGATTATTGTCAGAATAATAAATGCTTAATCTGTGCTTGTATTTTGTAGAACTCCCCTGAGCTGGATGAAGAAGGCTACAGCATCAGACCCGAGGAACCCGGCTATATCCTTTCTTTATTTTTTTATTTTAATCTTTATTTTCCCTAAGAAAACTGTATGATAAGTTCAGATTTTGAAAAGGTGCTGAAATAACCCAAGCTTCCCAAGTCCTGTCGTCCCTAATATTAGAAATGAATAAACAGCACAGAACAGCCTGATTGCTAACAAGTAGGCATTTTGCCTTGATCTATTCATAGAAAAGAGAGAGGAGAAAGAGAAAAATGTGCTGAGAAACAATTGTGTAAACCGCGGGTACTGGGGTGTCTGCTAAAAACTGATCCGACCCTGTCACTTACCGTGACTAGAAAATCACTCTCACCTGTGCCCTCCCCACAAAACAGCTCTGGGCAGAGCATCTCCGAAGCGCTGAAATTCCTCACGAATCGTCCCGAGAGTGGCTTTCCTTTCTCAGTAGACAGGGAAGCTCACATGAGCTGTCAGTGTTTGTGCTGAGTGGGACATCACAAATGGCCACCCGCAGCAAAAAGGTAGGACATTAAACTATTGCTCCTGGAAATTCACCATCCCTCATCATGTTCCAAGGAAAGGCGAATAAATTCGAATCCTTTCCCGATTTGCTCTTTATTTTGTCTGTGTGTTTTGCTTTGATTTTCTGCCATCTCAAGATACCTTTGCTGCCTGTATGTGCGAGCACTCCCGTCTTAACACTCATCACTGCTTCCCAGTAGGAAGAAGAGTTATGTATCTTTAACTGTGTTCTACCTACCAAAGGAAAGCACTTTTATTCTTCGAGCGAATCGGAAGAAGAAGAAGAATCCCACAAGAAATTTAATATCAAGATTAAGCCACTGCAATCTAAAGACATTCTTAAGAATACCGCAACCGTAGATGAGCTGAAGGCGTCCATAGGCAACATTGCACTTTCTCCATCACCGGTGGTGAGTGGTTTTATGTCAAGCTTTGATGAGTCTGGACAGACAGCTGTCTTCCGCCCATACGTGTTAAGTAGATCAGAAACTCTAAGCTGGAGGCTGCATATGGTCATCCTTTTATGAACTTTGTAAACCTCATTCTGTTTTAGAAAGTTATGCTGATTTTATATTGCAGTACTTGTGCTTTTCAAAATGGTACACATGTATGGGACCACATTTCTTTTTGACTTACCCTCCTGCAAGCATTTGAAAAAGAAGGAAAAAGATAACAAAAAGATTATCCGGAGTTACTTCTGAGGCCATTAAAAACAACATGAAGTTCACATATTTACTAACAGTGATTTTTAAAAACATATCTTAGTGTCCTTTTTTATGATATAACACCTAGAAACTCATGGGAGGAAAGCCAAGGAAATTGTTTTTCTTAAAAAAAAGAAAGACAAAAAAACAGCTTTTTCATTGCTATGCTCCCCAAAAGAAGTATTAATCTAATATCACAGATCATAGTCTAAAAAGATATTAAGACTCATAATCTTCATTATATTTTGTAATCAAATTATTTTAAATATTCTCATCTTTTAGGCACCTAAAATATAGGTAGGCCTTACTTACATCATTCAAATTGGTGTATTTCTACAATTTGTTCTTCATTCCCCCAGTTCCCATCTGCTAGATTTCTGTAGCTGCTGAATTCTGAGTTCCAACATGTACGCTATTTTCTTGGTGGTGTTTGATAAATGCTACAACTGTTTTCTAAAAGTAGCTGTGAAGAGTAGATGAAGGTTCTCAAACTAGCAGCTAATATGTTCTTGGCATCTTCTTCAGAAAGATGCGATCTTCCTACAGCATCCTCCCTGAAAGAGGTAGTTAATAAATGCTGAACCATTTCTGAGATGCTTTTAAAAATATCTCAGCTAAACTTTCTAGAGAAGTTGTAATCATCTATCCTTTGAGAATAACTATTCACCTGCCTGGGATGAATAAAATCTATAATGATGCCTTCTTTAGAATTTAGGGCTTATAATGGCCTTTATCACTACTGTTAATGATGAATACAATAATTGCTATTAGTAATCAACCACCAGAAATGATATTTCAGGTAATTTTTAATCATATACTCACTTGGCATTTCAAGATGTCTCTCTGAACAAAGAGGCATGAAATATATTAGTTTTCTTTCTGTTCTGCAATGGAAAGTACAGATTTTAAACTCATATGTTGGTCTGTAATACCAGTGATTTCTAGTAAGAGGGGCATTTTAAATGCATGCACTTTCGCTTTTCAGTTGACATTTTTCAAATCATTTTTCACTTACTGAATTGTTTTTTTAAATTAATTGTAAAAATTTATCTAAATGCCTGAAACCAGTTTATGTCCACTTTTCTATAGGGTCTCATACAGTTAGTGGGCATTTGGAAGCTATCTGAGGGTAAGCGTCAGGAGATAAGATCACGGGATTAAATGAACAAATGTACGTGAAAGAAAACTTACTAGAACAGTTGCAGACATGCAGTATGTAGTTGCTGAAAGCTAGTTGCATCTAAGAAAGAAGTCCCCTCTAGCGAAAAGAATACGTGTGCCTAAGTCATCTGGCAGATATTCCCCCAAACACATATGTTGCTGGCGGTGCGGTAGGAAGAGTGGTGGTTTACTCTGAGCTTTTCTGAACACCTATTTTCGAGGTAATGTCTTGACATGATGTGGTTAAGACTCTGATGAAAAGATTTTTGGGAAAGCAGCATGAAGAGTAGATGGGGACCCCAGGGAAAATAATGACAGCGTTAGGCTGTTTTTGCACACCAGCAACACCACAAACCAAAGGATTTTCGGATCCTCTTACCATCACCACCACCGCTGCGCTCCGAGCTTGCTCCCTCTAATGTGAGAACCTGGCTCTGCTCTGAGTATGATTCCCAAACATTTGTGATTTTTGATATTTAGTATAGGGGAGTGAACTGTTATTGCTACTTTAGGGAAAGGTATGCGTGTTTCTGGATGTATGTAAGTAAAAAGAGAGAATGTAACTGAGAACATATTCTTCTAGATAACCCGCGTGTACCTGTAGTTCACAAACGGCATATGCAGTATGTTATCTCCAGAACGAGATAAGTAGAAGAAAACCTTCTGAAATCCAGTTAGTGCCATGATAAAAATGGCAAATCCTTTGTGCAACTTTAAATGTTTCCAGCCAGATAATCAGATGTTTATATGTCTACACTGAATTCAGGTGCAAAAAGAGAAATAGAGGCTATGCTAGTTAATAATATATCAATATATTTCGCATAGGCTATTGTTCTTGTGCTACGAAAGCATCAATCGTTACACTAATAGAAATGGAGGAAGTTCCAAATGGTAAGCCATTCATAACAATGGCTTATGTTGGATTTCTAATTTCTATTTCTTTCAAGGAATTTTAAGATTAAGTTGTGTTTCACTTGTTCTGTTCATCCATCTGTGAATATGTATCAATGAATTGTAACCCATTTGATATCTCTTATCATGAATTGGTTCTTATTTTTTTTTGAATAGTTCCCTGTACACACTATATGGTCAAATTACTCAATACATGAATGGATGGATGAATGGATGGATGGATGGATGGATGAAACATATAGCTATGTGTATATATAATATAAATCTATCTGAAAATTACCCCTTCCCAAAACAAAGCATCAGCAGTATAGAAAGTCAGGGTTTTAACTGTTGGCAAAAATCCCATTGTATAGACAAATAAATGTAATTTCAGTCCAGATCTTGCCTTGGCCCTTGACTTTTATACAGAAATAAAGTATAATGTGGGCTGGGACAAGGCAGAGCACTAAAAAAGAAGAGGGGATAATGCAAGGGTTAACTCACAGGAGAGGATGTTAATTTCTATCCCTTGCATGTTGTGATCTCCTGCTAAGATACTGTGCTGATTGGGCAAAGAATGAATAGCACTCAGGTTTGAGTTGTTCAGTTGGTATCTGTACAAATTAGAATATTGGTAAAGCCGCTTTAACAGAGACCAAAATAGAAATGGCTTATATAAAATAAGTGGTTTCCTTTTCTCCCATGTAAAAGTCAAAACTGGTAGGCACTTCAGCTGGGTGGTAGAGTCCTACTTAAGGCATTATTCAAGAACCCAGAAACTTTCTGTATGATTGCTCCGCCTTTCTGAGGCTGCGCCTGCCTTACCACCATCAGTCACCTCCACGTTCCAGCCTTGGGATGGAAGAAAGAGAAAATAAAAGGCAAGTGGTTTCCTTTAAAGGTTTTACTGGGAGTTTGCAAACATCACTACCAAAGCCATAATTTAATCACATGGCTACATTAGCTGAAAGGGAGTCCGGGAAACATAGTCTTTGCCTGGATAGACATGTAACCAGCTAAAATCCAGGGTTCGGTTATAAAAAGACAAAGGAGTGAATGAATAGTGGTGGGCATTGACAGTTTCTGCCACTGTGTCTGAAGTAATTTCAGATTACTTCTGGAAGTTCTTTAGGAAATGGACTTTTCCCCCATTTACCTGCAATTTATTCGTAGAGCCTATTGAACCCAGGATGTTTCCTTTTAAAAATTTCTAATCACTTAATTCTAAATATGAGTGATGCAGTGCTGCATGCTAGCCAGCAGCGGATGAACAGAAACAAATTTCATTAAAATAGGAACTTGTTTCGTTGATAATGACCCTTCCAGTCGTTCTGGCACTTCCTCTATCTTGCAAAGTGCACTGCTTTTTGAGTCAGGCTGTTTCATTGTTGGAAGAAATTATTAAACCCAAATGCTATCTCTGTGTAATTTTTGTCCTTGCTTGTAGCTGTGCTGTTTAGAAGATTAACAAAGGACAAAACACCTCCTTTTCCATCTCCAAGTTTACTGTACAGGGTATTTATTAAGGAGTGACCTTGGGCTCAACTCCTGCAGGGTAGGGTGGGCAGAAGGAGAAGTTAAGTGGTGTTGCATGTCCAGCAACAGCCAGAGCTGACCATACATGGAACTCTAGAGCTAGAAGGACCCTTCAGAGCTGTCCTGAGCTTGACTGAGATGAAGAACCTTTATACAGCCACTCTGATATGGGCAAGCTAAGAAGGGGTGTGACCTTGGGCGAGGCAGCGTGCTGCAGCTGGGGCGGACCCTACAGCGTCGTGCCGACAGCGCTCCTAGCGGCCGGTACAAGAAGCTCTTTTGAAGAGAAACCTGTATGATACCTTTGGTGTCCACCCTAAATTTTCTCTACCTGACATAGGGCCTTTTATGTAACTTTGCCATTCAATGAATACTTGTGTGTGTGAGTGAGTAAACAAATGTGTGAGCTGGACCAGGCCGAGGACAGAACACTGTGGCCTGTCCCCACCCTCTGATTTTTTATCCATTGAGAACACACTGCGGTCTCCCTGGTCCCCTTACAATAGTTTACCTCGCTGTGCTCTCATCCTGGTCACGTATTTCCATTTCGTTCAAACCAGTGATGGAAACGCATTAAACATAATGCTGAATTCGAGAGACATGGGATGTCTACAGCTTTGACCAGAAAACCTATCCGAGATGATGACGGGTTTAATTTGTCATAACTATTTCTTTGTGCTGGCGCCCAGAGTTATCACTTTATTTCCAAGTGCTTTGTGTCTGTTTACAGAATTTTAGGTTAATAGGAGGCAGCTGTGGGGTCTACAGTGTTCTACCTGTGTGACCTTAGAAAAGCCCCATCATTGTTCTGAGCCTCTATTTCCTTTTCTGTAAAGTGAGGTTAGTAATAGTCCTCACAGACATTTTGTGCGGATTACTGCTGGTCTCTAGTAAGTCAGATCTTTGGCTTTTTGTACCCCGTGCTTAGCATAGTGCATGGCACACATTAGGCACTCAGAGTTATTTAATAAATGACTAAATGAACAAAGCAAAGCATTCAGAAGAGCCTGGTCACAGTACCTGATGCACAATTAGTACTTGGCAATTCTTGGTTCTTCAACACTAGTTGTGTTAGTCGGGGTTCTCTAGAGAAACAGAACCAACAGGCTGTGTGTGTGTGTGTGTGTGTGTGTGTGTGTAAAGACATTTGTTATGAGAAAGTGGTTCGCGTGATTATGGACGCTAAGAATTCTCACTAGATGTCATCCGCCAAGTGGAGACCCTGGAAAGCTGATGGTGTAATTCACTCCAGTTCCAAGGGCCTGAGAACAGGGGAGCTGACAGTGTAATTCCCGATTTCAGGGCAGAAGGAGATGACATGTTCCAGCTCAAACAGTGAGGCAGAAAAAAGGGGGTGAATTCCTCCTTCCTCTGCCTTTTGTTCTAATCAGGCCTCAATAGATTTGCATAATGCCCACCCACATAGGAGAAGGGGTTTACTTTCCTGAATCCACCAATTCAAATGCTAATTTCATCCAGAAACAGCCTTACAGACATACCCAGAAATAATATTTATACTGGGGACCCCATGGCCAGGCAAGTTGACACACAGAATTAATCAGCACACTAGTCTCCATGTACATACATGAATTTTTTAAAATCTTTTTCTCCCTTAATTGAGAGTCATGGCTTTGCTTTCCCATTTTCAGTGTTTTCATGTTTTGGATTATAATATATCTACATCTCAAGGCTTGAATTCAGTTAAAGGGGTTCAGGAATTTCTTGCATATCTTAGACTTTAATTCCAAATCAAACCTGATCCACCTTTTAAAGGAAGTACTTTTAAGACAGGTTTTATTTTCATACTGGACATTTGTGATTGATATTTCATTAAACACGAATAGAAACTTTGTACCTATATGTCCTGAAGGAACTGGTGTATCATGGGAAAGACGCTGGAATCTGCAAGACCCGACCCCTCGCTGACAACACTGCTGAGGCAGGTTCTCAGTTGCTTCATGTCTACGATGGGAATAACATACACCTACCTTACAAGGTGGTTTTGGGGATGTCCGTCCCTTTCTGTGAGTACAACATACAGATCAGTCCTCCCAATGGAGGAGATAGAAGCAGGGACATGAGATGAGTGGGTCTGCTGTTTGTGTCCCTCTGTACCCCACTCCCTCCGTTCAGGGTAGGCGCACACCTTCATGACATCTTTCAAAAATGACTTTGTTCCTAAAAAGTAAAATTATCTTCTGAAAGTGGCTAAAGAAAATAATGGGTAGAAGATTGAGCTCTAAGAAAATATGCCTTTACAAAAGCAACAAAATGAGAATTCAACATACAACTGAATGGCTTTGTTCCTAAAAAGTAAAATTATCTTCTGAAAGTGGCTGAAGAAAATAATGGGTAGGAGATTGAACTCTAAGAAAATATGCCTTTACAAAAGCAACAAAATGAGAATTCAACATACAACTGAATACAATTCCATTTTAGATCATCTGAGGGAGATGGAAATGGTCACTTACTTCAGTAATGTTACAATGACTCAGACGACTGGTCTCTACCTCTTAAATGGGTTGCCTTGGGCAAGTTATAAAACCTATGCCTTCATTTCTTCATCCATAAATGAAGAAAATTCCCGTACCAACTTCTTAAGGCTACTGTGAAGGTTGAATGAGTTAATACATGTGAAAAGTATCATTACACATACTACATTTAGAGATTATTCCCTCGTTGTCAGAATGATCTGCAAAGCCTGGGGCACAGCTGAAACAATATCATTAATAGTGATAAATCAGGAAACCGAAATAGCCCAAAGTCATTTAGAGCCAAGACTAGTAATAACCTGGTGCATAACACTTGGCAAGTAAATAAAATAACTGTTTTTTGTGTGATGCCTATGAACTGGTTTTGGAGGAAATTCCTGAAGCATTCCTAAATTGTTTTGAGTACCATCAAAATCCCCTGAACAAGTATGGTGCTTCTTCAGAAGACTGTGTCGAAGGCTCAGTTCACAATGGGATCCTGTACTGTGTATTCCCCACTAAATTATTTCACAGATAATTGACATCATTCCCAACTTCCCCTTCGAATCAATTCACCAGATATTTGGTAAACACCTTCCTTGTATCAGGCACGGAGGTCTAATAATCACAAATAACGGGCAAACTTTATCCAACCTTCTAGCTCACAGTCCGCCTACCAGTCTATCAGAAAGCAATGTCTAACCAACGTCGACAGCAGCGCACAGAAGCTGAACTTCCCCTTGTTGGGCCAAACCCCTGCCTCTGTTCACTTCAGTTTCCTGACTGAAGTTAGGGTCTTCTGCAGCCAGCTTCCCTCTGGCCTCCACTGCAGAGCCTCCTGGCTTCCTCACCGCTCCCCGGGTCTCAGCTGTGGCCATGTCCGCTGCTCCCAGAACCCCAAGCGGCGCTCGCTCTCACAGAGCTTCACCCCGCCTTTCGCTCACCACATCCTTCTGAAGCTTGTGGCTCCCGCAGCTTTCACGGACCTGAGAAGACAAACGCTGTAGTTTCATTCTTGCTGCACCAGCATCTTTTCCTTTTCTCGTGTGCTGCCCTTGATGCCTTTACTTTTGTGTTTTGGTAAGCCACGAATCACTGCGGGCTGACCTTGAGAGGTCGTCTTGAACCGGAAATGTTTAGTCCTGTACTGACTGCGAATTTTTGCTCTGGAGGAAGGCAGAACGACGTGTGCGTCCTGGCTCTGTGCTCATTACTCACGTGACCCTGGGCAAGTTATTTAGACCTTTAAGCTTCAGTGTAAAATGAGGTTAACACTACTGCTCACCTCCTAGGGTCCGTGTAAGGATTAAGGAAGTGTAAAGTGCTTAGTTTTTCTTAAGTACCTTTATATATAGAGGTCCGTGTAAGGATTAAGGAAGTGTAAAGTGCTTAGTTTTTCTTAAGTACCTTTATATATAGAAGGCCCAATGGAGATGTTTCGTAAATGCCAGCTATTACAAAGCAGAACACAGAGTATTCATGGTGAATACTTGTCAACATCCTTTAAGGTCATGAACCCTTTGAGAGCTCACGATGGTGATGGTGATAGTGTCGGTGGTGGCAGCTGTGAAAATCTGAGTGTGACTGTGTGTTGGATGCTTTACACGTATTAACTCGTTGATCCTCATAGCAACCATAGGAGATGGGTGCTATTATTACCCCCGTTTTACAGGTGAGAAATTTGAGGCAAGGAAGGATTAAACTTACCCAAGATGTCACAATTAAGAAGCAAAGTTCCTGGGATTTGAACCCAGAAGTTCTAATTTCTAATTCAGAACACCTACCCACAACATTATCCTACTTTTGATAAAAGCCATTGGCTCTCTTTCCAGGGGAAAAATTAAATGTTCATTAGCTCCTCTAAAACATTTTGCATACAACTTCTGAGTTCTCACAAACCCTTTTAAGGCTATCCCTTTGATGGTCCCTAAAGGGCTCTTGATCCCAGCTCAGAAGCCCACCTCCCAGGCTTTCTTCCCCCTCAATCCACAGACATAACCTTCTGTGGTCCCTCCTGTGCCATTCTGTGTGACAGGAGAGCGAGGCTGAGCTGACAGGGCAGTCAGCCTTAATTGCTGCCATGTCCTGTGTGATTTCTACTTTATTAAAAGTCTCTCATTTTATATTAAGACCTCATACACCTTTGTTTTAAATGTTAAGGAATGAGACCTCATTTTATATGAGTCATATTTCAGTTCCCCTAATCTAGCAAACAAGTATTTTTTATGTTGAAGCTTCATTATAATTATGGTTTCCATTTTATATGCACTGTCATGGTCAGAAAGATGGAGTGAGCAGCCAGACTACTAGGCAGGAAGAGAGGTGGCGGTCACCCCATTTTACAGAAGGAATCAACTCAGAAAGATCGAGAGGCTGCTGACATTTTGAGGACCAGGACTTGAACTCCAGCATCTACCTCCTTTCTGCCAAGTTAAAAACACAATAGGTTTTTTCATCTACAGAGTAAGGGTCTAGTGATTCTGTTGTCTTTAAGTCCCTCGCAGTGTGAGTACTCTGCTGTGTATTCCGACTTTAGAGCCTCTGTGGGCAGAAGCTCTGTTTTAGGGGCACGTTGGGGATATAATAAGGAGCCCAAGAAAGAGAACATTTTCTTGAAGCATATTGGTGAAGTAGGGGGAACACAGGCTTTTGCGTCTGTATCTTACGATCTGTGTCCATGGGCAAGTTCCTTAATATGGAGCCTCATATCCCAAGTCTGTAAAATGGGAACAGGAATCTCCATCCTGCCAGGACTGATGTAAAGAGGACATGAGATTATGTTGCAAAATGAATGCCTACTCATTAGGTGTGTATCTCCTTGGCCTCCCTTTCCATGTCCGCTTCTCTTTAAGTAAAGAGACTTGTGGGAGTGAGAAAGAAAATAAAAATAGCGAGGGAGGACTTGAGTAAAGTTAAGGAGAAGAGGGCTGATAGAAAAGATGTGGGAGGGGCACCTGGGTGGCTCAGTTGGTTAGGTGTCCAACTCTTGATCTCGGCTCATGTCTTGATCTCATGGTTGTAAGTTTGAGGCCGCACTGGGCTCCACGGTGGGCATGGAGCCTACTTGAAAGAAAGAAAAAGAAAGAAAGAAAGAAAGAAAGAAAGAAAGAAAGAAAGAAAGAAAGAAAGGAAGGAAGGAAGGAAGGAAGGAAGGAAGGAAGGAAGGAAGGAAGGAAGAAAGAAAGAAAGAAAAGAAGAAGCGATGTGGGAATAAGTGGCATGTATGCTGGGGCCTCCTCCCCCTCCCCTATGGCATGACCTTCTGAAGGAGCTATTAGTTTAAGTTCGTTCTGGTGATTTGCAATCCATAACAGAGTTATTTAATCAAAAAATATGGGGAGAGGGAGATAGCTTTGAACTGGAGACAGTCTGATGCTGTTTGCCTATTCCAGGTGGCCCACCCACCCTGCCACCCCCAAATTAGCCTGCCAATGAGTAAAATCCATGAATTTGCTGCTGCTTGGTAACACCACCCCCTTTCCTGTCCTCACTTTGGCAGAAGGTTCAGCACCCCATTGAGTTCAGTAAAAACAAAGAGTCATCTGTGGGGGAGGAGAGCTGCGGGCTCCTACACACTGGCATTCGCTCCTGGTAGGATTGCTGCGTGGTGCAAAGGCAGGCTAATGATTGTATGCCTTCCGATGCGAAGTGCTCGGTGCAGACCTCAAGCACAGCAAGTTGGAGGCAAGAGGCTCAGCTTGGGTTCTACTCTTCAAGGAGAGCTTCATAGGGTGAACATGGTTTGGGTTGGGTTTAGACCAGGGATATCAAAGACAGGGGCACATGAGCTTCCACTTCCACCTCCCAAATACTCAGCCAACACAATGACCAGATCCCATATCCCTGATGTAGTCTGAGACGCCCCCGCCAGACAGAGCTGTAGGAAGCCTGACCGAAATCATCCAGTTGGTACATAAGATGTAACTCTTTTTTGTTCCAGGCCTTTCAGAGAAGGATAGATGGAGGAATGGGTAGGACCTTCCTTTTTAAAAATATATTGTTACCTTTTCTACATTCTGATAAGCTATGGACTGTCTGCAGAAGAATTAGCTTCATATCTGAGAAGTGTTTGTTCTTTCCTTCTTTACCAATTATTTTTTTCCTAGGGAATTCTCTGTTGCTTCCATTTCCTGACTTTTAAAATAAAAATACCAGGGCGCCTGGGTGGCTCAGTCGTTAAGCATCTGCCTTCAGCTTGGCGTGATCCCGGGCGTTCTGGGATCGAGCCCCACATCAGGCTCCTCCACTGGGAGCCTGCTTCTTCCTCTCCCACTCCCCCTGCTTCTGTTCCCTCTCTCACTGGCTGTCTCTATCTCTGTCAAATAAATAATAAAAATAAAATCTTTAAATAAATAAATAATTAAATAAAATAAAAATACCATTTTTCCATACTTTCCATGCCCATCCTGTGCTGGTCAGAAGAAATGCTCAATTTCTGTTACCAGCTTAAAATCTAATTGAAACAATATAACCAAAATTTTGACACATAAAAACGTGAAGCTGTCCTCGACCAGAGGCAGGAAATCTTGAATTACATGCTTTTTTAAAAAAAATTACATGCTTTTAATTACAATGCTAATCATAATTAAAAAAAACTAATTTTTATATCATCAAGTTCTTCTGCCTTGGTTGTGTTAGTCCTACTTGTGTAGAGTTTAGAATTTAAAACTATTTTTATTAGCTAATGGCCATAATCAGGGTTGAATGGGCTCTATAATGAAGCAATCAATTTGGAAAATAAGTTTGTAACAGAAGCATAATTTGTGAATGATTCAGTCAGTGTTGGATTTATGACAAGTGATCCTGCACCCAGACGCTGTAGGTTGTTACCCCATGAAGGGGGCCTTCCCTCAAGAACCTACAACGTTGAATGACTCAGAGCAGGAACTTAGAAAATACTTGTCGATTGGTCGGATGGATGGATGCTCTTCACTGTGGGAAATTATATGGAACTTGGTGTTTCATGCGGCAAAGTGCGACTTACATCCCTCACGTTACTTTAGAAAGAGAGGAGATTTCTGGCTCTCCATTTCTTTGATCTTTCCCCTTCCGATTCACCTGTTTTTCTGCATTATTAGATGGATGAATAATATGAACAATAACTTTCGTACAGTTGGCAAGTTCTTTTTTTAAAGTTTATTAATGTGCCCTTCTTTTCTGGGAGTGCTAGCACTCTTCCCCTGATCCCACATCTCCAGTGAGATGCCTGTTCTCCTTTGTAAGGCCTCAGGTTTCAGTCACTTAGTGGTACACACTGTATTCTCTTTTTTTATAATATATTTATTTTTGTACTAAGAAGTTTCTATAAGTGTATGAATAATAGTTTAAAAATAAGTATAACAGTATAAGAAAAAAGTATCTATCCCTTTGTCCTATGATGGAGAATATTTTTTTTTTTAGGGCCAGAAATAATCTACAGCAATGGATGTACTTTTTAATTATTTTAGAAAAAATAAACCCAAACTCTTTGAGTGTGAGTCATTCACATTCATTATGTCAGAAAATGTCTCTTTGGAGACTAGGGGAAATTTCAGAATGAACAGAATGAAGCGAGATTTCTTTCTGTCTAAAACACAGCCACTAACTGTCATGGACCTAAGGAGCCATCTTTTGAATCGGCTACCAGCACAGCGGGGGTACAGGGCCGATGAGCCTGTCCAAATCCCTTGTCCTAAAGTGGCCAACAGACAGGGAAGGCAAGATGGACTGGCCTCACTCTGTTTTGCCCAGTACAAACTCCCTTTCCACTTCCTAACCTATTTTTGAAGCCCATCTCTGTCTTCTGTTTTAACTTGATATTTGGGGAATCAAAGTCAGCTTCCCAAGAGTAATGAAAAATGGCGGCATATGTCACAAGCAGGCATTCTCTGAGATTGTTTCTTCTGTGTCATCTATGCCTTCTTTCAGCAACCAACCCTGACTAAACCCCACCCTGGAGAACTCCTGAGAAGTGAGGGTTGTAAGCTGCATTGGAACAGAGCAAAGCCAGAGTCTTCACATTAGCCTTCAAGACCTTCACGGTGGGGACACCCCCAGCCTGCAGGCTAACACCTGCCACTCTCCCTTCTCATTCCACTCTCCCCTGGCTCCCTGGCTGTGCCTCCTCTCCACCAAAGAGCTACAGTGTGACATCCCTCCCCACCTCAGCTGCTTGGGCAAATCACGTTCTCAGTGGCTTGCACTGACTACCTTACTGAAAATCACGGAGCTCTCTACCCTGGCATTCTCAAGCCTCTTTATCTGCTCTGCTTTTAAAAATTGCGTTTATCATCTTCTAAAATACCAATTACTTTGCTTTGTTTCTTATGTTTATTATTTTTTTTATCTATCTCCTTCCTCTGGTCCCCAAAATAAGCTCATTGGAGCTTTCTTTGTCTATTGTTCCTGTTGTTTTGTTCACCAATATGTCTAGAGTAGTGTCTAGGTTTTATTAGGCACCCAGTAAATAGCTGTTAATGGTTTAATAAATGAATAAATTATCCTTTTGCTTCTTTTGTCTGACAACTGATAAGAAGTGGTTATATTTATAATAAAATCTCATTCATTAAATATCAAGATCCAAAATATGGCCATCTTATTTTTAAGGTTAAACAGTTGCAGCAGATACTTAAGAAGCTTATGGATTAGACTTGGTTTTTTGAGTCTTGGTTCCACTCTTATGAAGCTTGTTGCCAAAAATTTCCACGGTAGCTGATTCTTTGTTAAGAGTGCAGGGATGTATTTGGAACACAAAACCTCTGTGTAAGGATCACTAAACTCTGGTGTGTGCTTTTCTTCATTCACCTCTGTTGGCTTTGGCTCTGGGTCTTAAGCTAAATTCTACCATAAGTGTTGCTGCTTTCAAGCCCCTTATGCAAAAGTGTAGGTGGCAACAAGACCTAACTTGCATGACTCCTGGCACTAGAAAATGATTTGGGATAAATATGAGCTGCCTCTCAACAAGGCTTGCAAATTAAAGAACTATAATTTCTCAGGCTATAGCGCAGGAAAAGCCCTGCACTAGACATGATTCATTGATTATATTTTAAGTGTATGTTTTGTCTAGTCCACAAATTCACTCATTCTGTTTCTACGGACAAGTGGACCTGGGGGTATACATCTCTTTTCCAATTTTCTTAGTATCTTTTCCACAATTAAAAATCAACTCCGATGCTATGAGCTCATTTTAAATCAAGAAATATCTTTGTTTTCGCCAAAGGAGAATTGTCTTATAGGGTTTTTCTTTTCGTTATTTATTTGTTTAACATTCCGAAGAAATCCTTAAGCCAAGAAGCCATAGCCTAGGTGTCAGCAGCTGCTAACAATTAAAGCAAACAATATATTGAATAAAAATGGTTTAATCACCATGAAGCCTGGGGCTCCTGGGTGGCTCAGTCTGTTGGGCCTTTGGCTCCGGTCATGATCCCAGGTCCTGGGATCTGGCCCCACATTGGGCTCCCTGCTCATCGAGGAGCCTGCTTCTCCCTCTCCCTCTGTCTCTTCCCTCTGCTCCTGCTCTCTCTCTCTCTCTCTCTCTCAAATAAATAAATAAAATCTTAAAAAAAAAAAAAGTTGTAACCACCATGAAGCCTGGAATGGGAAGGTGTGGGGAGGAGAAAAGGCCCTTATCATTTGTATGTTCATGTTTATTCTTCTGATTCTAATTCAATATAATGCATTTAATTCTAGGAGAAGGCTGAGAAATTTACCTTCTAATCAGAGTTTAATTCCAAGGTTGAAACCATGCTTAGAAACACAAGCTCACATTCTAAAAAGTTCATCCCTTGAGAGCTGCTATGATAGCTAGACATGATCTATTTAACTCTTTCCTTTGGAAAGATCCAAGGTTATTTTCCAGGTTCTGTGATCTGTGAGCTTTCAGCTGTGTTGTTTCTAGATCCCAATGCTGATAAGGCCCTGAAATTGGGTTAATCAGTTTAGGGGACTTGGTCTGTTCCATGGGCCCACCCCAACCAGGCTCTGGGGAGGTAGATAAGCTGGGAACCAGTCCCAGCTCTGGTCCTTTGTAACTGTGTGACCTTGGAATTCATCAGTGCCTCCTTTTCCTCGCTGGTAAATGAGAAATAACAAGGACACCAACTGCATAGGGTCAATCAGTAATAGTTCTCAGTAAACGTTAGCTGTCAGTATCATCCACATCCTTTAATCCTCACAACATTCCTACAACAGTTCTCCAATTCCACAACAAATCTACATCCCTGCCTTAGAAATCATCAGATCTAGGCACAGGACAACTTGCTCAAAGGCATCCAGAAAATAAGGGGTTAAGCTAATTCAAATATAGAAAAGTTCCTGCTCCTTCTTCAGGACAATTCCTTTGAAGCTATTTGATTTGAACCTAAGAATTTCTTTTTGTCTGTAGGTTGAAAACATGGATCTTAATAATTTCCATTTCTTTGTGTTACTTACCAAGGATCTGGGGCTGAAAGTCAGCCCCTATCTTGACCCTCAGTTATTCTGAAGCATTTGTTTTTTGCTATAAGAGAATATTCTACCCTGGAGATCTGATCACATAGCTCTATACTACTGTTTGTACAAAGCTGTGCTAGTCCCTGGGAGCCCTTGTAACATATATTCGCCCCTGGGGTCACTAAAGGCAGAGAGAGCAGCAGTTAAGTGGGAGTTAAGTGAAACATTTATACGAGCTGGTGAAGGAACATTACAACTGGGGCCACATCCCTTGGGGCATATACAATTCAGCTTTATTTCAGAGTGCAATTCATCTTTCTGTATTTTAAAAGACATTATGCTTCAAACATTTTATGGTGTTTTAATGGCCCCTCCGAAAGGGAATTCCTAAACCTGCTTTGAATGCCTGGTGTGTGCCTAGCACTGTTTTGGATCTGAGAGGGTCCATGCATGACCATTACTGTGAGCTAATAATCGAGTGGAGACACCTTAATAACACAGGACAAAATAGGAACTGCAAAGAATGTGCTGGCAAAGTGGACCTTTGTTTTCCCCGAAGCTAATAAACATCCTTCAATATGAGAAAGACCTTCAATATGAGGTGGTTATTTTGAACCAAAGGAATGTGCTGTGATCAAACAAGAAAAGGGAACCACTTATTCTGATGGGGAAGCTTGGGGAAGGCCTCATGGAAGAAACGTTCCTGGCCTTGAAGAATAAGTAAAATTGTAATCGAGGGCTACCGAGGCAGGGAAGCCGCTGAGGTGACTGAACATTCCGACGGCCAGGAGCCTCTGCTGTTAAGCGTGGCTTCCTACAGGCAGCGGTGGAAGGTGAAGGGTGAGGGGAAGTTGGAGCCCATCGTGAAGACATAACTGACGTAGAATGGAGCGTGTGTTCTATTATCTGAATAATTGGGAGGTTCTTGAAGGGCAGAGTAACATATTCACTTCGCTGGTTTGAAAAATAATTCTGGAGGTAATGCAGAGGATGAATTTAGGGGGTGAACCTAGAAATAGGACCATCAGCTAGGAAGTGCGTGCAGAAGGCTCGTGGAGCGCTGCTGTCAGGCAGGAATGAGGCCCTCACGGTGACGGTTGCCCAGGAAATAAAAAAGCTTTCCGAGGGAGCCAGAGACCACTCACCATGGACAATAATTTGCTATTGTTCATGGGGAGTGGGGAGAAACGAAAGATGGGATGAAAGAATTGGTGAGTGCAGCCAGGGTGTCTTGTGAGGAGATGGCAGGTGCAGGGTTCCCTGACGAAGTTGGAGCTACTGGAAAATCTCGTGTTTCAGGTTTATGACCATGCTCGGCTGCACTGCAATAGTGGCATCTTCCAAAATCCTCGCCATCTTACAGAGCATAGTTTCCTATTTTCAAGGCACAAATCTATTTGCTGGAAGCAAACCATTTAAAAGACAGCTTAGAATGTGCCCAGAGGAGGCCACGCCAATGCCCTCTATAGCTTGAACTTATAGGAGAAGCAAAACTTGATCTCTTCCCATTTGGGTGTTCAACTGGGGCTCTAACGAAAGGACATGTTAAGGAGAAAAACAGACGTATAGTAGCATGTACATTTCATGTATACACGGGAGACACCCAGGAAAAATAAAGTAACTCAAAGAGGTGGCTTTAGAATCCTGAATTAAATACCACTGAGTAGGGGAAGGGGAGGGGACGTAGGCCTCTGAAGGGAGAGCATCTGATCTTTAGGAAAAATAGGTGGGATGAATTTTGTGTGATCAGGTTCGTCAGAGTGCCGTATCGACTTCCTCTCTGGCACTAAGAGTCAGTCCTCCCTGATCAACAACACTCTTGCGAAGGGGATTTATGACAATTCTTATGCAAGATTTATCTTCAGACGGATTAGGGTTGTTCAGAGAAAGTGTCTTCTTGCATTTACCGTTTTCCAAATGCTTGCAGTTCAAAAATCATCAATATAGCAAGTAGCAGATTTTGGGGGGGGTGTTCTGCCACCCTTCAAGCTAAAGCCGGTGGCCGGGGAATGACTATGTCAGATGCCCAGAAAGAGCCATTGGAAGAGCAATGCCTTGAGAGCTGCTTTAAAGAAGGTTATTCTGAGCCTTATCTGTTTCTCTGAAAATACATTTCACCTCTCTCATTTTCTCTCTTCTTCTTCCTCATGCCTACACTTTTTAGAGGAAAAGTCCGGTAAGAAATAAGTCCTTTCTACATTTTGGCCAAACATGACTTCTGTTCATTTTCATCATCTCCATAATGACTGACTGTGTTTAACACCTAAACGAGATTTTGAATTTTAAAAACAAACCTTTGTGAACCAGGACAAGGTCTAATTATGCCCCATGGGGAGAAAAGGAAGTTGGTTGCTAAGTGACTTCACAAGTCTGTTATGAAGGGTCACAGTGTAATTTTGTGAAGATTCACCTCTTCCTCAATCACAGGCATATGATTAAATATTAAAAGTATGGAGTTTTATTTAACACAGCTTCCACTTGGATTAGTCCAGCTGCATATACCTACCATGAGCTAGGCAAACGTTCTTTTAAGTTAATTTCTTGTTTAATGCTCAACGTGATAGCATTCATGAATGAAGGCTTGTGAAGCTGGCCTAGAAGAGGGAAGGTGTCTTTCTTCTTTTATTTTTCAGCTAATCAGAAAAATATTCCCTTCTGGAGCTGTCAAAGAAACAGAAGAAAAAGGGGATTTTATAAAGTGCAAAGCAACTCGTCCACACTCCTTTTTAGTACCAGTGGGTGATTTTTAGTGGCAGCACAAATCTGGTATGATGTACCTACATCTTTTTTTACTTTAGGACAACAATGAAATAGATCTACTAAAAAAAAGAGAGAGAGAGAGAAATTCAATGTTCTCTTCTCAGGTGCTTGGTATATTGGGAAAATGTTCCCAGGATGCCGATGCTCGGCTGACGCAGGCAACCTCTCCACCAAAAAGTATGGAAATACTGTGTTTCCACGTGAATGAGCACCAAGAAATGCTTGTTGTATTGAACTCACCTAAGTGGATACTGCAGCAAGGGCTAAAACGCGTCATCCCATCCATGGGCCCCAGCCTGGCGGTCTCCGTACCACCGGCAGGATACCCCAGCTGTGGCAAGTCCCTGTGATAGAAGGGAGGAGAAGTGGGAGACATAGAAGAACAAAAATACTAAAATACATCAAAATAGAAACGCAAAGTCTTTTGGTTTCTAAAAACAAACACATTATTATTATCGTCACTACGGCTACTACTAAACTGAACGGCCGCTTGCGAGTAACTGAGTCAGGTGCAGATCACGTGCCACGGGGCATACAATTCTGTCGGGGTGCTTTAATAGCCTCTCTTTATATGTTGCCAATTGCGCTTATTCTTGATTCTGAATCTTTCTCTGAATTATCCAAATTTGACCACTTCAAAAATTGACTCAATTGGGTGGTCTGAAGTTTACCTGCAGCGCCTCAAAAAGGCTCTGTTCCTCATTGGTTTTCCGCTGTTGTCCTTCCCCCAATTTTAACGACAAGTAATCCTTGTCATTTTGAGCTGTGTGTTTTTAAGGGTGAGTCCTCCTACTCCCTGGCCTCATTTTTCCTTTGGAAATGTCCATCTTATTGATTGCTCAATCTGGTTGAGTCTTAATGATGTCTTGGTTAGTAGCGGGCTCTTTGTTTCTCTTCCCAAATGGAGTTTCAGAAGATCATCTCAACCAAGTCCTATTGGACATGATAGGTATTCACTGTAATCTGACTTGTAATGGATACAGGAGCAAATTTAAATATAGACAAACACCTACAAGGGATGGGGGTAAGGGAGAAGGGCTTGCCAGATAGCTGGCCTTCCCCATCAGCATTTAAAAGCAAGTGAGAAAATGGGCTGGAATCAAAATAATATGCATAATGATCGCATACTTTTTTTTTAAGATTTTTTATTTATTTATTTGATAGAGACAGCCAGCGAGAGAGGGAACACAAGCAGGGGGAGTGGGAGAGGAAGAAGCAGGCTCCTAGTGGAGGATCCTGATGTGGGGCTCGACCCCAGAACGCTGGGATCATGCCCGGAGCCGAAGGCAGACGCTTAACGACTGCACCACCCAGGCGCCCCAGTGATCTCATATTCTAATGCTTTCCTAGAAAATTCTCTAACATGAATCACCGAATTTGCTATGACTAGCCTATATAAAAATATTTGTTTGGTGCTTGGTAGCTTTTCACGCGTTTTCCTCTGGTTCCCCATCGCACTGAATTTAGCATGTCTTAAAGCTTCAAAACCTGAGGCTGACTTAGTGATTTTGATGAGCAAGACAGATTGTGTTTGGTTACTTCTTTTTATAAATATCTTAAAACACTTACCCGCATTGGCTAAGACTAAAGTATCCTAGGAGGCTGACTTAAAATTAATCCTTTTTATGCAAAAAATAACAAAGCAAAGCTGGTGTGGAATAAGGACACTGCGGAAACCATGAGAACATAGGCTGAAATATTATTTTAGGGAGGCATATTCATATTGCAAATTATATACATTCTAGAAATACAACATGTTCTAACCAAAGATCTTCATTCTAGTGACCAAATTATAAACGATTTCTGTACACCCGGTTTGAAAACAGCCTCAAGATACAAAGTAAGAGTTATCTCTTATTCAAACACCAAAATAGAAGTAGAGGGAATAATAAATCTTTCCAAAACCTTTTCCAGAATATATCAGAAGATCAAGAGAAATCTAGGAATTAGCGATTAATATTTAAATAGGAACACAGAAGATTTGTTCAGAAAAGGAAAAGACCAATTCCAAAGTCCCTGTTTGAGTAATCAGGTGAAGTCATAAGAACAGTAGATAAAATTTACTGGGAGCTTATTACATGTGATACAGGTGCCTGCAATCAGAGACAAATTGGCCACCTGCAGATTCAGAACAACGGAATAAGTGTTTTGTTTGCTTGTGCAGTTAAAAACAACTTTAGCCCCATTAAAAACCAGAATGTTTGAAATTAAAAAAAAAAAAAATCAGGATGTGCTTCTCTCGACAACTTTGAGGATCTGGCAACCCTAGGCCCAAATTTTTGCAGGGCAGGCATGGGTGCACCTGAGTAGTAGCGAGCTCCCCAGAGCTTTGTGAAAGACACATGCCCTTACCGACAGCACCCCTCTTCTTGCCCTGGACTCGTCTGAGTTTGCCACTCAACGCCTAGTGTTCAGCTTACAGAATATATCAAGGGGGGGGGGGGCGCCCGCCTTGGGTGGCTCAGTCATTAAAGTGTCTGACTCTTGATTTGGGCTCAGGTCCTGATGTCAGGGTTGTGAGATCGAGCCCCGCCTTGGGCTCCATGCTGGGTGTAGAGCCTGCTTGAGATTTTCTTTCTCCCTCTCCCTCTGCCCCTCCTGCCCCCCTCCCCAACCTCATGCTCTCTCACGCTCTTTCTCTCTCTCTCTCTCTCTCAAAAAAGAATCTAAACTAGAATATACCAAGACCGGATACAAATGACTTTCCTTCCACCTTTGAAGCAAATTCTATATATTGGCAGAACAAAGATAAAACGCTAACGACTTCAGAGCTCTTGGAAAATGAGAGGAGAAGGAGTAAAATAAAAAATAGGCAAAGGCCCTCCTCTCCTGGCTCATACAGATTTTGCCGTCAAAATTGTTCTCAGCAGAACCTGTAGCTGCTTTTTGCACCTTAATGGGGATAAATAACATATATGGAGCCCTTCAATCTGACGTGGAGAATTCTTCTTCTTTTGAAGGTTTCGAATAGCTCTTCATTATGGACTTTGAGGCTTTCTGGGTCTGACCTCTCCACAGCTTCTAGCTGGGCTTTCTGGATTCATGCTTGTGACTGCATGAATTTGAATAGCTTTTCCCAGATAAAGGCATTTTGCAAGTAGAGTTTCCAAAATGCTATCTTTTTTTCTTTTTTTTTAATTCAAGTTAGCTAACATACACTGTAGTATTGGTTTCAGGAGTAGAATTTAGTGATTCAACACTTACATGTAACACCCAGTTTCATCCCAATAAATGCCCTTCTTAATGCCCATCACCTATTTAGCCCCCCCCCCCCCCACCTCCCTCGAGCAGGCCAAATGCTATCACGATGCTGTCTTTCTCTAGGGAAAAAAAAAATACAAACAGGAACTGTTGATTAAAAATATAGGTTTTTAACTCATTGGAGATTAAAATATGGCTTAATTTGGGTAGATTAATATGACTTCAGTTCTTTTGAAAAGTGTTCTCTATAACCTTAAATTAATAAAGTTTCTTTGAATGTAAGGTTCTGCCTCTGCAGGTACGATCTGCATTTTATTTTGCATTACTTTTCATAATTTCATCTCAGGGAAATTTGTGTCACTTTTAATCCCCTCTTTGCTGTAGTTTATGCCACTTTTAAAAGTGAATTGTTTGCCATGAGATTGAGGCTAAAATCAAAACGCACATTTTCTTCTTAGAGAAGAATTTTAGTCTGGGCATTAAAAGAATTATAAAGTCTAAATTTTCATATAAAATACTAAATTCCTCCCAAAACACAGTATGAATTAGTAAAAGAAGTTAAGCCCAGAAATACATATTCATAAATGGTTTTTTCCTCTGATTTTATATAAATTACATCCACAGATACAGACAAATGTATAAGAAAGGTAGGAACAATATAGAGTAGAACCTGGAAAATCAGGCAAATTAGAAAGTCTAAAATATTAGAAATAAAATTGACTAGAGTAAATATGTCTAAAATAATGAGTTCTGTTATAAAACATTCAAAACAGGAAGTAACCTTTCATGGTTCTCTGCTTTAGGGGTCCTCCAACAATATAATGTAAGAATGAGACCGGAGATCTAAATTCTGTCTCTGGATCTACCCATTCATTAACTGTGGGTCTCAGAGACTCACTTCTGCCTCTTTATCATATAGGCCATTGGACCAGATATGCATGGAGGCCTCCCAGCTATAAAATACTAGAGGCTTGTTTCCTGTCTATGTTCTAGAGTAGAACAGTTCTTTTCATTTGAGCAACCTTCTAGATACTTACGTGTTTGTGCTCCTGGCCTAGATTTGGGGATTTGGGCAATACTGGGTCCCAGGTAGCCTTTAGTAACTTCATGAGGTAGCCCAAATTTTGAAAGCAAGACTCTAAGCAAAATCTCTTCCCCACTCACATGGTAGTCACACTTGTTACTGCAGAAAAATCCTGAAGAGGGAGAGTAATCAGAGATTGTTGGGGGAAATTGAGAGCAGCCATAATCCGGGTGTGAGAAGTGAAAGAGAGAAGTCAAATGTCTGCTCCTTGTGTTATTTCAGACATCCTGTGGTCCACCATTGTTCTACTGGTGCTGGACAGTTTGCGTTATTGCCATCTGTCCTTGTCAGATTCTCCTAGTCTTCCCCATCACATCCCGACCCATTGGTAGAGGCTGCCCAAGTCACCAGGCCAAGAACAGATACAAAAAAGAGTCCTCATCAGCATTCATGCCATAGTACCCCAAAGAGAAGAGCCAGCCAAAGAAGAGGTCTTCCTCTCCTGCTCTCTGATTTGGGGAGGCTCCAATTTAGTCCAAATTATGTGGGAAATGAATTATGTCCATGACATTTGCTAACCCCGTTGTGTGTGGAAATACTTTTCTCTGTTGTACCTAGTGTCTAAAACCTCCTTGCCAAATGATCTGGAGAGAAACTCCTTATGATAAAACATTAAAAGCTGTCAGTGAGGTTGTCTCGGACGTTTCTTTCTTGTCCTTGTGTGCTCGTATCACTGAAATAGTACACCCTAACAGCAAAGCTGTATTATACCACAGATAGCTTCTTGTTAAGGTTCTCCAAACCTCCTTATGGTTTAAGTAAGCCAGAGGCACGATGGCTGCCTGTCTTCCTTTGTCCTGGTTACTTGGAGTGTATGTTTGGTTGGCTGTTTATGAAGTCCTCTATTACCCAAGCCTGTTGACTGATCCATCATTCTCTGACTAGGTATCTGTTCTCTCTTCCTTTTTGCTGATCACAGAGGCGCAGCCCGGTAAGAACTCTCAACATTTTTACCTTAAACATGTATAGAGAAAATTGTTGCCAAGGCAAGGTAGCCAGGTTTGGCTTCCCATTAAATTTATGATAACTCAGTGTGAATGAAGCAGATGAATTAGGTTTATTGGTTGGAAGCCTCTGGTCCTATAAGCATCAAGAGCATATTTTAGAATTATCAGAACACTTTTCCATAACAAACTAAATTAATACATAGATATCCCAACCCTAGTGCTAAATTTGAAAAATGTGTGTGTGTGGGTGTGTATGTGTGTGTATGCAAGGCCTGGAGATTGGCCAGAAAGCACACAGAAGTTTATAGAAAAATGATAATAAAGACTAAGAAAACTATAAGGAAACAATTTTTAAGCTGCATTGTTTTTAAGCCTGAATTTAAAATAAGTTCCTGGACCATAATTAACATTGGTCAGTATACTTATTTACTGATATTACATAATATTATATAATCATAATTTCCATCTTGGGAGGAAGAGACATGTTTTCAGGTCAATACTCCTACGCTGTCCCATAAATCTATTATTTCACCACCGAAGACGATTCAGTGTTAGTTTGCATTGCTCAAAGTGAAATCTCAGTCATTTTTCTCAGGGTGAAGAGTCCGATGAATTTGAAGCAACAAAAAGAAGGGTCTTTGCTACGTTTGAAATGACTCCCCTCTGCCTTGAGAGAGGAAATGGAACTGAAAACAATGCCCTCTGAAATGTCCTGCATGGGCATATGCCAATTTGATTAATCATTATCTGAGGCCACTGCTCTGCCCCAGCTGACAAGCTGGGGGTTCTCTGTTTACACCACATAGCCAGTGATCAAAGATAACACCTCCAGGGGCTGCTCTTCAGGTGCGGATGGTTCCTACCCAGCAGTTGGGCGGCATTTCAGAGTATGACAAGTTACTCCTTTTTTTTTTTTTAAAGGAAAAAGAGGAAATTAATTCAAAATGAAGGTGATTTATTCACAACATACATGTAAGGACAATCATTGAAAAGAGGAAAATGTGGTCCTTTGGAAAGGAGACGACTTTTTCATTCAATGGGTTTTTTCCTGTGGTTTGTGTGGTCGACGTAACCTTAACCTTGTTCTAGAATGGCCATGCTGCAACTCCAGGCCATCAGAGAGCTGTGAGCCGGATCCCGCTGACAGTGGCGATTTTCTTGTCTGTTGCTACTGACTTGCTGCTGATCATTCGCATTGTCTGTTCCTTTCTAAATTGATATTATTTTATTCTTCCTAATTTCTCAACCACAGAGTTTTCTTGCCATACCTTGCTTGCACTTAACCAGTGATTGTTCATTTGTGGGGACTATTTAATAAGACTGCTACTGGGCCTTCTTGCTGAGTGCCTCCCTGCAATGAACACCTGTTGAATGCATGGACACACCCAGAACCGGTGAATACAAAAGAGGCCTTGTACCTTCTTTGGTTTCTTAAGCATTACATTTTTAATAAAAGGAGTGAGATAGAGAGCCAAAGATCTTCAATGCAGCTTCTGGGGTCCCCTATCTCTTGGGTTTCGGGTCTCATAATTCTAAATGGATCCCATTCCCTCATTGCCAACCTTGTGATTAACTACTTGGGAGCAGAGGCCCCGGTATCTTTATTACACATCCATAAAAATCTGACCATCTGAGGCTCCAAACCCTAGAAAAACATTTTAATTCCATTTAGATGATTTGTTCTCCTATTTTTGTCTACAGAGCCTTATTTGTCTACAGAGCCTTATTTTCCAAGGGCCAACCTGTATCCAAACTCCCATACTAAGGACTGTAGCTGATTAAATGACCATATTTAATTTAAATGCTTATTAATTTAAATAAACAAGTTAGCTTAAACATATGAATTTAAAATGTTTATTCATTAAAGTAAATAAAATAAATATCTATTTAAAAAATCTTCACTAATAATGGAATGATTCTCTATAATGGCACAGACACACAGATTGTGTTATTAGGCAAGACATGCCAGAAAATACAGTTTGAAAGATAGAGCCATTCACTAGAAAACACCTAGTGAATTCCTGCTCAGAATGAAACTGCCCCTCTATTGTTAAATGAGTTCAAAATGAGACAGAAAATTCTGATAGGTCCTGGGAAAGAAGGTAAGAAGTTTCTTCTGGATCTGTTACAGAGGCACTACATCTTGTCCTGAGTTGTTAATGTTATCATGTGAGAGAACGTACCTGTGACCCACCACCAAGCTCATGGTCACACCCTCTGGAATACTTTCCTATACTTGCCCTTCCCTACCCTCAGCGCCACCCCCCCCCCATTCTCCTAAGGCGCGCCCTCCCCAGTCATGTCCCACCCCATGACGCCACCCGCCCAGTGCTCTCTTTTTCTGTTAGTGCCCCATGCTAAGAACCTTTCAGAGCAGTTTCGAATCAGAATTTTTATCTAATCAATCTTTCTGTGATAGAAATAAATTTCTGCTAAGGTATTATAAAGCGAGGCATGGCCTTCTCAAATAATTCCTGTCAGGGTTGTTGGCATTCCTAGGGTATCACAATGCCTTGAGCTAAATGAATGACTTGCAGTTGGCAGAGAGGTGGGCCCTGTGGCAGGCAAGTGGAAGAAATTGGGGTGGAGAGGGCAGCTGGGGAGAACGGAATTCCCTGGCCCACTGATTATAACAGCCCATCCAGGGGCAATGCCTCCAAGTTTTCCTTCCCTTTAACATTTGCCCCTTAGATCTTTACAAATTACATTAGTAAAATAATGGTTGTCTTTACTAACAATTCATGGACCGCCCCTACCCTAATAAAAACAGACGATACTCCTATTACGTTCTAATTTTCACACATCAAACATATGTTAAGCTTGGATTTATTTCTCTGATAGACTTCAAGGTTGGTTTTTTTTTAATAGACTATTCAGTATATGCTTAATTTACCAAATCTACCCAGGTAAGGGGTTTTTCTGGTTTAGGAGACTTATGATTTACCCTCCCTTTCTCTCTGTAATCCTTGAGTAAAATGAAAAACTGATTTATATGTGTGTGTCTACAGTTTCCAACTTAAATGCAATTCTGAGAAAAATTTCATTTTTCCCCATCTGCATTTCTGAGTTCAGTTGAATTGCAATGACAGAAATATACATATTGTACATAACGTATATGTGGTCTCGAGCCTTATAGTGTCTATTTCTAATTCTAGGGTGCAATTAAAAGGAACTTATCCAGTAAGTATATCCTAGCTACCAGAAATAGAGTAAAATCTAAAAGAAGAAATAGTTCCTTGGATCTTGGAGTATATATATATATATATATATTTGCATTATACACTCTTGGGCTTGATTTTTAAGGCTCATGAATGTTTTACTTTTACAGCAAAGAAATCTTGTAACAATAAAGGGGTCTCGGGGATTCTGAATGATTAATATTTAAATTCTGAAAATGAATATGTTTTTGGAAAAACATTGCTATCTTCTTCCTATATTTGTCAACTCTTGCTGTATCATTTGAGTTTAGAAATGAATTTAATGAATTTAATCAAGTGTGTGTTTGTTGAGGGGGTGGGGACAGGAGAAGGGCAGAAGGAACTGAAGATAGATGCAACTAACCCTCTCATAATGCTATCTGATATAAACATTTTAGTCCACCGAAGTGATATGATACAGGTTATAATTAATGTAGGGCATGATTTTCCTCTGCTGCATATGGCACATTCTAGCAAATTCTAAATTCATATAACATTTTCTTGGCATTTCAAGAAAAGAACAGGCAAAGAATGCTGGATTCCTGTACTATGTACATATGGCCTGGCTTAGTATTCTCTTATGGTAATTGCAAAGCAGAACTGCTCGAGGCGGCAGACATTCAAAGAATGGTAGGCTACTCGGCTAAGCTCAGCAATATACAACTCTTCTGTTTGACAGCTTATCATGGTAATTCCTTGGCTAATTAGGCTTTACAAATGCCAGATAAAATGCTACTACATATGTCTGATATGTGGCTCTTACATTGCCCGGGTAGAGGGTTTGTTTTGCAAATTTTCATATTGAGTTGCTTATTGATGGGACTTAAATCTCTAAGTGTTTCCAAACATAGCTCATAAGACATATAAGAAAGGAATAGTAGAAGTATGCCTAAACGTTTTCTTTGTCCTGTACGTCAGGTGAAGAAGTGGCAAGACCCAGGCGTTCCACGCCAACTCCAGAACTTATAAGGTGAGCGTGGAAGGCATTAGTTATTTTTTATGTAAGGCATCATGCATTGTTCGTAATTCAGCAAATCTCCTGTAGGCTGAACTTCCAAGGCTCTGCTCATACGGAAGTCCATAGTGTGGTTCAAGGATGTTATCGTTTCTCACAAGTGCAGCCTGAGGGAGATCCTTAGGGGGAAGGACTGTATAGACATCTAAAGTGACTGTCTATCAGAATGTGCAGGCCCCTCAGTAATGGGAGGGTTGAAGTCTGTATGAAGAGGTCTTTTGGTGTTTGCAATGCCGATCTGATGCATGATTATATTCCCCTATGAAGAATAACCTGTTCAGTTGGATTCAATTTCGTGATACATTGTACCTGTCATACACCAAAAGAATCTTCTATTTTGTTTTTTTGTTTTTGGCAAAACATTGTATTTTACACTGTTGGGGTTACATTCTTGGCGTTAAGTATTGTACAAATGGACATTGTTTTCCAAAAAGACTACTCTTTCTGTTTAAAAGCTGGATCCTATCATTTTTCCCTCCCTCTCCAGCCCCATTCCCCCCTTCACCTCTTACTCCCACTACACACACACACACACACACACACACACAGAACTCATCAGGATCGATGAGGGGGAACAGGTCTGGGAAGAAATGAAGATTATGCAGCCTTTTGTTAATAATCAGTTTAATAATTATGAGAAAGGGTAAAATTTTAACTTATTCCCTCCTTTCCCCTTAATTTCTCAATGGTTTTTTTTTCTGAGATATGCTGTGTTTAAGGTATTAGCTAGACTATTGTATGTATTGGTTGGGGAGATAGGATGGAAATTAGAAACTAGTAGACCTAGTGTCTGATTCGAACACAGACTTCCTGGGTGGCTTGTCATTTAACCTCCCTATACCTGACTTTCACTAATCACCAACTGCATTAACTATAATACAGAGTTGTGGTGAAGACAAATATAAATGGTTGTGTTTTTTTAAGATTTTATTTATTTATTTGACACACAGAGAGAGGACAAGCAGGGAGAGTGACAAGCAGAGGCAGAGGGAGAAGCAGGCTCTTGCTGAGCAGGAGCCCAATGCGGGGCGCGATCCCAGGACCCTGGGATCATGACCTGAGCCAAAGGCAGATGCTTAACCGACTGAGCCACCCAGGTGCCCCAATATAAATGGTTTTTAAGATCTCAGGAGACTAGGGTGCTTTGCAATAAATTGTTATCTCTAGTATTATCTCTTCTAGGTACAGAGAATCATGATGATTTGAAAGAGTTTCTCTTTTTCGACTCATTTCTATTGTACCATCACCTTGGTCTCCCATTGAGAACCAGGTTTCTTATCTCCTGCTGATTCTCTTGGTCCATAATACATTGACATTCTTAGGTGTACTTTCTAGCCCCATGGGAGCTTGCGGACATGTCCGTGTATGTACACAAGTACACACATCCATCTGCCTTCCCATGAAAAGTATGCGAAAGCTTGTGTATCTTTTTAGCATTAATATTCCCTTTCCCTCTGTTTTGTTTTAATCTGGGTGATTTAGCAAAAAGCCTGCAGATGACACGATGGCCCTTGCCCCCCTCTTTGGTCCACCATTAGAATCAGCTTTTGATGAACAGAAGACAGAAGGTAGGAAAAACATGTACCCCTTAGATTTTTTCTTTTCATTAAAGGATAACTTGCCTAGAGTAAAGGTATCTGTTTTGAGCCATGTACCATCAGATCCTCATGGGAAAGAAAAGTTCTGATCTAGTGTGCTGTTGGAACTAGAGTTTCATTTGCAAACCTCCAGTATTTTAGGATTTGAAATTTTACTTCTGGAAAGATCAGGCAGCTAACAAGTTCACTCCTCAAAAGCAGTCAGTAAGATTTATTGCAAATGGACACAAATCACAGGGAATAAGTCAGGGAGGGGATAAATGCTCTATGAGCCAAACGGTCATCATGGTGGAGCCAGACCTTTGCACTTCCTGGCAGAGTCACTGTCACCGTGATCTAGCCTCTCTGACCACATTTACTCTCTTCTCTATCTCGTCAGTGGAGGTGCAATTAGATTGCTCACAACAGACTTGTTTGCAGGCTCACGACCCAGGAATGACCTTGAATCATTGAGCAACTTACAAACAAAATGTTGTGGAAAAATATCAATTCAGCCATTATGATTGGGTTTACCTACTAAATATTTACTCCTGGAATTAAATATTTAACTTTTTTAAATGATCCCTCTTTTTTGGACGGCTATTAATAATGTGTACCTTGCTGCCATAAATGAAGCTCTTTATAAAAGGGATCGAATCTATTCCTGAAATGTACTGATGTCCCGTGCATGTATGTCCGGTAGTTGTGCTTGGTAATATGGAACGTTCTTCTGGAAAACCATTTGATCTAAAAACTCTATGGTATATGTATAATAAAATGGTATTTTTTTGTACTGTTGGGCCCAGGAATCAAATTTAACTGGTAAGGACAACAGGACTGGAAAGCATAATGAGTAGACTAAGCTACAATAGCAAAGAGACTCCAAAGTACAGGGACTTAAACAATATAGAATTTTATTTCTGCTTTATGTCAACAATCTCCAAGTAAACAACATAGGACGGGTAGGGTGGATCGGCTCTTCTTAACATGTGGCCTTTGTCTCTGGGTCCAAAGGAGCTAGTCCAGCTCTCATCATCTTCCAGTCAGAACAAAGTGGGGAGGGGGTGGGGGGAAAGGGAGGACCAGTATACTCACTGTCAAGTCCTGTGAGAGCAAAATCTGGAAGAAATGTACATCACTTTAGCCAGAGCCAATCAGAGAGAATTTAGTGCCATATGGCCAGCTAGGACTTTTTAACTGTGGCAAAATGGAGAATGGACACTGGAAGAGAGCAAGCAGTCAACATCAAAATATTTTTTAATGATTTTGTTCGGAAAATGTATAATGAACATCCCTAAATTACTCCTTCAGGGATTTAAACGTCTACAGCTTAAAATCCCTAAGGAAAGATGGCCTTGCAACGAGGCTCTCAGTTGTCTTATTAACCCAACTATGATCAATTTTGCTGCTAATGACAATTATGCAGTGATTACAGGTGGGATTTGATTTATTGCATCTGAATCTACCTATTAAAAGAATTCGTTGACTGTATGGAAACCTGATTCACAAAATAGAAAACAGTTCTTAAAAAATCAAGGTGGTGTCCCACATCAAATCCATGGGGGAAAAAATGCTGCTTCACGTCTTTGGAGAATGTTTGCTTTCATGTTAAAACAAAACAGAACTAAGATCATCTTTGGGTTTGTGATGGGGGAGCAGACACACACCTGAACTTGTCTATGAGCCTGGCTTGCTTTGTCTTGAGGTGGTTTCATCCCCCAAAGTTCTATAAAGTTCCAGATTTGCACCAGGCATACCAGCTATTCCAATATCCACACTTGCCTTTCAGACCTACTCACTCTTACTTCTTTTTGTTAATTTAAAAGGCCTGGGGGGGAAATATGCATTTTGGAGTCAGGTGTGTATGCCCAGCATCAGATCTTGGCTCCTGTACTTCACCAGGGAGCTCTCGGACATGTTCATCACTTCAATCTTTGCTTCCTCTGCTGAAAATGGCACTAATATCAACCACTGGGCGGCGTTGCGAGGATTAGAATATCTAATAGTAGCTACTGGCCTTGTGATAAGTGTATTACATACAGTTTGTATACATTGTATGTATGTGTATTATCTCCTGTGATCCTTTCAGTAACTCGCAGATTGCTCTTATTATCGCTACACTGCAGGAAGGGAAGCTCAGAGATGAAATTACTGGCCCAAGGTCCTACAGTTTAACTGTAGAGACTGGATTCCAATTCACATCCTGCTAACTTCCCAGCCTGTATTTTACAACATAATGAATTACAAGCAGTACTTACATAGATCCTGGCACATGGTATGCACAGAGAAGACCTAGTTGTTTACATGGTTACCACAGCAATAAAAAAAATCAAAACAAGGAGACAGAAGAAATAGAAACAAATTAGGTTCAGTGTCATTAGGCCCAATACCTAATTTCTCTGATTTACTTTAGGTGTCAAACCTCTTATTTATTTTCCTGGTTCTCTTAAGTTATTTACCAAACATTTTTAGCATAATTTCATCTCTCTTCATTATACTGTAAAAGGATTATTTAAAGACCCTATATGATCCTTTAAAGGATATGAACCACTCTACAGAACCTAGGAATTTTCATTTTTGAGGCATAGTCACAGCAAACTTTCCATAAACCAGCTTGAAATGACTGTCCATGGGATTAATGCCTGGATCTTCAAATGGGCGCCAGAAATAGAGCTAATACAGGTCCTGACATTCAGAATGTCCTTAAGTGACCAACCAGGAAGACAATACAGATGCTGTAGTTCGAGTGTGTCTATTTAGCTATGTGTGCACACACAAACGCCCACCATCACCACACGCACACGCACACGCACACACACGCACACATCCCACTTCCATTTGCATTCTTTGCTTGAAGAGCATGAAAAGCAACACACTTGTAAATTACTTTGTTAGGACTGAGGCAAGAGGGAGATAATTTTGCAAAGCTCAACTTTAAATTAAAATTGTAAGTTCTATAATCCAGAAATGTTTCTTTTTTGAACTCACCCTGGGAAATTTTCTTCTTATGTTTCCAGTTCTTTTAGATCAGCCTGAGATATGGGGTTCAGGCCAACCAATTAATCCAAGCATCGAGTCGCCAAAGTTAACAAGGCCTTTTCCCACTGGAAGTAAGTTATGTGTCTGCTCTGTCTGGAAAAATAAGTGACTCATTTTACTGTCTGTCTGCATAGTGAAATTAGGCAACTTGTAGAAAGTACGTAAGCAACATTTGGACTATATAATATCAAGAAAAGATGTGATTCTAATAGGCTTTAGAGTTAAAGGGGCCTAGGGCAGTTTGTCAAGGCAAGAATAATATAATAAAGTAGAATTATTAACTTTGAATCATAGCGTCTCTTCTGATATCCTATAGGCTCATTCAATCATTCGTTCATTCAATATGGCTATAAAAGAGGGAGAAGCAAAGAAGGTAAAGAAACCTACCATGCTCCAGGTACCGGGCTATCACACAACAAAGAAGTGAACAAATCAGATAGTCTCTGCGAGTCCTATGGGACAAGGAGGATGCATGGGACAGAAAGGACACATTGAGACAAAAGAGGGATAATTGGACAGCAAGAGAAATGATGCTATTTGGTGGGAAGCTGAGACAGGAACTCAGGGAAAACCTGTCTAAAACCAGGGGCTGTGAGCAGTGCTATTCCAGCATACCCGCACTTCCTCCTGAAGATGTTGATAGCCCTGCACCTGTAGCAGGTTGGGTTATTTGGCCTGAATGGATTGCTCCTTTTGTCAAGCCACCTGTTTGATAGATTTCTTGAGTTCTCATTTCAGTGGACTTCCCAAAGCATATGTGCTTACAGAAATCGGTCCTTAAAATGCCTGTGGGAGGAAGACCGGGTCTCAGATAAAGGAGTTTGGGGGTGTGGTGGAATGCATGGGGTATTTTCATTTTGTGAAGCTCACATACACACCAATTAATACTTTTCCAGTTCAGAATTCCCAGGGTCCTGCTTTATGAGGCCTAAAAATAATCATTGGAATTAACCAACGGATTCCTGATCAAAGGCCCACGAGGTTGTTTGCTGGAGATATTGCTATAAAACCATGGGATCCAGTCTTTTCAAAGATATTTCCCTCATAAAACAGGATAGGAAAAACCGCATCACCAATAACTATTTTAAACATCTAAACTTTCAAGGATGTGCTTTGAAAGAATTTGAACCCCAGTGGTGTGATTTTGAATGTTTCTCTCTGCTACTGGGAAACAAAGCCAGTGAAAAAGCTCTAACTTCCTTGAAAAGCTTTCTTTAGAAACCTGAGCCATCCAGATTATTCCTAGAAAACCTTTCCTAGATGCCAAGAAAGTACATAAATGAAATGTTTATGTAGATGATGTATTGATTTTAAGACCAATTATCGACATTTTCGAGTTTTCTGAGTTTTATGTGGTGTGGTTACACTTAGCACAGCAGAGACCGTTGTACAATCGATGTGTATTGTATAATTTTGCTCATTTCATGATTGCAGCACAAGTTTGCTATTTTAAATTATTAGGCTCTTATGATATTTTCTGTTTTTGTTGATTATGACTTCAATTTTTGCAGAGAACCTCAGTCAAAAACAGAGCCCTTGATTAACTCTTAAGTTCTATGGAAAAACATGATCCATTTGAGGTGTCGTTTTCAGAAGCTCATAACTAAGATTAGGAGACACGTATTTCTGGGCTTTAGGATGATAGCTGTTAGTCATGCCTGTTGTGTAGAAAGACAGGATGATCTCTAAAATTAAATGAAGTCAGGTGGGGGTGGAGTGACAGAAAGGGGCTCTTTGTAGTGCAGGCAAGCAGAGGGTACTGCCAAGCTCTCTCCAGCCAGTGCCCAGCTGACCCACTCTGCTTTTAGGTCATGAAAAATTGGACAACATTCAAGATTCACAAATGAACTTAGTCTGGTTTATGAGATTAGTGTGAACTCTTTGAATCTACCAAGTGTAACCAGTGACAGAAAAACATATATTTAAAGAAAGAATACGTAAAAAAATGTACCTGTTGAAACAGTAATCCCTAACTTTGCCCACAAAATGACAAGTCCAGTTCAGAAGGCTGAATCTCTGGTGGGGCCGTGATACAATACTTTTTCTATCTCAGGGGATTTGGTTCACCATAATTTTTACCAAGGGAATCTGTGTATTCTTTCTTGCCCCCAATCATATTGCTTCAGGCTTTCAAAAATATACTAAAAGTTAAGATGTATAACTTTGAGACATCTTTCCAGACTCAATCCAGACAATGTTATCCTGACTATATTAAAAACTCGTCACCCGAGCCTCCACCAAGACATTCCCATTCCCTTCACCACACTTTGGATTGTGATCCTCTGTTAGCATGATATTCATTCATTTGATCATAAGTTCCTTGAGGACAGAGGCTCCTTTTACTCAGCCCCATGCCCCCAGTTCCTAGTACGATGTGGAACTTTGCCAGTGCTTGAAGTTTGTCAAATAAAGGGATGAATGAATAAAATGATGACATTATTATTGTTATCTGACATCCTTTTGACAGATTCTTATTATCCTAAAATGGAAGAATCTGAATGGGTCCTGCTTCCATTCCTTAGCCCTGAACTGAGAAAAATTTAGACCATTCATGGTTATAACATTTCCAATAACAGCAATATGAATGAAAGCCCAAAGTCCTGCTTATCTACAGAATATTGTGTAACTTAGGGAGAAAGCGATCCATGATGCTTGGTTTCTCTTGTCTTTGCAGCACCTCCACCACTGCCTCCCAAAAACGTACCAGCCACCCCACCCCGAACAGGCTCCCCGCTCACAGTTGCACCAGGTAAGCTTCAGGTTTTTTTGGTGCTGGGATGATAACAGCAGTCAGCAGTGGCCCTGGACCTCAACCTGCCCTGGACATGTCAGGAGCTGTAGAGACTCAAGCATGAAAATGTTTGCATTCAGTTTTCCTTCCATGACAATTTACTATGCAGACTTATTTTCCAGTATCACTCTCAGGTTTCACAAAAAGGTTCTCTTTCTCAGCTCATTTTTCCTCTGTATCATTTTGTTGAATGAGGGCCACATTTATTTGTGAGATGAAAGAAAAAAAAATCTCAATATCAAAAGTCTTTGTCTAATTGGCATTTCACTTCATTGGATCTCATGTTAATGATTTACGAATTAAAAATCTCAAGACACAATTTGTATTTTCCCAAGAACCGATCATCTTTTTTCTAGAATTAAAACTGCCTAGTTTACAAAGACATAGAATGGTTCTCAGGATGTGCAACCTCTGGGTAAGCTTGGGGGGGAGGGGGTGGATTTTTTTTTCCCAGGAATCATTTTCATCCCGTGGCAAAAAGCTGTGTAAGGATAATGAAATATGGCAAGGAATTGCCACATGCCTTTAGATTGATCTTTTCTAAGGCACATCTTTACCCTGTATTAAAATCAATATTACATATTCATGCAGTTTGTAATCTACTTGTCCTACTGTGCTAGCAAGTCAAAAGCAGTAATTGCTATATTATGTGTCTGGGCCCTTAGGATATGGTTCTTTATCCCCTTTGGAACTCCATTGCTGCTTTGTCCTTTGCTATTTTTGCAGCCTGGAGTTTGATAGCTACAGAGTAGGTATTTATCAACAAGACCAAGTGCAAGGCATAGTCATTTTTGAAATTTATATTGATTAAAACCCAATGAAGAGTCATCCAGAGCGTCATACGTGGAGGTGTTTGCAAGTTCAGATCATTTTGGCTCCTTGTATTCTCATAAATATATTAGATATAAATAAATCTACCAGTGACATAATTACAAATAGTGTAGGACATGCAAACTGCTACCCCATTTATTTGTAGCCTTAGAGCCTTGAAGGTTAATTCTTTTCTAATGTGAAATACGGAAGGACTGGGCCAGTTCTTAGAGCCGATGAGTTATTTCAAGGTAAAGTTGCTTCTTCTCATGCCTTGCCATCATTCAGGGAATGGGTCTAATCCCAATAGCTTCTAATTTCGAAAACCTCAGTGTTTAAAAAGTGCACTTGCTCACATTACAGTTGTTTTCAAGCATTTCCTGCCAAGCCGTAGAAGATAGTTTTAAATTTTTTTCTCATGACTGATAAGAATTAAAGAGAAGAGCTGATGTTCATGTTGAAGCAAAACCGAGAACTTTCTGTTTCGTGACTCTAGATAGACGTGTATCACAGCGATACCTACGATGTTAACAGGTTAGACGGGATGGGAAAAGACATTATAAAGATGTTCTGACAGTTTCCTCCCCGTTAAACGAGTACATGTGTACCAGTTCTGACAAGTAGTAGAGGTCTCCTCAATAACCTGTGTGTGTTGTACGTGGATGTATATGTGTGTGTGTGTGTGTGTGTGTAAACACACGTGTGGGGTATTCCTTTAAATAACCTTTGTACTGTGTTTCTGGTGTATTTAAGGTGAAGGATGTACGGCTTAATTATGATACAATAATTTTTTTAAACGAACAGATATTATTAGTTTCACCAAACATTTTAATATGCTAGAGCAGTCTTTATCGAATATGCGGGTGATTTTCAGCTAGCAGTTATTTTTCTACTGTGCTGTGTGTGGGCTAGACTTGCAGAAGGGACCTCCCTTTTGGAATTGCAATTCCAGAGCCTGAACTCTGTGAACCTTTTCAAAGTGCAGCCTTTTCAAAGTGATCACCCTTTGCACTCTTGTGAGCCGCCTTTGAGAGCAGTAGCATGCTCGGCACTTTCAATGGTGGTAAAAATAGCTACCTGGGGTCACCCAGCAGAAAGGGTAAAGTAACAGCATAAAAAGACGATGCTCACCTTACGGCGGCAGGGAACGCTCCCTTCCCCTTGAGCTCGGACCCAGTTATTTTTACACCTCACAGGGCAATCTGTGTACTATTCTTTGCCTCACCCCTCCCGCCCCCCACCCCATACAAATAATATTCACCGAGTCAATTAAAGTTAAAAATCAACTACTTTAACCACAGGAAATGGCCAGTCAGCCACAGAGGTCAAAATTGAAAAACTACCATCAATCAATGACTTGGACAGCATTTTTGGCCCAGTGTTATCCCCCAAGTCTGTTGCTGTTAACGCTGAAGAAAAGTGGGTCCATTTTTCTGATACGTCCCCGGAACATGTTACTCCAGAGTTGACTCCAAGGGAAAAGGTGGTGTCCCCACCAGCTGCATCAGACAACCCATCTGACTCCCCAGCTCCGTGCCCCCCGGGCCCTCCAGGCCCCCCAGGACCCTCTGGTCCTCCTCGCAATGTACCGTCGCCGCTCGATTTAGAAGAAGTCCAGAAGAAAATCGCTGAGCAGACCTTCATTAAAGATGATTACTTAGAAACAATCTCATCTCCCAAAGATTTTGGGTTGGGACAGAGAGCGACCCCACCTCCCCCACCACCACCCACCTACAGGACTGTGGTTTCATCCCCCGGACCTGGCTCAGGCAGTGGTACGGGGACCACCAGCGGTATGTCTTACTGTTTGAGTGTGCTTCCTGTGGCTGGGAATGGCCGTGGCTGCTGCAGTGTGAGCAACGCCCTCCCCCTGCCTGGCAGTTGGCTTTAGAGCTTCCGCCGTCCCTCCTTCGGTCTGGGTGTTCCGTGGCCCATGGCATGTCCTAGTGCATCGAATGCTAACCGTCATAGTGCGAGTCTGTGATGTGTTCTGCCCTGCACTCCTAGCGCTTCTTGGAGTGCCCTGCCTTCCACCCCGCACTTAGGAAGTGCATATTTTTTAAAGGAAGCTGTTTGCAATTCAGGAAAGGTCTAGAAAGGCAGATTTCATAGCCAGTGAGTTTCATGTTAAGTGTCTAATTTCCCTGTCAGATGCCTGTACAAGAACGTTTTTTAGTTTGTTTTGTTTTCAGCTCTGTTGAGATATTATTGGCAAAATTATAAGATATTTAAAGTGCACAATGTGGTGATTTGAGATATACATTTATAGTGAAAGGATTCCTCCCATCGAGTTAATGAACACATCACGTATTTACCTTTGGGGGGCGGTTAGGTAGGAGGAAGGGTGAGAACATTTAAGCTCTACTCTCTCAACAAATTGCAATTATACAATATGGTAATTATACAATATAGTGTTATAGTCGCCATGTTATGCATTAGATCCTCAGACTGTATTCATCTTATAACTGAACGTTTATATAGTTTTTTCCCCAAGAGTCCTAATTTTGGTAGGTAGGTCAATGTGTTCTTTCTTCTTCTACTCTTTTTCTTTTTCCTTTCTTTTTTTTTGTAGGGGGAGAACCATGTTAACCCCTCTAATTACTTTAGGAAAAAAGAAGTAGGGTTTGGAAAGGAGATTTTTAGGGGACAGCAAAAACAGTGTACCTTACCGCACCCGCAACGTATCAAGCTGCCACTGAACACAAATTATTCTCTGATTTTATTTTGATAAGCTCACCAGCCTACGATGTCAGCTCTTAGCATGATGACAGGTGATGGAGAAGTCTATCAGAAATGGACATTTGAGACTCTCTGTGCAAATGTTGATATTGAATCTGATATTTTGGTTTGCCTTCTTTGAAGCTTCATCTTATGTTCCCATCCTATAAAAGGATGGCAACCCCTGCCATGCACACCGAAGAAAGATCAAGATTTCCTAATGTATCCTCTTCCATACTTTTTCTTCTACTGGTGCTCACATTTATCTGGCAAGACCCCGCATTGCCTTCCCTCTTGTGCCTGTGGGTCCAGGTTAGGCACCTTCTAAGTGCCATGTGTTTTTGTTTTTAATTTGCTTTGGAAGAGGTGACCAAGTTTATGCTATTTAGATCTAGTGAGAGACAGGAAGGAAAGGCATTTGTCTCCATTCTAATATTTATCATTGCTGCCTCTTTCAATGGAATATTTCAGTGCTTGCTCTGTGTTTGAAAATTCCTGTGCTTTAAGCATCCAATCTGATCAAGGAGAGGACTGGAGGGGCGCCTGGGTGGCTCAGTCTGTTAACTGTCTGCCTTCAGCTCGGGTCATGATCCTGGGGTCCTGGGGTCGAGCCCCATGTTGGGCTCCCTATTGGGCTCCCTGTTTATTGGGAGCCCGCTTCTCCCTCTCCTCCCCGCTTGTGCTTTCTCTCTCTCTCTCAAATAAATAAATAAAATATTAAAAAAAAAAAAAAAGGAGAGGGCTGGAGATTCACCTGTACCCCACACAAAATCGATGTTTTATATCACTGCATGTGTCCCAGGTGCTTCGTCCACCAAAAAAGGAAAACTACTCAATATAGAAATAAGTTTGGGGAACGTTATGTTAAGACAAAATCAGCAGGTTTCTTTACCATAGGACCTCTGAGAGACTTTAATTTGCCAATAATAATAGCTATAAGTTTCTTTTCCGGGGTATCATCTTAATCCGTTGTGCACATCATTTCCTTCTTACAACAACCCCATGTAATAAATGCTCTCTTATTTCTCCTATTTTACAGCTGCATAAACTTGGGGAAACTGTGGCTCAGAGATGTCAAGTAATTTCCCCAAGTTTACACAGCTACAGGTGATGGACTTGGGATACTCAGTCATACTCAGGTCTATCTGATTTTGAGCCCGTGTTCTTAACCCCTGTGCTCTTCAGGCACTCTTTTAAGGTTTAGTTACAAAATATCACAAACTTAATTGACCACTGACACCCACCTATCATGCCCTGTGTCATCAACAAGATCACCAACAGTTTTCTCTCAAAACCCACTTCTCTGTGCTGCTCTTGATAATTCTAGAGGGTTAGAGCACCTGTCTTCATTCTCTGTTGCATTTTTAGATCATTTTTGGAATATAAGCCTCCTTACTTATCTGTAAAGGTAATAAAAGGACCCCACTTAAAGCCTTCAGTTCAGATTTCAAACCCAAAGAAGTTGGCTCTCTATTATCAAAGAGGGGACTGTTTCCAGGGTCTTGCATGGTGTTCTCTTCCCAGGCTGAGGTTCTCATCTTCTGATAAGACTTCTAGAGAAATAACTCCCTTGTTCCAGTGGCAGCCTTCTGTGCTTTCCTCAAAATGAACATTCTTAATTGGGGAAAGGGAAGACAGGGCAGATATGTCACTTATCTGTTTCTTCCATCACCTTCCATGAGACTCGGGAAGGCGTTTCGTTGAATTGACCACTGATCTAATGAGTGAAGAAGGGAGCCTTGGCTTTCTTTCTGAGATCTTTGAGAATTTTGTTGTCATCTCTCTGTTCAGCTTCATAAATTATTTGAGATTTTTTTTTTAGGTGTTACCAGTAAAGACTATTGATACTTAATAATTAAGCTGGAAAAAAATGATACTCTGCTGGTAAAAGATTGAATTTCTAAGTGGAAGATTGAAGTGGGTCAATGAAGCTTATGAATAAATAAAACTTTGCACAATTATCTCCTTAATTAAGTCCCAGTTTGTCATTTAATGTTTTATTGATGGAATATAAACCGACTAGCAGAAATGTAAATTTACGATTAAAACAATGAGAGATGGCCTCATGTTTTAAAGATTAACAATGCTTCTCAAGACCTCCTTTTTATAACACTTTGCCTGATGAGACTAGCTTTTCCTGAACATCTCAAACTATATTTAACTGGGTACCATTATGCTCAATTTTAAAATTTCATTCATTTGGTCACTGACCAAGTGTAGACAGTACACACAGCCTTGTGAATCAGTTGAGTTACCCGATGTTGAAAAACAGTTAGAAGTTAAGAATTTGCTCCAAGAACTTTGATTTACTTCTGGCAAAGTTATAAATACCTAGTTTGGCCAGAACTTCGCTTTATTGGAATGCAGATGATAATTCTCTTGGCAAAGGCCATTTCTTCTTTCTTGTGGGTGCTGAGCCAGGGAATGGGAGGGAGAAAGAGTTTTATTGGCCTGCAGAGACCAGGGAAAGAGAGATGTCAATAAAGATAGAATGTTCAGTGCAACACTTTCCAACTTGAGAAACTAAGGCAATATTAGAAGATGTTACACGCACACACATTTATAAACAAATAAGTGTGAGCTAACTGGGATTGACCTAAACAAATATATTTCCTAACTACAAGTCTTTTAGAGTGGCAGAGTCCAAATAGGGAAGCCACCAGCCAACAAAGAGAGATGAAAGCTGAAGCAGTTGCTGTGTAGCTTTCAAGGGGCTACCAAAAAGACTAGGCTAGAACTTCAAGTTGAAGCAGCAAATGGATTGAAAGCATGTCAATGGTTGTCAACTTTATTGAACTCACAAAACTAAAATAACATACAGGTGATTTTTAAAGTTAAACCTGAAACAGTGATGTCCAGTTTTTTTCCAGCCCTGCTCTTGGGAATAAATTGCTTGTAGAAGAAATGAAAGTGTAATTCCAGATCAAAGAATGAGGACAGAGACGTACAAATAGTCTTCTACACTCTTAGAACACGAAACAATTGTGCAATCTCACAAAATCAGGGGAAGCCTCAGTTCAGTTAAAAAATACCCCTCAGGCCCTGACTACCCTCTGCAAAACCTCAGGGTTCTGTCAAGAGGCTTTTGCTTCTTAAACACTGCCTCAGTGCCTTTCTAACTGCACAACAAATCAAATCCATCCAGTTAGGAAAAAGTGAAAGGAAAAGGGAAACAGTTAACTTGCCACTTTTTTCTTTGCTTTTAGTTGTGTCTGTATGAAAAAGACACAGTCTTTACCATCATCATCAACATCTATTCCTTTTATTTGTGTAGCATTTTATAGTCTACTAAACACTTGATAAGCATTTTCCATTTCGATTGTCACAACTACCTTGTAAGGTAGAAATCTCTCATTTTTTAAAATAAAAAGCTGAGGTTCAAAGACGTTAAGATCCCACAGCTGATAAGAGGCAGGCAGGGCCAGAAGTCAGATCATCTGCTTTTTCATTCAGCTTTTTTCATCGTTCCACACTGCCTTGATGACAAGCCACATATTAACTTTCCCAAGCATTACTGACAGTGGTTTTCAAAACTTTCCCTCTTCGAACATGTAAAAAACAGGTAAGCAGCTGACTTTTTCCTGAGCTTGGTTCAGAAGATGATCTCTTGGAAGTAGACGCACGGATAGGTATTTTGAACCATTCCTGTGGCGTGGTTTTCCAGTGAATCAGAACCTAGACAAAGTCCCATGAAACTTCCTGACAAAGACTTTGTGGTTTCAAGGTTTATTTTCCATCTCTCTGCTGTCACTTCTGTTTCCTGAAAACATCCTGGGTGTCAATCTATTAAGTGAAAAGGGAACTTTGCAGTGGGACCTGTCAAAACATATCTTCTCTTTTTATTCAAGAAAAGATTAGCCAGAGACTAAAAATATTTATGTTGAGAGAGATGTGCAGGAGCTGCTGTTAACAAAAGTAAGAGCAGACTTTAGGTAAAATGTGGGACTTCACAGTCCACTTAATGCTACAAGACGCTGCATGTAAGAGCTTGGACTTTGCAGTTAAATCAACCATCTGAGCTATGGGACCTTGAGCAAGTTACTCAATATCTCTGTGAATTCCTACAAAACCTAGTGTGGGGATAGACTAAAATAATGCATGTCAAGTGCCTGGCATCGATCTTGGCCCAATGAAATAAAAAGTAAAAATACAAGTAAAAAAAGAAAAGTGGTAGAGGTGGAGAGACAGTAGAGATAGGGATGGAGGTGGTAGTAATTTTAATAGGGTTTCACACTAACGAAATTACACTTAGAATAAACAGCACAGAGAAACACAACACCCTCAGTATTTCGGGTCGTATTTAAATAAGGGGAGCAAGGTTTACCCCCAGGGACTGTCATCAGAGGAGAGCAGATTCCAAGAGGCAGGGTTCTGCTGTTCAACTTCAAAGCTCTTTGGGAATCTGAAGATCTGGAGATGGAGCCCAGCATCTTGCTGACCTAGGTTTCTCCAGAGAGCACAGTTTTGTGGCATGTCAGTTGGGAGGAGAGGAGTGGGCAGTTATTTTCCTGAGGTGGGATTTCTTAGAATTCTCTTGGAATGATCTGATAGCTGTGCTTCTAACTAAAGTGACGAAACCTGTGGAGTAGCTGGAGCTTTTCTGAGCAAGCGCTGTTTGGAACGTCAGTCTGAATTTCTTCAGGTTCGGAGTCAAGGAGTTTATTCATGCACCCCAGACATCTGGCTAAGGCTAGACCGACCCCTGAGTCTGGAGACCCTACTGGTGTGCTGATTAGTGTGCATGCCGGCCTCTGTGTGTCTTCTGTGTTTCCCATGTTTGTCATTGACAGCCGGAAAAGTAAATCCAAGAGGCTCTTTTCAAAATCACCACAAAAGCCATCATGGGCCAACTCTACATAAAACAGATTCCGGAGCAGCCTCCTTCAAAACACACAATCCTCTAAATTCAGCGTGATTCTAATTATTAAGATTCTAAATGCAAATCGCCTGTGCAACGTCCAGTTCACTTTCTTATATTCTGTCCTTTGCTTACCATCGAGTGTTTGCTTACCTTTATTAAAGTTAGCGCTCATATTGTGAAGCACAGGAAAAAGGATAATTCTCTTACACATGTTTTAAAATATATATATATGTATATGTATATATATCATGTGGAAAGATCATGCACCTTCCTTCAAGGTCTAACCTCTATTTTCATCTCGGACATAAATTCTGAATATGCAAAAACAAGAGCATTTATTATAAGTTTGGTGTGTATGTGGTCAAAATGAAAGGTCCTTACCACCAGACTAAAAACGTCTTCCACCACAGAGAATAATAAAAGGATTTACCTTTCACTGGGTGTCACATGACAACAAAAGGCAACAAGCTTCAGCTTCTGCCATCAACTCTAGTTCAACTGAGTGATTTTTTTTCTTTATTAAAAAAAAAAAACACACATACACACTAGATGCTAGAGTGTTGAGTGTACTAATTGCTGGGGTGGAGAAAAGCATCCGGGCCCAGCACTGTACTGGGGGGATGGGGTAGGCAGATTCCGTGATGACGGCTCTTGGCCACGTGTGGTGTCGGCCATTGTTAATATCAGCTTGTTTTTCAGGTGCGTCATCCCCTGCGCGACCCGCCACTCCCTTGGTTCCCTGCAGCAGCACCACCCCTCCACCGCCTCCTCCCCGGCCTCCATCTCGGCCAAAGCTACCTCCAGGAAAACCTGGAGTCGGAGATGTGGTATGTTCCCTTCTGCTACGGCTTGCTCAGAGACTCCTGGTGAGAATGACAAACAGAAGCCAAAATGCCGCAACATAGGCTGCCTCGGTGGCCTCAGATCACTTGTGCAAATGGCCCTGACAGGTGGCGTCTGAAAGGCAGTCCCTGCAGCAGGAGGGTACATTTCAACCCTCCCTCAATCGCCACCATCTTTCAAGTTGAGGTCTAAAATGATAGGAATAGGAGGCTGGGGTGCTCAGTTCTGCCACCGTGGGTTTGAGGCAAATTAAGATAATAATGCTCAATTGCACTAAGTCCTTTAGAAAGAGGGGTGTTTCCTTTCACTCTATCTGGTTGAGGAAGGCTCCAAGAGAGGGGAAGTCCTGGTTTCCATCCCCTGATGAAGAGAACTTACTGGTGTTAAGCACACCGTGTGAATACAGAGGAGGGTGGTAGCCTGATAAATTTGTTCCAGAAGTTTCTTGTATCGTGTTTAAAGGCTGAAGAGGTGGCAAACATTCTGTGTGAACAATTAAGAGACTTCTGGAAGCGGACCGTTTCTTTGCTATCCACACACAAGAGTCACAAACTGGTGATGTCCATAATAATTGGTTTAACTAGCGCAGTTTTGTATGCTGTATTTAAATATGTTTCAATGGGTATAAGCTCTCACAGGAGGTTACCTGCTTAGTCCCTGAGGGCACGTAGGTTCACAGTCCTAGAACATCACAGATCTCAGCTTCTCTAAGCCTGATGTAACTGCCGAGTGTAGCACAACACGGTTCATGTTTCCATCCACAAGCTCCTGTTAGAGATTGAATCGATTTCAAGATAAAAATGGTGTCACCTATACTCTTCTAAGAACCTGAGTTGTCCTATCCGGGGCTGGAAGATGTTAAAAACATGGAACAAGAGTACTCCAACCTGCGTGTCTAATTTTCTTCTCTTTTCTTCTTCCTGCAGCCCAGACCTTTTAGCCCTCCTATACATTCTTCCAGCCCTCCTCCGATAGCACCCCTTGCCCGAGCTGAAAGTACTTCTTCAATATCGTCCACCAATTCCTTGAGCGCAGCCACCACTCCCACAGTTGGTAAAAATTATCTCCTGTCTTTTAATCTGTTTGTTGTTGTGACTGGCTATTTTTTATGATCTGAAAACCTCGAGGCCCTCTACTTCTGGTTGAAATTGTTTTGCTCTGTGTTCTGCTTCTATCAGCTGACTCTTCTTTTAAAAGCACCTTCTCAGCAAAGGAGGCAGAATGCTTCAACTAAGCAAATAAACAAATAAAAGAACATTAACACCTGTATTTTGCAGGAATTCTCTTACGCTATTCCATACAGAGCTACTCATAAAAGTAAAGAAGAAATCACCAAATAAGGTCCTGTAATTTACATATTATTTCTGTAATAAAAATAGTCTCCTTTGAGGAGGAATGTTTATGTAAGTTCCAGGTGTGTACCACATCAGAAATCACAAAATTCAGATCTTTTATTTTCTTACAGCTTTCATTTCTTCATCACTTTTGGTTGTCCTTATGTTGACAGATGGTATAATTGTTGGCATTGTGGGACTTGAGCAAACTTTTTGACATTCTTTTCTAGTGCTTTTCGGTGATGTGTGGTCAGTTTTCCCTGAGAAATAAGTCATTGCTGGCATTTGCAGTAAATGCCTTTGTGCCTCTTTCCTTATGGTGTGAGGAAAGTCAAGAGTTGAGAATGGCTGCTCAGCCGGATGGTTTTCCCAGGTTTAAATGCCTCATTTTGCCTGGAGCATCTTTCCTCTTCCCAAGGCTGATCTCTCTCTACACCTCTTTACCCGTCTTCCATAAGCTGCTGCCTCTCTCATATTTGCATGGTATCTGGGACCTGAGGCTCAGCCCTTCCATTTTTTCCCATTGTCTTCCTTTATTGTCCGAACTCCCCTCCAAGTCTTCCATATTGTAAACTAGCTGGCCCATCCTGCATTGCTTGGGAGAATCATTAACTCAAAGCTAAATAAATCCCTGCTGTTATTTACCAAAGAAGAGCACGCTACAGGGTTGCCCATGTGAGAAGTACTTTGATCAAAGCCTGAAGCTCTTCTGGAGAACTCCCTATTTTCCCAGGGATATAAATGAACGTGTGCCTCATAGGGGCCCCAAAGAAAATTTCAACTATATCACATGTTCTTTTTTTTTTAATCGGACCAGCCCAAGCAATCCTTCAAATTTGGTGAAAATATAGCCAATTTTGTAGGATTCATTAACAGACAGAAATTTAACATTACTTATATAGCCAAGTCTGTCCTTTCTCTGCATCATCCATTGAGGTAATTTGGGGCTTCCTATTTTAAGATGCCTATTATGTCAGTTCTCTCTGGAGTTTTTTTCTGTAATGTCCCAACCTTTTTTTTGGACACTCTTTAATACTCCTGATTGCTACAGCCATTTCCCCCACTCTTGCTCCCTTTTTTATTTTAAACAAAAACAAAACAAAAACATTGTTTTGTTTTATTTGGGGGGTGTTTGTTTTTGGTTTGGTTTTTTCTCAAGATTATTTGTTCCACCTACTCCATGTGATTTTCCTGATTGGTCAGAGACGAAAGTAAGAAGTATAAACTCTCACTCACAGAGCGGAGCTCAAGTGACCTCAGATGACTGTCTCACATAGTCTTTAAACTCATTGAGATTCATAGAGAAAATGACACACACAGAGATTTGGAACCGTGTCCATGTTTTATACAATGCGTTTTTATACTCCTTACCACTGAAATCTCAAATCCTGCCCAGTGACTTTGATTCTTAGCACAACCAGTATGCATTCTTTCAAGAGGAATGCCAGAGGGGGTTAAAAAAAAAAATACAGCCACCTGAGGGGATACTCACATTGCTTCATTGCTGAGGAGCATTCTGATTTAATTTGTTTGGTTCTGGTTTTTTTTGTTTTTTGTTTTTTGTTTGTTTTTTTGGTTTTCCTCTTCCTCACTCTCTTGTTCTTTACTTCCCGCTGCTGGGAGTCACTTGACAGCCACTTCTCTCTGAAGTAGACGCCTTGTCAGATGGCTGCCCAGCAGCTCCTGTGTGTTGCTGTTTATCTCTTTTTGGAGAGGATGCGCTTTGGCTGTTCAGCGCCAAGGGGCTGACTATTCATGCCTGACTTGGAATGTCAACTTTATGCCGTCAAATGGCTTGCGGGGGATAGAGAATTTCAGCAGCAAATTTTTGAGATCGGTGGCTCAACATTTCCCTCCTCCCACACAATATTTTTTGACATTTCCTATGACATCCGAGCCCAAACTGGGGCAAGTGCGGTGGAAACTTTGTACATATTTTTATTTGTACTTGCTTACTGCAAAGTTTAACGTGATTCAAGGACTAAACTTTTAAGAGCAAGTCTAATCTTCCTATGCAACAATTCCTGTAAGAATATGCCCCCAAAACACTTAGTGGACATAAAATCTTGCATGAACGCTATGATTATAAAATCACAAATCTGATGCCACACCTGAAAATAGTACATTCCGTGTGCATCACCACGCTCAAATAATGAAGAACCCCTCTGCAACTGTATGTCACGGAATTTAGGACGCCTTCCGTCAGAAGATACAGTATTATTTTATATATGACTAAGAAAGGGAGGGGAAAACTGCCAAGTAAGCTGAGATGCAGTGCTTTCTTATCACATTAATTTTAAGACCCATTCCAAATCTAGAGATGTTAAAATGTGAAAAAGTGCACATATCAGAATCAATGAAATACAGCACGCTCCTTTTGCACTAGTAAGACCTTCACTATTTGATTTTGGGGGGAAAAGCCTATTAATATTATGGGAATAGAGAAAATGTTTAAAATTATTCTAAGAAACAAACTCTTAGACATTTAGAGATAAACAGAGATACCTCTAATTTAAATATCCATTTTTCTTACTTTTTTCTTATCTCTATGGGTAAGAGTCAAGGGTTTTTTTTTAGATGTTTGCAAAATCTTTCTTTGGTACCTCAATGCAGTAAGAATACCATAAAGACAATTTTTCATTGTTAAATGAAAAAATATATATTATTAAATATATTGTTATTTATATTCCTTCACTGTTAATTATGCAATATCAACTGCATCTTTAACATCCTCTCAGAAATCTGAATGAATGAAAAGTAACCATTTGTAGGCACCAAAGGGAGCACTAGGTGGATTTTGATGTTTCCTTTGGTGTAGAACTCCAAGCAAAAGTGATTTATATTCAGTACTGGAATATTAGCTGTCGCATCTAAATCTTACAACATTTTATCCAAGTCTTTGTCTCTTCAGGCTGGGTGGCAATTCCAAATTGGATAAACATTCTTTTAAAAATACTTTTATTGCTGCCAATTACTCTGCACAGAAAAACCTTTGGAGATGGATATTCCTGATCTCAACTAAAAATTCCCAAATTTAATTTTAGTCTTTTTTTTTTCTTTCTACTATTTTTTTTTTTTTTTTTTTTTTTTTTTTTTTGGAAAGACCTGTCTCTAGTTCTGGCTTCCCCATCCCAGATCAATTTGAGGCAATTTCCATGGTTAGTTCCTAAGGAAATTTTTTCTTCTGTACTTAATTTGAGTGTTGTCCTTATTTAAAGCAAGCGCAGAGCTATCCAATAATTCATCTTTAAGTTCCCCAATTTAGTTAGGATGTTTTCTTCAAAGCCCTCAATGTCCACAACCACCATAAAAAAATTATGAGCGTGTTATTCAGCCTATGAATTATTCTTTTGTAACTTCAGTTCAAAAAACAAATTGGCAGTATTGGAAGCTCATGGGGTTTTTTTGTGTTTGGTTTTTTTTTTTTTTTTTTTGTATGTGAATACTTGCCTTCTATTCTTTTTTTTTTTTAAGTTTTTTTTTTTTTTAACTTTTAACCCCACTATAGTTAACATACAGTGTTATATTAGTTTCAGGTGTACACTATAGTGATCAACAATTCTATACATTACTCAGTGCTCATCATGATGGAGGCTCCTCATTTTAAGGAAATTGTAAATACGAAGTTAGTTCTTCAAAGGAAAGAAATATCCTCCATCATTTCCCACTAACAGGTATGAAAGGGTATTGTAACATTCAGTTACTGCCAATGTAACTGTTTTGCTTCCTATTTTCTGGACAGATTATGGAGTGTCCTTCTTAGTGCCATGTCCTGTTCCTCTCCTATAGATATTTTAGGCATTGCATAACTTGTTCTAGCCACCAAGGAAGCCACTTATATAACAAAAACTGATTGACAGGTGTTATCCTAGAACCTTAAAAATTGACAAAGATGTACTTTTCCTGCTTTACTTCCTAAGTCTAGGAAGCAAGCCAGTAGAATGTTTTTTCCAAGAAACATTATTTACAGAATAATTTTACTACCCTCATCAACTTCCTTATCTTCTCTACATTGTAGGGAGGATTCTCCCTTATGGGTCTTTGTACAGATTTTATTCAGTTTTTTATTTAAGTTGTAATAACACTCTTATGACCTGTGGAATCGAGCATTTTTTTTTTTTTTTGATCACATAGAATAGAACTCCAATTACCTGTATTTGTTAGTTGGTGAGGAGGAAGATCATGTGCAAAAGATCTGAAACTGTTGGGGTCCAGAGCAACTGTTGTGATCAATTTACAAAGACGTTTGGCCATAGCTGGATACCGTAGCCAAAGATGGAATTACAGTAATGTTGCCCAAAATTAACAGACCATAACTACTAAAGACGGGTGCAAGGCAAATTGAATTTGGGTACTGATGAGTTTGAAATGGGATACTTCATTCAGCGACCTCAGATTTACACTGTTGCTTTTTTACGGTCTTGTTGAAAGCTTACTCCTGCCCACTGGGGCAGGGAGAAGGTATATTCTGAGTGATCCTGTGTCCCAAGAGGTTCTATTGATGGGCATATGTCTGGACACTCGAGAACTGTGTCTGAGTGAAATGCACTCACACAAGTCAATTACTAATGATAGTGCCTTTAACAACTCCCTGAACAGGAGTTGTGGCGTGATTTCTTCCATGGAGCTGACTTCAGCCAAATTCACAGATGTTAAAACCTGGCATTTTAAAATTTTAAATTTTTTCTCATAGAACCATCATAAAATGAGCACATCACTTTTTTTGTACCCTATCATCGTTATCCCAGTGTCTTACGTTTTGTTTCCTTTTTCCATTAATATCATTCCTGTGTTTCAATCAGCGAAGTGTACTTGATTTCATTTGGGATTTGTATTTGTGCTTTTGTTCTCCATTCCTTTATATTTCTTTGGTTCGTAGTGTCAGAAGATGATGTTTTTTATGACAAACTGCCCTCGTTTGAAAGGCGCTGTGAAACGCTGGCAGGTATGGTGCTAGCCGAGTGATCTCTAGATATCTAGCCGTTAAAAATCCAAGCCATTATGCCGTCTGAACGCTATAAACCTCATGGACATGCTAGTCACCTCATGAGTGTCTGGTGCCTCTCAGAAGCACCCTGTCTATTTATTGTTCATCATGGAACTCATGCCACCAATTTTTCTTTTGAAGTGAACATATTAAAAAGCAGCAGGTTGCATGACAGTTTCTCAAAAGGTTTGAAAAAGGTGAGATGCCATTGCTTTGTGAATTTCCAAAGGAAGGAATAATTTAACTGCTCAGAATTACATGTCCGGTGACTGCTTTTTGATTTAAAATATAATAGAACACCGTCAGTAATCTTGTTTTCTCTTTGGTACATAGGTAAAGGGTGTTTGTGTCTGGATGCCTAAGGTGATTCCAGGGGAGGGGACGGAAGATGTGTGAATCTTCCATGAACTTTAAATTGATATGCAATGCTGTTGTCATTTAAAACCTAAGCTAAGTTTGATGTAACCCATAACTCCGAGTTTATCTTTTTGAAAATATAGAAGGGGATGACATTGAAGATGATATGGATACAGCAATTGCTGAATGACCGTTTGCCCTAACTAGTGCAGTTAAAATATGCTGACGCCCCTGCATGGCCAGGAAGACTTCCGCTCCATGCGCGCAAGCACCGAGTATCAAGCTACCAACAACACGTGCCCATCCCTTTAGGCCTCCATAGCTTTGCTTTTGCTTTCTGTTTCCCGAACTAAAAACAAAAACCAAAACATAGATTGCCAGCCTTCCCTTTTTCCTGCACGCTAATGGCATGCAGTGCCTCCTCCCTCCCCCATAGTGAGATTAATGACCTGTAACTCATACTGTGTCCTTCTCTCTCCCTCTCCTTAACCTTTCCCATCCCGCTTCAACTCCTGGCCATACAGAGAATGAACAGCCTTCCCTCGTTTGGTTTGACAGAGGAAAGTTTTATTTGACTTTTGAAGGTAAGTAGTACATAGCATACCAGATACTAATTGATACCCCTCATGCTTTTTTTCCCATCTGCATTTCCAAATCCCAGTTCTCTTCAAAAGACCTGGTCTCACCTTCTATATACAAATGCTATGGCTACTTAGAAAATATGAAATACTAAAGAAAATATGACATGAATTTGGTTTGTATGGGATCTTCAATTTTTCATATTTAAAAAAAAATCAAGCCAATTTGCAGTCAATATTGGTTACTTAACTAACTGTGTTAAATTGAAAAAAAAAAAAAAAAGCAAACAAACACCTTTTTTGACCAAGGAACTTAACTCTGTCAACCAGGGCTCTTTCCTGACTCTTTTGCAAATGCAATACGACAAATGTAAGGACTTTTTGGTTGGAATCGGCATTTAATTTTGTTTTGGATAACTAATATTTCAGATACGACATCCATTACTGTAAAACATAAATATATTTACATATTCTTATGACAAGGAATGCTGCATAGGAGATCAGAAAAATGAGGAAAAGAGCAAAAAGGAGTATTGTAGTAAATTCTATTTGCATCTACTGAAATTGCAACTGACATGGCTGTAGAAAAATGGACAACTATCGCTGGACTTGCCATTTTAGAAGATTAAGGTGAATTTACATAAATATAATGTCAGATATTTAACCTCAATGTTGGATAATTTGTTATATTCTGAATTAAGGATTAGCATTCTTCTGTTTTATATTTAAATTCTAAATCATTTTAACAGGTCAGGCATTTGATAAAAAGTCCTATTTAAGCTAATTGTGGGGAAAATTTAAGTAATTTAATATAATTGTGGGCCGCCTCACCCATAAATATTGATCATGTAAGCCTCTACTTTCTACCATTTTAAATAGCTAAATTTCTCCTAGGATCAGAAGTTGGCCAAAATATATTCTACTCTAGAGTTGAATCTAAACATTGAACTTGTCTTGTGTTTCATGACAACGAAAAGCACTTTCCTAACTTGAGTGTGTGTTTTATCGCAATTTTAAAAATCGGAATGACTGATAGTGATATTTAAGTAGCTTGTGAGGTGTGGCTTTTTTCTCTCAGGGGTGAATTTTCCTGGCAAGATGGTCCTAGAGGTGGAAGTCCTTAGCTTGGAATAGCTTGGGTAGCAGCAGAAAAGAATGATCTGATTTAAAGCTTTCCAAATACCTGATGTCCTGTCCTGGCTCAGGTGGAGGACAGGTGGAGAGGTAATCTTCAGGGAAGGATGCATGTTTCCCACATGATGTCAGAAGCCTTCATCACCTCGGGTCATTACTTTTGTAAAAACCGAGATGCAAAATCCACAACTTATGACCTTCTAAACTTTCTCTTTGAATCAGATGGAATTAAAAACTGCCCAGGTGTTTTTTTACTGATCACATCTCAAAAGGAGAAGCTACAGTTGAATAGGTTGGTAATCCCAAAGTACAGCAAACACCTGCATCTGTAAAGGCCCTCTCTCTGGTTCAGGCTGGCCACAGCAGACTAGTTTACCCTGTGTTATCCAGGAAAGTGAACAGCACTCTACTGCCAACCCTGCCTCAAGTAATTGGGACTCCACAAAAAAACAACTTCGATGGTTTTTGTCGTTTCTGTTTGTTTCGGTCTTAGAGTATCTATTCCCTCATTTGCTTGTGTTGGAGTTTGGGTTTCTTTAAATAGAGAGAGAGAGACTTTTTTTGAAGATACCTATCTAAAGACAATGTTAGGTTGTTGGGTTCTTTTTTAAATATATATTATCAATCAAATATAAGTATTAATAACTGTGTGGAATAACACTGTGAACTACAATTTTTCATTTTAGGAAAATATAAAATATAAAATGTAATATTAGGTGTCTAAAGTTGGTGACATAGCCATTCTAATTAGTAAGATCTGAATTTCATAAGCATCTTGATTTAACCCAAGAAAGTCATGCGAGGAGGTGTTTTAATAGAAATAAATCAGAATCTCTAGTACCGTGTTACCTTCACTTTGTGCAAGTCAGGGGAGTATAGAAAGGGCTTCCCGAGGGGCTATGGGAGCAGCCATATCACAAATATATGCCCCTACTTATCTCATTAAGAAATGCTTATGCAGATAAAAGTACATTAAAATGAACTTCAGGACTTAGGAGAAACTAAACATTGCCACCTGAGCAAGAATGGCTCTGTTTTAAGAATGGAGAAGGGTGGGGTGCCTGGATGGCTCAGTCGGTTAAGCGTCTTCCTTTCAGCTTAGGTCATGATCTCAGGCTCATGAGATTGAGCCCCACATTGGCTCTGTGCTCGGTGCAGAGTCTGCTTGTCCTTCTCCCTCCCGCTCTGCCTCTCCCCCTTTACTCTGCACACCATAAATAAATAAATAAATAAATAAAACCTTTAAAAAAAAAAAGAATGGAGAAGGTTTATTTTCACCATTTGTGTACATTAGCCTCAGGTATTTTTAGCTAGTGCAAGCTGGAAGGATTTTTTTTTTTTTCTGCTGTGACGATAAGTGACATCGAAATTGCCTTGAGAATAGTGCCCTACCCAAATTTGGAACTCCAAAGGGCTGTCATTCAACATGTTCTATTGAATAGCACTTCTAGCATATTCTTCTAGGGCAGTCTGGTTTTACCCACATCTGTTATTATTCATACTATCATTTTCTTCAATTCTTCATTCAGGGAATACAGAAGATTCCCAGGTCAAATTATTCACCTGTTCTAAACAGCTTTTAAATCATTATTTATTGTCATCTAAATAGTGTTTTTATAGTGTTCAACACCTTAGCTGGTCTCACTCATTGCTTCGTTCTTATAGTGCTCTAGGCATTATAGTTACTCAGTAAGTGTTTGAGCCACTAACCAACCAACTAACTAATGAACATTGGCTTATGAATTTATTTGGAGATAAATGTGATATGCTTCATACTTCCAAATTTGAAAGATAGAAAAGTGTTAAACAACAGTTCTAACCCACAAGAGTTTTAAAGCTTTTCTTAGTATTTCACTGTGATAAACAATTTCAGTAATATCTTAACCTATTTAAGTTGGGTTTTAAAAATACTAAAGTTGCAAGAGGTAATAACTTCAATTAATTCATCCAAGAGTATATCCTATTGGAGCTATCAAGTATTCTTCTGAAATGGAAGGAAGGGATAGATATTTCCATGACAAGTAGAAGATGTGATTATTAGACATTTGAACAGTTCCCTAGAGCATTTTAACATGAAGATATTTCCAGAAACATGCTGTCCCTGTCCTTGATTAGCTTATTTCACAACAAAATCATCTTGTACCTGGTAACGAAAAACAAACAAACAAAAACCCCTGCAACCATTCTTAAGTGTCCTTGTGTCTGAATATCATCTCCATCCTATGTGCCTACAGGCTCTGGCACACTCATCTCTAGACTGTTCTGCGCTCCTGCTATTGCTCTTACCCTCTCACGCCTTCAGGAATGTCACATCCTTAGCAACACCCTCCTCTACATTCGCAGGCTCTCTGCCAACCTCGCCCATCTGTTTCCTTAACTGAATCCCAGCTCTCTTCAGAGACCATCACTTCTGTAGCACTCTCCCTGGAAAGTTCTCCAGTCTTCTGTGGGCCATATGTCATGGGACTACTAGGCACTGTTTGAGTTCTCCCAATTCCCTGTTGCCACTTCCAGACCCCCTCCTGCTGTGCCGCCCACCTGATCATTCCACCTCCTACCGCTCCTTCTTGCTGGCCACCGCTGACCTGCAGAGCATTCCTCTGCGTGTAACTACAGGCTTAGACATGCGGGAAGCCCCCTTTCACCCTCTTCTTCACCTTGCTTCCTCGACTTATCCTGTGACATAGATTGATGCGGATGGCCCATCCAACACCCTGGTTCTGGGGCCTCTTTGACTTCTTCAGCTCCAACACACTTTCTCTCCATGCTACTCGGTAATCCACACCTCTGGCCACATCTTGGAAGTGGTCCCCACTGGCAAGGGTCATTTTGGCTATTTCATAACCAACAATTTTTCATCCTTTCTGTACACCAAGGACTAGATTAGGCAATGATTTTTTTTTTCATTTAACAAATATGTATTGAGGAGTACTGTGTGCTAGTACTCTGTAAGCACTCCCCAGTAGGAAGCAAAACCGAAAGATATTCCTGTCGCCATGGAGCTTACATTCTAATGTGGAAAGTCAAAAATAAGAAGATAAATAAGTAAAATATATCACATGGAGATGTTAGTAAGTTCTCCAGAGAAAAATAAAATAGGGAGATATACTCCCAGTGGAGTATAATGGAGATTGCAATTTTAAATAGGGGAACCTGAGGGTATAAAAGTAATGGGTCATAATAAAAATTATCTGAGTGCTTTAATATGTGCAAAGTACACTCCACTATTATGTCATTTCATCTGCACCACTCACTGATGAAGAAATTAAGACTCAGAGAAAATAAGTAACCTTTGCAGGATCCCTCAGCCAGGAAGGGGCACAGTGGGAATTTGAATCCTGGTGGCCTAGCTGGAGACCTAGGATGATGCTCTGCTCTGCACACATGACCTCATTCAGTCTTCGCAACAGCCCTTTGAGGTCGGGGGTTCTGGTGGGTTTCCCTGAATCTCCTGACCTTCCAGCTCTCCATTCCCCTGACTGTACCTTGTCTTTGACCTCACTGAGACCTCTGGTCTTCTGCCCACCCCATGCTCAGTGCACTGGCACTAGCTGACATTCAAGTTCTTTTCTAGACCCCCTGGAGGAAAAACATGTTTCTATAATGACTTTAATTGTCTCTACAACAGCAGCTACATTTCCTCCTTGGAATTATGTTGTCTATGTGAAAAGAATTCACTCTTGGACATTTTAAACTTCTGACCTCCTTCAGCAGGGTTTTAAATATCCCTACTTGATCATCGGTAAGACATAATCATAGGCATGGACCACTCAACTTTCCTTACCCTGACATAGTAATCACATCCTGTAAGAAGCCAACAGGTCGAATTTTTCACATATGACTGGAGGATATTAATTTCTTCATCTGAGAGTCACTGGGAAGAGGAAAATTGGAAGGCGTGACCTGTTTTCTGGGGAGCAACTATTTTGCTAGATTCACAATATTCTTCCAATGGGAAGTTTCTACTAATTGTCCCCACCCCACCATAAGGAGACCCTTTTCAGTCAACAATTTAATAAAGTTATTGAGTCCCTACCACTGCAAATCACAGTGTTACATACGACCAGGTTAAGAAAAAAATCTATAGAAACATAAAAAGCAGTCCATCTTCATTAAAAATATGAAAATCACACTCCCTAGGCATTCTGAATATTTATATGTAAACTGTATGGTAAATATAAAATGTAAAATCCTTTCTAGTAATAACTAAGGCCACAGAGTTTTTATGAATAGCCTAAGCTTGTTAAGATCCAAGTGAGACTGAACCAGCAAAGTGTTCTGCCAAGCACATCTACCAAGGGTTTCAGAATTCACGTTGCTGCTTCCTAAGACACGAGTTACCCGGTTCTGAAAATCTCTAGATTGACCAATCTGCTGATATTTCACTTGGGTTCTTGCTCTTTAAGGCAGTTGCCCTGTCTCACTCATGTTTACTGTATGGCTGGTGTGCTGGAAATGAGCCAGGAAGTCAGTGAAGGAGAAACCTCTTTCTCTCCACTACTCACAGCACTTCTTACACCACGTGTATGCGGTTTCCCCCTTACCCCAACAGTGCTGACACTAACAACCTGGAGTTAGTGCAGACCCCACAGGCTAAGGCCTCAGTCCTACAAGACTGCCCCCTCCCCACTTCAGATGCCAATTACACATCCCAGGCTGTCACCTGTCCTTCTGATTAACCAGTTATAAATTGAGGGTTCTTACAAACCCCCGTCTTGGGTTTAGTAATTTGCAAACAGCTCACAGAACTGAACTTTACATTCTATTACCTGTTTATTATAAAGGTTACGCCTCAGGAACAGCCAAATGAAAGACATACCTAGGGCAAGGTTTGGGAGAAGGGACACGGAGTTTCCACACCCTAAGTATGCTGCCCTTCTAGTGCCTTGATGTGTTCACTGAACTGGAAGATCTCCAGAAGCCCAGCTTGGGTTCTGTACCCAAGATGCATTTGTTTATTATGTCTGCTATTTTCCTGGTCTCCAAAGTAATCTCTCGGATCTCTGGTAGTGACTAAGCCTGGGAGTTTTCTCTTGTATCCCCATCAGACTCACCTAGGACTGTAACAGTCCTAAATGCACAGTTGTTTCTGAATGTGTCCCTCACTCAAAAGAAAATGAGTCATTCAATACCTTTAAAATATATAAATGTTAGGGGCACCTGGCTGGCTCATTCAGTTAAGCAACTAACTGTTGATTTTGGCTCAGGTCACAATCTCAGGGTTGTGAGATCAAGCTTCACGTCGGGTACCGTGTGGGGTATGGAACCTGCTTAAGATTCTCTCCCTTTCCCTCTGAGCTTCCCCCACCCCTTTCTCTCTCTCTTTAAAATTTATATATAATGTTAGATGGCCTTGCTCTGTTCAGGATTGAAGACTTTTACTCCCCAGCCCAGGAGATGAACCCTGAGTTTGAATTACACATGCCTGGGTACAGAAGTAGATTATATAATAGCATTTCCCATCTGACTGGAGTTACCAAATAGAGAACTGATGAGATCAGCACAAACCCCCAGAAAGAGGAGTTGCTATGTGTAGACAATTTTAAAACCTGAAGCATAGGTTAAATTGTTTCCCGGAGCAGGAAAAGGGAACTATGGTCAATGATGAATAGAAGAGAAAACGTAAAGAATACCCACGCATGGGTTCCTTCATTCAGTGGTTACTTCCATGACGTCCTCAGAGCTCTAAGCCCCTGTGCAGGAGTGATGGAGGGAAAATGATGTTTCTGCCTTCTAGGAATTCCCAAGAAATGGAGGAGACGGGCTCTTCCTACTAAAGGCATACTATAGCAACAGTTATAAAAGAATGTAAAAAAGTGCTGGAAATGCATGAATAGTGGATAGACGTTAACCCGGAAGAATCTGGGATAACTTCTGGAGGCACAGGCACTTGCGTTGACTGACGAAATTTGGGGATTTACTGAAGCAGTTAGAGAGAAGCAGTAAGGGACTGACAGTACTGTCTTCATCTTGAGATATAAAAAACACCATCGTGGTAGCAACATTTGAAATCTACTAGGACGTGGAAGGGAGTGAAAGCTTCCATCCGGTAACACAGGGAGAAAGGTGCTGTTGTAAACCAGGGGAAAGGGGTCTTTGAGAGAACTAGATCTGGTTAGAAAAAATTGAGTTACTTTTGGGACCTCTCAACTTTAAGGTCCTGCACCTTCCATGTAGATGAGTCTAGGAGTAAACAGATTGTGCAAATTTGGGAGTCATTTGCTTAGAGATAAGGACTGAATCCATGGAGGTAAGGGTTTAACTTTGGGACATGCCTACATTCAAGAACCGGATTGGAAAAAGAACACATTGTGACTTGACATTTTCTCTATTCTATCCTTTCTTTAAATAGCTACACAATATTAGTGATTAATTTTTAATGCATGATATTGAGTGGCTGTGCTTTTGTGGAATGTATTACATGCCTAGATCTTTTGCTGATCTTTCGTCTCTCAGTTGTTTTTGCTCTAGGGATTGCCTAATTGGGTGACCCAGTTGCACTCGTTATGACTGTTGACCTAAGTACCAGATAGGAAAATTGCAGACATCAAGCCTAGAAGGAAAATACCAGCTTTTAGTTGGCTGTTATGGCAAATACAAGTCAACATAGTGATGACGCACTGCCTCCTTTCCCTAACTGCTTCCCATCAAAGCGTCTGTCCTCTTAGGCTGTGTGTCCTTCTTGAGTGTCTTACCATCTTTAATCTCTACCTCCTTTTTCTTCCTTCTGACACCCAGTTATGAACACTGAAATCTGAACATAATACGAGACTAAGGATATTTTTAGTATTTCTTGTGTACATCAAATAAAAATGTAATGACTTGTATAAATCTTAAAAGTAATTGAATAATAAATTTTGTATTTCCTTGCTTATGAATAGAGAGAAAGTTGTTTTTTATAGGATACTTCATTTTTTTTCCATGAAGCAGGAGTTCTTGCAAAATATTGTAATGTTCCCTACCTCTCCCCATAATAAACTTATAGCCATATCCGTCATGTTCAAAAGAAGGTATTTGTTGTCTTTTAAGCTATTATAGAGTTTGACTTGAATGCTCCTCATGGCAGCTCCAGTATGTATATGCCTCGACGTGCTCATAGTCGCTGTGCTTTAGCCAGAGTCAGGACTGTCTTCTTATGTTTGTATATATGTACACACACACACACACACACACACACACACACGCGAAATTGACTATGATGGGTACATAGCAAAATGCTATGGTTTTCTGTGTTTACTAATTCTGCAATAGGTAGGTATCTGATCGGGAAAACAATGAACAAATCTGTGGAATAAGGCCTTGATAATAGGCTATAGGGACAGATACTGCTATGGATGTATTCATTCAGTCCGCAAGTGTTTATTGAGTCCTTACTATGTGCACGGTACTATGAAAGGTCTTAGGTTTACAGTAGTGAACAAGAAAGTCATGTTTCTCCCTTCGTGGAGCATAGAAGTCAGACATGAAACAAGTAGTTACAATAACGTGCAGAGATCGTTATATTCAGGAGATAGGAATTTTGGAAGTACCCAGCAGGGAGGTCTACCCTGGCCTAGAAGTTAGGGAGAGCTTCCAAAGGAAAAGATGAGAGTGATATTTAAGTCTACATAGAGTCTGCTTTGAAGAAATACAAAATGTCGCTGAGTTAGAGTTCTCATATAAAAACTTATGTAATGTAAAAATGTTAACCTACAGGTATATTGGGTATTATCCTAGATATTAAAAATAAAGTCCCCAATTAATTTATATCAGTTTATTCTCAGCACACACACACACACACACACACACACACACACACACATATAAATAGAGAAAAGCATATGTTTCATTCATAGAGAATGAAAGAGAATGTATATACATGTATATATGGAGAGGAAAATCATTTGTGTGCGCATGCGCGTGTGCACGCATTGGCTCTGGAATTAACCCTCCGGGTCTGAATTATAGCCTCAGGACCTTTTCGACTTTAGGTAAGTTATCTAACTTTTCTAAGTCTCAGTTTCCTTCTCTGGAAATTGGAATAGCCGTGGCACCTAGTGCGTATTGTTGAAGTCACAATCACGTGGTCAAGTACTGAGGTCAGTGCATGCGAGGAGCTCAGTAAGCATTCGCTATTAGCACTGTTCTCCAACTTCACACTTCCCTTGCTTGTAAACATGGCTGTGTTTTGTATGGGTTTTGCCCGCTTTGGAGAAGGTTTGGGTGTAGCGCTCAAGCCTTCTTCCACACATGTGGCAACTTGATCTGCTGTGAGCTGCCATGTGGCCTCCCTCCTTGTCAACAGGGACAAGGAGCAATCGTCTCCCCACTGCTTGTGGAGTAAGAGAATGATTTGGAAGCAGAATGCATCCTCCCTGCTGTACACCCCCCGCCTCCACCAGAGCCTGTCATTAGAGCTGACTCGTGGAGACTAATGATCTGGCTGGGGATACACTCCTCGGGGTGCTGTGTTCATGGTGATGGGAGATGCTGGAAGAAAATCTGTTACCGTCTCTTTTATTAAAGGGTTTGTAAATCATGGCATTTCAGCAGATTTGACAAGTAATTTCAAACTTCCCGAGAAAAAGAATGGAGAAGCTGAGAATCACCAGGGGGGAGCCGCTTTACCTTTGCGTAGTTGCGAGCCTTCATCATGCGATAGTTTTTTTTTTTTTCATTATTATTATTATGTGTCGTCTAAGAAGAGCTATCCATAAATTAAGGCTGCCCATCCATTGTACTCTGGACTCCGGCCACCCCAGACAGAGAGAACCCCTGGCCACCCCCTTCAGAGAGGAAAGCTGACATAATGAATGAAGAAGTGATTCAAAGAGGTGGTGTCAAGACTCAAGAGAATCTCCCATTTCTAAGCCACTTCATGGATGTGGAATGAATGTATTTAATCAACACCATAAATACCCTGAAGAGATTTTAGTCAGTCCTTTGTGAAAGGCCTTTGTAAACTATAAAGTACTATATGCATATAATCGTTTCCTAAAACAATAGTTGGCATTAATGAATATTTAAAACACGCTAAGAATTTTGCCTTCATTGCTTCATTTATTAAGTCCAAGATTGATTTGGGCCCATCAAGATAATTTAAGACAGAGCACCAGGAGGAGCGGTTGCCCTTAAGATTTTGTTCTTCAGCTATTTTGCAACATGCACCTGGCAATAATTTCTACCAGAGCACGGACTTTCAGCAGACAGGAGTCCTCATGGACTAAGTCACCAGGATGTGAGTAAATATGGCCTTGGGATTTCTCTTCCTGCTGGCACACCTTCACACAGACAGCGTGTGCTATTTACCATTGTGTTTCTTGATCTTATATTCAGAATAATTACAGGCTGCCTTCCCCTAAGATCTGATTTAGAGGCTTGAAATATGCCTCTGAGAAAGCACAAAAGGTTATTCTGGAGAAATGTCCCAAAGGAGCAAGGGTGATGTTAATTTTTCGAGGATGTTTTGGTGACTTTTGAGAGTTGCAGTCGTCATTGTTAAGCTTGAGGCCGGGAAGAGGAAGCATGAGTTATTTAATGGTGATTACTCCTTTCCTTAGATTTTGCCTCTTTTTGGACTCTGCTTGCGGCCCATTCCCCATGAAACCGGCAGCTCAGATCACAGGCTTTCAGACAGGTCAGACTACAATAGCATTCTTCATGCCTTTCCATTCATAAATATCGGCCCCCAAGGGAGTAACTTTTAGTAGTGTTCAAAATCACCAGCATCCATTTTTTAACTGTAAGAACAAAGAACCATTCAAAAAAACAGAGGAGAAATGTAGAAACCTCAGTGGTATTTAAGATCTAAATCCCAATTTCTATTTATATTTTTTGCCACAATATCAAAGTAATGTGTGCTCATTACAGAAAATTTAGAAAAACAGAAAAATATAAAGAAAACGAAATAACGTATAGTCTGATAACCATAGAAAACCACTGTTTTCACTTTGGCGTATTTCATTTCTAACATTTTTCATGTGACGTGGCTGTGCATGTGTAAGCATGTGTAGTGTATATTTTTGTAATTATGCATCCTTTTAACATATGATAATTTCCACCGTGCCATTCAAATGTATTTTAAAATAGTTCATAGTTTGCTTTAATAGCTCATAGTTTGCTTTATTCTGATCATGAAATTGATTTGAGCACATTATTTTTTAAAATTCACACAATGTGGAAAGTATATATAAAGAAGTAAATAATAAGAGAAAGAAGGAAATCCTGCTGTTTGCAGCCACACGGATGGATCTTGAGGGCATTTGCTAGGTGAAATAATCCAGACAGAGAAAGACAAACACTGCATGATATCACTTACATGTGGAATCTAAAACAAAAACAAAAGCAAGTCAAACTTCTAGAGACAGAGAATAGAAAAGTGGTTGTCAGGGGCTGGTAGGTGGGGGAAACAGGGAGAAGTTGATTAAAGGGCACAAACTTTCAACTATACAATGAATAAGGTCTGAGGATCTACTGCCTAAGATGGTGAGGATGGTTGACAGTGCTGGACTGTACAGTTGGAGTTTGCTAAGAGTAGAACGTAAATGTTCTCACCAGATAGATAGACAGACAGACATATATATGTCTGTGTATATACGTAAGGTGATGAATGTGTCAATTAACTAGATGGGAGGAATCCTTTCACAATATTTATGCATATCAAATCATGATGTGCACTTTAAATTTCTTACAATTTTGTTTCTCAATTATACTTCAATAAAGCTGAAGGGGGAAAAAGATCCTACAACTTCCAAAAAAAAAAAAAGAAAGAAAGAAAGAAAGAAAGAAAGAAAGAAAGAAAGAAAGAAAGAAAGAAAGAAAAATGTAACTACCTCCCTGATCGCACTTTTGAGAGATTAGTAGATATGACATTTTAAACATTTGATGAAAAATCTTAAAGAAAGGCCTCTCTCTATATATATGTATACACACACGTGTGTGTCACATTCACTTGATTCCAAAAGGCTATCTTTTGGGATATGTTCCACTGGTTTAATAACAATTTTTGGGGTGCAAACTAAACTTCATTAAATGTAGAAAAGCATTTTTTCTAACCAACAGCAATAGACCAAATGCAAGCCACCATCTACAGTGTAACAACTGGAAAGTGAGTCTAAAGCTATTTCATATTCAGAAGAGAAGATGGATCTGAATCAATTCTGACCGTCCGCAGTTAGGTTTTTATGCCGCGTGTTCATAACCTTGACCTTTCTTCTCTTTGACGTTGATAGTTTCAGTTGGGGCGCATCAAAAATTCCAGGCTTTTATCTGCTTTAATATTCCTGAGCTCATTCATACATTGCCAAAGGTAAACAGCTTTTTCGAAAGTCATCCAGAAGTTTTTGACAGATACAGTTTTAGCACCTGGGTTCTATATTCTTTCATGATGCATAATTCAGTCAGAACCTACTTGCCCCGTCTTCCAGAACTCTTTACAAAAGCTGTGGCGGTTTCTCCTGCCTGCAGTTGCGTGGCCTGGTATGTGACAGTTTATCTTTCGTGTACAAATAACTTTTCACTTGATTACTGCATCAGATGGAATCTTTTTTAAAAAGCATTTTAAGGGGAAAGAGGGTCCAACTGTAAGTTAAAATGTAGTCATGAGAGGCTACCGATCCAAGTAACTCAGCTCAACTGAGGAGACTGTGAGGGGAGCCAGTACCTTCTACTCGTGGTGACATTCCCACAAGTACAGACAAAGACAGTGGCGGCACTTGCTCTGTCAGCAGCGGCCAGTTTTGTTTTAACGTTGTTCACGAGATGTATCTCAACATGAGAACTGTCAAAATGTTTTCAAAAGTATGTTTCTTAAGATCAAAGAAATATGTTACCCAGAATTTTATGCAAATAGAATATATAATCTGCCCTGTAATCTTCAGTCAATAGTAATCATTTCTCTCTTTTTTTTAAGATTTTTTTTTTTTTGAGAGAGAGAGAGAACACGCATGCCAGTGGGAGGAGGGGCAGAGGGAGAAGGAGAGAGAATCTCCAGCAGACTCTGCGCTGAGCTCAGAGCCTGAAGCCGGCTCAATATCACAATTCTAAGATCACAACCGGAGCCAAAACCAAGAGTCAGACGCTCAACAGACTGAGCCACCCAGGTGCCCCAATAGAGCCATTGCAACTTACCACATGCAGTGTGTGTGTGTGTGTGTGTGTGTGTGTGTGTGTGTGTGTACATGTATATGCATATATACACATACATCTGTATAACCATATTAATGGTTCCATAGTATTATATGCATGTACCTTTCTTCTATTAGGGGATGTTTAGGTTTTTACCCTTTTTATTGCTATTATGTAAAATGGTGCATAATAATTAATTATGCAAAAAATAATTATAATTAAACCTATACCCTTATGTACTTGTCTTAATTTGTCCTAAAGAAAATTACTAAAAATGCAATTGCTATGTTAAAGGGTATGCACATTTTAAACATTACTACATTATTGCCAAATATCTCTCCAAAAAGTTCACACCACCATTATGATTAACAATTTTTCCACACCCTTATTAACATAATTATACCAATATTCTTCACTTTTTCCAATCTAATTGGGAAAATGTGATATGTGATTGTTTTTAGCTCCATTTTTAATTACTGAAAACTTTTTAACATCTACCTAGCATTTCATTGTCATGAATCATGATTTATTTCACTTCAATTATTAGGCATTTAAATTGCTTCAAGTTTTCCCACATGCAGTGAACATCTTTGCATAGAATTCTTTGGCCTGAAGGTATTTTCTTAGAATAGATACTTAAAATTGGAATTATGGGCTAAAAGCATGCGGCTTTTAGAAGTTCATGGTACACTTTGCCAAGCAATTTTCTAGAAAGGTTATACCAATTTTTAGTTCCACTAACATTATCTTACAGTACCTATTTCATGAAGTACTGATTTCTTAGATCTTTTCTAATCTTAAAGGGTAAAAATTTCTCTCATCCTGTTGCATTTCTTTAGTAACTAGTGAGGCTGAACTTTTCATACTTTTTAAGGCATTTATGATTTTTCAGTGAATACCTTGTTCCTTTTTAAAAGCCTTCATGTTGCTCGCTCGTACTTGAGGAAGACTCTAACAAGCTAATGCATTAGTGTTGTCAACTCCTAGGCCATGCCTTCAAGCAGCCACCGCTTCTCTAAAAATACGTACCAGACTTTCCACAGGAAAATAGATTTCCCCCACCCAAACATGCTTGGGTGTCTTTTTTGGAACCTCTAATTCTCCCGATTCCTTAACAGACTCGTTGCTTGTTCTCTTGGTGCTCTTGGATCTGTGTCACTATCCCTACCATTGTATTCTGGCCCTGCTCCTGTCTGGTTTGAAACCGGACCCAGGATCTCTCTAGCGTCCCTGAGGACATCAAAACCCCGACTCTATTCACTTCCTCCCCGCCCCAGCTCAGGGATTGCTCATGGTTCTCACGGGAGAACACCTCTCCTGGCTTGACCAAGCCCTCCAGCCTTTCTTTCCTGTACTCTGTTTCTTCGTATGGTCCTTACCAGATATTTTCCCGAGTCTCTTGATTAGCTCACCCATAACTATGACACCGCAGATATTAGTCACTTAGCGTAAGTTTGAAGAAAGAGACTATTATCCTCCAGCAAAACCAGTGTTTGCAGTTTTCCCCAAGAGAGTTGCTGAGATGTACAAGGACGTTCACGTCCATGACTCTTTTAGACCTAGACACCAGGGCAACCCAACCTTTCTTCATTATCCCCTCCTCTTACCCAGGGAGTCTTTTTAGACCTTTGTTTTCCCCTAATCATGCCCCAGTAGAATTTTAATATCACAAATGTACTATACATCTGGTTGTGTACTGTATGTCCATCCGTGTGCTTTATACATAAAAAGTTAAGATTCCTTTCGCTTTCCCCCAAGAACCAATTTTCACCCCCTTTGGGGTGATACTCCCCCACGAAGGATGCACACTGTGCACCCAGCTGAATCTTGGAGCAAAGCTCACTAACATGAATGGGCAAACATTGATAGCACAGGGTAGGGCTTAAGAATGCCATTGAGTTTATCCCATTCCCCCATAAGCTGGTGATGGGTGGTGGGGAGGGCACGTATTGCATGGTGCACTGGGTGTTATACGCAACTAATGAATCATCGAACTTTACATCAAAAACCAGGGATGTACTGTATGGTGACTAATATAATATAATAAAAAAAATTTAAAAAAAAAAAGAATGCCATTGAGTTTAGACCTGGTTTTCAGTCCCAGCACCTCTGCTTACTGAAGTGCGAGTTACCTTGGGCAAACCATGTAATTTTACTAAGATTCAATTCCTTCAATGGTAAAACATACATAATAATGATATGTACCTCAAAGAGAGGTTGTGAGAGTAGAAGACAAAATGCACATAAAGTATTCAGCACAGTGGCCATCACACACAAGTGCTCTAAGTAAATTAGCCCTTGATATCATTATTCGTATTCTTTGTATACCATGCTCTTCCTGGCTCAGCCTTAGATGCCGGAACAAACAAGTACTATCTATACAAAATTGTCTACCATTTGGTCATGCAAGTCCTCATACCAAAAACATTTTCATTGTGGCTTTGTCTCTCACCTTGTGTCCATTTTTAACAATAGTCCTTGTGTTGAATATTTGATGTGATTTTGATGACGAAAGCAAGTATAGTTTATTTTCTGAGTAAAATCTATTATTTAAGGCAGTTAATTAAATCTGGCATTAATATTGGGTGATGGTTTGGGAACTGTAAGCAAAGACCCAGTTCAGAAGAAAATTCTCTATAAAACATGACAAAAAAATGTCAACTGGTCATGTTTCTGGACTGAGTGAAATCTGAAAAGCAAGAAATATATGCTCATCATGCAATATGTGCCCTCCTTAATACCCATCACCGGCCGATCCCAATCCCCCACCTGCTCCCCTCTGAAACCCTCAGTTTGTTTTCCAGAGTCCATAGTCTCTCGTGGTTCATTCCCCTTTCTCTTTACCCCCCCCCTTCATTCTTCCCTTCCTTCTCCTACCAATCTCCCTGCTATTCCTTTTTTTTTTTTTTTAAGATTTTATTTATTTATTCGACAGAGATAGAGACAGCCAGGGAGAGAGGGAACACAAGCAGGGGGAGTAGGAGAGGAAGAAGCAGGCTCATAGCAGAGGAGCTTGATGTGGGGCTCGATCCCATAACGCTGGGATCATGCCCTGAGCCGAAGGCAGACGCTTAACTGCTGTGCCACCCAGGCGCCCCATCCCTGCTATTCCTTATGTTCCATAAATGAATGAAACCATATGATAATTGTCTTTCTCTGCTTGACTTATTTCACTTAGCATATTCTCCTCCAGTCCCTTCCATGTTGCTGCAAATGTTGGGTAATCGTTCTTTCTGATGGCTGAGTAATATTCCATTGTATATATGGACCACATCTTCTTTATCCATTTGTCTGTTGAAGGGCATCTCGGCTCCTTCCACAGTTTAGCTATTGTGGACAATGCTGCTATGAACATTGGGGTGCATATGGCCCTTCTTTTCACTATGTCTGTATCTTTGGGGTAAATACCCAGTAGTGCAATTGCTGGGTCATAGGGTAGCTCTATTTTTAACTTTTTGAGGGACCTCCACACTGTTTTCCAAAGTGGCTGTACCAACTTGCATTCCCACCAACAGTGTAAGAGGGATCCCCTTTCTCCACATCCTCTCCAGCAATTGTTGTTTCTTGCCTTGTCAATTTTTGCCATTCTAACTGGTGTAAGGTGGTATCTCAATGTGGTTTTGATTTGAATTTCGCTGATGGCTAATGATTTTGAACATTTTTTCATGTGTCTGTTAGCCATTTGTATGTCTTCATTGGAAAAGTGTCTGCTCATATCTTCTGCCCATTTTTTTATTGGATTATTTGTTTCCCGTGTATTAAGGAGGGCACATATTGCAGGCAGCACTGGGTGTTATACACAAACAATGAATCATGGAACACTACATCAAAAACTTATGATGTACTGTATGGTGACTAACATAACATAATTAAAAATTTTTAAAAAAACAGTACTAGGACAACATGATTGGTAATAAGCTCACACGAATATTGTTACAGTATAGTTAAATTTAAGCCCGTTACCATAACTACAAAACCATCATTAAATATCTTCGCATTATTTGCCCAGTGTGGTGTTTGTGTAACCCTATGCACCATATATACACATATGGAATTTCATATGTGTGTATATGAAAATTTACTTCAAATTGATCAATCAGGAAAACAGAAGTGTTTTCCCCAAATTAAGAGTCCTCTCTCTGTATGTCAACACAGACTTTCCTTTCCTCTGAAATAACAAACAATTACCAAAAAATAAAAAGTGGTTTTGATATTCAGCTTACAAATCCTTCTTCTCTTTAGACTTTATGGGGAAAAAAAGCAGTTTCTCTTGCTACCATTTTGGAAAGCTCAACCCATATCCCACTTCTTAAATATTTTCTAGAAAACATTTATGGGAAGAATGAAAGATTTTAGGCATTTGCCCTTTCCCTGAAGTCTCATTTTATTCCTCTTTTATTTATCACCTTCTAGTTATATGACATTAGCCAAGCTACTTAATCATCATAAGCCTCAGTTTCTCTTCTGTAAAAGGAAAAGATAATGGTAATACATACCTCAAAATTTTGTTGAGAAAATTGAAAAGGTCTTAAAAATTAAAAAACAAAGCAAGAAAGAAATATATGCTCATCAAATATATACTGTATTTGTATGTATGTATGTATATCTCCAGATAGGTAAGCAGGGATTTAGGAAGAGAATTTTTTTTTACTGGCACCCAGCAAGTTAGTTGATGCTCCTTATCTGGTGATGTGAGAAGCCAAAGTAGCAATTGGGGATACTTCTAAACTTTTATAAGTCTCTGGTTTTGTCATCTATAAAACAGTGATGGTAATATATTTTTTCTTAAAATTATGAGGATTCAGTAAGGTAATACATGTGAAACATTTAGCAAAGCCCCTAGAGTACAAAAAGTAATATGGTCAATTTAGCTCTCATCACAGCATTATTATTTATTAGATTAGACTATAACATCTATTAGGCTACAGAAAATTCTCAAATAGACAAAAATATACAAATATACCAAAAGACACAAAACAGTTTATGCAGTATTTTATATGCAGCATACACGCGAACACGTATATGTAACATATACACATATATTTCATATCATTTAAACCAACTAGTTTATGTAAAATTGTAACATTCAAAGATGTAGAGAAAAAGAAAAAACTAGAAAATTTTTATGTAGTAACTTTCTTTTGACTCCTTTTCTTACAAACCTGTCCTAAATATGTTTTGAAAATGAAGCTGCTGTGATTTTTAAGAAGTCACATTGCTGTATTAATCATCACTTCAGCTAAGATTCACAAGATCTCAAAAGCACAACTCACCTTCTCAAGGAAGCTCTTTGGATACAATTCTTTCTACTGATGTAAGAAGTTCTAATCTTCTCTTTATCTTCTCTGGTGTGCTAAGTGCCTATAGCCTTGAGGGGAGCCTGAAGCAATATGTTACGTTTGTGACTGCTAGGCAGATTTTTCTTTGTTGTTCATGGTGATGGCTGTCATTTATTGAGCGTTTACTATGTGCAGGAGGGCACCCAGTGAAACTCTTCACCCAAGTGTCATTACTGGCATCTTTGCAGTTACTGGATTTTGTAGGAAAGTAAAGACCAATATGACATGAAGGTATTTACTTGTAACATTAGTCCCCATTCGAATATTACTTTTCACAAGTTAACACTAGCGTCTGTAGCATGTGTCCCTAGTCATTACATAAATGCAGTCAGTCAGTTTCTCCATAAATGTGTGATCTTTCAAACAATGCACTTACAATGCAAATACAGTGCGCATTTGTTGAAAAGTGAAATTGCCAATCATAGAATGGAAACAATATTGTGTGAAGTCAGTGAAAGCCATGGTGTAAAGATCTTTATATTACACTTAAAGTCATTCTCAGCTGACAGTTTAGCAAAAATAAAATTATTATTAACTAAAGAAGAAAAGGAAGCTTACATCATACACACTTCAAAAGAAAATCAGGAAATTGAGGGGCCCTTAAGAAATTTGTAAAACTCTCAATTAGCTCTGCAGTAATGGCTCACTTTATGATTACGAATCAAAGCCAAATCTGAACCTAGATTGGTGTGTAAAGCTCTAATACAATTTTATCAGAAAACTGAGCCCTTTCTCAAAATACCAAAACAAGTCATTTTTGCTCACTCTAAGAACTCACTAATTATTTAATTGTAGTGTGTTAAAAGATTTTCTCACAAATTCAGTCTATGACAGTTTCAAGTCCCAATCAAGCCTTTTGCCACTACATACTATGAAATTTTAGGAACTGCTTAAAGACATTCATTTTTAAGTGATTTTTTTTCTGATACTGACTATCCTCAGATAAGGACATGCTCGGTCATCATATCTAATTCTCATAACATCTGTGGGGGGGTATCATCTCCATTTCATAAAATGATGAAGCTTCACCTCGGGTCAAGTAACCTGCTCAAGGTCACACAGTAAGTGATAAAGTCAGGATTCAAATGCAATTCAATCTGATTCCAACATTATGTGTCTCTCTCACTGCATTATACCAAATATCATCTATAAATTATCATAGGATTAAATACGATTATCTTTTTATTCATTTTAACTAATACAATCCACTCTTTTTTAGAAAAAGCTAACCCAACTCCCACTGTCCTCTACTTCATACTACTCTTGGAATTTCTTCTTTCTTCATTTATGCAGTCTGAGGCTTTCTGTTGCTTCCATGTGTTGGTTCCATCTCCAGCATTCTTACTCCTGGACATAAGGGTCATTCGCCTCCCTCCTACAGCAGGCCTGGTGGAGTGGACAGTTCTTTGGATTGGTAAACAGCGAGGGTGGGAACGGTCTTCCAACAAACAAGACCACCCCCTCCTGCTGTTCATGCCTCCAGTTGTGCTTTCAGAGTGACTGCTTCCAACCCCAGGTGAACAGAAGGTAAAACTTGCTGCTCTCATGGAGCCTGGGCTTTTACAAGGGCAAACCTCTCTACGGTCGGACGAGTTGCTGGCCTTGATACCAGCGTCCCAGTTGAATGGGCATGCAGCTGGAGTAACTGACCTGCCCAAGGCCAGATGTGAACTAAGCAGCACAGTCAAGACTGAAGTCCACACCCTGTGACACAGCCCTGGACTCTTTATTGAGAGAGCAAAGCATCATAACTAAAAGATGGGGCGCCTGGGTGGCTCAGTCAGTTAAGTGTCTGCCTTCGGCTCAGATCCTGATCCTTGGGTCCTGGGATGAGCCCCGGGTGTGGGTCCCTGCTCAGCAGGGAGTCTGCTTCTCCCCCCTCCCCTCTGTTGGTGCTCTCTCCCATGCATGCACACTCTCTCAGATAAATAAATAAAATCTTTAAAAAAATAGTAACTAAGTATATAGGTCGCTTGCTCTCTGACTATGAGCTAGTTTCTTAAGCTCTCAGCTCTTCCTCATTTGTAAGAAAGAGATGTTGAAAAGAGCACCCACTTGGTGAGACGGTTGTGTCTCCAAGGAGATGGTACACGTGAGGCATCACAAGAGTTTGGCACAAAGTGAGGGCACAGTAAGCAAGAGTTATTACCATTTATTGAGCATATAGACACAAATGCTACCAACACCCCTCGGGGAGGCTCTACTTTGACATAAATTCATATTAAATTTAAAACAACTGACAATAAGTCCTCTCCGTGAGCTGGTCTTCAGGTGAAAACAGTTCTGACTTTCAGGACGGCCAAGTGGAAAACGTGATACATAAAATGCAGAAGAGGGTACAGAGGGGAGGTGAGGAGAGGTGAGCAAACCACCCAGGTTTGCTTCGGGCACATCTCCACGCCAGTGACCGACCGGCGGTGGTGTGAGACCGGGCGGCTCTGCGAACCCGGCGCGCAGACCTGAACTTACCGTGACGTTAGCCTTCTTGTACTCTCCCTCAATTTCTGGACCTGAGTGTTTTGCTTCCCCTTCATCTCCTTTTTTTGCTTTGTATCTTTCTCTTTTAAAATCTCTCTCTCTCCCTTCCCTCCCCCTTTCTCCCTTCCCATGTTTACATCCACAGTTTATATTCCACACTCATACGCACATTCCGATGAACTGTTCAGGGAATGCTTCCCCAAGTTAATGACCTTATCTTTTCAAGATGCCATATTGTTATGAGGATTTAATTCCTTTTTAGCCTTAGGGGGGGTGTGTGTGATGTTGCTTGGTAATGAGAGTCCTAGAAAACTGCCTTTGAGAAAATATCAACACATGCTGGTAACTTGCGTGCCTTTTCCATTTCTCAGAACTCCTTAAGTACGCATGTCAGTTGCTTGCCAGGCCCCTGGAACTGCGATGTTGTCAGAATGCCACACGCTAGGGGCAGAAGCATGTCCTGGGGATACCGCAAATGTGCCAGCAGATGCCTAACCTAATTTGCTCTGACTTCCGTGCTCTTAGAGCAGAGTAGGTAAGAGTGTGGGATCCAGGGTCAGGCAATCCTAGGTCTGCACCCCAGTGCTGTTCATACCGCTTATAACTGCGTGGCTGTGGGCAAGGCTGCTGAATGACTCAGGACCTCAGCTTTCTCATCTGTGAAACAAGGACAATAATGGTGGTAGCTTTATAGGGATCGTATCAGGATTAAGAGTTAGTATCAGTAGAGCTCCTTGAATAGTTCTTGGCATGCAGGAAGAAGTACCGATGTTTTCATTGTTCCTACTGCTGTTTTTGTTAGAGTCAGGACCTGGAATTGAATTTTTGCTGTACTGCTTTCTAGCAGAGTGACCTTGGGCGACTGAAATAGAGATAATTACACTGAACCCGTTCATCCCTTCAGTGTTTGAAGAACATAAAGCCATCTTAATGTTTGATACTTTATTATGTTGAAGGATACACATAATAGATACCGTTTCTACTTTGAATTCTTTAAAAATAATCATTAACAGGAATCTAATAATTATAATATTAAGCTGTTCTCTAACTTCATATAGTGCTTTATCTTTCATTTCTGCTTAATATTGTAGTCCCATTCCATACCGTAAGCTCCCTGAAGAGAGGGGCATATCTGTCAGCACTTAGCACAATGCTTAATTATTACAGGAACTCATATTTGAATGAATCAAAAGAAAACATACCTTCAACCAACTTTTATGTCCTACTGCTGCAAGCATTTTATCAAGCAACTTAACAGATACAATGGCCACCTATGTGATCTGCAAAAAGCTAAGCATGCATGCACAGAATTGATTGTTCTTCTGAAAACAGAATGTTAGTGATGGAAGGACCCTAGCACTGCTGGTGTAGCTCCATGCTCAGTGAAGAATACCGCCTGTGTGTCATCTCCCTTTGTTTTCTACCTAAATACCTATTCGACTTCAAAACTGAGTCACAGACGATTAAATAGCTTGCCCTTAGTCGTGCAGATTGTAAGTGGAGCAGTCAGGATTCACACCCAGGTCTACATGACTCCAGAGCTGGAATTTCCTTTTGTTAAATCGTGGCATAGCCTCCCCTATGCTGCTCACTTGGCAATTAATTTTCCAGTGAAATAATCTCATCGTGCTGTCTCTTGAACCATTAAGTTCTTGCTTGCGTATGTTACTGCTATTAGATTTTCCAATATGTTTATGTCTAATTTTCTGGAAGTTTACATATTGGTGTCTCCACCACTATCTTGCACGTAGTAGAGGCTCAGTAAATGTTTGATAAGTCCACTCAAATCTTCAGTGAAGGGATACTGTTTTCAAAGCAGCTTACTTCGGTGTTAGAAATTGTTTCTACAGTTCAAAAAAATTTAAATGCCTATAAACAACTTAAAATCATAGAATCCTAAAACAGAGATTTTATGTCTATTGCCTTCATTTTATGATAGAGAAAACCAAAAGTAAATTGACTTGCCCAAGGTCACAAAGCTATTAACTTCCAGATCCATGGCCATGAACCGTGGTCCCTCGGGTCACTGTCCGGTAATGTTCTTTCAGATGTTCGGAAATAGTTTCTAGGCCCCTCTTAGCCTTCTTAGGCCATGAGGCTTAAATTTCTCACCATCTTAGACTCCCCTGGTATTAGTCCAGTTTTCCAATAATCCTATTAACAGGTACTTCCACAGGTACTGCAGGGGAACGAAAGCTTTTGTTCATTCCTAATAGCATTTTCATGGAGTATAATTATACTTTATGTGCAATAATCTGGCATTCTTAGGAATAAAAAATTTATCTGCCTTGTGTTTCGATCATCCCAGCTTGTAGTAATAAAACTATATCTTAAGGAAATAATTGGAAAGGAAAAGAAGACCCATTTACACAAAGATGGATTTAGAATAACTGCTCCCTAGAAATAGCCCAAAATGTGGAGATTGTAGAATAATACATACTTATCAAAAATGGTATGGAGACCAGATAGCAGTAAAGAAAATTATGCAACAAATGAAAAAAGTAAAGTAAAAAAAAAATGGCATATAATTGCAGTGTATCAGGATGTGAAGAATTTAAAATTGTAAACTGTGTATCCTTTAAGGTAAGAGGGTTCTTTGTAAAGTTGTGATGTTTTCTCCTCTCCTGGCATTATAGATTAGCTCTGAATAAGGACAATAGTGCCCATAGGTAAACATAGCTTGAATATAGGGTTTCTGGAGGGAATGGGGGTAGGTGGGTCACAAAGAATAGCCATGGGTCAGACTGCATGTCTTAGTCCATCCTGGCTGCTGTCACAAATTATCACAGACCAGGTGGCTTATAAACAAGATAAATTTATTTCTCATAGTTCTGGAAGTTTGTAAGTTCAAGATCAGGGTGCCAGTGGCTGGGTCCTGGAGAAACCCCTCCTCCAGGTTGCAGATTGCTGGTCTTGCTGTCTTCATGTGGTAGAAGGGACAAGCTGGCTCCCTGGGGCCTCTTTTAAAAGGGCACTAATCCCAGTCTTCAGTGCTCCACCCTCATGACTGTATCCCCTGCCGAAGGCCCCACCTCCTAATACCATCACCTAGGGCCTCAGATCTGCAACATATGTACTTGGGAGGACACAAACGTTCAGACCACAGCACTGCAGATGGTCTTGCCCATCATTACACTGAAGAGTTTCATCTCTGGCTTGTGGATAAGTGGCCTGATTACCATCTGAGGAGCTTGAAAACACAGCACGCAAACAAAAAGCAGTAAAGCCATCATTTCTGGGGAACCATCTGTTACTCATCTGATGTAGCCCAACTAGTGACATGTGTGAAGCCCAGCAATGACAGCTGATGATCAACTCCATCCCCCAAATATTTTTCACATGTTCTTTCACCAAGCCAGTTTTTCCCAAAACAATTGTTTGATTAATTTTTAATCTTGATGTATAAGAATTCCACATTTATTTTTGCTGGTATTTTTCTTCTTAGTTCCAGCCCAGTATTCCAAAAGATCATTATTTAGCACCGTCATTGAGTCTGTCATTATTTAAGATAACCTGTATTATCTTAAATTGTGATACGAGTCATAAAAACAGCTAATCACTAATGAGTGCTTACTATGGACCAAGCACTGTGTTGAATATTCTACCTCATTTAATGCTCAGAATGGGCCTACAGAGGGGTGTTATTATACCATCCCTGCCAAAGGTCATGTAAATAACAAGTGTCAGAAAGAAGACTCAATCCCAAGTGTGTCTAATGACAAATCCCATGCTCTTAGTCACTACAGTGTGTCATTTCTGAGTGTCTTTCCCAGTTTTATCCAAGGCACCAGAGAGCCCAGACTAAGGCTAGAACTCTAGGGTATTCCCCTAGAGGCTTCCTTCGCAATAGACGTAAAACCACTGATTCATGCTCATTGGATATTAGTCAGTTCACTTGGCGAGACTATTATCCACCCGACTTTCACAATTTTATTCACAGGAAAAGCATGGAAAGCCATTAAATGCCTTGAAAAACTGAAAAATATTATGTCTATGGCATTCCCTTTATCTGTTAACATCGCATTTCTTGCCAATGTCATCATTTTCCTTTTCACCTACATGATTGTCCTTGTCCCTAAATTATCTGTCACACTATTGCTACAGCAATCTAAACTCAAACCCCATCGTAACTCCCCTATTTCAAATACTCCAGAGGCTTCCCATCTTCTACAGATGGTGTTCTTAACCTCAGGTTTAGGACCTCAAATTTTCCTAAGTATTTACACAAAACTTCTCATAACCTTATTTCTAACCAACCTCGTCTCCTTCCATGTCTCACCTTTCAATACCCACCACATTTGTACACACTCACATGCAAATAGTGCCATACTTCCTGTGGTTCCTCAAAATGCTATATGTTTGCTCAGTTCCACACATATGTACATGCTGGGCTTTCTTCCTTCTCCCCCTTGTGAGATCCTATTCATTCTCAGACCTCAGTTCCAACATCACTTCTCTGACCTCTCCACTTCCTTCATACGTTACATAGATGATATATGTAAAACACATACTAAGTATGCAATGAATAACAGTGATGGAGGTGATGCTGGTGAATATTGACTATAATATTAGCACACTGAACTGTAACTCCTTGAGGACAGGGGTTATGTTCAACTTCAAACTTTTTGATTATGTTTAACCTAACTTGGAAACTACCACAGTGCCTTATACATAGTAGATAGTAAGCACATGTTTGTTAATAATCAATTACCAAGTTTAAAATATTGAAAGCCAAGGGAAGACAGTAAAAGAAGGAACTACCAGGAATGAGAATTACCAAAGAAAACTTTATTGAAGAGGGAGATACACAAAGGGTAGATTTTTTTAATGGTCAGAGAAGAGTACAGAAGTTACCAAAGGTAAAAGAAAAAAAAAGCATAACACGTAGTCTGCTCCAGGGTGGGGAAGAGTAAATGTGATTTGTTTGATAGGAAGGGGAAGCAGTGAGCGACGACATAATTAAATATTTTGTCATTACTAAAACTTTACTGTCTAGTACCATGCCTAGAAATGAATGGCAAAGACAACAATCCTAAATTTTGCTCCTTTCAGGAACCTCAAGTTATATCAAAACGATAAAAGAAAATGTTTCATTTAGACAAACTGTATGGCATCATGGGGGAAACAAGAGCTTTTCAGGGCAGAAACTCTAGCTTTGAATTTTAGCTTTGCCACTTACCCCTTATCTCTTTGAACTTTAGTTTTCTCTTCTGTAGAATAGAAATCGTTATGGTTATCCTAAAGGGCTGATGTGGGGTTTGAGTGAGATAATTCTTGGAAGGCATCTAGCACAGAGCCTGGCATGTAGCAGGTGTTCAATAAACCTGAGTGCTGCTGTCACTGTTTAGAGTATGAACTGATGTACTTGTGTCTTTGCCAAGTCATGGTGTACGTTATGTTGTGTATGTTTTTGGACATGTAAACTTGAGCCTACTTGATCTGAAGAGAATTGGGCTTTTTGAAACAGAAATAACCCAGAAAAGGACAATGTGTAACATGGTACCCCATGGCCATTTGTCTCTTTAAAACAAAGAAAGTTTTGAGTGTAGGGTGAATGCTCAAATAGGAAACGAATAATTTTCCTTATTAACTACCTGCTGTACAAACTGTCATTCAAATACTGCCTTATGCTTTATGTAAAACATTGAAAACCCCCGATGACTTTATTCTTCTGCTTGGATTTTTTTCTGTAGAAAAATATGCAATTGATTTAATTTCAAGTGTGTGTGTTCGTAAACCAGCCAAATATTTCCTTTTAAATACTTGAGCTCCATGTTGAATATATACATATGGTTCTTAGTGCATTACTTTTTCTGTAATAGATTTCATCCTTTAATCCCTTTTTACTGGGCTTTTAGTTCCACAGATACTAATATGTCTCTTACATCCATAATAAGTGAAAATTTTTCATTTTGTGCAGGTTCTTCCAGGGGACCCAGCCCCCTAACCATGGGAGCCCAAGACACCCTCCCTGTTGCGGCAGCATTTACAGAAACGGTCAATGCCTACTTTAAAGGAGCAGATCCAAGCAAGTAAGCCTGGGGCTTGGTCCACTGTATTCTCCAAACTCTATCCTATTCAGTGGGGGAACACCCTAGACATAACTATTTCATGCCTTGTCCTAAAACCAACCAAACAAACAAAACTCAGTTAACATTAATAGGTGGCATACATAGAATGGAGGAGAAAATTTAAATTAGAAATACTAGTTTACTGCTTTTTTAAAAGTGTGCCCAAAGGACCAATAATCTAACATCTTACTCCCCAGAAATCTCTGGTTCTGTTGTGGTTGCGAGTTTACAGAAAATCCTAGCGAACCCCATCAACAATGAAAAAATTTATTATCTCACAAAAGTAAATGTCTAGCTCATGTCTTTATTGTCTTAGTCTTTGCTGGATGGGGATCACTCCCATATGAACTGAGAAATGGTGCATGGGAATGAGAACCTGGAAAAAGACACATTGCATAACACAGAGATTAGTGAGAAGACAAGCTATATGTTACCCTTACTAAGGAAAAACTGACCAAAAAAATTACAATCACAGAAAAGTAAAAACTCTAGATAAAAATGCACCACTCCCTATTTACATGAGTCAGATTGCACTTATTTCAGTACATATTGAGAGTGAACTTGACCTGAATGCATATGTAATATGACTAAATATTTTGACGTTCTATAAGGATTTCTCTGGATAGAGTTCAGGAAGTTTATGGATTCCCTGAAATTATACTGAATAGCTTATGTGTGTGTGCGTATGTACAGAGAGAGGGTCTATAGTATCCATCAATTTCACAAAGAGGTTTATGATCAAAAAAAAAAAATTAAGACTGACTATTAGTCTACATTGAAAACAAAACACCAAATTCAAACTGGCTTTCAAGTGTGTCATTAATACAATTCCAGACCTGAAGTGATGGATAAACAGAAGACAAACCTAAGTGAGGAAAGAATTGCTTTTTATTTTTTACTTACGAGGATGAGGGCTTAGAAGACCTTAGTATCCATGGAAATAAGAATTAGAAAAAGAAAATGTTCACATAGAACACTAGACTATTTTATGAAAAAACTTTGATAATTAAGTATAATTAGAACTTGGATTCCACATATATTTAAGTGAGAATTTATGTGACTAATTGTGAATCTTCTTTACACTTCAGCAACACTAGTTTCTGTAAGCCTAAATCTAGCAATATTATGCTGGGAAATATGCTTAGTAACTCCACCTTTGAGCGCCCTATTGAGACAGTGGGATCTATCAACCTCCCTAAATGTCATGTCCTTTTTTACAGCATTTAGATTTTATTCTAAGCCCAGACTATTGTGGACAAGCCAACACTATGGACTCTGGTGTTCTAGTCCACTTGAGATGCTATAACAGAATGCTGTAGCCTGAGTCGCTTCTAAGCCACAGAAATTTATTTCTCGTAGTTCTTGAGGCTGGAAGTCCAAGATCAAGGCTCTGGCAGATTCAGTATCTGACCAGAGGCAGGCTCCTGGTTCACAGTAACCTTAAATGGGAGGGGGTGTGTGGGCAGGAGGGGGAGGGTAGTAGGGAGGTCTTCAGGGTCGCTTTTATAAAGGCACTGATCTCATTTATTACCCTTGCGACCAAATCACCTCCCAACAGCCCACCTCCAAACACCATCATAGAGGAAACTAGATTGCAGCATATACATCTTGAAAGGACGCAGACATTCGGTCTGTAGCACTCCGGTTTCTCCCATGTCTTTTCTCTCTCATCTTCAAAGCAGGAAGGTCATTTGCCACGTCCACATACCGACAGGAATTAAAAGTTGCCTCGCACAGAGTGTGCATTTGAACTGTTAGAGCAAGTAAGTGCCACGTGCATAAGCTGCATATATACTTCACATACATACACACGTTTGTTCTGTAGGCTCTTCTTCGAACAAAGAATTTGCATAACTTTCTATAATAGCAGTTCTAGGATTGCTTATTATTGACTGACCTACCTATACCTTAGAAAGCTCAGGCTGACTGGAATTGAGAAAGGCAGGTAGAAACACACCTTTAAAGAGTAGTCAGGGGACACCTGGGTGGCTCAGTTGGTTAAGCATCCGACTCTTGATTTCAGCTCAGGTCATCTCAGGGTCATGAGATTGAACCCCCTGTTGGGCTCTGCACTGAGGATGGAGGCTGCTTAAGATTCTCTCTCTCCCTCTCTCTCTGCCCCTCTCCCACAAACTCTCTCTCTCAAAAAAAAGAATAAGAATACTCAGGAGTGTGGAAAGTTGTCTATACCAGCATGCAAAACACTGGGAATCACACAAGAATGAGTTCTTTTTTGTCTGCTTACTAACTGGCTTTCATTCATTCATTTATTCAGAGAGACCTAATTGGTAGTAGGTCTGGTTTGGTCGACCCCTAAAATCTATTCTCAGTGTATCACTCTTCTGCTCAATATCGTCCTCTCTTGTTCAGAGTAAAACCCTAATGCTTTACCGTGGTCTATGAGGCTCTCCATTATCTGTCCTTAAGACACTTCTCCCCTTTCAGCTCCCACCTCTCTGATCTGGTCTCCATCACCAGTGTCCTTACTGACTCCACTCTCGTCACACTGGCTTCATGGCTGTTCCTGTGCCATTAGGCCAACCTTATCTGCATCTCAGGGTCTTAGCATTTGTTGCCCTTTCAGCCTGGGTGAAATCTGCTCCAGCTGACTTACTTGCCCCCTCACCTCTTTCTGGATTCTTCAGGAGATGTATCAGAGACCTTCCCTGTCCAAGCTGTGCAAATAGCAACACTGCTCCCCACCCACTGTCAGCACTTTCTCCTTGCCCCATCGCCCTCCTCTCTAATTAACACGTTGCATGTTTTCAGTGTCCACTGTCTGTCTCTTCCCCCACTAGAATGTAAACTCCATGAGAACTGGGACTTTGAGCATTTTCTTCATTCCTACATCCTCAGCATCTAAAGCAGGACCTGGCAAAATTGCTGAAAGAGTTGAGTTGAATTACCCTTCTAACATTTACAGAATGACGGCTATGTGCCTGCCATTGTGCTAGATGGGGTTATATCGGTGAAAATAGGACCTGTGCATAAATATAATACCAAGTCCACTGTAAGAGAAGCATAGTTATGATGCAAGGGGAGTTAAGAAGTTGTTTTTTTTTTTTTTTAAGATTTTATTTATTTGACAGACAGAGAGACAGCCAGTGAGAGAGGGAACACAAGCAGGGGGAGTGGGAGAGGAAGAAGCAGGCTCCCAGCGGAGCAGGGAGCCCGATGCGGGGCTCGATCCCAGGACCGTGGGATCAGGCCCTGAGCCCAAGGCAGATGCTTAATGACTGAGCCACCCAGGCGCCCCTGAGTTAAGAAGTTTTTAATAATAATCTTCTTTAAATCCCAAGGAGTGGTATAGCAGCCTACCAGTAACTTTGTGGGTTTCTGCCTATACCAGCTGGGTTCTTCATCCTGTTTGAGTCTCCCCAGCACATTATAGCAGGTGTGTGGGCCGGTGTGCACCTGTGAGCCTGGTATCCGTGACCTTGGCATTCCAGTGATGTGGCGCTTGAGCCAAACTAATATTGGTGTTTTCTTATGCCCTTCCAAATGAACTGAGTCTTTGACTTGAGGTGACTGCATAGACTGTGTCTGTTTTCAATTATATTGCCCTAAGTAGTTGCAGTATATATTGCATATTGGTAGATGGGAGATTCAGTAAATTTCATTGAAATTATGAGATCTGAAATTTATGAACAAATCGTGAGGTGACGGTCTTCTAAATTTAATTTCAGCTCCAGGCAGTGAATCATTTTAATTGCTGTTCCTTTGTTGTTCACTTTCAAGGAAACATCTCAAGTTCAAAAATTCTATCATAGTGTGAGCGGGGGAGGGGGAGGATAAAGTCAAACACAGCAGCACATAGAGAAATGATACAGAAAACCATAAGGATTTGCTTTTGCCCATGGTTCCTTCTCATCCTTCACTCAAAGCCTTCCCCATTTGCTTTCAGACCATACATTGGAAACAGAAATCTACTACTTTAATTATTACAAACTATGATATATAATCCATTCAAGTATAGTTACACTCTTTCTCTGAGTATTGACAACACCCGTAGTAGGCATTTCGACACCCGAGTCTTTCTCGGTTGCTCATTGGCAGAGAACTCCTTGACTTTTGCTGTTGACTGGCGAATACATCTCCTGTTATTTGCTCCTATTTGAACAGCCCTGGTGCTGGGGATTAATTCTTTATTCCCCCGGAAAAATTATGTCTCTCAGCTATATTCTATCTTTCCCTTATCGTCACATTTCAATTATTTATTCAAGTGTCTGTGTCCACAATTAAACTGGAAGTTTGGGCAAAGACCACAATTGTCCTGTTTCTCCTTGCCCAGTCCAGGGCATTACATAATACCTGGTACACTGTATAGTCACCCTATATAGAGTTGTTCAATGTGCCAATTTCTTTTAACATTTTATTGAGTTCCTACTCTGCGCTAGGTTCTGTGTCATGCACATTTGCCTTTCTAGGACCCAAGACGCAGCACCTGCCTTCACAATAGTGGGTGAGATGTGTAAGAAGCAATGAAACGGGGCGTCTCGGTGCCCCAAATAGTTAAGCTGCTGCCTTCGGCTCAGGTCATGATCCCAGGGAGCCTGCTTCTCCCTCTCTTTCTGCCTGCCAATTCCCCTACTAGTGCTCTCTCTCTCACTCACTCTCTCTCTCTGTCAAATAAATAAAATCTTAAAAAAAAGAATAAAGAAGAAGTGATGAAACCGTTTTTAAAAAAAAGTCTGTACCTCTGTCCAAGGAACCTAGAGAAAGGAAAAAGGAAGGAAAGCTGAATAAGGAGAATATTAAGGAAGGTTTCAGAAAGCCCTGCCTTTCTTGAACTGAGTCTTGAAACCTGGCAAGGAGTTTGCCTAGGCCCCGAGCCCATGAAAGGGGATTTAGTAAAGGGAGGGAGGCTGGCTCTGCACAAAGGGCTGTACCCTTGGAAAGAAGACCGTGGGCTTAGCGATCCCAGCAGTGCATAGAGGTCACATTTATGTCAGGGATGCACTTCTGCTGACCTCACGTATATCGAATTCACACCTTTCCTGACCAAAATTGACCAGCATTTGTGCTGATTGGCTGAAGTGGTGCTGCCTGCGGCCATGGGGAGAACCCAGTTTATAAGTCAGTTAGCCAAGGGACTTTGAAATTTTGCCATTCTTTTTTTTATAATATTTTTTAAATTATATTATGTTAGCCACCATACAGTACATCCCTAGTTTTTGATGTAAAGTTCCATGATTCATTACTTGCATATAAGGGGGGGGGGCTAAACAGAAGGGGGAATGAACCATGAGAGACTATAGACTCTGGGAAATTTTGCCATTCTTGACAAGTGTTTCATTTGTTGGGATTCACATGATTTCAAATTTTATTCGTACCATGAGTTTGCTAAGATCTCCACATTGCTGTTTTTTAGATTTCTGTAACTCAAACTCACATGAAAGGTAGCCACGTTGCATACTGCTAGGAACAATCATTAAACACGTATTTTCCTTTAGTGAGTATGGGTTGAAAATATTCATGTTTGTATAGAAAATTTCAGCTCTGGGAATAGATACTGGGTGATTTACTAAATCAGTAACGTTCTGCCTGTGACCGCTGAGACGCAGTCCAGAAATGTAAGCTAAATGAAGAAGCTGAGTGCTTCTTAGAGTGGTTGATATTGAGGACTTCTTTCAGCAGCTGCCCAACGCTACCAGCCCTTTGAAGAAAGGGGCTGTTATGCTCATTTTTAAAGGGCCTCCCCACTCAAAACAAACAAGCAAAAATTACACAATTAGGAGTCAATAAACATTTACTGACTTAATAAATGCCACTCCCTCCCCCACTGACTAGTTTTCAAAAAAGAAACCTCGTCCCCCACCAAGACACCACTTAGATCTCCTTTTGAGCAACCTGGAAAAGCAACTGAGCGGATTCTTCACCCGTTAAAAACGCTGGAGCCGCCGCTGCCCACAGCAACATACTGAGATTAGACACTGAAGTCGGGTGTAGCAAGCGCTCTAATTACTGTCGTCTTCTAGAGTTGGGAAATCACTCTGCACGTCCACATGCTGAAAAAACATCGAGAGTAGACTTAAGGGGGAGTCCGGGCTCAGCTCCAGTGAATAAAGCAAGGCTTCTGTTTCTAAAAGAGAAGGAAGACAGCAGAGTTGGCTCCCCAGCTGGGAAATCAGCAGTGTTCTCCGGAAGAGAGGGAAGCGCGAACTTCCGGAAACCAGAATTTCGTCCAGAGCAGTGCAGAGTTACGGATGATAATATCCGAAAGAAGGGTGTGCGGACGAGGGAAAGGGGGACATAGCAACTTCGGGAAGCTCACCTGCACCCCACCTCTACCTCAAACCCAGCCTGGCACACACAAGGCTGTAGCAATTCTTCACATAAACCGTTTTAAACGTGTTCCAAGGGCCATCTCCCTTGAGCCCCATGTGTCTCATTAATCACAGTTAAACAGCCAGACGAGGTGACCGTACGGCAAATAGAGTTCCCTGTACTCAGATGTGAGCAGAGTTTCCATCTATGAACCCCAATTTCCCTAGAACGTACACTCCTGAACTTAAAGTTGTAGGAGTTTTGTTTCTGGCTGTTGTACACACAACAGGAGGCTGGAGTTGGAGAACCCGCTCGCACTGCAGGCTCCGGGCACTGGGGCAGCCCAGACACCTGTGCTCCAGGAGGCTGTGCCATGGGGCACTATCCAAGCCATGCGGGCTGCTGTCCACACTCTAGGGATGCCGCTTGCACCACGGAGGTCACAAGAGCCTGCAAGAGCCTGACGCTAGATACACCCAAAGAACAGCAGGAGCCTGCCTGGCAAACACCCTGGAAGCAGGAACAATCTCTTCTCCTGCAATGTCTTTTCAGCGCCCTCTACTGACAAAATCTAACACAGTGCCTGTTGGCAAAGAAAAAGTATCCATAAAGGGCCCAATAATAATTTGCTTAGTGCAGGCAATAAAGGGTGAATTGGAACTACATTGCTTTTATGTAGAAACTGACACAATGATTATAAATTTGATATGTAAACTCAAAGGACCTACAATAGCCAAAACAATTTTGAAAAAGAACAAAGTTGGTGGATTAATACTACTTGATTTCTGTGTGATCCAGGGATTCCACTCCTATATAATTTACCAAAAGAAGTGAGAGCAGATGTCCATACAAAGACTTGTAGAAACATATTCATCACAGCTTTATTTGTAATACTCAAAAACTGGAAAAAATCCAAATGTTCTTCAACCAATGAATGGATCAAAAAGAAAAAAAGACAGTGGCATGACCACATGCTACACAACAATAAAGTCATGAACTCTTGGTACTCACCCTACACAGATGAGCTCAGAATAATTACGGAGTAGAAGAAGCCAGATCAAAAGAATCACATACTTTATGATTCTGTTTACATGAAATTCTAGAACGTGCAAATTAATATGTAGTGTCAGAAGGCATATTAGCAATCGCTTAGGGGTAGGGAGTGGAAGGGTGGAGAACAGCAGCAGAGAGAGATCACAGAAATGCTTGCGGCAACTTTTAGGGATGCTGAGTATGTTCAGTAACTTGATTGCATGATGACTTCACAGGTGTGTAAGATACCGAAAATTATGGAATTTTACACTATAAATGAGTGCCATTTGTTGTATGTCAATTATGCCTCAATAAAGCCCTTTTCTTTTAAAAAAAAAAAAGGATTCTTCTTCCTTCCAAATTATCATCCTATCCTGCTAACTTATATGACCGATTTTGACAGTTTCAACCAAACAGACAAGGAATAAAGATATAGCTCAATGGAAGCAAGAAGCTTACCTCTCGAGTACAGAAGGGAACACGCTCAAGGCATCGATCATGTTACTGAGCACTAAAATAAGTCCCAGTGAGTGGTGTGATGACACTGTGTGATTGATTTAATATCTTCACATACGCTGCCAAAGATTCAGAAATCAGAGACAGACAACCAGCAGCATAGATGATTCGATTTGTGAGGTGAACATATAGACTTACCTACAGAAACACAGAAGCCGTATTTTTCTTCTGAGAGTTCAAAAACACATTCAACAAATGGGCACTTTTTTGGTTAAGTGTTAACACAAACCTTGCATCCTCGGGTCTTAGAAATGATTTAGTAGTTGACAGTGGAATCGTAAGAGCTTAACTTTGGTCTCTTCTGTTGTGTAATATTGTTACATAAATCATTTCTTTTTCACAACTGTTTTGATTCACAGTGTATTGACTGGAGTTTCCTCTCTCTTTCCTCTCGTGTGTTTTGATATGCCAGATGTATCGTGAAGATTACTGGAGAAATGGTGCTGTCCTTTCCTGCCGGCATCACCAGACACTTTGCCAACAACCCATCGCCAGCTGCTCTGACTTTTCGGGTGATAAATTTCAGCAGGTTAGAACACGTCCTGCCAAATCCCCAACTTCTCTGCTGGTAAATATATTTTGCACAAATTTTTTAGAGATGTGTGTGGCTTAGCGCTGGGTACTTACATGAGGGAGATACCTTAACAGGAATGTTGCACGGTAGAGAAATTACCTCTACTCAGATATGTTTGAAGATTCCACCCAGACCATGGTTGCCACCTGTCAAAGTCTTTAGCAGGCGCTCGTGTGTGTGTGCTTATATGTATTCTCCTGGCCGACTATCTCAAGTGGCTAAAGAGACGTTTAGAGTAATCAAATCTGTATTAGTGACTGTTTGTTCGTGGTCTGTTTTACTGACCATCAGTAAACAGTGGATAAGGATGGTGGGAAATCAGCCCAATAAAAGGAATAAAATCCATTTGTTGTATTAGCATCTTTTATGATATTTGAACTCTGAGCTATTCTTCACATGAGCTTGAAAGTCTTTTTTGTGAAATATATAATTTCCTGGTAATGGTAAATTTTTTTATGGAACTTTACATGTATTCAAAGAAGCTTATGCGAATTTGTATAAATACACTTTTTCACATCTAACTATTAAATCTGAACATGATGTCTTTATCATACTTACATACGTGCAGATTCACCCAAACATACACATGTATGAAGCGATTAAAAACGATCAGCTATACAAGTTAATTATTGCCAACGAACGAGACAGAAGCTGTCATGCCTGACAGCTTCCTCTCCATCATTAAGTCCTGATATTTTACTTAAAAGTCTTTCTCTAAAGTGGCCATGTTTTTCTCTTTACTGTGACCTCCCCTGTCCAAGTGACCACTGTCATTTTCCCGGACCACTGAAATTGCTTTCGTCCTTCCTCTCCTGCGCCCACTCTTGCCCCATGCCTACATATTTACACAACAGCTGAATGACTTTTCCTGAGGTGAATCAGGTCATCGCCATGCATAATCCCCAGGTGGCTTCACATTGCGTCTGTACCAGAATGTGAACTTGTTACCATTGCCTTTGAAGCCCTGAGTCATCTACCCTCGCCTGCTTCTCTGTTATCAGCTCCCGCCATCCTGCCTCAGAACCTTGTAGCTCCAGCCAGACCTGCCAGTCTTAGAACAGGCGGAGTCCTTTCCCACGTCAGGAATTTGTGTGCTTGCTTCCTCTGCCTCCAGTACTATTCCTGCCCCTCTGCACCTGACCGTGACTCAGCCTTCAGACCTCAGCTCTGCTTGGCCTCCCCTGACCATTCCACTCCCCTCTTCACCCCCAACCCCCATCCCCAAACTAAATATGTCCTCTTGTTGTTCTCTCTCAAGATACCCTATTCTTCCCCTTTTGTCCCTTACTAGAATTAAGACATATATACATTCATCCGTCTCCCCCACTAGTCTGTAAAATCCATGAGGGAATGGACACATCTCTTAGTTGACCATCACATCCTCGATATCTTCCACTGTGCCTGGCATCCAGTAAAGACTTAACTAACATTTGTTGAGTGAAGGAACAACTCAATGATTTAAAGAATTTAGTCAAGCTGGATATTTATGTAGAAATAACTAAAGGCAGGGGGTGGGGGGCTGGGTGGCTCAGTGGTTAAGCCACTGACTCTTGATTTCTAGTCAGGTCATGATGTCAGGGTTGTGAGATGGGGCAGGCTCCCTGTGTGGAGCTTAAGATTCTCTCTCTCCCTCTGCCTCTTCCCCCACCCCCCGAGCTGCACCCCGCCCCCGAGCGTGCACATGCATGCATGCATGCTCTCTCTTTCTCTCTCTCTCTCAAAAAAAAAGAAAGAAAGAAAAGAAAAAAGAAATGACTAAAGGCTTTTGGCATTTAGAACTGAAGGACCAACATAGTCACTTTCTTCACTGAGTGAGACTTCTTCATTCCAGTGGTGACAAAACCGTCACAGGTCTTTCAGGTGATTACCAAGATCACCGCCCCCTCTTTGGTCATTGCCATCGTTTAACTAGAAAACTTGATTCCAGGTTTAAAAGTATGGAAAGAAATGGTTACCCATTAAATGAAAAATAAACGTAAAACAATCAAGATTAGAAATCAGCAGCTTCTTATTTCACTTTTCCCTCCCTGCTTTTGATGTGCACATTGAGCCAGTTAATTTTTTTCAATTTATTTAAATTCCAGTGAGTTACCATGGAGTGTAATATTAACTTCAGGTGTAGAATTCGGTGATTCATCACTTAACATACAACACCCAGTTGAGCCAGTTTTATTTTTCAAGGTTCCTCCGTCTGAAATTAGGGATTCTGTGCCACCATCTCACTGGTTTGTTTGTTAGTAAGACTAATGTCACGGTTGCTGTTGCATTTTTAGGTAGTTATGTGGCCAAGATTTTAGGCATATTTGCGAGAGTTTTATATTTATATTAATATATTAGTCCTATGTATTGAATTAAGTCACACTCTGAGTATGTTTTTGTCTGACAAAATATTATATAGACTCTTACATTATTGTAAGACAAAAAAACAAAGACTCCTCATTAATTTGGACCTTATGAACCCTAAATATTTGATTATTGTGTCAGGGCTGTGACTGGTAACCATAGTCATAGAGCCTATGTGGGTTTGTTAAGCAGGACGGTTCCACCATCCCTGCTACTCTCCCTAGTTTTTAAAAGGCAACATTATCAAGTATGATTCTCCATTGCAGCACAGCTTTTAACCTCTGTCGCCTTTGGCCCAGCCAATTCTCTCATTTTTGTGTTCGGAAAGACTTCTCTTAGGTTAACAGCTTGCTCCTAAAGACATTTGGGTTTGCAGTCCCTTGTGAGGGACCAAATTGAAGTTTACTTCTTACTTTTCCCTAACAAAAAGGGTTTGCTTGGTAAAGAACGCAGGAACAATTGCTAAACCAATCATGAGACTAAAGAATTTTCAAGACTTCTTGAGCATTCAAGAATTGTATCTCCATCTGATTGGGATCTCTGTTTGATACTGGCAAAGCTTTCTTGAATATTTATTAAAGCAAGTTCTCTGAGGAATTACTGTAGGTATATGACTAAGTTTAATTTGTTATTAAGCTTAGAAAATACATTTCCTTAAAAAATAGTGTCATTGACATTTTCCCAGCTATTCAGACCTACTTAGTACAAATTAATGACTGGTTGCTGGATATTAATTCTACACCTCTTTTTGGTACAGTGGGAAATATGACCTGTAGTCTGCTGACGTGGGCTGGAATCCTGACTCTGTTACTTATTTGCTGTTCACCTTAAGCAAATTACTTAATTTCACTGACTTTCTATTACTCTTATCTCCTGCCTCTGGGTAACCTGGATGCATTTAGGTAATAAAAGTTTAGATAGCCCTCATCAGCATCCTTAGCTCAGCTTGACCAGGAGCAAAATCTCAGGAGCCAGGAGTCTTTTCCATCTACTTCCTACACGCCCAGAGTTAGAGAGCTTTGCTTTGTCCTCAACAACCTATACCAGCGCACAGCAGAACCACATGGGTCACGCTGAGACCGGGGCCACAAAACCAGTCCCTCCTAACAGATCAGTAGCAGTTTTAAAGAAAGCCCTGATGTTTTTTGACTCACTTTCTTGATTTGTTTGACTTTGGAGGTTGAATCATAGCAACTTACTTTTGACCTGTCTTCATCATTTTATTTACTTATGTGGGGGAGGAGATGGATAGGGGAAGAGGGAGAGAGAGAATCCTTTAAAAAAAAAAAGATTTATTTATATTAAAGAGAGAGCATGAGCAGGGGAGGGGCAGAGGGAGAGAATCTCAAGCACACTCCTCACTGAGCCTGGAGCAGACAGGGCTGGCTCTCATGACCCTGGGATCATGACCCGAGCCAAAATCAAGAGTTGGAGGCTTAACCAACTGAGCCACCCAGGTGCCCTGAGACAGAGAATCGTAAGCATGCTCCACACTCAGCATGGAGCTCAGTGTGGGACTCAGTCTCACAACCCTGAGATCATGACCGGAGCCAAAATCAGGAGTCGGTAGCTTAACCGACTGAGCCACTCAGGCACCCCTGCCATCATCACGTTATTATTATCACCCTTCTGTCTTCTTAACCTCTAATTTTCATTCAGTAAGTAAGTCATAGGTCAGGTTACTGAATTCGTTGGGCCCTCAGTTTCCTCATTATGTGGAAAGTGAGCGGAGGCTTCTCACACTCTTGCCTGATTCCTTTTGTCCTTGAGACAAGCACTTTCAAGATACGTTGGGTGAATGACGTGTGGACAGACATCTGAGCAAAACTAAAAATTCATAGGAATACCAAACTCCTGAATTCATCAAGACTGCACTGCTCGATTATAACTACCATGATTATTATCATCCACATTCCAGGATCATCTTGTAAGCACGGTGACTGTTTTATGATTTAGATGCTCTTCGATGAAATACCTTGGTAGTTTTAGTATGGTCCTGTTCCCCTCCGTTGGAGATAAAGACTGTGCTTGCATTCGGCCAAATATTTAACTCAGTAATTTCTGAGAAACCACTGTTCAAGTCAATACAAAAAAAAAAAAAAAAGAAAAGAAAAAAAATCAATGTCCTCAGCTCCTTGATTGCATTAACTGACTAATTCAGAGGAAACTGGTGATGTAGAAAGGGCTATTAAGTTTGGGTTAATAAATAATTCACTCTTTAAAGCAACCAGTTATTATCAGGATTGGTTGATATTACTAGGTACTCACTGAGATTCATAGCAATACAATCATGCCTCCCTATGGGTATTAATCTATTAACATAATGCCATTCAGAACTGCAATTGTACTAAAACTACGCTACTTCTAATAATATGATCTCTACAGACTGTCGAAGGTGGATAGAGAAATCAGGTGACAATTTGCTAAGATGCTTCTTTGTTTGGGTGGATATTTTTCACAAGATGCTACTCAATAACTTTTTCTTCCCAACTGAATAGCGATAATACTCAAAATGATGCCAATACCAAGGAATTCTGGGTAAATATGCCAAATTTGATGACTCACCTAAAGAAAGTGTCGGAACAAAAACCCCAGGCTACATATTATAATGTGGACATGCTCAAATATCAGGTAAGCCTATTCATATAGTCGAGGTGTCTCTTTCACATTGTAAATGTATATTCTAACATTAAATAAAAGCAAATAAAATAGCATTTCTTTTAATATAACTTAAAGGCTATAATTTTTTTTAAAGATTTTTTATTTATTTATTTGACAGAGATAGAGACAGCCAGCGAGAGAGGGAACACAAGCAGGGGGAGTGGGAGAAGAAGAAGCAGGCTCATAGCGGAGGAGCCTGATGTGGGGCTCGATCCCATAACGCCGGGATCACGCCCTGAGCCGAAGGCAGACGCCTAACCGCTGTGCCACCCAGGCACCCCTAAAAGCTATAATTTTTAAGAAAAGAAACCTAAAAGCCTACTTGGACACAACAAAAATGAAGTTGCAGAAACTTTCAATAGTTGAGATTATAAATATTGGTCGAGTATTCACTGTGGTGGTAATATACCCTACAGTATATTTGGACATTATCAATAATACTGGACAAACATGACACCACAGTAATTCATCACCCATAAAGTTAAAATATAATAAAAAGTACATTTTTATTTAACCTTTTTTCCCCAAAACATTTAAACACATTTAGTGACTGCTTTAAGCTTCTGAGAGAAATGGAAAGGAGCAAGAAAAGCAAACTCCAATAAAATGTTTCCCTGAATGAGAAATTAAATTTAGAGGCACATGCATGGTTCTTTATGCTCAAAGGGTAAAAGTAAAACTGCTTGTTTTCTTTCATAAACGTTCATTACAAACACCACATCTACATTGTCACTTCAGATTAAAAACATTTTTTAAACTCTTAAATGCTCTGGGATTTTTTTTTTTTAGTCTCCACATTTGTCATTAAGTAAATCTAGGGAGTAGACAGAATTCACCTATTGCAAAATGAGGCTGGTGTAAAGTATTAAATTGTAGGCAAGAAACTGAATTCTGGAATTAAGTCAGCTTCCTACTGGCCACTGACTTTAGGCACTTAATCTTCCTGAACCTCTGTTTCCTCATCTGCAAATAAGGATAATAACGATTCCTTCCTAGATATTTTATAGGTTGCTGTGAGAAGCTAATAGCCTAATATATTTCAGAGTATTTATAAAATGTGAGTAGCCCTAGGCCTGCCGTTCTGTTTTGAAGTGAGCTCGGAGGAACCCCTTTGGCTGTTATTTAGTTGTGGTGGCGGTGTGGTCCAATGATGCAAGGAGTGGGGTGGGAGGCACAACAAGCATTTTGTGGGATTGCCCTCCAATCTCAGCATGGTTCGTTTCTGGCCACCAGGAGCATCCTCCAGGGCCTGGGACAATCACAAACACACCCGCACGGATCCCAAAAGCCCCGTCACTGGGTACAGGAGCCTCTGTGAAGTCAAGAATCACCACTGAGACAGAGCACAGAATCGGGCAGGGAGGGGTCAGTCTGCTCTGCTTTCGAGTCACCTTAAATAACGTATTTCCAAGCAAAGCTCATTTGCAGAGGATTGTGCTGCAAAAAAATATCGAAAGTTTTAAAACGTATAATGGTTATCTCCCTAAAATTGTCATCAAAAGCCATGTCTATCACTTTGTCAAAGAACTCATATCTGGGCTTGTTTCTGCAGCAACCGCTGCTGCCTTATGAGCTCGGCCTGCCCTCAGGCCCCTTCCCCGTGGTGTCCATATTGCAGGCATCGCTAGGCCTAGAGGCAGCTGTTTATAGTCTTTAAAATCAGCAAACTCGTACTCCGTGAATAAAACCACAAGGGTGTAGACATCACCCACGCGGCCCCTGCCGTGTACGTGTGCTGGTAACAGAAGAGTGTCCTGGAGCTATTCATCGTCACCGTGAACAGTCGAGAAATAATAACATGATGGCGTTTGCACTGTGGATCCAGAAATAAGTTGGTATTATTGTCTTTAGTAAGACAATACTGTTGGTTCTGCAAACATGGCTTTTCCTTGGTCAAACGCACAGTGGATTGCAACTAGAATTGACAGGAGACAGTAGAATGTACCCCTTCCAGTTAGAGGATATGGGTTCAAGTGCTCACTTGGCAAATCCCAAAGGAGTAATGATAACCCGCTTCATCTAACTCACTGGTGCGTTGTGAAGCGATAGTATGATAAGAGTATTAATAGGTAATATGTATGAAAACGTTAATGGTTTACTAAGTGCTAGGCACTATGCTGACTTTCACATAAAATAGCTTCGATCTTCCAGACAAGCCTACGGGTAGATATTATTGTTACAATTCCCATTAGGCAGCTGAAGAAGTTACTGAGACTCAGAGAGGTTTGGTGACTGGCCCAAGATCACTGAGCTTGTAAGTGACCGTCAGAACTCACCTCCAAGACTGTCTTTCTCCTTGGCCTCGGCTCCTAACCCGTGTGCTACCACGTCCCTACCTGACACAAGTGATTTGTAAACTCGAAAGTGCCGTAGAGAGTTTAGCAAGTGATTGTGTTTTTAATCTGTAACAACTTCCGTGCAGCACGCACCTCTCTCTCCCAGGGCCCCCTTCACGGTGCTGCTTACCGAGGGGCCGTCTGTGAGCAGCACCAACCACGGGATGACGTTTGACGGCAAAGAATGTTCCTATGGGAGATAATCATAACTTCTGGCTTTGTTTCAGATTAACGGTCGAACCTTAAGTATTCTCTTTCCTGTCATTTGGCAAGGTGTCTGCCCAGGGCATCCAGTCCACACCTCTGAACCTGGCAGTGAACTGGCGGTGTGAGCCGGCCAGCACTGACCTACGCATAGATTACAAATACAACACGGACGCCATGACGACTGCCGTAGCCCTCAACAATGTGCAGTTCCTGGTCCCCATCGATGGAGGAGTAACCAAGCTGCAGGCCGTGCTCCCACCCGCAGTCTGGTAAGGAGCCACCAGTCCCCTTCCTCCTTCCCCCACAGCTCTTTCTGGGGAAAGGGCTCACAGACTTCTTAGCGTTTGTGTTTCCTACAGGAGGACATCACAGCAGACCTGTGTGTCAGGGTTCAGGGCAGGAAACAGAATCCATTCTGTTATTTTAAGCAGAGAAGGATTTAACGCAGGGATTTAGATGCTCACAGAACAGTGGAAGTGCGAGAGGAATACGTTTTAGGCTGGATCTCCAAGAACGTTTCCCAGAACACCGCAGAACTGCTCCTTCTGTCACAACCAAGACGTAGAGAAATCAGAAAGCTGCCCATGGAGCCACTGAATTCAAGAACTCACCACTGCCACATTGATCCAAGGATAAGAAAGTTCCTATGGGCACTGCCTTAACTGCTTCTCAACACTCACAACAGGAGGCTGGACTGCACGCAGCACATTGGAAGATGATCCCCACGTCTCAGGCTGCTGGCCAGCAGGAAAGAAAGAACCGAAAACATGGCAGACGAATGACCTCTGCCTCCCTTCTATCCTCCAAATCTCAAGGAGTGCATGTAATCGGTGGACCCTAATCTGTCACTAGGACCCCAACTGCAGGGACGTCTGAGAAATGTAGGGTTTTGTTTTGTAGCCTCTGGACTATAAGAAGGCACCACTAGAGAAGGTACGAGAACAGCCACTGAAGAGACACTGAGGACTGATGGTAGCTGTTATAAAGAACTTGTTCTCTTGTGAAAAGTATTCTAGTTTTCCCATGTGATTGTCAGAAGCAAAAACTAGTACATTAAAAAAAAGTCAGCCATATGACCGCTCCAACTTAAGTTACCTGAATTAATTGATTAAGACTTATCTTCTATGATAAGTAGATGTGTCAAAAAATGTAACTGCATTGTCCTCTATATGTTTTCCTACCTGACAGTGTTGTGGCTGGTTACAATAAGAAACAGAAAAAAGAGAGAATTTATGTGTGGATGGATGGATGGGTGGATGGATGAATAGATGGATAATGCTTAAATTGTAGTTAACATTGTCAAGATCCATTTTTTTAAACTAACACTATCTAGAAAATATATGGCATCCATTAAACAAAAACCTTTGCATATGCAAAAGCCTTTTACCTATTTTATTTTTAGGAATGCTGAACAACAAAGAATATTGTGGAAGATTCCTGATATTTCTCAGAAGTCAGAAAATGGAGGTAATGCAATCACAAGCTTACTTTATTTAATATATAAAGCTGAAATAACTTTCAGGTATTAGAAAACTGTTAAAATACACAGCGTTAGAAGCAAGCAAAGTATTTCACTTTACTTTGGTATATACTTATTTCAAGTATATACCAAGCAAATAATTCCTCAGTGAATCCTCTGCTTCCCCTTTTCTGCCCAACCCCACATCAAACAGGCCATACTTCAAACAGAGAAGAGCTTTTAATGAGGCATGTTTTCATTTTGTGTCGGATCTCCACTCCCTGGTAGTTGAGGTATTTCTCACTTTCCTCTGACTGGGAAAATACGTTGCCTTCCAAGTAATATGCTCCCAAATTTTGAAGTACGATTTGGTTGAATTACACTTTCAATCAGTGTGCAAAAAAAGTTCCTCAGGATATTTCATGATAAATTTTATTCATCGCCGTTTTGTCACTGAAACATATACTATTTTCTAGTAAATTAGATTTTCTATGTTAACTTTTGAATACAATTTCCCAAAACTATTATCCAGCATGTGGTGATGACTGTTTTCTTGTAATGATACTCTTTTTATAGGGGTGGGTTCTTTACTGGCAAGATTTCAGTTATCTGAAGGCCCAAGCAAACCCTCCCCATTGGTCGTGCAGTTCACAAGTGAAGGAAGCACCCTTTCTGGTTGTGACATTGAACTTGTTGGAGCAGGGTATCGGTTTTCACTCATCAAGAAAAGGTTTGCTGCAGGTAGGTGGGCATCCACTGAGTTTTCATTTGCAAAAATAGTGTTGTCTTAGCTACTCTCTCAAGTAGGAACAGGGTCTGATTTGCTCATCTTTTTTCTTTTCCTCTTCCCCACTCCCAATCCCCATTTCCATTCCTAGTTAGAAAACAAACCAATTGTAGAATGAAGTAAAAATGGGATAATAAACTGGAAATCAGAATTAAGAAGGCCCTGGCTACTTATCCGGCTCTGTTTCTTATGTGGGAATGACCAGTCTTTCCAATTATATACATTATATACACTGAGGTCAATGGAGTAAATCCTACTGTTTTTATATTGACAAACAAAATACATACTATGTGCCTCAGAATTTACCTCTTATCTGAAGACTTTTCTTCTCCAACAAGACTTCATAGATTTTAGATTTGTCAGGCATAGCTGAAATCTGAGAAGATCCATCCTTCACTTTAATATGAGCAACCTTAAAGAATCTAGGCCAGGTATCAGAAATGGTTGCCCAGGAGCTGAATATGGGAGGTTTTTGGCTCACATGATAATTTTGGCACACATGCCAGATGGCACTCCTCCTTGTTGGCGAAGGAGTCCCCGATACTAGGGTGTCAGTGACTTGTCAGGATAACTCCTGGTTCTAATGCCTGCTGTACTCATGTAATTATTAATTATAACCCTTCCACTCTCAAAAATGATCCGGGTTATATGATTACTCTTCTCATAACAAGTTGGATTCCCACATCCAGAAACAAATCTCCCAACCTATCCTAAAACCCAAACCTCTGCAAAGTGTTCGTACATGGAAATCTGAAAAGGCCACTAGCTTGTCTGGGAAGTTGAAAACTTAAGAAATTGTATGTATTTTATACTAGCATTGCACCCCTCAAGATGCAGTATTCGGCTTCTAGGGGTGGGGCAGGAAGAGTAAAGATGTTGCCCATGTTGCCCGTATCATTATGGAACTAGCAGCTAACCTCTTGATATGTTGTTTTGTTTTGCAGGAAAATACTTGGCAGATAACTAATAAAATCTTATGCAAGGATTTGGAAGATTCATATAATGGAGAACTATTGTATGAGAAACAGGTTTTAATTTTGGTTTGAGGGAAACAAACCAAAATCTGCACTTGGGATATATCTGCTGGAAATGTCGATGACTTTCAGCAATGATTTCCCTCAGACAATACCATGATGACCAGTCTTACAGTATTTACTTCTAGGTGTAATATTGTTAATGGTTTTAAAATGTAATTATTGTATTTGTAAATTGTACTCATTCCAGTAAGGCAGTTAGACACTTGAGTTTTAGCATTTTACCATTCCTGAAATGGATGTAATTTAAACTGTGGTATGTAAATTTAATAGTAGTACTGTTGAATGGCACAATGCTTACAGAGGTAGATTGCATTTTGTCAATATATAAAATTTAAATATAATATGGATAGCTGTCATAAAGGGGGTGCCACATACGAAGAAAATTAAGTGGAACCAGAAAAAAAAACTTCCTTTTCTTCAATCCTTAGTATGTTTTACTCTAGTGCTAAATAAAAATTCTATCTTCAAATATTTAGTGGGTTAAATTCAGAAACTATTTCAGAAAAAAAAATGCTAAAGTTACAGCATATTCAAGAAGAGCATTAATTACCACTTTTTAAAAAGCTTTTTTTTCAAACTGCAAATTTCATAAAAATGCAAACTGTGTAAACAGGGCCTCTTATTTTTATAACTTGTGTAAAAAGGGAAAGCAATTCATATTTAAAGTTTAAGTATATGAAATTATAATCAAGAGTAAAGAAGATGTTGAAGTCTTAACTACTTCCCCCTCTCTCTACAGTTTAACAAATGTGGAGATTGCTGACTAATATCAGACTAAAGCCGAAATTGTGATTTTAAAATTTCAAGACTTTCCATAGTTAAACTGGTGAACAACTTTTGCACAATTACTCTAAACAGAGTCTCTCCCATCTTGTATGGAGAATAGTACCACGTATCTTTCTCTTTACCTGCAGAAATCAAAATATTAAGACTAAAACTTAGAAAAAAAAATTTAGTCACCCCGTTTAAGTCCAGAAAGAAAATTTTAATCATCATCATTTATATCATTTGAGAAGGGAAAAAAAAAAACTTTATAAATGAAATTCTATCCACATTATTGTGCAATAAATTTTCTTTTGGATAAGATTCATCATATGTAACTATAAATCTTTGCCATTCTCGGGGAATCAGAAAGAGAGTTATCAAAAATTTATGTCACAATTTCATTGTCACGAGGTATGATTAAAACTCTAATTACTCAGTGTGGCCTCACGTTGTGAGGATTCCAAACGGAGAAGCCCTTCTTCAGGGGCGCGTCTCATTGTAAAACCTTCCTCCTCTACTATCTGAAAACATGAAACTTCCTCTAAGTCATAGACCTTATTTTAAACATGAACCAATTCTTATTCTAAGTTATACTATTAAATAACTGGAATTATTAAGCTGTTGTATTCATCATTAGTTGCTAAATTTTATTTTACGTTCACTTGTATTTGACAAACAATCATTAGACCCTTTCAATTTTAGAATCAAATTAAATTTTGTAAGTCTTACTTTTAAAATGAGATTGTGACTGGCAATTGTTTATAGTGGAACTTTTTAAATTAGCATTTGTACTTCTCAATCAGTGCTTGCTACCAAGAGAATGTTCAAAATGATCTGTTTTACCTCAGAAGAATTCCTACTGTTCAAACCCTCTCAGTTGGCTCCCCAGACAGTCTGGTGTGGAAGTTTTTTGGACAAGTGATTAATATACTCATTTTAAGTAAAGATATTCAATTTGATTTTGAAACCAAAATAGAAAATGCAAACTTTTTAAATCCCACAAAACATGGGGGAAACATCAAATACTGAAACCAATGGAGAGTAAGCAGCAGAAAATTGAGAATTATCCAGCTTACGAATATACAAATACATTTTTAAGTAATCAATTCATAAGGAAAACATATTGAATATTAAAACAAAGCATATTAAAAATGTGTACATATTACTGGTTCTTATGTCTCCCTCTTTATATTTTATTTTATTTTATATAGTGCTAGAGTGAATTAGTAATTAAACACAAGGGTTTTTTTCAAAGAATAATTTTGTTGATATTGTAAAAATAATTTAAAACGTAGATTACAATAATCTCTAACGTTATTCAAACGTTTCCAGGAACTAAATTTGAAACTATGAAGATCTCTTATGATCCCTTGATTGGTCTTTGTGCAACAGAATGGAGGTCATTGTCTTCATAATTATTAAACTTTCAATAACCAGAACCTCAATAGAGAAGATATCCCTTCTCCTTTCAGAAAAATAGGTCAAATAATTACACAATAAATTCATATCAGGGCTTTAGATTTTGGTATTTTTTTTTAATCTCGTAGTTTACAATCTCCTCTTATGCCTGTATCCATAGTACTGTACAATAAGAATCCATGTTAGGAAAAAAGATCCCAGACAATGCAAGAATCTCTACTATCAAACAACAGCAACAACATTAAGTCAGGTTCATTATCAATTCCTAAAACAGAACAAAATGGGGAAGTACATATTAATGTTTTCAATACCAGGGGTTAAAATAAAAAGAAAGAGTTCTCATTAACCAGAACACCATTTCCTGAGATTTATGATTTTAAAAGTTTCTGTTCTAACAAGATAGAAAGTATGAATGATATTGTTTTATTTTGGCAACATGGAAAGTATGTTTTTCTTTTTAAATAAATTCCATATTTTCTTGATATTTTAAAAAATAAATTCTTGTTAAGAATTAGTCTGAATTTTACCATAGTTGGAATTTATAATTCCTAAGAATTAAATTTTTTAAGTATTTTTAAAGCTCCGTTCTTCTCTACACCTACAGACAAAATGAAAATTCACTGTATGGTATTTGGGACTCTGTTTCACTATAAAGAAAGAATGTCCATATTTCAAATGGTTTTGAGTGAATAGAGATGTTTTATTTTTGTTTTTATGTATTTTTACTCAATCTGCAAAGTGTTTGAGGCAATCATGACACATGTTTTCATTTCTAATTCTTTTCAAAGAAGCCTGGTGACTACATTAACTCCATGGCTAACTGTCTCTGTGTGACGTTGGACAAATCACTGCCTTTCTCAGGTTCTCATCTTAGAATGAGGGATTGGGATTGCCAGTGGTTCTCACGTTTTTCTTAACAGCAGGACTTTTTTCTACTAAAATTGCATGTGGAATCGTGTTAGGCAAACAGCTCAAAGCAATGATGGAGTTCCTTCAGCAGTTTAGATCTGGGCCCCCCACACCCACCCCAGAGCTATTTAAACATCGTAATAACACACCAACGATCTGTAAAATTTCTTCCACCTCTGAAGTTCCATGATTCTACTAGATCAGATAGACCCACTGTGGCGGCTTGATAAGAAAACTTGTACAATCACAGTAATTGACTGATAGATACTAAAATTGTACATTTACTTGAGTGCTTACCATATACCAGTCTCTACAGATATTAGCTCATTTAATCCTTATCGCAACCCAAAAGGTGTAAGTACTCTTCGTAATTCCTATTTTACAAACGATGATTTTGAGTCTTAGATGAATTGATTTGCCCAAAGTGACACAGCAGCAGGAAGTAACCCAGTTATCTTGACTGCAGAGGGGGCCCCTGACCAGTTTTGCTTGTTCATTCTGGGAAATAAACTCTTCTGTTTTATTTTAGTATGCATTTATCATTTGAATCCCAAGATTAAAGGTGCTATGAAAAATTAGTATCAAAGTAAGGATCATTCCAATAACAAAATTGTTGGAAAAGGGTATGTTTCTCAGAATATGACTTGTGGACCACTTGTATTAACATTCATTTAAAAGGGCAGTGATTTTGGCTCGGTCACCACTATCCCAGAGCCTAGAAGATAGCAGGCATCAACAAGTTTATATAGAATGACTAAATCTCTAGGGATGGAGTTTAGGAATAGGTATTTTGACAAGCATCCAAAATCTGAAAATCACTGCTCTAATAGATCTCCGAGGTCCTTCTTAGTTAGGGCATTATATCAAATTTTAAACTTTAAATTGTAAGTTGACTATCATTTTTCTAGTGAGTTTATTTTTTCACTCAGTCCATTTAACTTTCTCCAATCTTAATAAATAAATAAATAAATAAATAAATAAATAAATAAGGTTCAGGGCTTTTTCTAGAAAAATCCCTGTCTTTTCCTTAGAGTTCTCCGGTCATGCTGTCCAGTCTCAAAGTGGCCTGAAATGCATTTTCTCATTTTCGTATTTCTGTCCTTTTCATCAATGTCTTAAAAGACCAAAGAAGCAGTAAGCAGATTGCAAGCTGTCACTCACTGCAAATAAAAGTCCTAAGAAATGTCTCCCTCCTTGCAAGAGACATTCAGGTGGACATGGAGCTTTGAGCTGACCCTATTTATCTTGTAGGCCTTTGAATTGGATGGTTTATTAGCATGGACCAGTGTCATTCTAAAAGAGTTGACCAATCATTTTTATTTTTCCTTTATTTTTTTTCAAAATAATCACAACTGTCAATCAAATTTGAATGACACAGGAAAATATGTAGATATCTACTAAGGATGAGTTTGTGGAGTTTTGCTTTTTTTTTTTTTTTAAGCTTTCTCTCTCCTTACAGATTATGCATTCGGCAAAATCCCATTCAGTCTAAAGGTACTCATTTTGCTACGTGGCTTTCTGACCAGCAATTTTTTTTTAAGGGAAGCAGAATTTATTATGATATTAAAAGGAGGATCTCTACATATGGCTTTCAAACTTAATATAAGTAAAGATGATGTTTCCTTGAAATAAGTCAAATCAGGTTGCTGATATGAATGAACAAATCAATCTATGTTACACTGATTGAAGAAAGTGCTCTGATGATCCACCCCACCGCCTTCTACCGTGTGCACTTCTGTTACGAGGCTTTATTGGATTTTCCTGCTTCTTTTGTGTTGTTGTTTTTTTTTTTTTTTCCTATTTGGCAAACATCTAAATGCGATTCCCTTGCTCATGAATTAAACATGTCTGCCATTACATTACTTTTTGTGCATGGGATGTACGGAGGGAAAATGAGATAGAAATCCAATATTTAAATCTCCGAACATTAAAAACAAACAACAACAAAAGAACACCCACTAGCTTTTCTCTGTGTCATTGCCTTGCTGTTCTGTCATCTCCTGTAGGCTAGAATTGCAATTTTAATATCTAATTCAAATTGAAATATTCTTCTTCACGGAAAGTCACATTTTAGGGTCTATTGAGTTGACCGTGGTCAGATCTCTTGATTTCCCCTCATGTTTAATATCTGATCTCTATCCTAAATGGTATTCTTGTGAGAGAAAGGCACCTCCTTATTGATATTCACCATAAGTATAATAATTTATTCTCTAGGTCTAACTTCTAAAGTTATTTTTCCTTTGACTTACAGTATTTTTGATTGCCTCCTTCTATCCCTAGGGTAGTAGGTTGCTTATTCTAAATACACCTTTAACCTTATAAGAAAAGATGTTTCAATGAGAAGCAAATATATTTTTATGTGTCCCTTAATCCCTAAAAGAAAATAAGTAAAGGATACTTCTGCATTCACCTGTATTCCAGTATTTTCCAAATCGTGTCCAGGGCTACTGTTTCTGACAAATGTTCACTCTGGCCTGAGAATATATAGTCCCCACTCCTCGGACATTTGATAATAAAAGTTAGTGTTTTAATGAAGCTTAAGAAAGTTATTAAATCACAAAAACACTTTTTTTTTCTAAACACACCTTGAAGAAATTTTAGAAAAGTTTTCTTGTAACACCAGCTTACATATCCTTCAAGAACCATAAATAATGCAACCAGGAATGTTTTGAAAGGATGCTTCTGGGTTTTCGTTTAAGAAAAATTCCTGCCATTTCAAATGAATTAGTATCATTTTAACTTTCATTAGTTTATCTTAGTGAATTTAACTTTATCACCAAAATATTCAAAATAAAACAACAATTTTTTTTAATATTTTAATTTTTTAGGCATTTTTTTTTAAGGTCTGTATCTATGGCCAGCACATCAGGCCACCATCTGTTGAAAACAATCCAAATTCTTTACAGAATGAAATTAATGCTAGCGAACAATCTTCAGTAATATTTTATTAAACGGCTTTAAGAAATTGAATCATGATAGATAATTCTGACCATATTTACATAATCTTGTTAGAAACTATATGAAAAACATTTCTTTAACGAGAGGGATATATTAGTTAGCAAAGATTTTGCAGAACCCTACACTCTATTAATGAACATTTCGTAGTTCTTTTTTGCTGTGCCTTATTTTGCACATCAATTGTTTTTACACAACATCAGCAAAGTTCCTTTAAAAAAATTCCTGGACAAACCGATTCAGAATAAAGCTGAATCACTTTAGATTTCTCTAAACATAGCTCAAGTTTTAATTCATTCAGAGTTCGCGAATCGGCTTGAGAAATGATAAGCCATTTATCATTTTTAAATAGTGCATTGAATGAGTATATCATGCAAATGTTAACTCCATCTCATTTGCTCAGTGGTGTATTACTTCATGGACATTTTCTCTCCTTTTCTTTTTTTGACAAAACATGCTTAGTGTTATTCGTACATGCATCGTTACTTAAAACTATCTTAAATAATACGCCAAATGACTACCGCTGGGATCACTGTCCTAAGGTCCAAAGCCAGATTTTTTTCTTTTCCTTGTGAGAGATGCTAGGACGATAATTCTTATAGCTGTGTTGACTCTGCAGTTCAGTATTGAACTCTTGCTTTGTTAAATGGATATGCATGAAAGAGACTGGCTTCTGTCTGATCTCCCTGTTTCTCTGTCAGTGTAAGAGAGTTGGAAAATTGCTCCTGAATATTTTTTCTTGAAAAAGCCAAGTGTTGGTATATGTATGATGATATGTTAATCTTATCTCTGAGCAAATCTTCACTACAGGCCAAGCAGTCCTTTAGAGAGCTGACCTTTTTTAACTGTTTGAATATTATTCAATCTATAAATCTTTCAATCTACAAATACTTTTTTTAAATTTTTCGCTTCATGTAGAAAAAAAAAACTATGAATGAAATGATCAAATTTTAATTTTCATGCCTACTGCGGGGCGTTCATTTTTTTTTTCTTACGTTAACAATCAGAGAAACTAGGAAAAGAATCTCAGAGAAATTCTGCTGTGTTTGTAGAGGTAATAAAAATTCTGTCAATTGTCTTTCTGAAGAGAAACGCCGTTGGTGTATACTTTAATTTGAGTTGGTGGTAGTCTTTCTTTAGAACTCCCCAGGATCTTTATAGCAACAGTTAACTGAATTTCTTCACGACCTTGTACGGACTATATAATTTCACGGAATTCCTTGAGCATAACCTATCTGTAAAAGAAATTGTGGGTTAAAATACTCAAGTATATTTTTTAAATCTAGTTAAAATGTTGATGCCTGGCTCTTTTTCCTACATGTGTAATTCAACAGAGAGTACTTTTATTCTCATAGCCGTTACTGCTTTGTCTATGATGAAAGCTTTACTGCTTCTGTGCTGTTCTCAAGAAAAAAAAACAGCAAAGAAGCAAGGGTTCACTGCAGCAAAGCTTGCTGTTGAGCAATGGTGACATGAATGTGTAGCATTGATTTATTAAAGAGAATCATGAGAAGATTTTCTTGCCTTATGAGTTAGAAAAGGTGTGGATATCATTTTTTTGTAAATAATGATTTTTACAAATTTTTTTCTTCATAATTTTCCCAATAACCCATTTCACAAAATCCTGAATATGCAATTATTTATCATGACACATTACTGCAAATAGGGTTCCCGTTTCAGAACAAATTTTAATTATACATGAGATCAAGACAAAATATCTAAAGTAAGTTGTTATTTAAATGTGATTTTTTTTCTGGAAAATAAATGAAAAATGTAAAAATAAACTGAGTTGTGAACCTCTTTTATCACCAGTCTCTTGAAATTTTACCCATATTTCTGAAAAATTTAGCACGTTTAGGGTGAGCAAAGCACACAAAAAGTTTGGCACAGTGCAAGGATTTTAGAGTCAGACAGATCCCAGCTCCGTGATTTAACTATAGACTTGAGCATGTTACTTTATGATTCTTCATCTTTATAAGAAAATGGAGTTACTATCCCCTTATCATAGGGTCAATGAACAGATTAAATGAGATCATCTTTACCAGTCACCTGATCGTTCCTACCTACTACTAATAGATTTTCAATGAACGGTGCTTTCCTGTTCTTATTTTTCTGTGACTAGGGATTGGGATGGGGCCAGAACACTTTTAAGCTCTTTCTCCAACTCTGTCCTAACCCTTAGTGGCTCTACTGTTATCTCAGTGTATCGCTCTTCTCAGCTACCGCTAACTGCACTGAGCGCCCATCAAGGCACATGTGCCAAGCTAGGCACTTAGAGGCACTGTTTTACTTCTAACTCCAGGGATTGCCCCCCACATAAGGGTCCTCTCAAAGGTTTGGATTTGTTTGCTTTGAGTTGGGAAAGGGGCCCTGGGGTTAATTATGAAGGAGCAAGGGCCTATTAGATATGTCAGGAAGGTCCTCAAGGCCAAACAGCCTCCATTTCGAAGCCTCTTAAACTTGAAGAGGCTGGGAAGAGAGCTCTTAAGGAAGGTGGAGGAGCCCTGTTTGTAATGCTCAGGAGATAAGCCTGTGCCCTGCACCGGGCCCTGGGCGTATTATTTAGCATCTCAGAATCTCGATTTTCTCCGTCCGTAAAGGGAGAACCCTTCCCTGACAGAGTTGCTGGGACAACGAAATAAAACGAAAACCGTTTGCCAGTATCTGGTGCATATAAGCTCTCAATAACTGCCCCTATGATCAAGCTTCCGTACCTTGGAGCAGCGTGGTGGGACACACTCCTAACCCACACAGGCACTCACCCGCAGGGTCTGGGGTCTGGGAAAGGGAAGGGGGGCCCGACTTTCTCTTTGTGCCTCGGATTTCCTGTCCCGGGAAACCGCAGTACTTCCCACTCCCACACTTGACATTTGGGGAAAGGGAACTGGATGAGGGCTCACGGGGCTGCACCTTGAGTCCCAGATGGCCTCCTCGCCGCAGGATGAACCGGTTCCCCCCAACTCCGGGCCACTCCAGGGCACAATCGGGCTCAGGGCGGCGCCCTCTGGGCAGTGACGGTAAGATCCTCACATCGTTAGGGTGGCTCAGAGGACCACGCAGCTATTTTGTACGCCCGGGGGAGGGGCGGCGGACTGTTTGAGGAGGTCACCCTGGAGACCAGGCGCAGAGCAGGGAGTGCGCGGGCGGCCGCAGGCAGAGGGAGACCCGGGAGGAGGGAGCCTCGCCCTGCGCGGCCGGTTCCCGCAGTGATCGAGCGGGAGGTCCAGGAGGCCCCCGGCGGAGCCCCAGGGCAGTTCCAGCGCTGCCGTAGGTAAGTGCGCCCTCTCCGCAGCGCCGCGGGGTGGGACCCCAGACGAGAAAGACGCCTCAAGATCCAGGATTGCAGGGGGCTGAGGAGGGAGGCCCCTGTGGTAAGAAATGTCCCGTCTGCCTGGGTCATGAGCTCTCTGACCCACACCTGTCCTCCCCCCGGCAAATAAGAAACAGTCGCCCCAAATCTGAGAACAGCAAGTGAGTCCTGGCCTTTGGTCGCGACCCGCTCTCACCACCCCAGCACCAGTCCCACCACCACCGACTTCCTGCACGTCTGAGCTTTAGGATGGTGCCCAGGGCAGAGCTGGCCAGCTTGGTCTGCTCCTGGAGCAGCTGCGTGAGCCCTGAGCGGTCTTCTGAGGTCAGACAACACTGGGCGACCGCACCCCTGGGACCTCCAGGTTCCAGCTCTGGCCTGCAGAGCCAAGGTCTATCAGAATCAGAACCTGAATGGGCCACTTAATCAGGCTCAGTGTGTCCTACCACACACATAGACACACTCACGTAGACACTCACACTCATACATAGACACACACAGAGACACTCGCACACACACTCACACACTCAGACACACACACAAGCACACACTCACATTCATAGACCCTAATATTCTCAAAGCACACACGCCAAGACACACACATACATTCAGGACACAGACACATCACACACAAAGGCTCACACACAGGCACACACGCACAGGCATACATCCATTTGGGGGCACAGATAATCAGTCATGCCTACACACAGGTGCACACACGGGCACAGAGGCACACCCTTACATCCATGTACACAGAAACTCCTGCACACAGCCTCACGCACTCGTAACCCACACAGGCACTCACCCGCAGACACACACACAGGCACACACAGGGATGTGCACACACTCACATAGGCCCACAATCACACACACACCTCCCTGCCTCCCTTCCAACACACAGTACCTCTGCCCGGAAGCCTTTGCTTCTGGGTACCTGACACTGCTCACACGGGGGTTTTACGTTACGTCCTCGCCTGTCCTACCCACTCCGCGCCGGCTCTTTGAAGGCAGAGACTCTGTCTTAGTGTCTAGCAATGTGTTTTTCCCTGTGCTCTCAGATTCACAGATTATAAAGTAATTTAAATGAGTATCTAAACTTGTATGTAGACAACAGGGCAGTGGACTTATGGTCAAAATTCTTAGAAGTGCATTCCTACTACCAGCTTTTTGACTGATTCGGGAGAAGGAAGTAGGTTTTCTAATAAAATACTTTGTTACAGGTTAAGTTCTGTGTGCTCTTTACAAAGTAAGTCACTGCTGCTTGAAAAAAATACCCCTGGGGGAAGACAATTTTAATTTTTAAGGTAAAGCAACAACAACAAATATTAATTAGCAAACTTTTATCGAGATTAAATGGGGGGAGGGCAATAAAAAATATTGCTTTCAGGGGTGGAATACACGTCTTTCTTGTACACAAGGCTATCTTTTCTCAGTGATGTGACCTCCTGTGCTATTAAGCATTTTGCTGCAGCTTAATATCTGCTTCTGTGGATTTGACTATTGCATAGATAAAAGTCAGCAGAGTTACCATGTTTCCAGTTACACTGACCAGAATAGCAACATCTACTAAAAATCACTGTTAAGGAAACCGCACTTCCCCTTTCAAAAAAAAATGGTAGAATTATCTGTGTTTTTTAATCTGGAATGAGTCTCTGTGTTATATTAACTAAAATGCTTTCGGATCTTTCGTCTGCTATTTTACAGAAGTTGTTTTCCATAGGTTATGATGATGGCAGGCATTGCTAAAGACAGAACGGCTCCTTCAGTAAAGGAAAGGAGTAGTGTGTCTTCTCTAAGTGGTCATGAGTTCCGGCAGAAGGAACTTCACGGGTACACCAAAAAGTGAGTGACTGAATGTCTAATAACCTAAATTCAGTTATTGAATAAACCAGTGCGTAGTGCTTATCAAAAGAAAAAAAAATAGTTCTTGGGACATGCAAGGGAGAAAATGGGCAAGTAAAACATTTTGAGTTATCTTTTGGGGCTATATTTTTAAAAAGAAAGAAAAAGAGAGTGACGAAATCTAAGTGGTATGTTGAATCCAGCAGCATTTTGTACTATTTCAAAGAGCACCCCCCCAAAATCATCTCCCCAAAAGAAATGCCATATGCAGTATAGACCAGTTAACTTCTTACATGTCTCCTGAAGTCTTCTACTCAGTGTCACATAAATGCATAGATTCTGCATTTTATTATCTCTCTCTATATTGAGAATATATATATATATATATATATATTGCATTTAGCATTGTTTTATACAAATTTTGTAATGTATTTTCAATAGTTTTCCCCATATCCTTTTAAATGGCTGCATAATATTTTATCAGTTTATAATTCTGGGTTAGTTAATCACGCCCCAGTTTTTTTTCTTTTTCACTATATAATAAGTTTCTGCTTGTTTTCTTCCCAGAAATACAATTAGTGGGTCAAAAGGTAGTAAGTACATTTTTTGGCTTTTGCTACATACTGCATTTGCTCTCTTAAAAAGATTAATTAATTTTTAATACTTGCATGGCATTTCTTTTTGACTGCCATTGGGAAGAAAACAAAACAAATTATCCGATGCAGAGGTTAATAAACTTATATTATAGGCTTTCCTTCTAGTAGTTTCCACAGCATTGAAGGGTGTGGAAGGATGGGCAGCAGGAGCTGGTGAGTCCTACGGAGCAGAGACCAGAAAAACTGGAATAGATTTATATTATAATCTTGAAACCAAATCTTTCTACTTTCTACTCTCAGAGCGTATTAATGTGCTTACTTAAAATTTGACTTTCCAAACCTGATGTTTGTGGATTACAAATACAAGCTCTCTCTTTTACAGATAGAAAATGTAAAGGAGTTGCAATCCCAGCCAATGTCAGAATGAAAGCTAGGAGAAAAATTAACCTCTGCAACTTTTGCTTCTGATCCTAAGCCATTTTGGCCTCAATTTCCCAATATTTAAGGGTAAAGGTTCTTTTATCAATTATTTTAAAATAATTGTTAGCTTAAATTCAACTTTTTCCAGGAAAATATTCATAATAATAGTCTGACATAAATCATGTTTCTGTGATTTAAAAAAAAAAACGGCTCTCATCTGAAGACTAAACGGTCATTCCTATTTGCATCATTTTCATTTACATCTTCCCTTTCAAAGCAAATTAGAAAGTCGCATAGAATCAGAACATGGCCAAATGTGAATAATTAGAGAGCGCTCTTTTTTAATTGATGAAATATAAATACAAATTAAAAGTTACAAAGATACAGAAATCGTGTTACCAGCACATGAGATAGATTTTTTACTAACAAATACATTTAAGTGACCATTTCACTGATGTATTTCAGAGTTAGAAATTCAGACTCTCAGAACATTCAGAATGGATCCTCTACTTGAATATTTTTTTACTTAGAAAGCAAATGACCAGCTTCCAAGTACCCTGGCAGTACAGAGGCCATTCGGGAGGCCGCCTCCTCACCTCTAACTCCGACTGACTTTCAAGGTCTTCAGCACTGTCGGGGACCAGACTTTTCAAGTGACACTCCTTCACGAAATGAGTCTTTGACTAGCAGAAAAATTCTGAAAGTTCAGTGGCTATCAAACGGAGGCATAGTGTTGAAATTGCAGAGTTTTATGGAAAAACATGTACCTTTCTTTTAAAGTTATTTAAAACAATTTTTTGACCAGATCAATTTCAATAGTATAAAACCTATCCTGAAATATACAGAAGACCAAATACATCATCTTATTTAATAGCCCCAGCATTAATCCTACTAGGTAGACTTCATTCTCACCATTTTACCATGAAATAACAGGTGTACAGGTCAAGGGACGATTTAGTGACAACAATAGGGTCCTAAATTATTAGTAAGTCCTATAGGGTCAGAGATCTTAGCCTACATCTCTAGTGCTGTGTTCTCCGCTATCCTACTTGCATTCTATTCTCTGGCCATACTCAACTTCCACATTTATAATCCTTCCATGCTCTGTCTTGCCTCCAGCCACTGCCCCACGTAGCTTTCCCATGGGGTACCCTTGTCTGGAATATTCTTACACTCTGGCTTCCTTCTCCTCCTCCTCCTGGATTTGGCTCCAGCTTCACCTTTCGAGAGGCATTCTCTAAACTACTCGACTACAACAATTTCCACTGCTGGGCTGGGTTGGATGTTCTTCCTTCCTGCTCCTGCTGCTTTTCTCTTCTACATGCTACTGTATTTGGCTGTTTTCTTGTCTGTCTCTCTTGTTAGATTGTGGACTTATTTTCCTCTATAGCAGTAAACACACTGATAAGGAAGGCAAAGAAGTGTAGGAGGTAAACCTACTTGGAAAGCCACTTCTTGGGTGTAAGATTGGCATAGATTCAGTCCTCTAGTCTTGGTTTCTATGTCCACATTGTTTTACAATAGTAACTAGCTCTCAACATTGATCCCTGGGCATAATGGATATCCCAAGTGCCTTCCGAATTATGAAAGGAAGATTGAATTTATATTCAGTGTAATTACTGTTAACTGTTTTTAGGGCTGGATTTTTTTAATTTAAAATATGTTTTCATTTTAATGTAATTTTTATGTTTTACTCCTAAAACATCTAAAGCTGGATCTTATCTCCCAGAATCATAACTGTGAGCATTTGGCATATTTCTTTCTACACCTTTCTAGTTGTCATCATACTGCATCTGTAATTTTGAATTTTGTTTGCTTTTTCAGTTAAATAATAGATAGTAATAAGGCTAAAAATAGCTAACATTTATTGAGCCCTCACTATGACCTTATTTAAGTCTCACAGAAGCTTTGTGGCAGCGGGTAACAAATTATGGCCCAAGGGCCAGGTCCAACCCACTTCCTGTTTTTGTATGGTCCCCTAGCTAAGTATGGTTTTTATGTGGTTGAAAAAAAATTTAATAATATTTTTGTCCTATGAGTATTAATAAAAATGCAAATTTCAGTATCCATCAATAAACCTTTATTGGAATGTAGGCATGCCTATTCATGTATGTATCATCTCTGGCTGCTTTCACACTATAGAGTAGAGTGGTTGCAGTAAAAACTGTAGGACCCACAAAGCCAAAATATTGGCTAGATGGCATTTTACAGAAATGCTTGTTGACCCTGCTCTCTAAGATAGATGCTATTATCATCCTCATTTTACAAAGGAATAAGCAGAAGCCTAGAAAGGTTGAGGTTCCAAGGCTATAGAACTAGCAAGTGGCAAAGTGGGCTTCTGTGTATGGGCAAGTATTCTCATTCTCTGAAAATTGGCTATTGATGTGTAACTTACATTAATGAAACTCTTTTATTCATTCACCTGAACCTTCTGTTTCCCACCCATGAGTAAGAGCAGGTATTGACAATACATCTTTCTTGTTGGAAGCCCAGCCTTTGGCAGCCTTCAAACAGTATTTGAACAGATGTGCTGCTCACATGTTCTTAAAATGCAAACAGAAGCCTGAGGTTAAGTGACTCTCCCAGGATAATGTGACGTGATAGCCAGGTTTATTTTCTCTGAGGCCGGTAGTTCAACCAGTAGGTCAGGCCCAAGGTTGGGGACTAAAAAGTCTCTCTTTTGTCTCAAACCAAAATTACAGTGATGTCATGTTACAAGAACTTTGAGTATGGATCCCACCGCTCTCTATTGAAGCCCATGGGGGGCATCTAACACCCTAGTTAGGCCACACAATGTTCTTTCACTTATTTATTTATTCAGGGTTTCCTGAGCTGCCCCTCTGTGCCAATTATTGTGCCACACGTTGGGGTTAAAGTAACTAATTATAAAGTTCTACTGTGGAGAAGGTCATTTTTCAAGTAAACTGAAAGCCGCCTGGTATTTTTTTTCTGCAAAAATGGAAAATACTGCGTTCATTACTTCATTTGAGATAATTATTTATTAACCAATGAGTACATTCCATTGTGCTGGGTGGGGAACCACAAAGAAATAATCCCTGCTCCTGGGGAGTTTGTAATCTGATGGGATAGATGGTGAGCAAGTAATTTTAAACCTGATGAATTTATCCTATGATTTCAACCTAGACTACTGAGCTGCTCACGGGCAGTTAAAAAATGATGCTGTCCGACCTCTTTCCTGGATTTGGTAAGTTCTCTTGCCGTCTAAATAAAAGTAAAGCCCCCGAAAGACCTGGATGAGCTACAGCTTTCCCCCTTCAAAGAGAGAGAAGCTTGAGAAAACGGAAATGGCCATGATCCCAAATTAAAGCCCAGTAAATACTAATATTATGTTGTAGTTGTGATAGATTATGAAACTGTTTCACGTACAATACCCATATGATTCTCGTAAAAATCCTGTGGGTAAGTAGAGAAGATACTTTTATGATCTCCAGTTATCTCATTTATTATCTTATTTCTCTCAGGAGCAGAGTCGAAAATATTCTTCATTTCATAGCACGTTGCCATTATCAATATGGGCAAGACCCCTAGTGTCTTTCTGATTGTCCTTCTTCTTCCCCTTTCACACTTCACTCTTCACTCTCAAAAGGCACCCACTGTAATACACACAGCACTCTACATGCTACAGGAACACACATATTTAAGTGTGTGTGTGTGTGTGTGTGTATGTATTGTATAGTATAGTATAGTGTGTATATAATATATATATACTTATAATATATATTTTTAATTTTCTGTGTATTATATTAAATTATATAATATATATTATATTAAATTATATAATATATATTATATTAAAAAAACCTTACTGGCTGGGGAGCGGCTGCCCCTCCCAGGTCTAGCCAATTCCTGAAGCTAGCCAAGGTCTCAGCAGGGACTATACCATCAATATGCAAACTATCCAACCCAGAGCCAGCCCCCCTCTACATGCCCCCCAACACCCAGCATGCAATAATCCTCTGCCTTAATTGCCCAGAGTCAAGCACCAGGCAACTAAGGACCCTCCTCTAGCTTAGAGCCCACCGAAGTTATTCAGACTAGCCAGTCTTGAACCGTTTCCTGCACCCAGTTTTGCTTTTCCCTCAGATACCCCCAATAAAGGCTCTGGCCCTGACTCTCCCTTGCTCCTGTCCTCTGCATCTTGACACTCTGGTGCTTTTCCATGTAACCCTGCATGGCGTGGCATGCCTCTTATCTCTGGGACCTGTGAGTATAGTGCGCTGTGTTCTCCTGAGCTCCTCCGCCCTCTCCTTCTGTGCCACACCTGACTGACCATCTTACAAAAGAATACAGAGCAAGTACTTACCAGAGATTTTCACTTACGTAAGTGGTGTTGTGCTATAAATCTCAGTTTGTTTTCTCACTTTCATATATCTCATTCAACATCTTAATTTTTTTTTTAAAGATTTTTTATTTATTTATTCGACAGAGATAGAGACAGCCAGCGAGAGAGGGAACACAGCAGGGGAGTGGGAGAGAAAGAAGCAGGCTCATAGCAGAGGAGCCTGATGTGGGGCTTGATCCCAGAACGCCGGGATCACGCCCTGAGCCGAAGGCAGACGCTTAACCGCTGTGCCACCCAGGTGCCCCAACATCTTAATGTTTTTTTATTTACTCATGTAACTATGGATCCTGGCTCTTTGCTTCTTACTGCGGCGTAGTGGTTCTTAATATCCACCCATCACGTATGTTTGTATCCATTCCCCTAGGGATGAACATCCAGACTGGCTTTCACATGCCATGTGGAACATCTTCGTACATAATACCTCATTGGCATCTTTGTAAAAACTGCCCTGGGAATGCGATCAAGTATTAAGATATACCACAAAATTGTAGTAAGTAAAAATGATAAATTTAGGAATAGACAAGAGCATGAATAGAGAAACAGACCATTGGAATGCATAGAAACCTCAGAAATAGACCCACGATTTTATGGAAACATCATGTGTGAGCATTGGGAAAAGTATGGATTTTTTGGTAGATTGTGTTGGGAGAAAAATGGCTCACTAGGCGAAGGAAAATGAAGCACGATTTTTACCTTATATCATTTTCATAGTAGATTCCACATGGAAGACTGAAATGTGGAAAGCTATAAAGCTAATAGAAGAAAGTATAGCAGAATATCTTTGTGTTCTATGGCTAGGGAAAGATTTCTTAAATAAGATCCCAAAATGAAAAAACAAAACCATAAAAAAACGTGATAAATATAACTACAATAAAAGTTAGTATTTCTGTTCAATAAAAAATACAACAGACACAGTTAATAGGCCAGCAGAAGATACATATTTTTTAAAATCATGCACATTGACCATTTGAAAAATAGTCAAAGGAGATAAATAGCAGTTTGCAGAGGCAAAGCCCAATGGCTAAGCAGAATATGAAGAGACGCTCAAAAAGAGGAATATAGAGGGATCCTCGAACTCACTTGGAAAAGGAGAAAAATGCAAATTAAAACATCCACTGAATGGTAAAATATAAGAAGGGAGAATAGTACCAAATGTTGGTATTTGCTAGACAAGTGAGAATAAGAACAAATATCCATTCAGCAAATAAATCCAACAGTATTTAGAAAAATAAGTATGCGCATGCCCTATTCTCCCCGTACGCTGAGGAAGCTGACACTTGGTGTGGAGGAGTGACTTCCAAGATGGTCACGATTCCCAGGTGACAGAGCGAATAATCTGTAGCTCTCTGACCCTAGAGTTTAGAGACATCGTGAAGGTGTTTGTATTTGTCATTTGGGCTGAATGGTGCGCACCCCACACCCCAATGCCAAACTGCGCCATGCTTTGCCAAATTCATATGTTGAAGTCCTCATACTTCAGAACGTGACCGTACCTGGTAACAGGGTCTTTAAAGAGCTACTCAAGTTTAAATGACCTCATTAGGGTAGGTTCTCATCCAACATGACTGGTATTATTCTAAGAAAAGGAAATTTGGACACAGATACACAGAGAGGGAAAGGATGTGAAGACACAGAGGGGAGACCGCCACCTACAAGCCTGGAGCAGACACTTTCTTCCACGGCCTTCAGAAGGAACCAAGTGAGCCAACGCCTTGTTCTCAAACATCCAGCCTCCAGGCCTGAGATAATACATTTCTGGGGTTCAAGCCACCTAATCTATGGTACTCTGTCATGGCAACCCTGACTAACTAGTGCAGTATTTCTAAAGGAGGAAATGGAATAGCAGCAGCATAGCCATGGAGCCGAATGGAGTGGCTCGGAGATCTGTTCTGCATACACTGGCTGGAGTCAAGTTCCAGCTTGAGCACTTAAGCTGTTGAAATTGCCTAAGTTATTGAGCCCTCTTTTCCCCAGCTGCTGCTTCTAAAAAATGGGCTAAAAATGGTCATTGTTGCTCCGGGGTGTGGTGAGAATTTATTAAAAGAATATATGGAAACACCTAGAAGGGTTCTTGGCACATCTAAAAGCAGAGCAAGTATTCAGTATTATTATCACATAGAACTTTGGAGCCAAATTAGACCTGTGTTCGAATCCCAGATCTGCTTAACCAGCTACTATTAAATATTCTTTGAGTCTTAATACGTCATCTATAAAATGAGAATCATAACATTCCTTTTATTCATTAAACACTTTCTTGTTGCCTGGGTCACAGCGTTGTGCTAAGTGCTAGAGATACCATGGTGAACAAAGTGGACTGTCCCTGAACTTGTGGTACTGCTCTCATCAAGACTGTGACTCTCACGTTCCTGATCCAATGGTCAGTCCTCATCGTATTTGGCCTCTCAACATTTGGCACTGTCCACTGACCACTCCTTTCCCTGGAAACAATTTCTTCACCAGACTTCAGGACACATGCTCTCCTGTTTTCCTTCTGCCTGATGGGTTCCCCCTTATCCGTCTTCTTCCTGCTCCCTTCTCTTCTCCCCAATTTCTTAATATTAGAGTACCTCAGAGAGCAGTCCTTTGTCCTATTCGCCTCTTGTCCTGCACTTATCCCCTCGGGAATCTCCTCCAGTCTAGTAACTGAGACATGGTATTATGCCCCCAAATTTATATCTCCGGCCTCCACATCTCTCCCAAAACCCAGGCTCATGGATCTAACTGCCTATTGACCTTTCACTTCAGTATCTAGTAACCATCTCAAACTCAGCATGCTCACAACTTAACTCTATCTAACTGCCCCCCTTCCCATGCCTCAGGAAATTCTGTTGAATCAACTTTGAAAATATATCCAGAACCCAACTCCTGACCGCTACCCCCGCCGCTCCCATCTCAGTCTCAGTCGCTGTGTTAGCCGGCTCAAGCTGCCATAACAAAATTCCGTAGATCGGGCAGCTTAATAATAGGAATCCATTTTTCTCACAGTCCTGGAGCCCGGAAGTCTGGAATCAGGATGGCAGCATGGTCAGGTTCTTGGGACCGCCCTCTTCCCGGCTCGTAGAGGGGAACCTCCTCACTGCGTCTTTACATGGTGGAAAGATAATTCTGGTGTCTCTTCCTCTTATAGAAGGACTCCAGTAGTTTTGGTTCAGGGCTTCACCCTTATGACCTAACTTAGCCTTAATTACCTCCTTAAAGGCAGTAGCTCCAATATAGTCACGTGGTAGGGCAGTAAGTCTTCCATGTATAAATTTGGGGGAGACAAAATTTAGCCCATAGCAGTTAGTGTCCTCTCTCACCTGGATTACTATAAAAACTTCCTGACTGCTCTCCCTGTTTTTACACCTGCCAGCCTAGAGTCTATTCTCGAAATAGCAGCTAGAGTGATCCTTGTCAATGATGCAGTGGATCTTGCTGTTCCTCTGCTCAAAACTCTCTATAGCTCCCTCTTGATCAGAGCCAAAGCCACGGTTTTACAGTGCTGCCCAAAGCCCCAGCGATCCAGCTGCTCACACCTTTGTAACCTCGCCTTCTTTCAGCCTCCTGCTGGCTCCCTCCACTCCAGCTAGTGTGTCTGGCCTTCATGCACTTCCTCAGAAATACCAGGCGGCCTCCTGGCTCAAACCCTGTGCATATGCTTTCTCTCTCCCTGACACCCTCGTCCCTCAGCTATCCACTTGGCTCCTTTCCTTACCTCCTTCAAATCTTTGTTCATGGAAGCCTATCTTGACCAGTCTATTTCAAACTGCAAAGAGAACCCTCTCCTCCATCTACTTTCAAGGCCCCTTAACGAAGCAGTTCTTTCCCCTGCAGCATTTATCACTTTCTAACATAATGTATAATTTACTACTTTAGTATTTTATTGTCTATGATCTGTCCCTTCTCACTAAGTTCCATGAGGGCAAAGGTCTTTGTTTGTTTGTTTCCTTTTTGTATCCTAAGAACCTAGAAGAGCCTGGAACATAACAGCAACTCAGTAAATATTTTTTGAATGACTAATTATTGCAGTATATTAATTCCTGAACAAACAAGTTCTGTTGCTCACAAACAGGTTAGGTTTGCAGGTCCATGTAGGTGTTAAGTCCAGGTGACTAAGGACTTTCATCTTGAAAACATAAGATGCATTTACAGCAATAGAAATTGTTAAACTTTCGAATTTTTGAAACAAGGTATACTTTCACCTCCTTGCTGAAGCATTCCATTGTGCATCTACTTAAAAAAAGAGGGGCGCCGGGGTGCCTCAGTCAGTTGAGTGTCTGCCTTCGGCCCGGGTCATGATCTCAGGATCTTGGAACCGAGTCCCACATAGGGGGCCTGCTTCTACCTCTCCCTCTGCCTGCTGCTCCCCCTGCTTGTTCTCTCTCTCTCTTTCTGTCAAATAAATAAAATCTAGAAAGAAAGAAAGAAAGAAAGAAAGAAAGAAAGAAAGAAAGAAAGAAAGAAAGAAAAAAGAAAGAAAGAAAGAAAAGAGAGCAAGTTTCATTTGTGTTGAAAATCTGTTGAGACCACGCTCCTCCTTCATTTTTTTTATAATAATTTTTTATTATATTATGTTAGTCACCATACAGTACATCCCCAGTTTTTGATGCAATGTTCCATGTTTCATTACTTGCATATAACACCCAGTGCTCCATGCAATACATGCCCTCCTTACTACCCATCACCAGCCTATCCCAATCCCCCACCCCCCTCCCCTCTGAAGCCCTCAGTTTGTTTCCCAGAGTCCACAGTCTTTCATGGTTCATTCCCCCTTCTGTTTACCCCCCCCTTCATTCTTCCCTTCCTTCTACCGATCTTCCTATTTCTTATGTTCCATAAATGAGTGAAACCATATGATTATTGTCTTTCTCTGCTTGACTTATTTCACTTAGCATAATCTCCTCCAGTCCCGTCCATATTGCTGCAAATGTTGGGTAATCGTTCTTTCTGATGGCTGAGTAATATTCCATTGTATATATGGACCACATCTTCTTTATCCATTTGTCTGTTGAAGGGCATCTCTGCTCCTTCCACAGTTTAGCTATTGTGGACAATGCTGCTATGAACATTGGGGTGCATATGGCCATTCTCTTCACTACGTCTACATCTTTGGGGTAAATACCCAGTAGTGCAATTGCTGGGTCATAGGATAGCTCTATTTTTAACTTTTTGAGGGACCTCCACACTGTTTTCCAAAGTGGCTGTACCAACTTGCATTTCCACCAACAGTGTAAGAGGGATCCCCTTTCTCCACATCCTCTCCAGCAATTGTTGTTTCTTGCCTTGTCAATTTTTGCCATTCTGACTGGCGTAAGGTGGTATCTCAATGTGGTTTTGATTTGAATTTCCCTGATGGCTAATGATTTTGAACATTTTTTCATGTGTCTGTTAGCCATTTGTATGTCTTCATTGGAAAAGTGTCTGCTTATATCTTCTGCCCATTTTTTGATTTGATTATTTGTTTCTCATGTATTGAGTTTGAGAAGTTCTTTGTAGATATTGGATACCAGTCTTTCATCTGCAGTGTCATTTGCAAATATCTTCTCCCATTCCGTGGGCTGCCTCTTAGTTTTTTTGACTGTTTCCTTGGCTGTGCAGAAGCTTTTTATCTTGATGAAGTCCCACAAGTTCATTTTATCTTTTGTTTCTCTTGCCTTTGGAGATGTGTCATGAAAAAGGTTGCTGTGGCCGATGTCGTAGAGGTTGCTGCCTATGTTCTCCTCTAGGATTTTGATGGATTCCTGTTTCACATCGAGGTCTTTCATCCATTTGGAGTTTATCTTTGTGTATGGTGTGAGAGAGTGGTCAGGTTTCATTCTTTTGCATATAGCTGTCCAATTTTCCCAGCACCATTTATTCCTTCATGATCTCCATAGTGTTGTGGCTGTAACCGTGGCACCCGTACTCAGCCTCACCTGAGTGATGATTGCCAAGGGTAATGCAACTTTGAATCTATCCATTCATCCAGGACCTGCAACAGAATTTTCATTAGCTGCCTTTGGCTTTAACCTCACCTTGTCATGAGTGAATATTAGTTCAGTGGGCTTCAGATGCTCTGATTTTCTATCCACACACTCTAAATTATTCTATTTTATCAGTCACCTGTCCTGGATTATCCTCAGTCACATCAGAACTAGATTTTTTACAGGTTGTGTGGCTTATTCTTTAGTCCTTCAGAAGCATTCCTACTCTGGAGAAATGTATCCTACAAGAACACATGCTATATCATTTTCTGTTCTCTCTCTTATTTAGGAAAATGTATCTTGACCTTTCTTTCTACTATAACTTTTCTCTTACTGGCATGACTGGGCCAATAATGTGAATTAAATATCTCAAAGCTACATAAAAACCCAGCAAACTTGCTATAAACTAAATGGCCACAAAACTAAATCACCTTATTCGACAGCTTCCACCTTCTAGTGACTGGGGAAGAGTTGGTATGTTTTTGCTCTTAAACACAACATTCATAAAAACATCCTTTGGTCTTTTTGAGGCAGAAAGTTCAACTAAGTGAGCCTTTATGCATATTTCATGTTATTTTCAATATCTTGTTTCTTGAGCATGGGGAATCTAATTTTTCTTTGTATTACCAGCCTGCCCATTGTGAGCAATAAATATTTGTTGAAAGGATGAGGGGAAAAAGAACAAAAGCCCAAATCTGTACATCTTGAAGCCTTCTTTTTACTTTGCGTGCTCTAAAATATCTCCACTGGGAGGCAGCACGTAACTTTAGTAACAGATTTAGGGGGGAACTGCTTAAGTGATACCATTCAAAATATGGTCGTTCCAGGCGTTTTGTGGTTACAAATGGAAGAAAGAGATGACATTCTGACTTTCTTAATCTACTAAATTAATGGTTCCAAGGCCAGTTATGCATTCAAATATTATTTCTTACTGCAGCTTCAAAACATCTCAGTAATAACGGCAGTGAAAATGGACATGAATTCTCAATAATGACTAGATAGTATTGAGGCTGGTGAGATTTAATTGAAACTATTTCTGTCTCTAACAGTCATAACAATAAGACAAGCCTGGTATTTATTCAGTGTGATTCAAGGAATGATCAGCAAGTACTTTTGTAAGATGTTTTCAGAACTGAATTTCATGAAAGAGTAAACGTATTCCAACTCCTTGGCTAATTTTCTTTTTGCCTCTTTCCCGCATAATCAGAACATGGGCTGTTGGGTTGGCGTGGATGTTTCCAGTGTGTATCAGGTACGATACAGAAGGGTTCCTTTTGTTATTGTGGACCAATTTCATGCAGCTAATTCTGCATCCAGGTTCAAGCCACATCTGTCGTCAACAGCAGTGCATACGATTCCAAGTGTTACTGAAACTTGCATTGGGTTACAAATTGTTACTCTTCTCCCTAGAATAACATTGGTTGATTTGTTCCTTATTTTCACCAGTAGTTTCTGCCAGACTTTCAGTTTCCCTGTGTTTACTTTTCATCTACCTTCCTTCCTAAAACTTGACAACTCTCTAGGACACGTTTTGCCAATTGAATCTTGTTGCTCCCTAAATGCCAATAAGCTGATGAAACACATAGACAGCAAGAGCATTTTTCACATTTAAAAAATAAGATCAACATTCCTTTTGTGATGAGATCATGTATCTATCTAGAAGGATTATTATCATAAACTATGGAAAGTCTGGTCATAGACAACTGAAACTTAGCCACTTGTAATGTTGTGACATATACCCGATAAATGTTTTCTGCTGTGTGTACAGCACTGGTAATTAAAATTATAAAATTCCTTTTTGAGCATCTCACATTTTTATCTGTTAAAATTTCAAAGGGCTTGAGTAAAGCTGTTTGTCAAAGAGAAAATACGTGCTGCTTATTTTCCAAATCAGTGTTCTAAACTGCTGTTGGTCATTCCCCATTTTCAAATACGGAATCTCTTTTATTTCTAAAAATTTACCAAAACCATATTCTGGTCTAATGTTAGCTACCCAGATTGCAAGCACTTTTAATACTTTATCTCTTCCTTCTGTCTCTTTTTCAAGGAATAAATATTTTATTTTTTCTGTTCAGCTCATTGTTTTCTCTCTTCCTTTTTCCAACCCATCTCATTTTAAGCAGATCTCTAGTCTTTTTAAGGTAACAAGTAAAAATTTTCTGTAGTTTTCCATGAAGTTATCATTTTAGTGGATACATGGTACAGAAAGAAATAGACGAACCAAATATTTTCTTTCTGCCTGAGAAAGGATGCCAGGTTACAGCAAACTATCTGAAACTTCACTCCCCGAAGCCCTGTCTCCTCCCCAAAACTAACTCCAGGTTTTGTCCTAGAGTACTTGCAACATCGCATTTCCAAGTAGCAAATTCTGTATCAGTTAGAATTTGTATCAATATTACACAACGTTTCTTATACTAATTATTTTTTTTAATTAGTGACTTAAACAAAATAGAAATGTATTTTTCTCTTACGTAAAAAATCTGGAGGGAAGCAATTCAGGGACCTAGCCTTCTTCTCTCTTTCTGATGTGTAATGTATAAGGTCATCTCAAAAACCCAAGATAGCTGCTGACTTCTTGCCATCATATCCATAGTCCAGTCATCAAGGATATAAACAGACTCCTCTTGATTGAATTCATTCGTTTGAGGAAACTCTCTCAGGATTTCAACCAAAATTTCCACTAATGTCTCATCAGCTTACAAGCCACATGGCTACAATAGCACCAAAGAAATCCAAAAATTTGTCTTTAGTGTAGAGAGAAACGCCCCCACAGATTTAGAGTTCTGTTACCAAGGAAGAAGGAAGGAACACTGGAGAGCAAAGGGCAGGCAGTCCCCGCCATGATGTTTATCACAGCTTTCTTCACAAGAATGGTGTTTTGGAAACAGCCTAGATGGCCAGAACAAATGAGTAAATCAAGCATGGTATGTTCGTATGTTAATACTGTCTTGATATTTAAAATATTGATGAAGATCACTATCTATCAACATAGAAAGTTATCCATGATACATTTTCCAGTGAAGGAAAAAAAAAAAAGCCAAGCATCTATCGTATGTTCCCATATGCAAAGTCATGTCTAAAAAGATTTCTGTAATGTTAACAGTGTCTAGGTAACCACTGGGGTTAGTAATTTTTTGTGTAATTTTACTTTAATCTTTATACTTTTCTATGTTTTGAACTTTTTACAATGAGCACGCACCATTTACACGATTACTGTGGAAACAAAAAGGCTCTGAATGAAATCACCTTTGGTTAAGTTTTAAAAAGTCAGTGTGCAACACCTTCCGTTTCCACACCTATCTTCAACCGGTGGGTTTTTCAAACTGCCCTTATGACACTTTCCAGTTTCATACTGATACACATTACTGCACTGACTATTAACTTTTCAGTAACATAGAACAAAGCAATAGTGAGGACTGTTTGTAAAAATCCTTATTTGCTTTTTTGCCTGAGACTTCCAACTTATGCTACTTAGAGTTTGGTACCAACACTACTTCTCTTTCTATGAGTTTTTAAGGTGGTGCTCAGTAGAAAAGAAATTGGGTTTTTATTAATACCTGTATATTTGTGCAAGCAAGTTTCAAATGCAGTCATTAATGATTTCAGGTGGTCGTCGTCCCTATTTTCATTCTGTCAGAAAATGATCACGTGTGAGACCTTGTTACTGGGATGTAAATAGGATGTTTGAAATCCAGGTCTGCCTTTCCTACATGTATGGCATTAAGCCCTTTGCTTCATTTCTTTTATCTCTGAAATGGGTAGAATAATAACTCGTTTACTAACTTAAGAGAGTCTTGCGAAGGTAAAATGAGATATTTGATGGAAAATGTTTTGCAAGGTGAAAAGTAGCACATATAATATCAGGGCAGGCTGGTTTATCTTCGAATCAAGGAGCTTTTGCACCTGGGGTTTTCTGAGCAGAAGCGATCCTCTTCTGTGGGTACTGCCCACAACACCTGCAGCCAATGTGGCCAGACAGGTTGGTTGCTCCTTCAAAGGGCAGCGGAAAACTGGGGAAAGCAGGTGTTACAAGAATGAGGACTAAATCACTAATCCAGAAGTCTATCGTGAAAATGCACCCATAATTACTTGCATCAATTTCTTGGAATGGGTGGGTAAACCTTAATTTATTACACAAATTGTATTAAGGACTTTTAAAACAGATTATCTGTGATTTTCTTAAAATTTCATTTGCAAAAAGTTTACTCATTCCAAACAGCTGAAAACTAAGTATTTTAATCTCCTTGCAGAGAAAAAAAAAAATCCCAAAAGATTAAGAACAAATATCTGTCATTTAATTAAGGCAAAAATACAGCCTGCTTAGAAAAGTGGTCACTCTGAACACACACACGTAACCACACACACACACATGCACACACACTATTGTAGTGTCTCCTTTGAAATGACATCTGTCTTAACTTCCGTTTTCACAGGTGGGGAGAATTGAGGGTAGAGCTGAGACTGCCATTAGTGACAGTTGAATTTCCTCTGAACTAAGCAGAATTGAGTGGTGCTGGAGGGACATTAGGGGCTCCTCTTTGCTTGGGTCTCCTGTTCGGCACCTGGATAAGCTTAAATTGCCTTGCTAAACAAGACAAAACCCTTTCTTTATGTTGAAATGTTGAAAATGCTTAAGATTTACAATAGTTTGGATGAATTGTGGTTTCTCTCACCATGTAGGTGAGTTTCTTGCTTTTCTTTTTTCTGCTAAAGCAATTTTGTGTGGTATGTATGAGAGTGAACTTTTATAAAGTACAATATCCCATGTACATACATAGAGTTGTTTCCCAACATTTTAAGCTTCCTCCTATATTCCCCAGTCCTTTTGTTCGTTTTGTCCACTTTGAGGGGAGAGACTGCACCGTGGTAGAGATGCCATTGGCAATGGCTTTGAAACGTACCACACGGACAGACAGACCGACCCATGAACACTTGCTGAATAGTCAGATGCCTTGGGCTTTACTGGGCTGCACGGGGCTTCCACCACTGTACGGAGACCCGCTCCAAGTAACTTCTCTAGGTCTTCATGGTTCCCTCTCTAAAATGTTGTAGACTTTAGACATCTGCAAATTTGATATGGAGATCTGTTTGAAATATTCTTAGAGAAACTTTACCTTTGTAACATTTTTGCTAAAACCAACAAAGTATCTTGTTGTTATTATTGCTGTTGTAACTATTGAAATTTGTTTTCTCTCTTGCTTTTAGCTCCAGGAGTACCGTGTCTTATATGGATGAACCTAGCCAGCGTGACGATGCCTCTCGCCTTACAGTTCAGATGGAAAACACCTATCAGCTGGGTCTGTTATTTCATCACTCATTCCTATTTTAAACTTCTTTTTTAAAAAAGATTTTATTTATTTATTTATTGAGAGCAGGTGTGGGGGAAGGGCAGAAGAAAAGGGAGAGAGAATCTCAAGCAGACTGCCCTGAGCACACGGAGCTCATCGCGGGGCTCAGTCCCATGACCCCAAGATCATGACCTGAACAAAATCCACAGGTGGCCACTCAACCGGCTGAGTCACCCAGGCACCCCCTTATTTTAAACTTCTAATCTCATTATTTACTTAAAATAATATCTGATAACATGGCATTATCTTCAATACTAGCACATTATAAGGGGTCTTAATTAAGTGATTTGATGCTGTTTTAATTTCTTCCTCTGCAAGATGGGACCAATACCCATTGCTTAGTTTTCTTTATCAATGTTTTCTAAATACCACGCAATTCACTGGGAAGCACTGATGTGTCTTGTGTATTATGGGACTAAGAAGTTCATTTCTGGGTATTTCTGGGTTATCCTGTATAATTATTTTGTATATGCTCAAATTAAAGGAAAGAGATATGCATTGAAGTTTTATCCAGCAAAGCCAACCAATGTTGTTGATAGGTGGAGAAAAAAAAGCCTTCAAAGCAAAAGCAAATGATTTCTAGTCCCTTGTTGACAGAGGTGTTTATTCCCTTTCCACTGAGGCTTTGGGTCTTTGAAAACAAAGATCTTTGCACCTGCCTCAATACTCCCAGATGGAGTCCACTGTGAATACTTTTTCCCATTCATGTTTTCTCATAGACCAACCTGTTTTCTCTAAGTGTGTACCTGCCCACTATTATCTGCCCACGGTATATAATTACTGCTACATAGAAATTCCAAAGAGACTTACCAATGACCAAAGGGAGGGCTCTATGGGCCAGAGTGGTTCCATCTGTAGCCAGTTAACTTCAAGAAAATTACAGACCATCAGAGCATCCCATTAGGCCTTGTAGCCAGTTTTCTACAATAATCCCCAAGACTACATGAATTACAACATTCCATAATTAGCCAGTCTACTGGTATTTTCACAGTGCCTGGGGTAGACAACTAATATTGCTGCCAGCCAGTATAATTTTCTATTCCTTCTGGTAATCTTACCCAATTTCCTTTGGGGAAGCCCACCACTGCCAACATTATCACTTTTGGTCCGTAACATTCTGCTGAAGCTGACATTAGCTCCAGAGATAGAACAGTGACTAATTCTGGGATAGCATATGACCCTTTGTGTTGAGATTCAACTTAGACAATGTTGTTTGGTCTGTTGGAGAAGCCCATTAGGCTCTGAAACCTGAAAGAAGTAAGGCTGCGTGAGGTTTTGCCATCTCGCCCCAACATACGAAGCCTGAGACAGAGAGAGAACCAAATTGATTATTCAAATCCTAAATTCAGCTATCTGCTCTTAGACTTTTCATTAGGCAAGCTAGGTTTGGGTCAGGTTTTCCTCCACTTATAACTGAAAGATCTTAACCATTTGATGTCTATGACATTGGACTCTGTATGCTGAAAGGGTCTGAATCAGATTTTGACAAGATAAAGGAGTTGAACTGTGAAGTCCTGTGTTTCTTCTTCATAAGGATATATTTTCATAATTTATTTCCTTAAATAAAAAACTAAATGATCTGATCAATTTTAGAAGTACTGAGTGTTGAACCAAGTTAGAAAAGTAATGTTAGAAATAGCTTAGTATAAAGTATTTCCCATATTTTCTTACAAAAGTCATGTGAATTATTCCTTTATGATTTAAGTCTTTTGTGCTTAACAATCCATTTCTTAAGCATTCAACTAGCCATCTTGTTAATACTCAAACAAAAATATATTTCCACTTCTACTTGTTTCTGAGTTTATTTTGCATCTGAAAGGTACTCTGTGGACCTTTGGTAAAGATTTTCTCTCATATCTACACAACGCAATACTTCCCAAAAGAGTGTGTTTATGTTGGGGGGAGGGGACCTGTCAATCATCAGCATTATTGTGTTTAATTTTTCACATTCTATCCAATAATATTTTCATTACCTAACCACATTTTAAATGTTTAGTATGTTTGTCCTCCCTTTATCTGAGTAATTACAGCCAGAATGAGGTAAAACATAAGTATAATTAATGAAAGAAAAAAGGGAATGGAAAAATCAAAGTATACTCATTGTAATAAAACACCATTTACATTTTCTCATTAATTAATTACTAAAACATGAGCATCGAAAAACATACAAGATGTAGTACTCAATACGTCTGAATTTGAATACTAGTCTTGCCGATTCCTAAATCAATAATGGTTGAGCAAGGTATCAGCATCCTTGACTCTCAGTTTATCTGTAAAAAAGGGATAATAGTCCACACATCATAGGATGTTGTGAGAATTAAATGAAGGAATGCATGTAAATTACTTCTTCATTCATTATGTTATTGTTTCTCAAAGTGACTGACTCTAGGACTTCACCTTAAATCACTAAGACGACAGGCCTTCTCTGACATCCAATATAATTTCCTATTAATTACAGAATGAGTTCTCCACAGGAGTTTTTCCGGAGCAATGGTTAAAGAAGTATCCGATTCTTTAAAAACACTGCCTGTAAGCAGGAGGTCAGACAAGACCTATAGTGGTGGCTACTTTTGTTGCCACAAAGAGACAAACTGCCTGAGAATGTAGACAACATAACAAAAAGGAGAGCGTGAAGATGGAGAGAGAGACATCGTTTGAGCTCAGCTTCCATGGCATGATAGGCCCTGTCATCAGATGCTCTCACGAACAGAAACTGTCAGGCTCTCCACTCTGACTTCACTGACCCCCCTAGGGTCCTTCCTGACAGTGGAGGTCTCACTGCCTCTCTACTTACACCCTTGCCCGATTTTGCTGCCTTCTCAGCAAAAACAATCCCTTTCTCCTCCCTCAAAATGGGTAGCAATCATAACAACAACACTCATAATAATAAATACCTAATGGGGGGGGTGTCCGTGCATGGCAGCACTATTCTAAAGGTTTTAAATATTTTACCTCGTTTAATCCTAATAAAAAACAATATGTGATAATTCTTATTATTACCCCAATTTGGGGAAGCTGACACACAGACATATTAAATAACTAAATTTTTAGCTGCTCTACCTTAAATCTATTTTTGTGACAACTCTTTCTTCTTTTTCTTTCTTTTCCTTTCTTTTCTTTTCCTTTCCTTTCTTTTTTCATCCCAACCTTTCTTCAGATCTTTGCTTTTTGATTTCTAAAAATATTTTCCCTCTTAAAAAAAATCCACTCAAAAAGAAAGAAAGAAAGAAAGAAAGAAAGAAGAAAAAGAAAGAAAGAAAGAAAGAAAGAAAGAAAGAAAGAAAAGAAAAAAGTTTTGCCATTCCCATTAGTTGACTCTGAAAGTAGACTGGGGAGCTCATTTGGAAAGTCGAAAAGCGAACATTCACTCTTTCTCTGACTTTGCATCTCAGCATCCCAGACTGAGCAAGGCAAGGGATGGTTCTGGGTGCATGGGGAAGATCACAAACAAGTGAGAAAAAAAAGTCCATGATGACATTTCAAAATATCTTCAAAATAGGATTTAGTTAATGAGATTTGTTTTAAAAAAACACAAAGCCAAGTGCAGAAAGGACATAGGTACAGCTGGACAATAGGCACTGCTGGAAACAGGGACTCAGGTGTAACCAGTCTTTTCAGCACTAAACTGGGTGTGGGCCTCCTTCTCTCACTGTGGTCTGCCTTCCTCTCCTTGGTGACAGTCGTGGCCTTCCGCAGGTCCTCAGGATCACATGTCATAACTTTTATCACCAGAAAGAAGCTGATTTATTTTTTCCCCTAGTTTCAGTTTAAAATCAAAATTCTGAGAAAGGATTCTAATTGGCCTGGCTTGGGGCAAGTGCCACTCCTGGGCCCATCTACCATAACCTGGACTTGGGCTCAAGGAGGTGATGGGAGATCCTAAAGAACCATCTGGTTAGAGTTGGAAAACGCTCATCTTCCTAGGAGGTGAGAGGCTGTCCCCAGATGACAGGGACGGGTCCTAGACAGACAAATGTGTGCATTGAGGGAATTTACTACTTGCTGAAGGGAACGATGCATACAAGTTACTATAATAAGCGGCCAAATTAAGTTCCATGAGAGTGATGTAGGTCAAGGTACATGCAATATGCATGCCTGGTAGGAGGGAGTGAACAACAGAAAGTATAATTAGAACATACATAATCTATTTAATTTAGTCCAAGCCAGTAGTATCATCTTTAAATTTCTTGACTAGAGGGGAAACCACCCTCAAATTTAACCTCATTTCACTCGAGAGTGCACATGGAAATGTACAAGATCCACTGGAGGATGACCCAGGGGCTTGTAGGTACCTAGGAACTTGCCCACGCGGGCTGGTGCCCTATCTCTACCCCATGAGACGGGAGCAGTCAGGAGCAACCTGGAGTTATAAACCTACCAGCCTACAGTGTTATAACAGCTTGTCTGTCCTCTAACATAGATTCCTGCTAACTAAATATTGTGGTTAATCATCATACTCACTGCGTCAGGTGTCTGTCCCTTTTACCTATCCAGACTCATTCCCCAGGATGATTTAATTGAACAATTCCTATATAATCATCAAAATGCAAATACTGTGTATGGAGCCCCAGGAGGCTGACCTAACTCAACTACAGGCACAGGCTGCAGCCTTCCAGTTGAGTCTGGCCGATGGAAAACTTCAGTGGGAAGTCAGAGTGGGGGAGGAGTGTGAGCTGGGGTGTCTATCTCCCCCCACACCCTGACTCTGGGTTCACCTCATGCTGTTTGCCTCCACCGATGGAAGGGCATAGCTGCCCTCAAGGGAGCCCTCTCCGAGTGCCTCTCCGGGAGCTAGTAAGGGTCCCCTTGTCAGAGCCCTCAAGCCTGGGGTGGGATGGGGTAACACCCTCAATTTCACTAGCCAGGGGATACTGCACTATCCTTTGGTCCTGCATCCTGCTCAGAACGTCCAAAGGAGTCTATTAAATGCTCCAGGAATTGTCGTACTTTTCACATGCCATACATGTCTTTAGACCCTGGTACAGTCATTAAAAATAAACACTTAAATGATACTGATGACTAGTGAAATAGAATTGAATATAATTCTTGATCTCGTTCCCTTATCCACATCAATTCAGCAAAGAATGATGGAGCCTGTACGCCAGGCTCCAGGCACATGCCCTCGCCGTTCAATGACAGACAGTTGAGGTTAATACTCCCAGGAGGGACAGGGAAGATGCCTGGGATGCAGGATAAAGAAGACCCACCCGAAGCCTCTGCTCTGAACATGGACTAAATGTGGTCAAGAACATAAGCTCTCGAGTCAGATAAAACAAGAAGTACCTCCCAGCTCTGCCACCCTGTGATTCTGAGCAAGTTACTGAATGTATTCAAACCTCCGCTTTCCCATGTGTGAAGTGGAGGTAACAGTAAAACTCACCCCAGTGATTTATTGGAAGATTATGTAAGGTACTAAATACTTATCACAGTGTATGACATGTAGAAAATGCTCAATAAAAGCAGTTTTTATCTGTACTATGATTATTACCTATAAAATGATTACTGCTATTTAAATTCAGAAACCACACATTAAATATTTCCTCTGCGTTTAGCATTGTATTCGACTCTGAGGAGGATAAAATCTGACCGAGCTTACCATTTCACTGGGGAGAAAGGCAGAAATGCTTTAGCTGTTGTCAGGGGGATTCGGAGCCGTGGAGACCCAGAGTATTGTGAGTACTGAAAAGAAAGGATGATTTTTTACCTGAGGAGAGGAGGAAGACTGCCTGGAGAAGCAGACATTTGAGCTGGCCTTGAACCGTGAGTGGACATTTCTCTGATGAACAAGATAGGGAAGGCGGTTCCACTTCAAAGCAGGAGCAAAACAAATGTCCACAAGCATCCCTTACAAGGCAGACGAGGTCCGTGGGCTGGAGCAGCACCCACATAGAGAGCTGAGGTGGGGGGTGAGGGGCTGGACGTGCTGGGCCTTAGACTTTGCTAAGGGAAATATCACAGCCAGATCTGGGTTTTAGAGCCACCCATCCAGGCGTAGTGTGGTATCCAGAGGTTGGAAATAAAAAGCTGCAGATAAAAGAGCTGGAGGTTAGTTAGAAAGATGTTGAGACTTTAAAGTAAGTCATTAATGGTGGGAACTGGAAAGGAGGATACTTTCAGTATCAAACCTCAATGGTATTGAATGCACTCTTTAGGTAGCCTAGTAAATGGACGAGTGTGTTGTCTTCTGGTCCTCTGCCAGAGAACCTGTCTGGAAACCTAATTAGGGCCATTTTCTCCTTAAATAGAGGCCGCCCAGAAGATGAAATGTCTCTCCATGATTCAGTACTCTTTTGATTAGACTATGGGCGGGTGGATAGCATTTGAAATTACTTAGAAATTTCATCTGTATTTTCAGGTCCTACCAAACATTTTCCTGTGGTCATTGTCAATCAGATCCTGAAAGATGTGTTAACTAACTATCTACAAGAAGAACAGTATGAACCAGAGCTCTGTAGACAGATGGCCAAAACGATTTCTGAGGTATATATGTGATTTACAAAGTGTTAACTAGAATATTGCTGAAAGGACAACCCCCCTACATTTTGATGAAGGCAATTAATTTGTAGTAGCAGTAAAAATGCTTATTTCTATTTTATGGAAATATTTATTAGGTCATATTCCGTGTGTGTGTGTGTGTGTGTGTGTGTGTGTGTGTGTAAAAAGCCTTTGCCTAGAACAACCATTACGTGTATCATTTTGCATGTATTTTGTTTAAAAAATGTTTACAACTGCCCCCATTTATTTAAAAATGTATTGCCAAAGATATATTTTAATGATCATTTTCTCTTGTTCAAGTTAGTTTCCTTGAGTGCCATCAAATACAGATATTGCGGTCTTTAAATACATTTCTATTTTTATCAACTAAAGTGCTGGCACTCCATTAGGTTTTCTTTACTCCTTATAACAAACTCTTTATAAACATTCATGGTTAGTCGTATTACAGGAGACTCCAGACGTGTGCTCCCTTAATTAGGCATAAACAAGGTGGTCTAACTCTCACGCCAACGTTCTTTGAAGGGAAGCCATCTTAACACAGATTTTCAAAGAACGTAATAAATCCTTTAAATCCTGTTCTCTGGATTACAGTTTTTCCATGTGTCTTAGAAAATGTAGATTTACTGCTGGTGCTATAATTTTGTCTCCAAATGTTCTATCTCAGGAGAACAGGGCTTAAAGGAAAACATAGTTAAGTTTCTACAACAGTTACTGAAAATATCTACAACGCATCATGTGATTTTCTTAAATCCACCATATTTATAACAAAGATAAAGACCCCTAAGTTTCAGTGTGGCTAAGTGAGGATCTTTCTGTTGTTGTTGTTCTTTTCATTTCTAGGTTATTAAAACCCAGGTCAAGGACCTGATGATCCCACGGTACAAGCTAATTGTGGTTGTTCACATTGGACAACTGAAGAGTCAGAGCATTCTTATTGGAAGTAGATGCCTCTGGGATCCTAAAAGTGATACCTTTTCGTCTTACGTTTTCAGAAATTCTTCTCTCTCCGCTCTTGCAAGCGTCTATGCAGTTTACTTCGAGTGACTGAAAGTTAGAAATCTAGTGCTTACTTTTTTAAGTCAAGAAATAGGCCGTATCTATGTACACGAAAGCTTTACTGCCCAAAAGTTTGAGAACGAAACAACACTCATATTTCAAACAACTGGAATTTTTGGACTTTTTCATACTCTTTGAAGAACTGGGGGGGGGAAGAGAGGCACAAGAAAAGCTCTTGTTTATCCAAAGGAAGAACGAAGTCTTGGTTCTGCTGGATTGTTTTTCACAGACATGGATTCTTATTTAATATTACTTTTGGTACTAATTATTTTAATTGCTCTTTATAGAGAGAGTTAAAATTTCCTGTATTGTTTTCTTTAATGAAGAGAAGTTAAACAAACAAACAAACAAACATGACTATCTACTCTGACCAATAAAGGGCAGAAGCATATTCAACCTGGTACACACCAATGAGAAACGTGAATGTGTCTCAGTACTGCATGTAAAAGAATGCTGAGTTTCATTTCGTACTTAATAAATTGAGCAGCATTCATTAACTGCAATTATTGTTACATGTACCTGACAGTTGAAACTGCTGAGGTAGAATTAATGATTTCATAACAATTATTGTAGTCCCACGGGGCTGCTATAGCGAAAACTAGAAGCTCTTGTGGGTTGGCTGCATTTTACAAAATTGTGGGAGAACTGGATGTTGGCTCTCCAGTAATGGAAACTATAAAGTGAACAAAGCCTTTTAGGGCACTGCAGTAGACACGGTCGCATTAAATATACATGATGTTTAATAGTAAATGTATCTGTAACACTTAAAATCACGTATTGCAAAGAGACACTGCTTTTAAATATACACTCTGCCTGATGTGCTTGTAAGTAGGTTTTCCTTGGCTAACAAACTTTTTACACAAAATATATAGCTGACAGCTTAACAAATAAAACATGTGTATTTACTATTTTGTTCCTATGAATTTAGTGCTAAAGTGACCCAGTGCGGTTTTGAATGGATGGCACTAAAATTTACAGGGCTGAAATGTCTTTATTATTCTGCTGGTTAATGTAGCTTGTACCATGGGTCATTTATTTTCACGGGGCTTTCAGCCCTTTGTGTGCATATGAAATGATGCTGAGGCGTTGTTCCTGGATGCTAAGTGAACTGCCCGGAGGACATTTGTTAAAGGTCAAAGACAAATTGTACACATGTGGAGAAAATTAGCAATGCTATAGTCTTAAGGGGGAAAAAAATGATGTGTCATTCATATCAAAAAGAATTTAGCAAATGGGAAAACAGTCAATGCTTTATAGTTTTAAAATGTACTGATGTCTTATTTTTCCCCCACAAGAGCCTGTGCTTAAAAAAAAAAAATGTATACTTTTAAAATTCCTTTCCTTCTGCTTGTTCTGGCTTTTAAGGTAACTTTTCAAAATGAATTAGTCAATTTTCATTTTTTTTCTGGAGTGCCTTAGTGGGAATATGTCTGTGTAATAAGTCATCACGACCAATATTTGTCTATCTCCGTAGGCCAGTTTTGTTTCTGGATTAGGTCTTAAGTGCAGTCAGTAAATGAGCTGCGTATTTTCATTACACATTTGCGAACATGTCCCCTCTCGGCACAACAGCAGGGGCAGTCATATTGCAATTTTGCATGAGTAAATCAGAATGAAGAAAATTCCTTAGTACATGCAAAGTCCATTACAAAAACGGCTTTATTTTTTTAGAGTCCTAAAGTCTCATCTATGAGATAATTTCTTACCATCTGTTCTAGGCTGTGTTAGGAATCAGAACCTTAAAACATGATAGTTAAAAAGCAAAAAAGGAAGCAGTTAAACAGCAGATTGCCATGTACTGTAATTCAGACTGTCAATGATGAATTCTAGCCATGATAGAGCAGCATAAGAATATACAGTAAAAACCCAGTAACGGCGACTAACTCGGAATGCTGGTCATCACAGAAAGCCTTCTGACAGGAAGCTTTGATGGATGCTTTAGCTAACGCCACGGAGGTAATCGTATTGTAAAATACAAATGTATCAGGTCAACATGTTGCTTACCTTAAACTTACACCATGTTGTCAATTTTATCTCAGTTTTAAAAATAAAACTTTTTTTTTTAAAAAAAGAAATGACACTGTAAATTTGAGGGAATTGTTTTACTTTGAGACACCCTGAACTTTCCTAGCATTTTGCCTTCCCAATAAGGTCTTCTTAAAGTGACATCCTTCTTCCCAGACCTGCCGTGCCCACACCCACCGTGGAGCCTTCACTCATGCTTTTCCCTACTCAGAACATCCCCTTCCACTTAAAGCAACTTTCTTCACTTTTCAGCATTAAACTCTGGTTTTGCCTTTTCTCTAAATCCTTCATCCATTCCTTCCCTTCTGTTCTCTCTCTGCTTTCAACTCTCAGAGTCGGGCTCCTGATTGTTCTCTAGGTACTTTGTGAATAATAGTTTTGTTTTCCTTACTAGACTGAAAACATCTTGAGTACATGGACCACATATCCTGACAGCACCTAACAATAAAATTGAACACATTTTAACTTTTTAAGCAAGATCACAGGCACTGGTTGCACTGTTACCTAACTACTAACAGCAAAGATAATAGTAACACACAGTTTAACTCTAGAGGAACTGGGATCCTGTAGAGATGATAAGTACACAAGTGACCACAGTACAGGCTAGAATATGTTTTCATAAGAAAAGTCCAGAATATCTTTATTGGCTTAAAGGAATCAGGGAAGGCTGAATGAAGGAAGTAGCACATACCTAGACTATGAAGTTGCTAAGTGGAATTTCAACAGACAGAGGAGTTCAGAGTACAGGAAGAAGTCTAGACTGGATAAAACACGGTGTTCATGAAGATAAGTGGTTAGAACTAAGACTGGAAGGATCCATGGATAGTAACCTGAATGTCTGGGCAAGAAAGCCATACTCAGGTCTTGGGTCGTCCCTGAAGGCTTTTCATTTGGCTCATCGGGTATGAGAAGTGACTCCTTAAGAAGATGAATCTGTTGGTAAAGAGCGGAAAGACCACCTAGGAGAAGGGAGAGGTCATGAGAGGCTGAACTGAGTGAAACGGAAAGGAGAGGACAGTTCTATGGAACGGTTTAGGGACAGTCTTCATGACCAGGCAAAGGGCACGGAGGAGTCTGAGGTGACAAAGCGACTCTGGATGTTTGCAGTCTCAGGTCTGAGTCCTGCTGTCCTAGTCTCACTAGCTAGTTAAGTGACCTTAAATAAATGACAAAACTCACTTAAGCCGAAGCTTCCTCACCTTAAGCAAAGCAGTGAAAATGCTGGTATCCACCTCGCAGAGTTTTAGACCGAGGCAGACGGTGATGGGGCTGGCAGCCCTCAGAGCCAGCGGCGTGAAGCCGAACACTGACTCCAAGGGAGGGGCTTGGAGGTGCACTCTTGCTTGCTAAGAACAGGCAAAAATATATGTTGGCTAAGCGCCTAACAGATGGGAAGCCCTCAATCAATAGTAGCTCCCACGATTGTAGTTGAAAGTTTGAGTCTGGGCGACTAGATCCATGGTCCTGGTAGCAAAAATAAAGAAGTCAGCAAGGAAGAATTTGAAGACTGAAATACTAAGCTTGATTTTTCACTTGTTGAATTTAAGTTAATAATGGGACGTTCAGATGGAAATAGCCGCAGGCGGCTGAAAAAGTGGGAGTGGAGCTGAGCCACATCAAGGTGAGAGATTTAGACTTGGCAGTCATCCAGATGGAAACCTAACATCTTCCTCCTGCTTCATAAAATATTCATTAGCAGCGGAGGCAGCGGGTATAGTGAATACTAATAGCAAATTACTGCAAATTCAGTTAACTCTGGGAATGTCAGCAGGAAACCCTCCTCCAGAATCAATACGAAAACTTTCCCCCAAAACCAAAATTAAATGAGGCCTCTATTTGCTTGTATTTTTATTTTAAAAAATTTCTGTATGATCCATTTCTGTTGCCAGACATCATAAGAAACAAATACATCAGCCTCTCAAAAATACATCAGCCTCTTGAATGGAAATATCAGTGCTGTTATCTGTCGTCATTGTTAATAGAACGACTTTAAAGAAAATGTGATAGGGAGGCCCCTACAACAGAGTCCAATAGACTAGGAGCTGGGAAATTAAGCACTACTTCAGATCCTTGATTTTTTTTTTTTAAATGTTGGGAATTATCCAATATAGAGGGTGATTTAAAAAACAACAGTTGAGAAACTAGAATTTTTTTTTTTTTTTTAAGATTTTGTTTATTTATTTGACAGAGATAGAGACAGCCAGCGAGAGAGGGAACACAAGCAGGGGGAGTGGGAGAGGAAGAAGCAGGCTTATAGCGGAGAAGCCCGATGTGGGGCTCGATCCCAGAACGCCGGGATCACGCCCTGAGCCGAAGGCAGACGCTTAACCGCTGTGCCACCCAGGTGCCCCGAGAAATTAGAACTTTTAAATCTAGCATTTTAGAGAATGAGCCCTTGCCTTGTTGAGACCATTACTCGACCTGTCTTTCTAGATATTATCCAAGAAATGCATTAAGAAAACTCAATATTAAATAGTTATTTACTATTTATTATTAAATAGTTATTAAATAGTTATTACTACGCTGTTTTATTCTCAGAATTCTTTAGGAGGCGGCCTGCACCCAGCACATCTGCAGCTCCCACGCGTCCCCCTGCATCTGCTCGCATCCCCCCACCATGATGCTCTCACGAGCAGCGGCAAGCGGTGCTCCAGGCCAAATCTGCGATGCATTTCCTCGACCTGTTCCACCTCAGCTCTCTTCTCTCATTTCTTTTGAGCAGCAATGTGATGTAGTTGTTTTTTTGTTTGGGGAAGTGGGGTTTTTTTGGTTGTTTTGTTTTTTTTGTTTTTTAAGCACAGAAACGAAGACAAATACTTGTTTCCGCTTCCCACCTTTCCTTGCTGTGCAACTTTGGGCAAAGGGGCCGACGTCCTGAGCCTCAGTTTTCTCAAAGATAAAAATGATTATAATAATGATCACTACTTGTTATTGATCAGTGATCAATGACCACTACTCATGTTCTTGCCCTGAAGACAGAGAGAGAGTATACGTGTAAAACGTCTGGCCCGTCATAGACCTTCACTCCAGATATCCAATTTCTTCCTGCAGATCCTGTTTTCCTAAAGAATTGAGCATGTTTTAGCAATTTCTGCTCACCACCATAAAGTAATACCCTAGATTACTTGGTTCCTTTCAGTTCAAAGTTTTAATCGTCTGCTACTTCCATCTTTGAATGTCAAATAACTTCCCCTCTAGTCCACCTTTATTATAAAATCCTATTCACCCCCAAATTCAGCTTCTTTTTGCTAAGCTCTACCTGTTTTTATACTTCCAATCAGATGTCCTGCCTCCACTTCAGTACTTTCTCAGTTTCTTTAAACATTTTTACTTATCGTCACTTATTTTTTCCTGTCTTAGCGTCCATTTGAACTTACGTGTTCTCTTCCCTTCTTCACATGCATGAACACAGACTAGAACACTACTATACAATTTACTGAGGCTTAAATATGTTAAGTATCTGATTCAAGTTTCCTGTAATTTCGCCTCAGTTTCTTTCATCACTAGTTTAACTACGGTACCCCACTTCCCCCCGCCCTTGTGCAGGACATAACTTGAAACTGGTGGTTCTCCCCCCACCCACGAGGCTATTACCCTACTTAGCAAGGGAGGAAACCAGTATAACCAGTATGGGAAGCATTAAACTTCATTTTCCATTTGTAATCAAAAAAGAAAGATTATTGCTTCCCACAGACAACAATGAGGATGGATCGTCTAACTGCCAAAAGGACATAATATCCAGCCTGGTTTGTGCAGGAGGCGCTGGGAAATCATTTTTAAAATTCGTATGAGAAACATTCAGCTTAAAGAGCCACTATGTCATTTTGAAACTAAGGAAAAATAAACCGCGTGTTGTTAGCCAATTATAAAAATACATTATCTTTATAGTTTTTCTTTAAGAAAATGTATTCTATGCCAAGAACTTTACTTTGGTAGGAGAGCTACAAATTAAAACCACAGCTAAGTTGCTTCTTTGCATCCCAGTTCATAAACACAAGTCAAAGCCTTCTAAGGACCCACTCTAGAGAGGTGGGTCCACGTGAGGAAGATTAGACAATTAGAAGCTGTCCTTAAGCATAAGCCAGCAAACGGTAAAGGGCCAGATAGTATATATTTTCAGCTTTGTAGACCGCATGGTCTCCAACTTAACTATTTAACTCTGCCATTGAGGCACAAAAGCAGCCATGGACAGTAAGTAACCAAGTAATTGTCACTGCGTTTCAATAAAAGTTTCTTAATGTAACTGAAAGTTTAATTTTATGTATTCCTCATGTATCATGAAGTTATTCTTCTTTGCCTTATCTCCAACTACTTAAAAAGTAAAAACCCTTCTAGCATGTGAGCCATACAAACTCAGATGGTAGGACATATTTGGCCCATGGGCCATAGTTTGACCACTGGCTTCTAAAGGGATCATCTTAGTGAAGGAAGAGAATTGGAATAGTAATAAAGAAGTTGAGATTTTAATATATCTAGCAGAAAGTGGAAAGTAAGCAGCAATGACATAGAAAATGACAATAACATTTCTAAACTAATAAGTGAGAAAGGGGGATTAGCCATGCAAGCAAAAAACATTGAAATGAATACTAGATTATACAGAATATAATCAACTATATCATGTCACTCATTAAACATGAATTTGCTTCATTTTCTTATCAAATTGAATTAACAAAGGCCACATAAATAAAAAACACTTTCAGTTCTTCTGATATACAAAATATCAAGTTAAAGAATATTATTCTATGATCAAATAGATTTATTCTGAGAATGCAGAAAAATTTCAACATAAGGAAGGCTATCAAAGCAATTCTTCATCTTAACAAAAGAGAAAAATATCATGTGTTGAATTTAAAGGGGTATTTGATAAAATTGAGAGGATATTTATAACAAAATAAGCTCTTAGGCAATACATAATAGAATAACACTCTTAAGATGACCAGTACCATATAAACATATATAATGTGAAGACTACTTTATTACTTTGCTATTTATTTTTTAAAATATTTTAACCACCAAACATCATACTGAGTACTGAATTGTTTAAGATGTTTCCATTAAAATTAGGAACATGAAAGAAATGCCTACCATCATCACTACTATTAAGAATTCTTCTTGTGGTCACCTTCCCAGTGAGGCCTTCCCTAGCCAGCCCGTCTAAAACCCACTCCCCCACCAAGCCTTCCTATCCGACTTCCATACTTTCTTTCCTCCTCAGTCATTATTTAATATTTCTCGTGTTTATGTTTGTCTTCCATTAGAACATTAACCTTTATTCATCTGTTTCATTCACATTGGTACCCTTAGCATCCACAACAATGCCTGCCATCAATCTCAACAACTAATTGTTGCATTATGAGTTGTGTAATAAGAATGTGAAGCAATCGGTTTAAATACTGGAAGAGACAAAATTGCCTTTTTATTAGTAGATAACAATATTGTATACCTAGAAAGCCCAAAATAGACTAGTAAAGCAGCCACTAAATTTAATAAAATAACTGGACAAGGTTGCTGATGATAAGATGAATATACAAAAAACAAGATTTTTCTTTGTACCATAACAAGCATTTAGGAATGGACATGGAAGAAACTTATCATTCACAGTGGCAAATAAAAGTGGTAAATAAAAAGGTAATATAAAAAGGTACAAGACCCCCTATCAAAATACAACCATCATTTTTCACAGAGTTAGAACAAATAATTCTAAAATTTGTATGGAAGCAGAAAAGACCTTGAGTAATCAAAGTAATGTTGAAAAACAAAACCAAAGCTAGAGACATCACAATTCCAGACTTCAAGCTGTATTACAAAGCTGTAATCATCAACACAGAGTGGTCCTGGCACAAAAGCAGACACATAGATCAGTGGAACAGAATAGAGAACTCAGAAATGAACCCTCAAGTCTATGGACAACTGATCTTCAACAAAGCAGGGAAGACTATCCAATGGAAAAAAGATGGTCTCTTCAACAAATGGTGCTGGGAAAATTGGACTGCCATATGCAGAAGGATGAAACTGGACCATTTCCTTACAGCACACACAGAAATAAATTCAAAGTAGATGAAAGACCTAAATGTGAGACAGGAATCCATCAAAATCCTAGAGGAGAACACAGGTAGCAACCTCTTAGGCCTCGGCCGCAGCAACTTCTTGCTAGACACATCTCCAGAGGCACGGGAAACAAAAGCAAAAATGAACTATTGGGACTTTATCAAGATAAAAAGCTTTTGCACAGCAAAGGAAACAATCAACAAAACTAAAAGGCAAGCTACTGAATGGGATATGATATTCGCAAATGGTATATCAGATAAAGGGCTAGCTAGTATCCAAAATTTATAAAGAACTTATCAAACTCCACACCTAAAAAAACAAAGATCCAGTGAAAAAATGGGCAGAAGACATGAGCAGACATTTCTCCAAAGAAGACATACAAATGGCTTATAGACACATGAAAAAATGCTCAACATCACTCAGCATCAGGGAAATACAAATCAAAACCACATTGAGACACCACCTTACACCAGTTAGAATGGCAAAAATTGACAAGACAGGAAACAGCAAGTGTGGAGAGGATGTGGAGAAAGGGGATCCCTCTTACACTGTTGGTGGGAATGCAAACTTGTGCAGCTACTCTGGAAAACAGTATGAAGGTTCCTCAAAAAGTTAGAAATGGAGCTACCCTATGACCCAGCAATTGCACTACTAGGTATTTATCTAAAGGATACAAACATAGTGATTCAAAGGGACACATGCACACCAGTGTTTAGGCAGCAATGTCCACAACAGCCAAAATATGAAAAGAATCCAGATGTCCTTCAACAGATGAATGGATAAAGAAGACATATATATATATGCATATATACACACACAATGTATGTATGTATACATTGTGTGTGTGTATATATATAGTACAATATGTGTATTGTGTGTGTGTGTATACACGATGAAATATTACTCAGCCATCAAAAAGAATGAAATCTTTCCATTTCCAATGATATGGATGGAACTAGAGGGTATTATGCTCAGTAAAATAAGTCAGTCAGAGAAAGACAAACACCATATGATTTCACTCATATGTGAAATTTAAGAAATGAAACAAATGAACATGGGGGAAGGAAAGGAAAAATAAAATAAGATAAAAACAGAGAGGGAGGGGCGCCTGGGTGGCACAGCGGTTAAGCGTCTGCCTTCGGCTCAGGGCGTGATCCCAGCGTTATGGGATCGAGCCCCACATCAGGCTCCTCTGCTATGAGCCTGCTTCTCCCTCTCCCACTCCCCCTGCTTGTGTTCCCTCTCTCGCTGGCTGTCTCTATCTCTGTCAAATAAATAAAATCTTAAAAAAAAAAAAACAAAAAAAAAAACAGAGAGGGAGGCAAACCACAAGAGACTCTTAACTATAGGGAACAAACTGAGGGTTGCTGGAGGGAAGGTGAGTAACACTTGATGCTATGAGCACTGGCTGTTATAGGCAACTGATGAATCACTAAATTCTACCCCTGAAACTAATAATACACTATATGTTAACTAAATTGAATTTAAATAAAACATATATTTTTTTAAGTACAAGACCTACATAATGAACATTACAAAAAGTTATTAAAAGGAATAAAATACCTATGTTATTATAGTAACATATTTTAGATAGGAATTCTTAATATCTTAGAATATGATGTTTTCTGCATTAGTGCAAATGTAATGCAATTCAAATTGTAATTCCAATGAAATTTGGGGGGAACAAAATAACACAATTATAAAATCCATATGGAAGAATCTATGTCTCATAATAGCCATAAAAATTCCCCCCAAAACCTAATCTATAATGATGGACAGCTTTTCTTAAAAGATATTAAAATTTACCATAAAATTACTGCAATTGAAATAGCACGTGGGTAATTCAGAATAAATAGAGCAGGGGCGCCTGGGTGGCACAGTGGTTGAATGTCTGCCTTCCGCTCAGGGCGTGATCCCGGCGTTATGGAATCGAGCCCCACATCAGGCTCCTCTGCTGGGAGCCTGCTTCTTCCTCTCCCACTCCCCTGCTTGTGTTCCCTCTCTCGCTGGCTGTCTCTATCTCTGTCGAATAAATAAATAAAATCTTAAAAAAAAAAAAAAGAATAAATAGAGCAGTGAACAGAATAAAGGCCCTATAATAGTTCCAAATATAATGAAAACAACATATGACTAAAATGAGATGAAATTTCCATGGGCAAAAGATGGCTCATTTAATATATAATGCAAGAAAAATTTTTTGTCAACCTGGAAGTAGAGGAAAATTAAACACCTCACATTATGCAAAAATAAATATAATATGGATTAAATTTAAATGCAAAGGATACCAAACAAAATTATTGGAATAAAATTTAGTGGAATTCTTGTACAATCTTACACTAAGGGAGATAGACCTTCCTAAGCAAAGCGGAAAATACTGAAACTATAAAGGAAAAGATAGACATTGGCAAAAGACATCCTAACTGAAGTCAAGACATACATAAGACTAGGGGAAAATATTTTACTCAGATGACAGTCAAAAAGTTAGTATCCTTAGGGGCGCCTGGGTGGCTCAGTCATTGAGCATCTGCCTTCGGCTCAGGGCGTGATCCCGGCGTTATGGGATCGAGCCCCACATCAGGCTCCTCTGCTGGGAGCCTGCTTCTTCCTCTCCCACTCTCCCTGCTTGTGTTCCCTCTCTCATTGGCTGTCTCTCTCTCTGTCAAATAGATAAATAAAATCTTTAAAAAAAAAAGTATCCTTAATATAAAAAAAAGCTTTGAAAATTGATAAGAAAAGCATTATAAATATGTAAAAAATGAGCAAAGTACATAAACTGACTAATATACAGAAAAGAAAACACAAATGTCCAGTAAATATGAAAGGTGATCATAGTCATGACAATGCCAATGAAACCAAAAATGACATTCAGTATTTCACCTTTAAGAATTGCAGTTTTGCAAGCATAATAACAGTATGGACAGGTGACGATATAGAGAAATAGGTACTCTCACAAATTTCTAGTGAGAATATGAATCAATACAAACTTTTTAGATGGTAATCTCTCATTATGTGTTTTTAAATTTAAAATACACATACCAGGATGTTACTGAAATATTGCCAAGAAATACTACATACAACCACAACAAGATGGAAGGAAGTATGTATAATCCCTTTTTGTGTAAAATAGTATGATGGACTCAGTAGGTATTGTATTAGAATAGGTCAACTACTACAAAAAATAAAGTCAAACATAAAACAACTCAAAGGTTATTGCTTGCTAAGTTGTGGGAGAGTAAAAGATTTTAGGGGCTAGTCTTGGAATTGGCCCATATCACTACTACTCACATTCTGTTGGCCAGAATTAGTCACGTGACCACATTACCTGCAAGAGACAGAAATGTCATCTAGCTGCGTGCCCAAGAGGAAGAGGAGAAATTTTGGTGGAGAGCTAAACATCTCTGCTACAGATAATAATTAGGGAGCTAGACAGGTACATAGATGATAGATAGACAGACGCAAAGATACGGAGGACGCCTTCTAGCGTATTTGTAGCTATACTGCATAAATTCAGTATAAATGATTTTTATTCATGGCAGAAATTATAAGAAACCCTCAATAGGGGTTATATTATAACTTAGAACCAAATGGAAGAGAATGAAGCTTTTGTTTTATTTTATATTTCTCTGGACTGTTTGCATTTCCTAACTTGATACGTATATTTCTCCCCCTCCCCAAAAAACTGGCTATCTGATTTATTCATGTGAAGAGAGTGGGTCCCATTTTTCCTCTTTGTTTCTCTATGTACTTAAAATATATAGATATATTTTGAATGACTAAGAAGTATATATCAAATAAATAATAACTAATACAAATACACTGAAAAAGAAAGAAACATACCTTTTCCCCCAGCAACTTGATAAGCTATCCCATTGAAATAAAAGTATCAACGTAAGGATACATAAGCAAGGCTGTCTAGTTCATCTTTATTTGTAATGGCAAATACTGCAAACACCTTGAATACCTGTTGATGAAATCTCAAAAAGTACATATTATGGAATAGTAGCTCTCAAACTTTTTGGTCTCAGTACTCTTTACACTATTAAAAGTTATTAAGAACTTCAAAGGGTTTTGGTTTATGTGGGTTGAATTCATCCATATTTATCGTAATGGAATTTAAAACAGAAATTTAAAAATATTTATTACCTCATTTAAAAATAATAAAACTACCCCATGTTAACACAATAGCATATTTTATGAAAAATGTCTATTTTCACAAAACAAAACACATAGTGAAAAGAATGGCATTGTTTTATATATTTGCAAGTCTCTAAAGACTGTCTTTATAAAATACAGCTCAATTCTCATATCTGCTTCTGCACTCAATCTGTTACTGTGTGTTGTGTTGATTGATATATATGAAAAAAGTCCAGCCTCACAGAAAATCTGGCCTCACAGAAAATCCAGATATTTAGTTGGAAAAGGGAAGATTATTTTAATTGATTATTTTAACTTCCTTAATTTAAGATTATTTCAATTATATTTAATAAAATTATCGTTTCACATAATTTTGATATTCTTTTTAAATATTATACCAAAACTCAACAAGTGGCTGTTTATTGAAGGTTAGTTGTAATGTAGAATCTGAAACCATATCAACGAATTTTCATACTGTTAAATTCAAATCTTTATTTTTCACTTTGAATGGATCGTTTACCTATTCATGATTTTGTAAAATCATGCATTGATCTTTTGGAAACTATTGGTTCACCAAGTTATGCTGATCTCCCAAATGTTGGCACATTTCATTACACAATGAATATCAAAAAATAAAATCCATTCATATCACCACTGAAGCTCGCGGTGATGGACAGAAGTTTTCCAAAATTGCTTGTAAGCTTGAATTTTATCATCAGCAACAAATATTGTTAATTGTTTTCCTTGAAGTGACAGGCTCACTTTGTTCATGTTCATATCTTTTTTCATTTAATTTCAAATATCCAAGTCTGAATAACTACAGTTTTTCAGACTGCCTTTTAAAAAAGGGGGGGTGGTTAGTGCTTCCTGGAAAAAGCAGTTAGTTTTAAGCTCACAACTCAATCACGAAAGTGCTTTACTGTGCGACAACCATTACACTCCAGTATGTTCCAAAAGTGCTTCCTGCAGTCTTCCCATTTCACCACCCACCATAGTGAAAGGGCATGTATTCAAGCACTGAGACTTAACATAAATAATTTGTACTGCCTCATCGATGGACATTCTTTCAGTGACACCAAATAAAACAAACAAAAAAACGAAAAAAACAACGAACAAGAAAACCCAGGGAGCTCTGGTGGTGAAGAATACACTGACTACCACTACAGTTTGATGTGACTGCCTTGATTCATGCTGAGCAGACTAAAGTTGAATCCAGGAACACCCCCCCTTCGCTGTGTGTGACTTAGAACATATTTACCTAATTCCACTGAGCCTTAGTTTCTTTTTCTGCAGAACAGCGATAAAGTACTACCCACTCTCATAGGTTTCCTGTAACAAATACATGAAGTAAAATGTTTAAATGCCATGCACAATGTCTTGACACAGCTTATGTGCCCAGTATGTAGTGGACGGGTTTCAAACACAGACTGCGGTATTAATAAGAGCAGCACCTCAGATGAACAGAGAATCTATTGTTACAACCCACCAGCAAGTTGACTGTCAGAGTTAGAAATGAAAACATAGTTTTGTGATTTCCTTACTTTGTCTATCTGTGAAGACATCCAATTATGTCACAAGTCTCAGCTATCTGGGTCTCAGTTTAACTTCTAGAATGAGAATAAAATGTCCTTTTATCTCCGGGAAGGCAAAACCCAAAGCCGCGCAGACTACAGGAAAGAGCTTATTATTCAAACGTTTTCTGGGTTTTAGCTGTTGGGAGACCTGACACACATATGCCTCCAGCCACCCTCAAGCAGAAGGGCTGCATATTCGGAAACATTTATCAAGCACTTAAAGATATTTTGAGAAAAGCACTTTGTTTTGATTCTTATACTTGACCATGAATCAATGTTTAAATTCTCAGTAATAATACACAGCAACCCAAAAGTTAAGAGTGGATAGTTATTTCTGGATGATGAGGTAATTGATTTTTATTTTCTTTTTATGCTTTTTTTTTTACATTTTCTTACCGTCAGCATAATCTGTTTACTGTTTTAAAGTTATTTTAAAATTTTTTTTAAAAGGAGAAAATCACAGTGAGCTTGGTTTATGGCATTTTTACTGCAATTTTGCACCGCATTTAAAATTTCAAAGGATTCGTTAAAATTTTAAAAGAACAGAGCATTCGCCTTGGCAAAGGGAGAAAATAGACTTCATTGTGGTTTTCACCACTCACCCACAACTTTTAGGAAAGAGAGACTGCCTCGCCAAAAGCCATTATTTTAATAACACAATATAAGCGTTGTACTGAGCAGTAAAAACCTGTTAACATGTGCTAGGGCTCCACCGTCGCTGGGCATGGGCTCTGGGCTTAACAAAGAGCGAGCGCAGCAGTCATGGAACAGCAGGCGGTCGGCAGACACTTCCTAAGTCTGGGCTTGACATCGCCCAGTGCTGTTTGGAGCCCCAAGCCCTTCCGTGGGCAGCTGTCCATCCTGAAGGCTTTCCTCCCCGGAGGAATCACCTTCCGGGAGGTTCTGCACTGCGCTTGCCTCAGAAACAGGCTCATCTGGGAGCTGGAGGTCGTTTCCTCACTCAGCTGTGCGGAAGAGACAAAAATCATCACTTCCTCAGACACAAAGAAGGAAGGAAGCCTCCAAGTTCTATGCTTGGGGAAACGCATTGGATTTTTTTTTTTTTTTTAAGGAAATTGAATCCTGCACATCATTTTCTATAAATGTTGGTCTGGTTTCAGAAAGCTTAGGCATTCTGGGGAGAATTCAGTCACCTCCACCCTCCTCGTTTTGCGGAGGAGGAAGCATGAGAGCCGAGAGGAGGAATGACACGACCAGTGGCTCCGGGCCAGCGAGTAGCCAAGTCAGGGCTCGCCTTGCGTTGCACGGGCTACCTCTGCTCGTTGACCAGCGGCCTCCAAGGTATTAGTTACGGGCTCTAAATAAAACACACACAAGCAACATGCAACCCTGGGTATGCCCTGCAAAGCCGATCCGTAAGGAAGGAAGTGGAGATTTAAACCTCCAGGTCTGAAAACAAAAAGGAGTTTCCGTTGTTATCGAAGTGTTGCTCCCCAAGTCGTCCCTCAATTTAACGTCGTTCAAACTTATTTTTCAGTACCTTGGCATACTGTCAAGCACCGAGAAGACCTACATGAGTGAATGCTGATTAGTAAACCGCTAATGGGTCGAATAAATAATATATGAGAAAATACTCTGAAAAATACTCTGTGAAAGATTAAATACACTGTATTATGGTTTGGGTGGGGTTAAAAATGGTGCGCAGACATCCATTCCACCGCCCTACGTGTTTCATAGATATTCCAAATGTATTCTTTCTAGTGCATTTTGGCTTGCTGATGCAGAGATAGGTAAAAAATAATAAGTCTGGTAAATTATGCTCACTTTCTTGAGATTAAAAACCCTTACTCTATCTGTTAACACCTAGTAACTATGAACCTCTCATTGTGGGAGTGGTAAGTTCATAATTTTTCAAGAAATTAGCCCACCAAAATATGAAAACTGTGGGTCATTTTCTAAAATATTTTTGTTTACCAAAGTCACTTAAAACCACATTGAAAACTTCGCAATTATATATGCGGTTGCAACACTTATGTAGTCACGTTTTCCTTTTTCTACTTTTTATTGTAAAACTATAACAGTCTATGGTTAAAATAGAGTCTTAAATAAATTCTACCTCACACTTCAGCAGAAAATTCCAGTCAAACTTCTTGAATTGAAAAATGAAGAAATAAACAGTGAAGTCAGTCCCCTCGGTATTTCTGAAACACACTAGGCTCATTCCTAACTTTGACATCCTGATCAAACAATTCCTACTGGAATTCCCATCAGAATTCCACTTCACCCCACTCCTCATAACTCCCCAAATCCTACACATCCTTTAGGGCCTCTAGCAAACACCACTGCCTCTATGATGCTATCGTTTATGACACCAGTTCACCATCTTCTTTTTCCCGCCCAAAACACAGTATAGAACAAAGACCTCAGCTCTTGAAGCCAGATGGACCTGGTTTGCTCCCTCGCCACACTACCTACTAGCTGGGTGAATAATTTCATCCCCAGTAAAATGGTAAATGGGAGTAATATTGCTTACTTCACAGGATGCTGATCAGCAGACTGAATGAGATGTTGCGCGTGAAACCACCTGGCACTTAGTAAGTGCTCAATAACAGTTTCCTTCCTTCCATCCTTATTTAGCACCACCTGAATTCCAACTTATTATATACAACAATTATCTACGTGTGAAATTATCCCTGCCACTTCAACATGTCCCTTAAAATCACAGGCTTCTCTCTAGTCCCCATAGCACCTGCCATAGCTGGTGAGCTCATCGAAGTAGTTATGCAATCAAATGACTTCAAGCTGGAGACTAAAGCAAACGAGATCCTTATTTTTCTGACAGGTAGCAAGCTCACTTCTTTCCCAAGCCAAATTCAATTTATTTTGGTAATTAACCCCTTAAACTGATAGAGAAGTGGCTGGGAAGTCCAGAGAAACAGGCGCTAAAATGAGCCTGGAGAAAAAATAATAAATGAAGGACTCACGTGAGTTAATGTTACCTTGCTGACTTTGAGGGATCCCTTCCGGGTGCCTTCTCCACCTGGAGCTAGCACAGATGTAGACGTCTGCTTCTATGAACTCTAGCCCATAGAGCTTCATAGACTCCTCACTCCTCACTTCTGAAATGGCAAGTAGGACAGGGAATAGAATTAAAGTCAAAAGGGAGTCCTTCGTTTTGCTGAGGATTGAATAAGAATCTGATGTGGTGAATATTGTCAAATTCAGTTTTGAAGTTACCGTCACGCTCTTGTCCAATTAACACTAACTTCCGTGACATTTTATTGGTCAGAACCTCGTTGTAATAATATTTGCGAAGCACAAAGGTTACATTGTGAAGTTTTGATAATGCGCTTTTATGATTATTGCTAGTTATTCAGTCACTTCTGAACATTGTTACTTACCATTAACTGCATCTGTGAGACAATAAACAGAATGCTCTCTTGGAAGACATCTAGAAACACACAGGCTTTGGGAGTAGCCAAGTATGATTTTCAGTGTCAGCCTTGTCACTTGCTGAGTGACATGGAGCAAATTTTAAACCTTTTAAACTTTGATAACCATATCTCTAAAATGGAAAACCTATCTCATAAGAGTGTTTGAGTGTTGAAAGCAACACTTACCTCAAAGCCATGAGAAAGCTAACTTAAGAATTCACATTCTCATGTTTGGGTTTGAATCTCCACTTGGAGAAGATCTAGAATCTTAATCAAGATATTTAACCTCCCCAAGAATCCTTCTCTATAAGATTGTGATAGTGACTGCTTCTTAAAGCTAATGAGATAAACATTTATCTTCTTCCCACACCATTGGAATTGTGATAGTGACTGCTTCTTAAAGCTAATGAGATAAACATTTATCTTCTTCCCACACCATTGGGATGGACTAGAAAAGATAACTTACCTTTAGAATAGAGAAGAATGTCTCTAACTAGAATCCTCCTTGTTATCCTTCACCCTATGACTTAGGCATGCATTTATCAATACACATTTTTATAATAAAAAGCTGAATACATCACCCTCAAAGAGCTAAATAGTGAAATTTCTCTTCTGGTAAACTCCTTAACTAAAAGTACTAGTTCTTGCAAAGCTCTTACCTAAACTGGGAATGCTGGAGTTTGAGATCTTTGAGTTGTTGACTCACTTTTTAGCAAATTGAAAAATAATTTTTTAAATTGATTCCTCTTCTGTGATCTCTGGTTGAAAAAAAAAAATCCCTCCAACTTGTGGTCAAGATCATATCACCCATACTTCTTGTGACATTGCCATTTTTCTGTAGGGAAGCCAGAAAATGGAACAAAACAACCTATGCTCTGCTGAAAGCATTTCTGACTCTGAAAAATAAAAATATTATTTCAAAGAATTGTTACTTTTTCAATCTGTCTGGCTGCAGTATGGGGAACTGACTAAGGGGAGCAAGATTTGAGGTAGGAGAAACAAAAAAAAGGCTTTTGCAATAATTTAGATGAGATAGGATGTGCTCTAAGCTAAGGTTATTGCAGAAAGGATGGGGCAGGTGGCAATATACAGGAATAAGGAGGCCAAAAATGGTACTTAGGTCTCTGCTTGTACAACTCGGATGTGGGAGGAGAATCATTTCCTAAGAAAGGGACCTAAGGGGCAGGAATGGTTTTGAATGCAGACAAAGCTACCTCATCTTTTTGTAAGTCAAAATTGCAGGTGAATCGGTCGTTCATCAACTCCAGAGGGGCATCTGCATGACCAAGTCCTGCACACCCACAATATCAGCAATTATTTACCCATTATACCAACTTCTTCCCTTCTTTGGAGACTCACACTGCCCATCTTGATAATGCCCGGTTTAACACTGTGCTCCAATAAAGCTGTGCTCAGTGGTTCTGAGCTGGGCTTCTGCACAAGCCGGGAGAGAAGTGTTCAGCCAAGGGATGATCCCTGCCCTGGAGGTCAGATACACTCTGATATTTCTGAGCACTACTACCACCCCCACTAGATCCCCCTGAGCTCAAAATTGTCTCCTCTTCTTCCAGCCGTGAAGGCCTCATCAGCTTAACTAGGGACACTAAAGCAAGGCCAGTGGGACCTGAGCTTAGCCTGTGACCAAATGGAGAAAATTAATCAACCAGGTCAGTTAAAGCTAATGCCAACGATGAAAGCCCTAGCTTGGAGCTTCAACTTCCAAAGCTTTATGTTTGCCATTTGTGAATCAAAAGAGTTGAATTGAATTACCTAAGGGCTCCCTTGAACTTGAAATGCTAAGTCTTGTTATAACTGTCTGATTCCTTTACTCCCAACTCAAAACCTTTCCATGGCTCAGCATTACCTTGAGAATAAAATCCAAACAGCCTGGCATTCAAGTCTCTTCACTCAGGTTCTATCACTGCTTGCACGAAACTCAAGGTCCAACCAGAGAAGATAATCAAAATGAAAATGAATCCTTCCATCTTTTGACCAACAAAAGTTTGTTGCTTGTATCTCTAACTACAGCACTTAATCTTTTTTATGTGGAGATTGACATGACTTTTCCTTCTCATCTCATCTGAAACTCAGTTTACTATCTGTGTGGCTTTGAACATGTAATTGTCTTCTCTGAGTTTAGTTTCCTCATCTGTGAGGCGATAATAATCTGCATTTTGTGTCGTTGTGAAGACGGAATGAGTTAAGAAAAGCACGTGGCATCATATAAGATGTTTAATAAACACTCAATAAATTAACAATGTGTTATGCAAGAGAATAGAAACACAATTTTTGGTTGCAACTAGCTACTATGGAAGGCTGTTATGTATAACTCTTGATCTCAAAAGTATCCATAAGTTTGCACTGCCCTGGTCTTTTTCTTTCCTTCCTGTATTCTTTCCCTTCCTTCTTTGTTCCTTTCCTCTTTCCACAAATAAGTTAGAGTACTATTTTTCAAAGTGTTTTCTTTAGGACATGAGTCTTTGAAGATAGTCTTTGGAAAAAAATATCCTATGGTAATGGTCCTTTTTTTGGAGATTAATAATGCATATTATATATAAGGGCTGAGAGAAGACTTATAATTTGGAAAATTCTTTGATATGTTTAATTCAAAGTTTCCCAAACTTATTTGACCCCAGAAAATCTTTCACCATGAAATTGGCTAATATCTGGGATAGTCATGAATTTCTAAAGGAGACACATTTCCAGTTCTCTTCTTTTCAGGCACATGGTGGGATTCTATTTTCCTATTCTTTAATGTTGGATGTGGCCATGTGACATATTTTGCCAAATAAAAGGTGAATGGAAGTAACATATGTCACTTGTACCTGACATTTAAGGATTGATACATGATTCCCCAGTTCTCCCTCTCTCTCACCTTGATGACCAACAGCATTCTTGATAGATTCTGGTCTCTGAGTCAGAACAATATAGAGCAGGACCACCTGCTCACCTGTAATAAACATGTAATGTAAATGAGAAAGAAATTTTATCGTTTAAAACCACTGAGATTTGGGGCTCCTGCGTGGTTCAGTCAGTTACATGTCTGCCTTTTGCTCTAGTCGTGATCCTGGGATCGAGCCCCCTATTGGGCTCCCTGCTTATCCCTCTCCCTCTCCTGCTCCCCCTGCTTGTGCTTGCTCTCTCCCTTTCTCTCCCTCTCTCTCTGTGTCAAATAAATAAATTTTTTTTAAAAAATCAAAAATAAAACCACTGAGATTTGATGATTATTGGTTGTGGCAACATAATCTGACTTATCCTGACTAGTATAATTATCTTAACGTTATTTACATCTTACAGATGTAGAGAATGTTTATATGACCCAAGTTTTAGATCAAAGCAAAGTGAGATCAGTTATTTGGCCTTAACTGGAATTAACTGACATGTGCTCAATATGATTGATAATATGAAGATCCACAATTAACAGGAACCAAAATTCCAAGTTAATAACCAAACAATGGATTGAGTAAATATGTATTTCATCTATAAATTGCTTATCAAGGAACTATGGCCACAAAAACACCTAACACATGGTGTTAGAGCAGTTTGGCATGAGTTATAAGTACTGTCTGTGGCATTGAGAATTGAGAAATCAGATCTCCATTCTGCCATTTAATATCTAGGTGTCCTTAGGAAATATTTCATGTCTCTGAATCTCAGTTTCTTCATTTTATGCAGAGATAATAATACTGACTTCATTAGAGTGGTTGTCAGGATTAAATTATGCCGAGTACTGTTAGAGTCTCTAGCAATGGTAATAATAATAATGATTATAAGGATTATGGTAATAATAAGGATTATAACTCTACCAAATATTATACTGTGTCATAGTGGCCTTGGTGTTAGAATGCTAGAGTTTTAATACTGGTCCTGCAGTTTCCAGCTAAGAGAGCTTGAGAAGGTAGTTTAAACTATAATTTGATTTTCTAATTTGTAATATGGAAAAATATCACGGGATCAAATGAAGCAGTGTTAATTATCACCCAGATAAATTATAAAGTATACCACATATAGTTATTTTATGATAATGATGAGTATAAGAACACTCTATAAATTTGTTATCAAACAATTTATTTTTATTTGTACTTATTGCTTCTAGAGGGTGTTTTCAGCATTCATCCAGCTATTCCTGGGTGTCATTCACAACTCCTCATTCTCGCTCTCTCTTCCCTGACTAAAACCTCCTTCATGCACACACATCCATTAAATCACCAAGTCTCATAGGTTCTACCTCTGATTTTCTCTGTGACCCACCACTTCTCTCTATCCTCTCTGCCATGGTCTCAGCTCTCATTTAGAGACTGCGACAGTCTTTCATCTGGTCTGTATCTTTCATCAAGCCATTGTCCACACTGCTGCTGGAATGATCTTTCTAAACATGTGCTTATATTGTTACCCACTTGGAAAACTTTCAATGGCTTTCCATTTTCCTCATGATAAAGTCCAGATTTCCTTACCGTGGCCTATAAGACCTTTCATGATGGGCCTATGTCTACTTGTACAGGCCCTCAAACTCTGAATGGTCTAGTTCTACTGAAAGCCTCACCATTTGTGGGAAGTTCATGTTCTCCCTCTCTCTCTCTCTAGGCCTTTGCACCTGCTGTTTTCTTCACCTGAAATCCCTTTTTGCCCCTCTTTAAAAACTAGTTAATTTCTACTCCACAATATCTGTAGAATGGATATTGAAATATCACTTATTTAGAAGACTTCTGCATAACTTTCTTACTACTCACTTTAGTAATTTTTTAAGTGCTCTATCAGTAAGAATTTAAATGAGCCGTTAAAAATGTTTTTAATAGCCTTAGAAAATGGTAATTGATATTTAAAGTTTCATTTTGTATGGACAAAGAAGCTACTTTCTTTTTATGTTTTTGTCATTATGTTGGGTTTTTAGAAATTTAAAAGCTTAGTAAATAAATTGTAAATGCTCAATAAGTAATTGAAATACATAATAATTCAAAAAATTCAATAAAATTATTATCAGTGAATTATGATGTAAGATCCCTAATATATCCTGGGATACTTTTTCCTTCCTGGTATAATAGCACTATATCTTTTAATAGTTGACTTATTCAAAGAAATACAGACATGGTGAGAGTACATTTTTCATGAGTTGTTCTGGATGCCACACAAATGTATCATCAATTTAGCAAAAGCAGTGCTTATTTTGATAAGATTTACAACCACGCTTTATATGTTCCAACTAAATGGACATGTTCTGCTTTCTATTTAACCCGGGAATTAGTTTCATGTAAACTGTTAGCCTTTCAGTTTTATCACCCACTGAGTAAGCCAACCCAAGCAAATGAAGGCTAATAGCCTAGTAAATGTTCTATGTATTTGAGGGTAGACTTGAACATTGCAGTAAATTCTGAACAAACCAGACACAAAGCCCAAATGGAACAAATGAGATCATTAGCACAGTCTGTATCTCTGGAGGAGGAGCGGGGCCATGCAAGGACCTAGCCAGCTGCAAAAGGCAAAGAGGTTCTCGGACCAAGAAGTGGGAATGTGGTCTGGGATAATCAGAAGGAGAACTACCATTTTTGAGTACCAATTTTGTGCCAGGCATAGGGTTAAGTGCTTTATATTGAAGAAAAACTACACCAGTCAGTGGGAACACAATCTCAAAAACGGCAGCAATATTCACCTAAAGAAAGTCATCATAATTTTGTTTTCAGTTTTTGTCTTGAGGTGGAAAATTAACTTTATATTGTTATAGAGCAAAGAAAACTATGACCTATGTTTAGCTGATTTTCAAGGCTGATTTTATGTTCTGTTTGCTTGTATGTTCTGTATTTTCCAGTTAAAATGTTTTATCCTCTGTGATGTTAAGATATCTTGGTAGGATATTAAAGAAATCATACTTAAATATTAGATCATATTTCAATCTGGGATATGCATGAAGACAACATTTCTCCCATTAATTCGATCATTCACTCATTCAACAAATATTTGTTGCAATAACCCCTCCATGGAGGTAGTGTTCTAGGTGCTGGAGATACAGTGGTGAGCAAAACACATAGTCCCTACCCTCAGAGAGCTTAGGGTCTAGGGGAGGAAGCAGGTACTAAGCAAATAATCACACCAATATTTAGCACAGCATGTGCGAATCTCAATTCAGAAACTCAGGTGTCCAAGAAATGTATATTCTATATCTAGCCCTAAGTCTTCATTCCATCCTGCTGGCAGAAACAAACAACATACACACGTTAATAACAGTCTCTCTCAGATTTGGCTTCCTTCCCTTTCCCAGGATATAATTCTAGCAACTTACTCTCTGCAAGGCCTTTCTATCATCAAATTGTTGCTTCTTGCTAGTCATTAATTGTCCTCAGCTGCCTGGCTTCTTTGGTTCCAGTGGTCTTTGTTGCTTCTACACATCACTCATTGCATGGACAATGGTTTTTCTGAGGCTGACTGTGCTCCCTCCTAGGCCTTTCTGCTTCCTGAACAATGTTATTTAGAAGCAGGACATAGGTCCCCTCTGCTCTATGGATTCATTAGGCCTCTCTCTTTTCCTCATTCCCCACCCCTTTCAGCCCTGCAGAAACTTCACATTTCCCTTCATGTTTAAGATACTTGGAGTAAATGTAGACTGGCTGGGTGGCAGTCCTGCAGAAGGGAGCTCAGAAAGGGTTCTCTTGAGAAGATGAGATATGAACTGAGATCTGAAGGACAGAGTGAAGAGTTAACATGTTGAAAGGGAGTGAGGGATGGGAAGGAGAGTGTTCCTAACCAAAGGGATACATGTGGCAAGGTCTGATGGCAGGAAAAAGCTGAAAAACTAAGTTACAAGGATTATCATTTAGGGACAAAACCTGAGTTATAGAAGAATAGACACTCTTGTGCTTTGTTTATGAGACCTCATCGAATGATCTAGACATTAACCATTTGCTGCACAATAGTGGAAAATATTTAAGAACTGCTCAAAGCCTTGGGACTTTCTGTGGTGGTACCCTTTAAGAGGTAGATGAAAGCTGCTGCATCAGTTTGCACATTCTAATCACTTCCCAGTATCACAAGAGAGATTTTTACTTATACAGTAGTCCTAGAGTGTGCAGCTGGTAAAACCAGAGGCTACAATCCAGTATTACTGCTAAAAGACATTTTTCACCCACCAATGTTGTACATGTATGAAAATGGTGTACTGTATACTATAACATGCCCCATACCTCGTATTGGAGAGTACAATATTGTAAATCCTAAAACATCATTATTTTAGCACAATAAAAGACAAGTCCAGAGAGCTCTTCTATAGGCTACTCCAGATAACTTGACTTCTTTGACACTTGTAGCTTAACATAATTTTTTTTTTAAGAAATTCAAGGTCATTATCATTGACCAGTTACCAGATGTTTGGTGTTTGGTAAGTTACATCACCTATTTAAGCCTTAGTTATATTACCCGGAAAATAGAGATTATAATAATATTACAACTTCTTTCCCTGTCTGTCTCATAGGATTGCTGTAATGGTGTAATGAGATAATGGATGTGAAAGTGTTCTACAAACTGTAAAGAACTTTAACATGTACATTATTACTAGTGTGTTGTTGATAACTAAATCTATTCACAGTACAATTCAACATTTTCTTTTAGGGAGGTTTTATTGAGACAAAATTGCAAATTCTAAGTGTTTCACTTCTCATTTGTGATTGTATGTAACTACATAGAAGTGAACCAAATGAACACACTATGATACACAATTGTATCATGAATACAATCTTCCTTCCCTACAACAGTTGCAAGAGCAGCTAACGACTTACTCACAGACAACAGTAATGTAAGTTCTACATGAGAGATGCCTGGTAGAGAATGACCAAACAAAGTAATGAATATCCAACACACAATAGGAGTCTACAGTGAGGCCAGTCACCACTCCCTCTTTAGCCCCTAATTAGTCCATTAGGAGTGTGTGTGTGTGTGTGTGTGTGCGCGTGCGCACGTGCGCATGTGTGTGTTTGAAGGATAAAATGAGATGGCTAACTGCTAAGCAGAACTTTCATTCGATTCTTAAAATTCTATCATTGGGAAAATGCATATTAAACATATTAAAACGACAATGAGATACTACAACACATCTATTAGAACAGCCAAACTTTGGAATACTAACAATACCAAAGCAGGTAAGGATATGGAAAAATAGGAGCTCTCATACACTGATGGAGGGAATGAAAAATGGTGTACAGCCCCTTTGGAAGATAATTTGGGGTTTTTATTTTTTGCAAAACAACATACTGTGCAATCCAATAATCATGCTTCTCAGTATTAACCAAAGGAGTTGAAAACTTATGTCCATACAAAATCCTGCACACAGATGTTTTTAGCAACTTTATTCATAATTGCCCAAATTTGGAAGCAACCAAGATGTCCTTCAGAAGGTGAATGATAAACTGGTACATCCAGACTATGGAATATCATTCAGCACTAAAAAGGAATGAGATGTAAAGCCATGAACAGATGTGGAAGAACCTTAAATTCATATTACTAAGTGAAAGGACCCAATCTGAAAAGGCTATATACACTATAATTCCAATTATATGACATTCTGGAAAAGATAAGACCATTGAGACAGTAAAAGATCTGTGATTGCTGGATTGGGGAGTGACGGAAAGAATAGAGCACAGAGAATTTTGGGGACAGCGAAAATGCTCTATATAATACTCTAATTTGAATATATGTTATTATACACTTATCAAAACCCATAGAATATACAACACTAAGGGTGAACCATTACGTAAACTATGGACTTCGGGTAGTTAGGATGTGTCAATGTAGGCTCATTGATTGTAACAAATGTACCACTTTGGTGAGTGTTGTGGGTGATGGGAGGGGCTATGCATTGGTGGGGGCAAGGAGTATATGAGAAATCTCTTGTACCTTCCTTTTGATTTTATTATAAGCCTAAAACCCCCCCAAATCCTAAATTTTTAGAAATATTTTATCAGATAGAGTTTACTAGTGAGAATCCAAAGCCAGCCCAGAAAGCCAGCAAAGTAATTCCTTTTGTAACTCCAAGGTGATAGATCTTAAAATAAAAATTCATGCTAATCTAAAAGCATGGGAGAATCTATAAGATCAGGAGTGAGAAGGGTAAAATGGAAGAGGGTCAGTGCACAGGATCAGTTGCCCAGGGTCTAAGAATAATAAAATAGTTTTATTTTTCATTTAGACTTGATGAGCAGTGATGGTAGAATATGTGAAAAATTTTGAAAGGTCAAAAGTACATAATAAAAAGAAACATTTTTTCAATTAAATCAAGTTTTTATTTTGTTACACAGAGTGTTACGGAAAGTCCAACCTTTCAGAAAGATAAAGGGATGAACCACAATGATTTATATCAGCAGAAAATATATAATTCTTTTTTTCTGACCTAAGCTCTCAGTCCACCTAAGAATCACCTTGTTTTTGTTTAAAGGATGGCTCCAAAGAAATGGAGATTGTGAAGAAGTGGACACTTATAAAAAGCAGTTTCTACTGTTACACAGATTCCATTCTTAAGTTTTACACATACTTTTTTTTCCAGTGAGTTTAGTGAGTTTCAAATGCCTTAACTCTCCTCTCCACTTAGAATGCTTTACAAAACAGGCCATACTGTCCTATGGCCTCAGTTAACAAAACACATCTGTTTGGGGAAGTTGCTGCCTTCCACTCCTATATTCACAAGCTAGCTCTAGAACCCTTCATAAGATAACATCCTGATGCAAACTTAGATCAAGGACTTTCTATTTTCTTTCTGGGCCCACCTAAGTCTGGGTTTAAAACCCATAGCAGATTTTGGGCAGGCAGAGGAGGGTGCCCTGATGTGTCCCAGACTAACTCTTCTCATTGAATTGGGAGTGTGATGCCTGGTGGCTAAACAACGCAATTTTGACATTTCTTGTCATGTCTTTTGCTTGTCAAATAGTCTAACAAAGTTTCATAGCTTAATCTCTCAAATCTAAGAGGATAAAATTCTGATTTAAAGTTGGGTGTGAGAATCCAATATTCTCATAACACCAACACATGCGTAATTCATAAACTACGGAAAATAGATCTTGGAAAGCAGAAGATTTTAAAAGTCTATGGAACTTCATCTTGTAAAGATTTTTGGTCTAAGTAATTCTAATAATTTCCAAGCTTTGCTTCTAATGGAATAATAATTTTCTAACTTATGTGGACATTTTATAAATACACATGTGTAGTTATATGTACTTGGAATATGACTAAAACATTTTAAAAATCCCAACAAAACTCTTACAATTAGCTTAGATCTAAAACTAATCACATATCTCTGAAACAAAAGTTTATTAAATTTATGTTAAGTTGAAATAGAAGTTATACATCAAATATCATTTTCTAACATCAAAATCCCAGCTTACTGCATACAAATTGGATTATTGGACATAAAACACTGTTTCTTTTTCTTTAAACAGCAACAAGAAAAAATATTAGTAATGATGAATTATCCTTGTTGGTTTGACTTGGGTCCAAGCAAAGTATCTATTATATCTCCCTGAAAAGAAAAAGTCAAACAATTACAATGCAATAAAATATAAATTAAGAGGTAAAGGAGTCTTTAAAATGCCACTTAAAATTTATAAATTAGTGATGCATATAAAGGGCATCCAATAAGAGTATACAAAGTTAACAAACCAAAGTAAATTTAAATAGTAACTGTTACTTCTTAGTATAAACCTGCTTTTTCCTATGAAAGACTCTTTTAATGGAGTTTTATAAACAATTTTTTAAGGATTCATTCAGGGATCATTTTGACAGCACCTGTTTAGCCTTAATATCTACACCTCAGTTTTCTCATCTGTAAAATAGCTCGTGATATTGATGGTATCTTAAACTCTTTCCTGACCTACAGTGCTTGATTTAGAGAGAGTTGAATATCTGAATTTCAATGGGGATTTTATATTTAATTTAATAATAATGATCTTTGTACCAAAGGGGTAAAATAATAATCTGTAAGAGGATGAAACCAAAGATGGAAGATGAGTTTTTAAGAAAGATATTGTGAAAAGATGGGAACTGGAAGCAGAAACCAGAGTTTTCCCTACTACACAGTGAAGGTGATCTTAAAATCACTGATATCCCCGGGAATCTTAGTTTCCTTGAATGTATAATAGAAATATTAACAACCACTTCTAAAAATTATTATAATGAGTGGAATGAACTAATGTATGTAAGTGCTTTACAAACTCTAAAGAGTTATAAACACCTGAGATGGTATTACATAAGTCAGTCCTGTCTTGTAGCCTCTACTAAGGATGACATTCCCCATCCTTCAAGTCCTGACACAAAATCAGTTGCCAAGCTTCTTTCCAAACCCATCTCTTTCTAGTTCAGTCTCTCACTTGGACTAACATAGATCACTACTGTAATCTGCTCATTATTGTATCTTTAGCACCTAAAAGAGACCCTGTCACATAGTACACACTCAGTAGATGTCTGTTGAATGAATGAGTGGTCTATACGTAAATACCCAAAGTACAGAGAAAAAGACAGCAAACATTTATATACTAAAACATAAGAATAGAAATAGTATTCAGGAGTGATTCTCCACAGGCTGCCTCCAGAAAAAAAAAAAAAAAGGTTGCTTTGTGCGGTGCCCCATTGAAATTAGCTTCAGCCAAGTACTTAAACCATAATTCTGTTCAACATAAGACTTAGGCCCTGGCAACCAACCACATCCCATCAGGAGAGCAAGTGGTTCTTCAACAAACAATAATACTAATGTGGTGGTGAATCCTGTTGTCAAAGTTATCATTGCAAAGCTTGGACCCTATATTCCTGATTGTGCCAGGCATCCGGCTGATGTCACCCCTAGCCACAAACCCAGAACTGATAGGACAGGAGTGTTCTACTATGTCATATCACACAAATATTCTGGTGTTTGAACACATCAGGGAGGTGCCAGAGCTTCAGAAATCATTTTGCTTACAATTAAAACATCCATAGCCCCAGGATCAAAGTTCTTCCCCTGCAGTGCAAGGCCACAGAGGATGACAGGCAATGTAGAGACAAGAGGGAGTCATGGTCCTATACCCATATCATGGTCCTTGATATACCTCAATGGGTTTCCACCAATGTGCTCTGGCACACCTCGTGCATGTGTTATCTGGTACTTTGCCTTTGTAAAACCTGTACTCCTGTTGAAGTTCCCTTTGTACCCATCCTTAATCCTGGTCTTCCCTCATCCTTCACTTCCCAGAGGCAGGCTTTACTATAACTTTGGGGGTACATCTTTCCTATAAAATGAAAATATAAGCCTTCCAAAGTTTTGATCTGCCCTTGGTTAAAATTAATGGAGAAATTATAGGACACAATGTTACTTGATAAGATATCTTGATAGGAAATTATGGTTTGACATTAATTACTTTGAAACTTCAAACTACTATTTGATTATAATTCTCTGAAAAGTTCAGGAAGAGTTATATCAGGTAAGCTTGTGTTTGGCTGTAAGTAATACAAAATCTGATTAATAGGTTTTTGTTGAATTTCCCAGAAAAATAACCCTGAACCTTTAAAATATAATGACCAAAAGCATGAAAATGTATTTGTATTAGGAAACTGTATTTATTATTAATGTATGGAATATATTTGTTACAAGGAAATTTTGCTCAACAGCACTGAAATCATTAACACACACACAACACACATATACACACACACATATTTGTCAAAAACGTTCAGACTCTCAGCTTAGCCTTCTGCTTCCAGAGCATACTGCTCAAAATGAAAGATTTTTCTAATATATATATATATATATTTTCTAATATAAATATAAATATATAATATATTTATATATATAATATATAAATATATATAATAAATATATAAATATAAATTTTTCTAATATATATCTCTATATATTTTTCTAATATATATATATCACATATATATTCTAATATATATATATACATCACATCTCACATCTTCTTTATCCATTCATCAGTCGATGGACATTTGGGCTTTTTCCATAATTTGGCTATTGTAGATAATGCTGCTATAAACATTGGGGCGCATGTATTCCTTTGAATTAGTGTTTTTGTATTCTTTGGGTAAAAATCTAGTAGTGTAATTGCTGGATCATGGGGTAGTTCTCTTTTTAACTTGAGGAGGAACCTCCATACTGTTTTCCAGAGTTGCACCAGTTTGCATAAAAAAGAATGAAATCTTGCCATTTGCAACGATATGGATGGAGCTAGAGTATTATGCTAAGCTGAATAAGTCAGTCAAAGAAAGAAAAATACCATATGATTTCACTCATATGTGAAATTTAAGAAACAAAACAAATGAGCATAGGGGGAAAAAGAGAGAGAGAAGCAAGCCAAGAAACAGACTCTTAAATATAGAGAACAATGGTTACTAGAGGGGAGGTTGGTGGGGGATGGATGAAATAGGTGATGAGGATTAAGGCAGGTACTTGTGATGAGCACTGGGTGATGTATGGAAGTGCTGAATCACTAAATTCTACACCTGAAACTAATATTACTCTGTATGTTAACTGGAATTTAAATAAAAACTTTAAGGTAGTTAGGAAAATCTCCTTAAATGTCCACAGTCAATATGCATGTCAGCCAGTTGAGAAAATAATCTCCAAAACTACTTGTAATTCTTCATTTGTTTCTTTATTGGGAAAACCTATTTTTACCCAGAGAAGAAGAATAATTGTATATAGAAAATATGCAACAAATCAAGCAGGTAATTTTAATATTTTTTGTATTAAGGAACTTGTATATATTTGGCATTTTAAATATTCATTATTTATTAGAGAATTTGCCATTTTTAGATTGTCTCACAAATAAATTTGTGATTCTAGTTTAAATGTGTAATTGGGTAATTGATTTAGACTTGTGATTGTAGATTGAAATATTATTAATTTGTAAAAAGCATTGAAACATTTAAGATTCATCACATTCAACATTTAAAATTTATTAAATCAATAAGAATTCCTTCAGTGTCTTAAGGACATAAGACAATTGAAGTACTTAAAAAATCGATATTAAATTTATAAATTAAAGGATTTAAAGAAACTTGTTTCAAAAGCTTATTAAAAGTATATATTATTTGCTGGACTTATAAATAGAATAATAAAATATATTATCTAAATGTAAGATATTAAGATGGACTAAGATTTTTAAAAATTTTATAAAATATTTGAATGTGAACATTTTTTAATTTTTTATAATAATTTTTATTATGTTATGTTAGTCACCATACAGTATATCCCTAGTTTTTGATGTAATGTTCCATGATTCCTTATTTGCGAACATTTTAAGCAAAAGTAGACTGTACATTTCCATGTACAAAAGAAATATTAAAGATGAAGGAAAAAAGAAAGACAGGAAAAAACACCTCATATTAATACCTTATACATGTCTCCTAATACACACATGCAGGACATTCTCTATGGTATCATTGGCTTATATGGCATTTGAATTTTCACTTTTATTGAATCGCTCTCCAAAGAGGCTATGCATAAAAGTTCCTAATTCCCTACAACTTTGCTAATACTTACTACTGGCTAATATTTTAGTTTTTGTAAATCCAATCATTTTGAACTGATATCTTACATAATTTCAATTATATATTTCTTCATTACTAGTGAGAATGAATGTTGTTTAAGTTTATTTAATCTTCCAGTTTCTTTCCTATGAATTAGGATTTTATACATTTGCCCATTTAAAACATTGAATTGTTCTTATCGTTTAATAGTTCTTTATATATACTGGATGTTACGTCTTTCATAATGTCAGAAATTTCTTCTTCTAATCTATTTCTTTTAACTTGGCATATGGAATCCTGAACAGAAAGTGTAGAGGTGCAATTTAAAATAAGGTAGCCAAGGAAGATTTCATCAAGAATGTGACTGATGTTTTGAGCAAAGACCTGAAGTGGGTGAGAGAACAAACTGGATTTTAGATAGGAGAAATGACAAGTACAAAGTCCTAAGCAAGCATCTATCTATCTATCTATCTATCTATCTATCTATCTATCTATCTATCATCTATCATCTGTCTGACATTTACAGTCTATGTGGTTGGGGTAAAACTCTACCTCCTACATGTGACCCAAATCTAATCAACACACCTGACTTCCCTGGCCACGTTTCCCTCTGGTTGGATATTTAGATTATTTTCTTTTTCCTTCTCTTTTTGTTTCTTATTCTATTACAAATTATGCTCTAATTAATTGCTTTGATTGCCTTTATGAATATTTCTATAGAATAGAGTTCCAGAAGCATGACAGTCTTGGTTCAGATTGCCAAATTGCTGCCAAAGAAGTAATACCACATTATTCCAACATTTCTCTGTATAAGAGAAAACCTATCTTATCAAATGTTTGCCAATACTGAGAAGTCCCATTAAATAAAAAAATTGGGGGTGCCTGGGTGGCTCAGTTGATTGAGCATCCAACTCTTGGTTTTGCCTCTGGCCACGATCTCATGGGTCATGAGATCAAGTCCCTCCTCAGGCTCCATGCTCAGCTGGTAGTCTGCCTGAAGATTCTCTCCCTCTGCCCTTCCCCCACTCATGCTCTCTCTACAAAATAAATAAATAAATCTTAAAAAAAATTTTTTTTAAATAAAAAGAAGGAATCTTCTCCTTCTTTAAAAAAAGCTTTGCTAATTTCATACATGAGAATGTGACTACGTTTTATTTTAATGTAATAAATTTTTATTTCTTTAATTATCAATGAGGTTTAATTTTAAAATATATTTACTAGTCATTTTTTGTGAATGAACTGTTCTTGACCATTACCCACTCTTCTAGCGTAGTCTTAGTGTATTTTTCTTATGGATTTTTGCATAATTTAAATATTTCAACGTGTTTATCACACATGGTAATATTTTCCAGATTACTTCATAAAATAATAACTTAAACATAAAAAAACAAAATATTGAGGGGCACCTGGGTGACACAGTTGGGTTGAGTGATCAACTCTTGGTTTCAGTTCAGTTTGTGCGTGATCTCAGGGCTGTGAGATTAAGCCTTGGGTCTGGCTCCAAGCTCAGCACAGAGTCTACTTAAGGTTCTCTTTCCTTCCCTCTCTGCCCCTCCCCAGCCTGCGTGAGTGTGAGTGTGCACTCTCTCTCTCAAATAAATGAATAAATAAATAAATCCTTAAAAGATAAAAAAATAACATAAAATTCTTAACAGAAAATTTAAAAAATACCTGATTGCTCGTCAAAGTTTTACAACAAAGTTTTCATATTTGAGATCAGAGTAAGGCAATAGGATAACGCTACAGAAACTAAAAAAACCAAATGCCTATTTTGGGAACATTGGATAATATCTAAAATATTATCATTTCTTGTAAAAGTCTTTGAATATTTCTTCAAACTTCTTCAGCTATATTCAACAATTATTAAATCCCCACAGTATACTAGGCACAACTTAAAGTTATTCCGTGTAACGTTTATAATTATTATGCTACATTATTGTTTTCATTTTACAGAGAAAAAACATGAGGCTCAAAGAACATAAGCCCAGTAGATACCATGCTTAGTAGGTAGCAACTCTTGAGGCTTATGTTCTTCCTATTGCACTATACTTAAGATATTTCCATGTAAATTCCTCGTATGATACAAAATTACATAAAATTACATAAAATAACGTAAACTTTTGACTTTTGAATCTTACCCGGCCAGAATCCAAAGCAGTGGGCATATTTCTTAGTTCGTACACAGCAACCTGTCCGTCGCTGTCACCCACTAGAAGGCAATCTGTTTGTTTGGCAAAGAGAACAGTTGTGAACTTGATTCCAGGGTTAGCAACATTCACAATGAGAGGATCCAAACTGTAATAAAATATTTTATTTGTAAATTCAGCTGTTAATACATTCTTTTTGTGTATAGATCAAGAAAAGTTGGATAGGGGCGCCTGGGTGGCTCAGCGGTTAAGCGTCTGCCTTCTGCTCAGGGCGTGATCCTGGGGTTCTGGGATCGAGCCCCACATCAGGCTCCTCCGCTATGAGCCTGCTTCTTCCTCTCCCACTCCCCCTGCTTGTGTTCCCTCTCTCACTGGCTGTCTCTATCTCTGTCAAATAAATAAATAAATAAAAATCTTTAAAAAAAAAAAAAAAAAGAAAAGTTGGATATTTTCTGTGATTTCATGTGACAAGAACAAAACAAAATAAGCTTTTTAAGTAAGTTTCCAAAATCAAAATAACTGCTTCCCAACTCCTTACTCAGTCAAAACTTTCATTTCTTCAGTGAACTAATTTCAAATAAATAAATTCAAGAAGTTCACAATTAAGATGTGAACTTGTAAGTTCAAACTCCTGTGCTGGTTAACTTTATGTATTCACTTGGCTAGGCTGGGATACTCAGTTGTTTGGTCAGCACCAGTCTACACTTTGCTGTGAAGGTGCTGTGCTTAGATGTGATTGCCACTTAGATCAGGAGAATCTGAATAAAGCAGATTACCCGCCATAATGTAGGCAGACCTTATTCAATTTGTTGAAGACCTTAAGAGAAAAGACTGAGTTCCCTGAAGTGGAGTAAAACTCTGCCTGCAGACTGCCTTCAGACTCATGACTGCAACATGGACTGCTGATGGAATCCTAGCCTGCCAGCCTGGAGTGCGGGCTTGGCACTTGCCAGTCCTCATGAGTCATGTGAGCCGATCCTTAAACGAAATCTCTTCCTCTCTTGTTATTGCTTCTGTTTCACTGGAGAACCCTGACTAATACAACTTCTCAAGTAGTAAATGTCTTTTAATAGAAGGATATTTTAATCCAAATGTACCTCTGGAAGGTAAAAGAATAGTTCGAACAAGAACTTTTCCTTTTTGCCATCATCTGATGCCTTACAAAACAACAGAAGCAGTAACTTGTATACTTCTGAAGAAATGTCCTCAGAACTATAGTTTTATCAAAAAAATTAAAATCAGAAGTGGGATGAGTTAAGTGATCATTTTATACATTAGTTATCACATACTCAAATATAAATATTAGTTATAAATATTAGTTATAAACATTAGTTATCTCATACTCAAATATAAATTGTTTTGTGATGTAATCCTTGGTTTGGGGTTCAAACCATTTTATAGTATCAGCCATTACAAAATTTTAGAGTTACTAAATTATTAACTTCTAGGGGAAAAAAATTGCCATTAAGAATAAACTCATTGAATTTTCTGTCATTTGTTTCAAACAAGAATGTATTTCCCTGATTCTTCTGCTAATAACTAGCATAAAAATCTACAGTATTTTCCAACTGAAGAAGCAAAATCATTAAATACTTTTTTCCTGTACTACATAAATTTCCGTTTTAAAATGAAAGATGGGTCTAGAGGACATTCTAATAATTTTGGTGTAACACCTTAAATTAAAAATTTTAATGAAATGCATGGCCCTGGGAGCCTGGGTGGCTCAGTCAGTTAAGCGTCTGCATTTGGCTCAGGTCATGATCCTGGAGTCCCGGGATCAGGTCCTGCCTTGGGCTCCCTGCTCGGCGGGGCGTCTGCTTCTCCCTCTGCCCTTCACGCTGCTTGTGCTCTCTTTCTCTCTCTCTCAAATAAATAAATAAATAAATAATCTTAAACAAAAATAAAAATAAATGCATGGCCATTTGAATATGTTTTAAAACAAGGTAAGAGAATAAGTAAATATTGTAAAAAAATAATTATTTCATTCCCTTTATCTTATTGCAGAAAATCTTCAGTTAAAAACAATTAGCTGCCTCTCTGCATTCTTCTATAAAGTAGGCAATGAAACTCAAGGTAGCTCTGATATCTTATATCAGCCTGTAAAAGTCTGAGATGAATAAGGTAACCTATTTTCATTTAAATATTTTTAAAACCACATATAAGTAAATTAAAATGAATATAGCATCCTGGCCTATATCTTTTATTCATAAAGGACTCTCACAGTGTAAACTATTACTTGTTTTAAAGTGACTACGATTCTCTCTAATCAATACCAAAACTATCAGGTATCATTTACTTTGAACTGCTTCTACGAGAAATACCACCAAGGAAAACATTAACACTTGCGTGCTGACGTGAAGGTCCCAAATCTCCACTCTGCTCTCATTTGCAACTGCAAATACACAGGAGGATTTTGGAGACCAGGCAACATCATAAACAACATAAGTAGTTGGATAAAAGCTCAGAAATGGATTGGTGTTCTCCTGTTGCCATATAATAACACCCCAATCGGCAGAACAGCTTAAGAACACGTCATGACAAAATGGATTCCATGCTATTTTATATACTGGGCCCTAGAATTAGAAACATAAATTAAAATACATAGGTAAATAATAGTGAACATCTTATACTTTAAACCTGATGAACAAACTAAAAATGCTAAGATTTCTATAAGATTTATGCACCATGCATTATTGTGTATTATTTTAGCTGAGAGTAAGGTCATAAATAGAATCTTCCCTAAATTATGCCATATGGAAACATAAAAATATAGTTGTTATAATACTAACTAAATATTAATACATATCATTACTTATTTACTTTAAAAATATAAGGATTATTTTTTTAAATGAGGGAGAAAATGAAGAAAACATAGATCAAACAATCACAAAAGGTACAGAAAAAACATTTTTACTTTGGGATCAGCATGTTATCATAAGCAAAGTTATTTAAACTTTGAAAATTGTAACTTCCACAATGTGCAAGAAAAAAATCAAGAATCTCTAGAAGCCAGGGGCACCTGGGTGGCTCAGTCACTTAAGTGTCCAACTCTTGATTTCAGGTCAGGTCATGATCTCAGGGCTGTGAGATGGAGGCCTGTGTGGGGCTCCATAATATTCTCTCACTCCGTCTCCCTCTGCCCCTCCCTGCCCTCCCCCAGCTTGCAATGTGTGCATTCTTTCTTTCTCAAAAAAAAAAAAAAAATCTAGAAGCCAAATAAGATGCCCCACATGTTATTGATGGTTTCCATACAAGAAAGCACTTGATTCAAGTTGGTAATGTTAACTCTGAAGTTGTAAATTTACTGCGTGTTAAAAGTACTGTGTTTAATACTATTTTTTCAGAAATATTAGAAGATAAATTTTCCATACCCCTACTAAAATTAAACTAACCTTATGTCCTCTGTAGGTATCTAGGTATTGTTCATTATACGAACAAGAACATTTGTGAATATGACCTTCTTCAGTGCCAGCCAAATAGATATTTGTATCCTACAACACAAAAAATTTAAATGTATTGGCTTGTGATACATTAGTAAATGTGCTAAATAGAAAATCAGATCCCTCAAGATCTATTAAAATCAGCTCTAGAACCAAAACTAGAAATACTATCTTGATCGTGGTTCTCTGTTGTCTTTTTCTTTCTATCATGATTTTATAATAATTGAACTGCCTGAAGGACTACTGTGCAAAGAAAATATAGATTTGTTCTTTGCTGGAATAGAGGGAAGAACTTAGATCCTGTCTAGAAATTAAATGAACAAGCACTGGCTTAAAATAAAGAAGAAAATTTCTAATATTTAGAGTTACCTAAGAATGGAACTAGCGATCTAGGAAAATAGTAAGTGTTCTTTCATTAGAACTAGTCAAAGAGAAGAACAATTTAACAATAACTACTTAGATACATAATGCTGAAGAAATGATTCTTGCTTGGAATGAAAGATTGAACTAAATGGAGTCTCAAGCATTTTTAACACTGAATGTATGTACTAAATAGAGATTTTAAGTGTATTTCCTACTGTGAAGTCATAGTCAAAAGGTCTGAGAGTCAGGTTCTATGTCCTGGCTATATAGTCAGTATCACCCGGGAGCATTTTAGAGATGCAAAATCTCAGGTCCTACCCCTACCTACTGAATCAGAATCTTCATTTTAACAAGATTCCCAAGTAGTTTGTATGCACATTAAAATTTGAGACACACTGCTCTAGCATGTACCAGTACTTAAGAATGCAACTACTAGATCATGGAATATAAGTAGTTTTAAATAACACAATAAAGTACAATTTTTTTTCCCAAACTAGTATTACCAATTTATATTCAGCAGTGTATAGAAGTTCCCTTTGATCCACATTCTCATCAAGAGTTGGGTTACATTAGAGATCTTAAATTTTACCATTGTATGAGGTATAAAATTCTACCTAATGGTTTTAGGTCCCATTTTTATGAATATTAACAAGGTTGAGCACATTTTTATGTTTACTGGCCATTTGTATTTCCTCTTCTGTTCATGGCTCTTAACAATTTTACTCATAATATTTTTTATATTCATTTATATAAAAGTTATTTAAATATTCGATTACATATACTTTGTCTATTATATATGTTGCAAATATCTTCTCCAAGTGTATGGCTTACCTTTTTACTTTCTTTAATGTTTTTTGACAAACAGAAGTTCTCCTTTTAGTGTAGCTGGTCTTATAACTTTTTTATATACTAGCATTTTTTTTTTTGCTTTAAGAAATTTTTCCTACTTTGAGGTAATAGAAATGTTTTCCTACATCTTCTTCTAGAAGTTTTTTGTGTATGATGGGATAGGTATCTAATTCCATTTTTATGTGGATAATGATTATCCTAACACCATTTATAAGTAGGTTATCTTTCTCTATTAGAGATCAAGGTTACTGTCTAGAGTTGTTTTTGTCAGTCTATAAAATCTGAGATTTCCATTCAAGAGATTTATTGGGGAGTTCTCTCAGGAACAATCTATTTGAAAGGAACAGAAATGGGCAGAGATTTAAGTTGAACTGTGATGCCACTGCAACAGAGGGCTCAGCCCAACCTCCAAGAAGTTCTGGAGTCCTGCCTCCAGTAAAGGAGGCCAGACATGTTCTACCACCATCCTCTACCACCACCAATAAACTGGTGAAGCAAAATGGTAGACACAAACCAAACCATATCAAAATCAAACTAAATGTACATGGTTTAAATATCACAATTAAAAGGCAGACATTGCGAGATTAGATTTAAAAAAGCAAGACCCAACCATATGTGACCAACAAGAAATGTACTTTAAATACAGAGACATATATAGGTTAAATGTGAAAGGATGGAAAATGATTTAAGAAACAAAACAAACAAACATGGTGGGGGTGGGTACTGGGGGGGGAATGAGAGGAAAACCAAGAAATAGACTCTTAACTATAGAGAACAAACTGATGGTTACCAGAGGGGGAGATGGGTAGGAGGATGGGTTAAACAGATGATGGGTATTAAGGAGGGCACTAGTTGTGCTGAGCACCAGGTGTTGCATGTAAGTGTTGAACCACCTGAAACTAATATTACACTGTACATTAACTGGAATTGAAACAAAAACTTAATTTAAAAAAAAAGATAAACCATGCTAACACTAGTTAAAAGAAAGCTGGGTAGCTACATTAATATCAGACTAAGTTGATTCCAGAGTAAATAATATTACAATGATAAACAAGGCCACTTTAGAATGATAAGAGAGTTGCTTAATCAAGAGAACATAACAATCCTACACATATGTATACCTAAAACAAAGCTTCAAGCTACATAAAGAAAAACTGATAGAATTCTAAAGAAAAAATAGACAAATCCACAATTATGGCCAGGGATTTCAGTACCTCTCTCTTAATAGTTGATGGAAGAAATAGGCAGAAAATCAGCAAGGATATAGTCAACTTGAACAACAATTTCAACACTAACCTGATTGTCATTCATAGAACACTCCACCCAATAGCAGCAGAATATATATTTTTCTGAAGTACACAGCGAAATTTACATGTAAATATCACATTCTGGGCTTTAAAACAAATCTCAATAAATTCAAAAGGATTCACTATAAAAAGTTCTTTCTTGGATCATGATGGAATTGAATTAGAAATAATTAACAGAAAGATCCTTAGAAAAGAGCCAAATGTTTAAAAACCAAATAGCATGCTTCTCAATAATCCACCCAACAAAAAAGAAATCAAAGGAGAAATTAGAAAGTATTCTGAATAGAATGAAAATGAAAATACAACATGTTGGAGTTTGTGGGATGCTGCCAAAGCAGTACTTAGAGAAAAATTATAGCACAAATGTCTCCATCATAAAAGAAGAAAAGTCACAAATCAATGATCCCAGCTTCCACTTTAAGAAGCCAGAAAAAGAAGAGCAAATAAAGCCAAAGTAGAAGAAAGAAAATAGAGATCAAATTGGAAATCAATTATACAGAAAACAGAAAAACAATAGTAAAATATAGAGAAATCAAAAGCTGGTTCTTTGAGATCAGTAACATTGATAAATTTCTGGCCAGACTAAAGAAGAGAGAAGACACAAAGGTGGAGGTGACATCATTACATATTTTATAACTATTAAAGGATACTAAGGAAATATTACTATGCTGCTAAATTTATAACTTAGATGAAATAAATTCCTTGAAAGACACAAATTACCAAAGTTCACTCAAGAAGAAATGGATAATAATATAATAATAACCCTATATCTATTAAAAATTTGAATTTCTAGTTAAAAGTTAAAAATCTTCCCAAAAGAAAACTCCAGGCCCAGATGGTTTATTAATTCCATCAAACATGTAATGAAAAAATAATGCTAATTGTATGCAAATTCTTTCAAAAAAGTAAAAAGATAATACTTTTCAACTCATTCTACAGGATTATCCTAAAACCAAAACCAGACAAAGACATTATCAGAAAAGAAAACTATGGATAAATATCCCTTAGAAACAAAGATGAAAAATCTTAAACAAAATTTTAGCATATCATATCCAATAGTAGATTAAAAGTATAAAGTATATAAAGTATGATCAAATGGGATTTATTTCAGAAACAAAAATTTTTTAAAATTAATGTAATTCATCATATCAACAAACTTAGAAAGAAAAACTATATAATCAACTCCATAGATGTAGAAAAAGTATTTGACAGAAACCTAACATCCATCCCTGATAAAAGTCTTAAAAATGGTAATGTAACGGGATCTCCTCAATGTGACTGATGGCATCTACAAAAAAAGTCACAGTTTACATCATACTTAATAGTAAAAAGACTGAATGCTTTCTTCCAAAGCTCAGAAACAAGAGAGGGATGTTTGTTTTCACCACTTCTATTCATCACTGCACTGGAAGTTCAAGCCAGTATAATCAGGAAAGAAAAAGAAATAAAAGTTAACCAGATAAGAAAAGAAAAAATAAAACCCTTTATTTACAAACTACATGATCATTTCAAATTCTTTACACTAAGGACATTTCTAGGACACCAGACACCAGAATAGGATTTCTCAATTCAACTCCATTGATATTTTGGGCCAGAAAATAATAATAATAATAATAATAATAATAATAATAATATGAAATTATTATTATTATCCCTCTCCTTTTTCTTCTTCCTCCTCCTTCCTTTCTTCTTCCCATTCTTCTTCCCCTTCCCCTTCCCTTTTTATTTCTCCTTCTTCTGTGCAGAGGGAGACAGTAGTTGTCTTACACATCATGGGATATTTAGAACACCCCTGGCCTCTGCCCACTAGATGCCAATAGCACTCCTTCCCATGTCCCACCTCTTAGAGCTGAAACAACCAAAAATATCTCAAGTCATTGTGAAATGTACCCTGGTGGTGAATTATGCCCCTCTCTGCCAACATCGAGAACTCTAGAAGTTCTAGAGTCAAAGTGAAATGTGAATTACAAGAATTTGAGAATGAAAGCAATTAAGAATACAACTACAGTGGTAAAAGCGAAATATAATAATGGCTTGAACTACAGTAGCAGTGAGTAGGCTTGGACTGAAAGGAGTAGGACAATAAGACTTAAGTATTATTTGGATGATAGGGTAGAATAGAGGAGGAGCTCAAGTTTTGGTTTGGATAATTAGGTGGATGATGGTGTCATTAAAGAGATGACCATATTACATATAACAGAAAACATATAGGATATATTTCCTTGATGTCTGTCATAGTTGCTGAATTTCTGATTCCAGAGACTTCCAGATAAAAAGAATGAGAAAAAGTAGAACTTCATTAACTGTGCTTTGATTTGATTCTGGTCTTGATAAGCATGAATTTAACTGGTCTTCTTGATCCTAAGAATCATGAGAGTTACCACTCACATTGACATAGAGAACTGTGTAGTAGATTTGGTTTCTATCAATATGATAAAGTAGCAGAACACCCAAGAGGAGCAAAGAGGGGCTCTCAAGTTAAACATGAAGTTGTAAAGAGAATCCTTCCACGGTTCCTCAGAAACAGAGACCTTTCCTCTAGAAAGCAGATGAAGACATGGTATAGCAAACTAGAAGGTGTCACTCTACCTTGGCTTGCAGTTATGTCTACATTTGTTTTCTTTTTACTTACAAGTCACAATATTTATTAACATGCTAAAACTTTGTCTTGCTTTATATCTTAATACACTTCAATTACCGGAAGTTGTTATATGCAATAGCAAATAAGGGATTGAGATAATTTACCTTAGGATGAAAAGCAAAACACATTCCAGGAGCCTGTCGAGATATCAGAGCCTCACCTTTTTTTTCCTTTTCCCCTCCCTTTTTGCTGCTGCTAGCAGTAGTTCGCCTCAAACGCATCAAATCTTTATATAAAGAAAAAAAAAACATGTATCTTACTTACCACATGAAAAAGTATTGTATATATAATATGTGTCCCTTCTACAAAGAATAGTATGATTTCTGCCATCTTTTGCAAGTGATTAGGTTTAAAATTAGCAAATACCAGAACAAGATGCTTAGAAAAACAATGACCAAGCCCAGCTTTTTTCTTATGTAGACAAACCAAAATTGGTCACCTCTGACAAATGGCTCACTAGACATTTTAAGGCAGCACATTACAAGAGAAAGATAATTTGATTGATAGATATATACATATATATGTATACATTCTTTTTACCATGACAGTCTAGTCCTTTCCGTATAACCCATTTGGAGATTCTTCCATCTGCTGATATAGAAACGAGTATTTCTCTTTTGTCATCACCTGTTGTCCCTCGATCTTGTTCTATCCATTGTAGTTGCCATACAGGTCCCAAATGTTTTAGAGGTGATTCACTAAAATGGGGAAAAGCACTAAATATAGAATCATTGTCATAATTTTTAAAAGGACATGAGTCTAAGTCATAAGGGCAGTTCCCTGGAGCACTGTGACCTACTTATAGAATGATGCCTTTATTGTTCAAAATTGGACTTTTACTTTAAGTATTGCAAAAAATGGGGAAAATAATCATTTTGCCATGTAGTATTTTTTGTTTTTCTCATTTCTTACAAAAGGAAAATTTTACTGCCTTTAATTATATTAACTGCCATAACAGAAATACAAAAGAAAATATTTTCTTTCTCTTCAGAATATATTTTCCTTACTCTATTCTTTTACTTTCTCCTAGATAAGTTATGTAAATTTATTTTGGACGCACTGAGTGTAAGTATCTTCACCTTTATAAGGATTTTTTTTCATAGCTTAAATGAATAAATTATATGTCTTGTTTAAATAAACAATTACCTCACCTTTCTTTCTAAGTTTCAGGTTTGCCCATTGGCTTGATTCTCTCTATGGCCAAGATTTAACATTTTTCTGAAGAATTCAAATCGCTTCTCAGATTACTGACTGTTTTCCTATCAGAATAATGGGTTGCTCTCTTCGTAGTACTGATGCCCTTGATTTTTTTATGCAAACCTTCCAAAGCAATAGTTCTGAATCTTTTAAAAATCATATAGCTTTGGTTATTTGGTAAAAGTTATAGACCCTCTTCCCAAAAACGAGCACAAAGGCCCATGCTTACAAAACTATGCAAATAATTTCAAATTTAAGCTTAAGGACCCTGCTCTATGTCTTTTTGCAGCTCTAGCTAAGTTTATTCAAACACTAATATAAATATATTACTTCATTTTTGCCCCACTGGTATCTGATCTATTACAAAAACCTAACATATTCAATATCTTTCACTTTTAACTTTTTAATTTTCTCCATATCACTCATTCATTCATTTATTCTTAATTAAACTCTTACTACAATTCTATTACATGCCTGATATTATGTGACAGGCCAAGGATACAAAGGTAAGACTTAATCCTTGACTTCAAGTTGCTTACAGCTCTTCAGGAAGATATATATGTAAATAATATATATACATTATAATAAGTGTTATGATAACTAATACAAATGCACAAAAGAATGGAATGGGAAGGTTACATGGAGGGGGTGACACCAAAGCAATAAAGGGTACAAACTTCCAGTTGCAAGATGAATAAGTCCTAGACATCTAATATAGAGTATGATGATCATAGTTACTAATACTGTACTATATACTTGAAATTTATTAAGAGAGTAGATCTTAAGTGTTCTAACCACACACACACAAAAGGTAACTATGTGAGGTGATGGATATATTAATCAATTTGATTGTAGTAAACATTCCACAATGTATACGTATATTAAATAATTACACTGTGCTTTAAAAAATCACATTGTATGACCTAAATGTATACAATTTTTATTTGTCAATTATACCTCAATAAAGCTGGAGAAACTTTTAAAAATCTTTTTAAAAGAATAAGCATCAACTGTCAAGGAAAGTTGGTGAGGTGGGCAGAGAACATGCAGATTTTAGGATAGAGCATTCCAGCTAGAGAGATAATATGAGGAATTATTAAATGTTTGAAAAATAATGGTATCACTCTCAACAACATAAACATTCATTCAAAATTAAAAAACATTAGAGAAAATGTTTACTTCTCCTTAAAAAAGCACATGTTATATGTTTACCTAATTCTTGGATTCTCACCTACTATCCAGAACTGGAACATTACTGTTGCTCTGCACATTATAAATGGCGATGGTGCCGTTGTGATAGCCAACTGCTAAAAGATTAGGTGCTCCAATTGAGAAATCCACAGCAGTAACTCCATATGGACTCTGATAAATGCGTTCTGGCCACTGAATTAAAAAATTATATTACATTTTAAACTTGGTTTTGCGGGCCATAAAAGATAGAGTATAATGATGGCTGAATGGTGGACTGGCTGGTGGCAGGGGACATGTAAGAAGAGCTAGTCTACATTCGGTTATTCCTCTCCTCCTAACTTCCAGTAGACAGGAGAACAAAACGTCAGTTAGTCATTTCCTTTACTTTGGTGAATCGTCAGAGCTCAATAATGTTAAGAAATACAGCATGGCCTTCTCCAATAGTTATTGTATTTTGATCATCTTTCAGCAGGATTTGTATGATCATTGTAGATCACCTTCTTTAAGGAAAAATAATGCTGAGGGCTTCAGAGGGGAGGGACGTGGGGGATTGGGATAGGCTGGTGATGGGTACCAAGGAGGGCACATATTGCATGGTGCCTGGCTGTTACATGCAAATAATGAATCATGGAACATTGCATCAAAAAACTGGGGATGTACTGTATGGTGACTAATATAACAAAATAAAAATTATTTAAAAAAAATATTGGGCTCCAAACAAATTATCTAGCAATGTTCCTATCTTCCAGTATCTGTTTCGGATGCTTGGATTATCTAGACATTTCTAAACAGTGGATAGAAGAAGCTCCAAAAAACTCTCTAAGGTAGTCTTTTCTACAATTCTGTGAAGAGTTTTACTGTTTTGTTTTGTTTAAAGTCTTTTCGAAATCCTCTCCTGCTTCTAACAATCTATGTGGAAAAGAAGACAACTTACTGATGATGGATCTTATTTCAATCCTTCCACATGTTTAAAATTGCTTCTTCCTTCCTTTCTTTTACTCTAAATAAACCCAGCTTCCTAATAGACTGGGCTATTTATAAAAGCTCTAATCTTTCTTTTTTTTTCCCCCTCTGATCGTTCTCTAAATTTTCTACTTCACATTTTAGTTGTTAATTAAAACTAATGTAAAGCTGCAAAGTAACATATTGACTACAACTGTTTGACAAAAAACATGATTGAGTCTTATTATTCTTGAAAAACTCATGCTAATAACATGGTCATCTTAATCTATTTCATGTATTCAGGATAGCAGAAATCTATCTTATGAGGTGATGATTTATTCGTACAATATGAAACAACCTAGTATTAAATGAAACATAACTTTCAAAGGATTTTCACTTGCAAATTTATTCTTCATTTTGATTAAAAAAATAGTGGTTCAATTCTGGATCATCAGATCTAACAGCAATAATAAATATTTATTAAATGAATTTACCCTACATAAACAAAAACAAATTTTAATTCTCACAGATTTAAACCAAAGAAAATAAAGTCTTCCTGGGCCACTTTTTTGACTTTAATTATCACATACAACTATGTACTTTATGGGAATTATGTTGACATTTATTTGACTGAAAATGGGTTTATTCCTATTTGGTTACCATAGGATTCTTTATTGACCAGCAGCAAGCCAATCCTCTTTTTTGCTCTTTAAATCCAAAGTGCCCATAGCCAACAGCCAAAAGGTCCTGAAAACCAGCAAAATATGTTTAAAATAAGATGGCATAAAAATATTGGAAAATATATAAAGATGCATATTAATGAACTATGTTAAAAATAGCAATAAGACATTTCTATTGAGAAAAAAATACCAGTCTACCATCTATTTTTACTTTACACCTCCATCTTCCAAAGCAAAATAATAACCATCATATTTTCAGACTAATGAATATCTAAAAAGAACCAATTGCTAAAAAGTTCTTTTATATATTGAGATAATCTTCCAAGATTATATTACCACATATAATGTTTTATAGGTTTTTGAGAATGATGTAACTATTTCAAATATAAAGACAGGATGCCATGAACTGAATTGTGCCTCTTGTCTTAAAATTCATGTGTTGCAGTCCTAATCCCCAATATCATTATATTTGAAGATAGGGCTTTTAGGAGGTAACCAGGGTTAAATGAGGTCATAAGGGTCATAATCTTAATCCAATAGGACTGATGGCCTTATAAAAAGAGGAAGAGACACCAGAGCACTCTCTCTACACCATGTGGGAGCACAGCAAGAAGGTGGTCTTCTGCAAGCCAGAAAGACAGTCTTCACCAGTAACCAAATCAGCCAGCACCTTGATCCTAAACTTGTTGGCCTCCAGAACTACAAGAAAATTTCTGTTTTTTAACCCAGCCAGTCTACGGCATTTTGTTGTGGAACCCCGAACTGATTAATAAAGCAGGTCACTTCAAGAAATGCTTATAGACAAAAATTTAATGATTGACCAAACCCAGCCTCTTCTTCATAATCAGAATAACTATCAAAAATATATATTTATTTTTTTTTGCCACAACCCTACTTTTTTTTTTTTTAAGATTTATTTATTTATTTATTTATTTGACAGAGAGAGAGAGACAGCCAGCGAGAGAGGGAACACAAGCAGGGGGAGTGGGAGAAGAAGAAGCAGGCTTCCAGTGGAGGAGCCTGATGTGGGGCTCGATCCCAGAACACCGGGATCACGCCCTGAGCTGAAGGCAGACGCTTAATGACTGAGCCACCCAGGCGCCCCCACAACCCTACTTTTAAGCCAACATCATCTCTCTATAATTTTCTCTGCCTTAAACACTTTTCATCACTATTCCTTTTACCCTGACATGGACAAGCTCCTATTAATCTCTTCTAGATTTAGTGTAGGCATCACTTCCTCTGTGAAGCATTCATGAGGCTCTCTTATATATTCCCACAGCACTATTTACTTTCCATATTAAGGCACAAAGAGACCATTATATGGGCAGGGTCTATGTATGACTAAATTACTACTGTAACTCTAGTGCCTTATCAGAGTTCCTGGCACAGAGTTCATGTTCAATAAGTATTTGTAGAATGAATTAAAAAATATGATAGATGCTGTCTGTCATATTTTTTAGCTTCACTAAAAATTATTTAACTTTAATCTCAATAGCAATATATTAATTTTTAAAATGCTAGTATATTCAGTTTGTAAAAATGATTTATCTGTCTTTATTACACAGTTGTTATTGATTATTAAAGCTCACTTATCTACAAGATGTTTCCCAAATATAATTTTATAAACACCAATCCATACTAAAAGTATTTTATGTTATTAAAAAATAATGTACATAACTTAATGTGTTACATAGGTTCTATAAAAATGATTACAGAACTTCTGTTTTTTAATAATCATAACAACTAGCATATTTGCACATAGCAGGTTATAAGGTGTGGAAGTAAAATAATAAGACGAATTCTTAAACATACATAGTACAATGCAGTTTAAACAAACAAATTAGTTTTGACCACTTAAAAATACACTAAATATCTATTCCAAAGATATTGTCATTACATAAAAGGTTTTTGGAATCCCTCATTGAGAATCATGTTTTCAGAAGCAGTTTATAAACCCTGGAGAAAATAAGTCTTGTTACTCTATAATCATCTCTTTTTTTTTTTATTAAAGAGAAGGAGAGGAGGGACAGAGAGAGACTCGGGGCTCAATCTCACAACACCGAGATCATGACCTAAGCCAAAATCAAGAGTCAGACGCTTAACCGACTGAGCCACCCAGTTGCCCCTATAATCGTCTTTTTTAAAAGCGAATATACCATTCCTAACTTGATGATTTATATAATTTGCCTCCAGATGATTTTTGGCGGCAGTGCAGTTAAGAGCAAGAACCCTGGAGTCACATGTATGGGTCTGAATTCCAGCCGTTTCACTTACTAGTTGTGTAACTTTGAGCATTTAAGAGATGTGTAACTTTGGGCAAGTTATTTATCCTTTTTGTACTTCAGTGTCCTCATCAACATATTGGGGAAAATAGTACCTAACTCAGAGTTGTTGTGTTAAAACAAGCAAAGTGCTTCCAATAGCACCTGGGACATAGTAAGTGCTGTTTAAATATTTGCTATTATTGATAGTAGTAGTTAATTTTAGAAATCTCAAAATTATTTTGCACATTTTCAGAATCACTAGATTAAGTATATACTTTTAAATAGGATTATTTTAAGAAAAATATAAGTTTGGGTACATGAGTTTGATGTATCTGAAAATAAATCAATTATATATTATCTTCTGGTTTACTTTTCAGTACCTGATATGGATTCAGAGAATACCATGTCCCAAGTACATCTCCTAAAATAAAAATATGATGTTTTCATATTAAAGGAGAAGAAAAATTTATAACTATTTTCATTTTCCACTTTTTGAAACATGAACTTGTTGTAAAGAGATGTTAAAACTCTGGTTTATGTTAATTAAAATCCCTTGCCTAAAATCTGAGGGGGAAAAAAATCTTCATTAGTACTTGACAGTGACCTTTAAATGCTAAAGATAGAATTGTTAAAGTGTTCAATAACTTACAGGATTTGTTTTATTCCAGGCAAGGCTGCTCACATTAAGACCTTTGGTTAAGTCACAGGAAAAGGACCAAAGTCGTTCCAAATTGGCTGGTATTGTTGACTCTTCTGTACCTATTTCTATTTCTTCTTCCTCTTCCTTCTTAACCTCTTCCTCTGTCTCTTGTTCAAGTTTTTCACCTTCTAGAAAGTCTTCAGGTCCTGCAGGTTCTGGTTCTAAAATTAAATCACAAAAAGAGATTATTGTCCTCTATACCTGCAGGGCTCCAAACAGCATCTCTGTCTATGAGACACTTCAAGCACCATTGAATCTGCTGAAACATACGGCCCAAGTGACAGGGCGTTCCGAATGACTGCCTGGACCTGTAGTAGAATCCTCTGTTGTTCAAAGCTAGCACCTTTTCAGGTCACCCAGTAAATGAGCCAGAGTAACATGTCCAAATGAGGAATATGCTGCCTCCAAAGAACAAAGAAGTCTATTAGGCATTGTACCTTTTTTTTTTTTTTTTTTTTTGGTTCTAAGAGGGGCCAGATGAAACAACTTATCCTTCATGTTGGTAAGTCTATCTTAACATACCCCATGCCACCAGACCCTTGAAGTTTCACTGAGGTAGAAACCCCCTAAAACATTTTATCAGATTTCTCACCCTCTGGCATGCAAATCTTACCAATAAGTCTACTTCTTGTTCACCAGGTCCAAACAGCGTAATACCATCAATGTAATGAGCCAGTGTGATATTAAGCTGAGGAGCTGATAGAACTCTGAGGTAGGACAGTGAAGGTGTATTGCTGGCCTGGCCAGCTGAAAGCAAACGGCCTCTAGTGGGTTTTATCAACAGGTCCTGGGGGAGCAGGGGGCAGAAAGAAGCATTTTCTGTGTCAGTTGCTACATACCAAGTACCAGGGGATGTGTTAATTTGCTTTGGCAATGAAACAACATCTGGAACAGCAACTGCAATTGGAGTCATCACCTGGTTAAGTTTACAATAATCCACTGTTATTTCCCAAGATCCTGTGTTTTCTATGCAGGCCAAATAGTTGAGTTGAATGGGGGATGGGATGGGAGTCAATACTCTTGCATTGACTTGTATCTTTCAAGTCCTTGATGGTACCATTAATCTCTACAGTCCCTCCAGAAATGTGGTGTTGCTTTGGTTTACTATTTCCGTAGGTAGAGGCAGCCCTAGTGACTTCTACTTAGCTATTTCCTACTGTAAGAGCCCTCACTCCACAGGTCAAGGATAAAACATGGGGACTCTGCCAGTTGTTAAATATTTCTATTCCAAGTATACATTCTGAAACAGGGCAAATAACTATAGGATGGGTTCAGTGACCCACTAGGAGATGGACCTGAGCTAAAATTCCATTGATTATCTGACCTCTATAAGTCCTTATCTGGCTAATCACCACAGTGATGTTTTGGGTCTTCTGAAGTTAGTGTCCATTCAGAGCTAGTGTCTGGTAATCCCTGAAATTCCTGGTTGTTTCCTTTTCCCCAATGCACATCACCCTGGTTAAAGTCTATAGGTCCCTATGGGGAAAGCTGAAAGAAATATTAACAATATATATATTCGACAGTGTAGTGGGATATCTCCCTTTTATTCAAGGAATTCTGGGTCTGCAAACTGACTCAAACATAGAAATTGCTTAAAGGGCTATGACTTTGCTTTGGTATTTCAAGTTAGACTTCTGCTCACCTGACTCTTCTGCTTATACAGATCATATAAGAATTTAGGAGAAGACTGCCTTTTATGGGCTGAAATGTGTCTCCCCAAGATTCATATATTGAAGCCCTAATCCCCAGTACCTCAGAATGTAGGATTTGGAGACAAAGGCTTTAAAGAAGTGATTAAGTTAAAAATATGTAAAGAGACTCCAAGAGGGTAGCCATCTTCAAGCCAAGAAGAGAGGCCTCAGAGGAAACCAACTCTGCTCACACCTCGATCGTGGGCTTCTAGCCTCCAGAATTATGAGAAAGTAAATTTCTGTTGTTTAAGCCACACAGTTTGTGGTATTTTGTTATGGCAGCCCTTGCAAATCAATACAGCACCTACCTATTTCTCTTCTAGGGACATGATGATCAACTAGCCAATGCCATGGGTCCCTAAGCCTTTGGATACCTTGCTCTATAGTGTCCCAAAGCAGTTCTGACATTTCAACTTCATTTAGTGAAAACCACATTTTGGTCCAATATCAGCCAAGAAGAAAGAGAAAGAAGGAAGGAAGGAAGGAAGGAAGGAAGGAAGGAAGGAAGGGAGGGAGGGAGGGAGGGAGGGAGGGAGGGAGGGAGGGAGGGAGGGAGGAAGGAAGGAAGGAAGGAAGGAAGGAAGGAAGGAAGGAAGGAAGGTTGTACACCAATGTAACCAACACACCAGTCAAGATAGAGAACATATCCATCAACCAAAAAAGTTTCCTCATGCTACTTTCCAGTTAAGCTCAACCCCCCACAGCCAAGCACTGGTTTGATTTCTGTCACCTCAGATTAGTTTTGCTTGTGATAGCATATCACATAAACGCGTTTGTTGGCATGTATTCTTTTGTGTCTGGCTTCTTTCACTCAACAATGTTTTCGAGATCCATCAAGGTTATAATGTATGTAAGTAGGTTTATTCATTTTTATTGGTGAGTTGTGCTCCATCATTTATTCATGCATTGATCTGTTGATGGACATCTGGGCTGTTTCCAGTTTGGGTCTATTATCAATAAAGTTGCTATGAGCATTCTTACATAAGTGTTTTTTGAAGACATATGTTTTCTTTCCTTGGGTGAATATCCAGGGACAGGATTATTGGATCATTGGGTGGATCTATACTTAACATTTTAAGAAACTTCCCAGCGGCTTCCAACATGGTTGTACAATTTTATACTCCCACAGCAATATATAAAAAAAACCCAGTTACTCCATATTCTACTTGGTGTTGTCAGTCTTTTTAATTTTAGCCATTCCAACTAGTGTATAGTGGCATTTTGTTATGGTTTCAACTTGCATTTCCTTGACGACGAATTATGTTTAGTACCTTTTAAGGTGTCTATTAATCATTCATGTATATTTTTAGAGAAGTCTCTGTTCAAATCTTTTGCCTATTTTTTATTAGACTGTCTGTATTTTTATAGGCTGTATGTGTCCTTTATATATTCCTTATTTACATCTTTGGACAGATGTATATTATAAACATATTCTTCTAGACTGTTGCTTGCATTTTTTCCCCTTAACAGTGTTATTCAACAAGCAGACATTTTAACTAATGAGAAAGTCTTATAAATTTTTTTCTTTCATGTCTTAGGAATTTTGTGTATTAAATCATCTTTTTTATGCTAAGATCGCAAACATTTTCTTTTTTGGATTCTTCTACAACTTTATAGTTTTAATTTTTATATTTAAATCTGTGGCCCATACTAAGTTAATTTATATGTATGATATGACATGGGGGTTGAGGTTCATTTTTCCCCCATATGGATATCCAATTGTTTCAGCACCATTTATGAGAAGAACAGTCTTTCTAAATTAATTCACTTTAGCATATTTGTCTGTGTTTATTTCTGGACCCACTCACTGTTCTCACTGTTCTATCTCAGCCATCCAAATCACTACTCTTAGACAAATACCACACTTCCTACGTTACTGTAGCTTTACATCAAATCGCTTCTGATCAGGTAGTGTAAGTCCTTCAACTTTATCCTTCTGTTTCAAAATTGACTTGGTTATTCTAGGTCCTTTGCTTTGCCAAGTAAAATTTGTGACCATTTTGACAACTTGATTATCTTTAGGGAAAAATTTTAAATAGTAAGAAATGTCTCTTACTTTCACTCGCATTTTCCAATTCTAGCACTCTATTCATTTGTGTAAATCCTAATTTCTGTTATTATTTTTTATCACTCTGAAGGACTTCCTTTCACATTTCTTGCAATACTTGTCTGCTGGCAATGAATTCTCTCAGCTTTTATTTGTGTGAAGATGTTTTTATTTCACTTTGATTTCTGAAGGGTATTTTCTCTAGGTGTAGAATTTTTTAGCACAGTAAAAACGTCATTGCATTGTCTTCTGGCTTCTGATGAGAAATAACGTCATTATTAGCTTTATTCCCCAAATGTCATGTCATTTCTCTGGCAACTTTTAAGATTTTTTGACGTATTACTTATGATGTGCCTCAATGTTGTTTTCATTGTGTTTATCTTGTTTAGGTTTCATTGAGCTTCTTATACTTGGTTTAAGATTTTTTAAAATATGGAAATTTTTCAGCTACCCTTTCTTCAAATATTTTTCTGCTTCTCCTCCTCTCTTTTCCACCATTATAATCCCAATTTCATGTATGTTAAGTCACATGACCTTGTGACACAGGTTATTGAGGCTTTTTTTTTTTTTTTTTTTTTGCCTTATTTCTCTCTGTACTTCAGTTTGGAATGTTCCTATTGCTTTGTCTTTAAGCTCACTGACACTGATCTTCTGCCCTTTTTAGTACTCTGATTAAGACCATCCAGTGAACTTTTCATTTCAAGTATTATATTTTTCAATTCTAGAAGTTCCATTTGGTTCTGTGTGTAGCTTTCATTGTTTCCTCATTATATTCTTATTTCCCTTTAAATCCTTAAGTATATGTTAATAGCTTTTTCTTTAATAGACTTATTTTTTAGAGAAGTTTAAGGTTCACAGAAAAATTGAACTTAAATAGAGAGTTCCTCTACCCTCAAACCCAGATATATGCACAGCCTCCCACTGAATCATCATCCTGCACCAGTGATATATTTGTTATAATTGATGAACCACAATGACAAATCATTATCACCTAAACTCCACAGTTTACATTAGGGTTCACTCCTGGTGTGTATATTCTATGGGTTTGGACAAATGTACAATGACATGTACTCACCATTATAGTATCATAGAGAATAGTTTCACTGCTCTAAAAATCTTATGTACTCTGCCTATTTATTCCTTCCAATCCTCAAGTCCCTGGCAACCAATGATCTTTTTATTGTCTCCATATTTTTGTCTTTTCCAGGATGTCATACATTTGGGACCATATCATATAAAGCCTTTTTAGACTGGCTTCTTTCATTTAGTAATACACATTTACATTTTCTCCACATCCATTCATGGCTTGAAATTTTATTTCTTTTTAGTGTTGAATAATATTGCATTGTCTGTATATGCCACAATTTATTTATCCATTCACCTACTGAAGGACATCTTGGTTACTTCCAGGTTTTGGCAATTATCAATAAAACCACTAATCATTTGTGTTCAGGTTTTTGTGGGTGTGTAAGTATTCAACCACATTGGGTAAATACTAAGGAGTGTGATTACAGACCATATGGTAACAGTATGTTTAGTTTTGTAAGGAACTGCCAAACTGTCTTCCAAAGTGGCTGAACCATTCATTGTGCAATCCCACAAGCATTGAATGAGAGTTCTTGTTCTGTATCTTTGCCACTGTTGGTGGTGTCAGTGCTTTGGACTTTCATCATTCTAATAGGTGTGTAGTGGTATCTCGTTGTTTTAGTTTACAATTCCCTAATGATATATGATGTTGAGCATCTTTTTTATGGTCATTTGTCATGTGTATTTTTTGGGGGGGTAAGTGTCTGTTAAGGTCTTTTGCCTATTTTTTTAAATGTTTTTTTATTATATTATGTTAGTCACCATACAGTACATCCCCGGTTTCCGATGTAAAGCTCGATGCTTCATTAGTTGCGTATAACACCCAGTGCACCATGCAACACGTGCCCTCCTCACTACCCATCACCAGTCCATCCCATTCTCCCACCCCCTCCCTTCTGAAGCCCTCAGTTTGTTTCTCAGAGCCCATAGTCTCCCATACTTCATTCCCCCTTCTGATTACCCCCCTTTCTTTATCCCTTTCTTCCCCTACCGATCTTCCTAGTTCTTATGTTCCATAAATGAGAGAAATCATATGATAATTGTCGTTCTCTGCTTGACTTCTTTCACTTAGCATTATCTCCTCCAGTGCCGTCCATGTTGCAGCAAATGTTGGGAACTCATTCTTTCTGATAGCTGAGTAATATTCCATTGTATATATGGACCACAACTTCTTAATCCAGTCATCTGTTGAAGGGCATCTCAGTTCTTTCCACGATTTGGCTATTATGGACAATGCTGCTATGAACATTGGGGTGCATATGGCCCTTCTCTTCACTACGTCTGTATCTTTGGGGTAAATACCCAGTAGTGCAGTTGCTGGGTCAGAAGGTAGCTCAATTTTTAACTTTTTAAGGGACCTCCACACTGTTTTCCAGAGTGGCTGTACCAACTTGCATTCCCACCAACAATGTAGGAGGGATCCCCCTTCTCCACATCCTCTCCAGCAATTGTTGTTTCTTGCCTTGTCAATTTTTGCCACTCTAACTGGCGTAAGGTGGTATCTTAGTGTGGTTTTGATTTGAATTTCCCTGATGGCTAATAATTTTGAACATTTTTTCATGTGTCTGTTAGCCATTTGTATGTCATCATTGGAAAAGTGTCTGTTCATATCTTCTGCCCATTTTATGATTTATTTGTTTCTCGTGTATTGAGTTTGAGAAGTTCTTTGTAGATCTTGGATACCAGTCTTTCATCTGCAGTGTCATTTGCAAATATCTTCTCCCATTCCGTGGGCTGCCTCTTAGTTTTTTTGACTGTTTCCTTGGCTGTGCAGAAGCTTTTTATCTTGATGAAGTCCCACAAGTTCATTTTATCTTTTGTTTCTCTTGCCTTTGGAGATGTGTCATGAAAAAGTTTGTTTTGGCCGATGTCGTAGAGGTTGCTGCCTATGTTCTCCTCTTGGATTTTGATGGATTCCTGTCTCACATCAAGGTCTTTCATCCATTTGGAGTTTATCTTTGTGTATGGTGTGAGAGAGTGGTCAGGTTTCATTCTTTTTTTTTTTTTTGCCCATTTTTTGATCATGTTGTTTTTTATTATTGAGTTTTAAGAAATATTTGTATGTTTTGGATGCGCCCTTTAACAGATATATCTTTTGCAAATATTTTCTCCAGTCTGTGACTTAACTTCTCATTCTCCTAACAATGCCTTTCACAGAGGAGAAGTTTATCATGCCTTTGGTGTTAAATCTCCAAAGTCATTGCCATACTCTAAGATCATTTAGATTTTCTCCTATGTTAACTTCTAGGAGTTTTGTAGTTTTGCATCTTACATTGAAGTCTATGGACTATTTTGGGTTAATTTTTGTGAATGATATAAGGTTTGTGTCTGGATTCTTTATTTTTGCATGTAAGTGACCAGGTGTTTCAGTACCGTTGGTTGAAAAGACTACCTTTTCTCTGTTGTATTGCCTTTCCCCTTTTGTCAAAGATCAGTTGACTATAATTATGTGGATCTATTTTGGGGTTCTCTATTCTGTTCTGCTGATCCATGTGTCTATTCTTCTGCCAGTACCACACTGCCTTGACTACTATAGCTTTATAATAAGTCTTAAAGTCAGGTAGTGTCTGTCCTCCAGCTTTGTTCTTCTCCTTCAATATTGTGTTGTCCATCCTGGGTATCCTGGACAAAATTCAACACCCATTTATCTTTGAAAATGTTTAGAAAACTAGAAAAAGAAGGAAATTTCCTCAAACCAATAAAAGGTATCTACAAAAAATTACACCTAACATCATATTTAACGATAAAATATTGAATACTTTTCCTTAAGTTTGGAACAAGACAAAGATATTTCCAATATTCGGGCAGGCAAAGATATCTCAAAGAGGACATGGAAAACATTAACTACAAAAGAAAAAACTGATAGATAAGACTTCATTAAAATTAAAAACTTCTGCATAAAAAGAAAAATATACTGGTAAGTCACTGACTTAGGCTAAATAGTTGTAATATATGTATCTTTCAAAGAGCTTGTTTCAGAATATATAAAAATAAGCTCCTACAACTTGATTTTAAAAAAGAAAAGATAACTCAATTTAAAATGGCAAAGGACTTGACCAAACATTACACAAAGAAGATATATAAGTGACCAAAAAAAGAACATGAATAAGTATTCAACATGATTAATCTTTAGGACAACATTAAAAGAACTGCCAATATCAGCTGTTACCAAGAATGTGGAGCAACGGGTAATCTTGTACATTGCTTGTGGCAGTGTAAGATGGGACAAGTACTTTGGAAAGGTATTTTGCAGTTTCTAAAAAAGTTAAACATGCATCTTTCCAATGACCCAAGATTCCATTTCTAGGTATTTACCCAAGAGAAATTAAAACATAATGTCCACAAAAAGACACAAAAATGACCATAGCAGCTTTATCATAAAAAATCAAAACTGGAAACAGTCCAGGTGTCCAAGCAGGTGGAATGAATATTCAAATAATTGTGATATATTCATAAAATGGAACAGTACTGAGAAAAAAAAATGAAATACTTATCACACATCAGCCTTGATGAATCTCAAAAAAATTATGTTGAGTGAAAGAAGCCAGACACAAAAGAATACAAGTGGTCCGTGAACAACACAGGTTTGAACTGCATGGGTCCACTTATATGTAGGATTTTTAAAAAAGAGTTAACAGCAAAAGCCACAAGGCATTTATTTACAGCTTCCTACCCCACTCTCCAAAGATGGAATGGAAGGCAGCTGGCACAGAGGCAGCGCTTGCTACATGAGTGCCTGGGGAGACCTACGGAGGGAAGATCTGCAGGTTGCCCTAAGTGAGGATAGGGTGGTCAGGTGGTGCATCCAGGGCTAGCAAGCAGAAGGCTGATCTAAAGCAAAAGAACACAGCCAGAGGGCAGTGATGACATTGTGCAGGGAGCCCCATACCCCCCAGAGTCCTCCACCCACTGGCTCTAGTGTTACTTCGGGGGGGCCATGGACCTTGGTCCTGTTGCAGGCCCAGAGCAGATTCTTCACTGTGGTGGCCCCCTGCCTCGTGGCCTCCTAGAGATCAGTGTACTCCTGTTTGGCTGCAGCTGAAATGGCCACCTCCAGGTTGTACACCTGGTATACAACTCCAGGCAGTGGTACAGCTCTATTGTGCCTCTAGACTGCTTTCACCACCCACAGGCCCACCCAGCAGCTGCTGTTGCTGAGCTGACACCACCAGACTGCAGAACTTTGTCATTCTGGGGCAGTCCCTCCCGCTGCCCCTGGCCTAGGCTAGCATAGTACAAAACTGTAAATGTATTTTTTTTTCCTTACGATTTTCTTAATAACATTTTCTTTTCTCTAGGTTGCTTTATTGTAAGAATACAGTATATAATACATATAACCTACAAAATGTGTGTTAACTTACTGTTCATGCTATTGGTGAGGCTTTCAGTCAACAGTAGGCTATTAGTAGATAAGTTTTGGGGGAATCAAAAGTTATACTTGGAGTTTCAACTGTGCCAGGATTATCATCCCTAAGCCCTGCCTTGTTCAAGGATCAACTGAACTTACTATATGAGCCCATTATTATATATGATATACCAATACAATTAATCTATGATGAGAAATATCAGATTAAATGCCTGTTTGTGGGGGTTAAGGTTTAACTGGAAAATAGCACAAGGGAAATTTTTAGGGTTTGTTATTTATTCTAGGCAATGGGAAGTTACTGAAGGTTTTTTAACAGTTCAGTGCCACCATGTTCACACCGTGTATAGGATATATCAGCACACCAAGATAGTAGAGTGGAAAGAGAATTGGAATGAGATCAGAAGAACTTGGTTGAATGCCTAGCTTGGTCATAGACTCTAAACTTGGAAAGTTTCTATGCACTTCATCTTCTTCATTCAAAAATTGAAAGGTTAAATTAATCTCTAAAATCTTTCAAAATACTCTGTGAACATATGAGATGGCATCTGTAGCAACGAGAACAGGAAGAATGCCCTTGCAATAAAATTAAGGAAAGGTAATAAGCACCAGAGCCTGAAAGGTGTGAATGGCAACGGAGAGGGGCTTTAAATGAGAAAATAATTCAATGCAGGGGCAAGAGAGAGAAAAGAGCCATGGAAGGTTGTGAAGATTTTAATCTAAGGGACTACCTCTTTTTGTGGGCTCTGTAGTTTGAACTCTAATGTTACTTGGATGTTTAATGCTAAAAGCTGTATAAATGTGTCTTTTGATAAGTGATAACCCAGTCTGGAGGTTACATTTAGAAATAATAACTCCATTTAATCCTTGTAATTATTTGAGCTTGTCTAAATGTAATTTTTAAAAATATTTTATTTATTTATTTGTCAGAGAGAGAAAGAACAGTAGAGCACAAGCAGGGGGAGCGGAAGGCACAGGGAGAGGCAGCCAGAGGGAGAAGCAGGCTCCCGGTTGAACAAGGAGCCCTATGTGGGACTCGATCCCAGGATCCTGGGATCATGAGCTGAGCCAAAGACAGAGGCTTAACCACCTGAACCACCCAGGCATCCCCAAATGTGATTTTTAAAAATACCTTTTAAAACAGGAAGCTGATGATAAGCTGCAAGTTTTGGCTGAAATAAATTTTCCATTAGAACTCGTTCCAT